>NC_138143.1:15634059-16247537 GCF_964188305.1 Podarcis bocagei
TGGGAGTCCCCGCCCTGCAAGAGCAGCTGGCAGCCAATTAAAAGGGAGGCAGAGTTCAATTGTGGAAGACGCCACACATTGTGGGGGGAGGTAGGTGGTTAAGGAAGGGGAAAAAGAGATGGCGGTCCTGGCTTGGCGCCTTTTCAACAGCAGCCGCACATCTCCCACGATGTCTAGTTCCAACTAGAGAACGCTATGCAAAGCGCACACGGCAAAACATTGCCAGTACTATAATTCAAGACTTCTAATGGGGGGGGAAACTCCAGTTCTGCCAAAACCACAGAGAAGGGGTGCAAAAGAGTTGCCATTGCTGCTCGCTCCTAAGAACTTTGCTTGGGAGCCAGAGAGAGGGGTGGGAGGCAGGGAAGACGCAGCTTACGCCCTCGTGGATTCCCTTTGCAGAACCGCAGTTTGTAGAGAGACAGAGGAAGAAAGGCGCACGTCTCGTTCTCTGGCCTGTCTTCCTCCGGCAGGTTAGAACCAATGAACATCATGTAATCTTCAGGGGCGATTTCTTGTGTGCGCAGAGGAGGGAGACGTAAGGGACCCCGATGAACGCCCACTTCTCGCTGGGCCAGAACTTAATGACCGGGCCCTGCTCAGGGATCTCCGAGACGGCATCGAAGTAGGCGAAGCACACGCAGCCCAGGTAAGCGGCAATGCAAATGAGGATGTGCCTGAGGGGGCAGAACAGAAACGGAGGAGGGTGAGTACAGCTTGCTCCTCACCACCAGCATGCAACTGATATTCATAATAATAATAAAAATAAATTTTATTTATACCCCACTGGCATTGGCATTGGCAGCTAATGCCAATAAAATCACAGTAAAAATGTAACAGGGGAAAAAGAGAGTATATTGTAATATGTATGTATTAATGTTGAATTATTTTAATAATAAAATATTTGTCAAAAAATTTTTTTTGAAAAAAACACAGTAAAAACATAATGGGGGGTGGACCAATTTAAAATAGAGGTTACAATGCAATTTAAAATGCAGCCTCATTTTAAAAGTAACCGATAGATCAAACCCATAAAGGGAGGGCAGCATAAGGGTCAGACTGAGTCCAAACCAAAGGCCAGGCAGAACAGCTCTGTCTTGATTTCCTTGCAAATCTGAAAAGGAACCGTGCGTCAGGCCTGGGCGATGTATTGATACATTGTCCAGGGCTGGATTGAGGGCCAGATTGCGATGGGGTTTTAACATGGCGGTATAATGTGGGGGGCTTCCCTGCAGGCCGTCAACTTTGCTTCCTTCTCCGGCTGAGCAGGCAGGCTGAGTGCTTCCTCCATGCGCTGGGTGCTGGCAGAAGCTTCACTCCAGTGCCTTGTGAAAGAGCATCTCCATATACCTGAAGGAGCGTCTCCACCCCCATCGTTCAGCCCAGACACTGAGGTCCAGCTCTGAGGGCCTTCTGGCAGTTCCCTCACTGCGAGAAGTGAAGTTACTAGGAACCAGGCAGAGGGCCTTCTTGGTGGTGGCACTCGCCTCCCGTCAGATGTCAAGGAGCTTCACAATATTCCAATATACCTGAAGGAGCGTTTCCACCCCCATCGTTCAGCCTGGACACTGAGGTCCTGCTCTGAGGGCCTTCTGGCGGGTCCCTCCCTGTGAGAAGCGAGGTTACAGGGAACCAGGCAGAGGGCCTTCTCGGTGGTGGCGCCCGCCCTGTGGAACACCCTCCCACCAGATGCCAGGGACATAAACAACTAAATGACTTTTAGAAGACATCTGAAGGCAGCCCTGTTTAGGGAAGCTTTTAATGTTTGATGTTTTATCATGTTTTTAATACTCTGTTGGGAGCCGCCCAGAGTGGCTGGGGAAACCTAGATAGATGGATGGGGTATAAATAATAAATTATTATAATATTGTTGTTGTTTTGTTGTTGTTGTTGTGAAGCCAGGGCTCCTCCCTCCACAGGCCAGGCGCTGGTGGGAGCAGCGGCAGTTTCGCCCTGGTGCCTCACACTCCTTCCTTTTTGGCATCATGATGTATCACTATATAGTGGTACCTCGGGTTAAGTCCTTAATTTGTTCCGGAGGTCCATTCTTAACCTGAAACTGTTCTTTACCTGAAGCACCACTTTAGCTAATGGGGCCGCCTGCTGCTGCCGCGCTGCCAGAGCACGATTTCTGTTCTCATCCTGAAGCAAAGTTCTTAACCCGAGGTAATATTTCTGGGTTAGGGGAGTCTGTAACCTGAAGTGTATGTAACCTGAAGCGTATGTAACCCGAGGTACCACTGTATCACTGTATCATGAGGCTGAAGCAGGAGATGTCAGGGACTGAACCGGGGATCTTAGGCAGGCAAAAGATGCGTTTTGCCCCAAGCAAAGGGCTGTTTCCTTAGAAATGTAAATCTGGCATTAAGGCAACAAAACTTTTTTTTCACTCCCAACACTCATTTTTGTAAAAACAACAGAGTTGAATACCTGTAGTGTCTGGATCAGCCTTCACAGACTACACTGAACTCAGACCAGCTGTAACAAACATGGTGCCCTCCAGTGTGTGAGGCTGGGGGGGGGCTGATGGGCATCGGGGAGGCGGGTACCACGTTGGTCAGGGGTCAGCAAACTTACCGCACCTCAAGCTCATGTTTCCAGCGCTGATCGCACTGTGGGCCGGAGGGCAGGGGAGCGCGTGCCCATACGCGTGCGCACACACTATTTCCGGCGCACTTCCGGGTCGAAGGAGCACCGGAATTAGCTTGTGCGCATGTGCACGGGCCTCCTCCGACCCAGATGTGCACCAGAAATAATGCTTGCGCATGCGCACAAGCTATTTTCGGTTCTCCTCCGACCCGGAAGTGGGCAGCTGCACAGAGCAGCGCCGGTAAGAGCGGGTGGCAGCCACAGGTGGCGGCCGCGGTTGGCGGGGGTCGCCGCTGGCCAGATAAACGAGTCCCTCGGGCCTTATCCGGCCCGTGGGCCTTAGTTTGGGGACCCCTGATGTTGGTGAAGGGTGGTCTGAGTTTTCTATATAGTCTCTTCATCCAACAAATATGGCAAGGTGTAACACCGGGAAACGGAGGGCAGAGAGAGGGGGTGGCAAGGTCTAGAATCCGAACACGATGGACTCACCATACGCAGTGCAAATATGGGAAGTTGAATGACGACCAGATCTCACAAAATGCTTTGTCGCTGATCCAACAAAAAAGAGCCAAAGTCCACCAGAGGCCAGAAAATAGTCCCAGCTTGTAGACTCGCACGTTGTCGCATCTGAAAGCCAAGGCAGGAGATCATTGAAAGCACAGCAACAGAATGACATCTGACCCAAGATTAAGTAAGAACTGAACAAAACATTTGGGGGAAATGGTTGCATACACCCCCTTGCCCCAAGGCAGGTCATGGCATGAAAACAAATATCAAGGGTATTGTCTAAAAGCACTCTTTTTTAAAAAAAAAACACCAAGCATGTGGCCTAGAAAAAGCCACGAGCCAAAAGCAAATTAAGGCTTACAACTAAACACAGAAAGTCTAAGCCACTTTTAGAGGCATCCAAGCTGATGGCCGTCATTGCACACGGCAGGAGCGAATGCCATAGATTGCCTGATCCCGTGTGAAGCGGTACTTTGATTTCGTCTTCCTACTTTCCCCACAACACTGTTGCAAGAAGGATTGGCGGTAAGTTAGGGTGCGTTACATCCCAGCGCAGTTCCACTGGCATTTCTAGTTTCCAAATAAATGAGACCATTCAGATGGTAACTAACAGCCAGCCACAGAGCCTTGGGCTTGCCGATCAGAAGGTCGGCGGTTCGAATCCCCATGACAGGGTGAGCTCCCGTTGCTCGGTCCCAGCTCCTGCCCTCCTAGCAGTTCGAAAGCACGTCAAGGTGCAAGTAGATAAATAGGTACCGCTCAGGCGGGAAGGTAAAGGGTGTTTCCATGCACTGCTCTGATTCGCCAGAAGCGGCTTAGTCATGCTGGCCACATGACCCGGAAGCTGTACGCTGGCTCCCTCGGCCAATAAAGCGAGATGAACGCCGCAACCCCAGAGTCAGTCACGACTGGACCTAATGGTCAGGGGTCCCTTTACCTTTACCTAACAGCCAGGCAGTTACAGCTGATATTTTTTTAAAAATGGGAGGGGGGGAGAGAGATGGACAGGGCATAAATAATAAATTATTAAAAAATTATAATCCCTCTTCTCAGCATCACAGCCCCTTTTGAGGGCCCAGGTGGCAGCTTTCAAACTGTGAGCCTGCCTCACCTCTTCAACGTGACAAGATATTTTGTTTTGCAACCCTAAGAGAGAGAAGTTATTATAATGCACCCATGCTATTTACAGAACCATTTATCACCTTGTCAAGTCGTCCACCCAAAACAGCTCCTGTCCGGATGCTTGGGATTTCCGTGGGAATATTTAAGCTCTTTTGTGTCTTAATTCCAGGTGTGCTTCTGCCACCCTGCCCACAGGTAAGTCACACGCCCAGTGCCGGATTTACATATAAGCTAAACAAGCTCTAGCTTAGGGCCCCACTCGCTTGGGGCCCCCCAAAAAAAATTAAAGGAAAAAAACCCTGGATGTACATTTCCAAAATATAAGATAAAAAACCAATAAAATAAAACCTACATACAGCAACAGTGTTTTGTGTTGTGTAGGCTCCTATGATGTAAGTCATGGACCCTGCCTGCTCCCTAAAATATCCCTGGTTTGCTCCTTTCTATATATAGGGTGCCTACATTCTGCTATTTATAATTACTAGTAGTTTGGATCATATATTTTCACTTATTATTATTTCATGTTATAGCAAGTTTCTAGAGACTAGGTTATTAGTCTTTGTAAATTGTGTTTCTAATGGAACTTTTGTTATTGCCAAATGCCAATGTGTTTGCATTATTAAGTTTGTTATGAATAAAAAAATCATTTTAAGGTAGAGCTTAATAATTATTTCACTATTAATATACTTCTTCTTAATTGCATTTCACTATTAATATACTTCTTCTTTAATGTATTCCAGGTCAACAATTACTTTAATAAAATACAAGTTTTGTGATGTGTAAATGGCTTGAGATACCTACTAGGGCCATCAACTACCATATAGCATATACTCAACAGAAAAAACAGCACCAATTTGTTGTGGACATAGGACAGCTGGACATAGAAAGGACCCTATCCCTTTCAGGAGCTGAGGGCCTCATCAAATCTAAATTCGGCCCTGCACACGCCCAGGCGTTCGCTCCAAATGGTAAGAAGGCATCCAAACAGAAGATTTATTTTGTCACAGCGACAGACACCCACCTTTTCAGCTCTGCGACGAGCAAGGCACTGCAGGGAAGACCCAACGTCATCAGCGAGATGTTATTGATGGCAGGCTTAATGAAGGCGAGGCAGGTGGTGACCCCAGAGAGGATGCCCACTGCTGCCTTAAATCGGCCCCTGGATTATTATTTTTAAAAAGAGTCAGCATCATTAAACCTTTTATTGGCATCACATACAAACTTCCAAAACAAATCAATACAGAATTTCCACTTCCCCAGTGGCACAAAACATTTACTAAAAGAAAGGAGGCAGAACAGTCTATGGTCACATCTCTTGGTCTCCAGGGAGATCAGACGTCTGCAGTGTATTTCGACGACAAAAAACCAAATGGAGATATTTAGCCACTAACTTGGTGAGCTCCTGATCATTCCCCAGTAGTAGAAAATGTATGATCTCCAACTCTGGTTTCTATTTGGGGATACAGAGTTGATCTAGAAATTGCTGACGGAGATCAGCATATAGTTTACAATTGAGAACCATGTGTGTGAGGGTTTCCACCAGGTGGTCTTCACCTGGGCAAGTTCTTTCTCCTTCCACCCTGCCTGAGAACCTTCCCCAAAGGAGGTTTGATGGATTTGAATTAAACCTGGCCAGAGAAAATGCCCTTCTTTCTTGAGAGTTAAGCAGAAATTCAAGGTAATTATGGTTAATTTCATGTGCCCAAGGAAGTTGAAAATAAAGAGGGGAACATGTTTTCTCTGCTGCTACTGTTAGTTCTTGGCTTTCAATATCCCACAACCTAGTTTTTATTATAGCCTTGGCAGATGGCAAATTTAAAGGTGATGTCAGAATCTCTGGGTTACAGCCCTTTCTGGTTCTCTCCTGCCCTCTTCCGAGGAGAAGGGCACGGTGCTATTAATGCAGCCCACTCTTTAAAGGCCAGCTGTGATGGCCTGGGATTCAGACTCAGAGGCTGAACCTGAGGAATCCCAGCCTGCACAGGAGTCCTCGCCTCCAGAACCAGCTGAGCTGGGGCTGGGGCCTGAACCCGAAGGGTCCTCACCTGTGCCGGATCCTCAGGAGCAGACACCAGCTGAGTCTGCTCTGGCTCCTGAGGTGATGGAGGACCCATTGCCTGCAGGTGCTCCACTCTCAGCCCCGTCAGAGGAAGCTGAGGTTGCCTCTGGGTCCGGTAACCCTCCAGCCTCTCCTGAGCTGCAGAGGCTCAGGGCAGAGAGGCGGAGGGAACTAAGTTCCTGCAGGAGGAGTGCTCACCTCCAGGCCAGGAGAGGCGAGTCACCAGAAGATCGGGGCCGCCCTATGCCTCAGGGCAGATAAAAGCCGGCCAGCCCCAGTCCCAGGTTGCGGGAGCAACATTGTTGGTAGCCTGTTCCTGTCCTGCTCTTCTGCCAGAGTTCCTGACCTCGCCCGACTCCCTGCCTTGGACCCAGCTTCAGCTTTGACGGACTGCCTCCATACCACACCCTCGACCTCGGACTGGACTCAGACCTCACCATTAACCCTCGGGACCAGCACACCAGCGCTTAAGAGACATTACCTGTCGTTCCTGAACATTTTGGGAAGATATCTTCTGGGAAACCACAGAGCCAGAGCACACATCAAAACCCAGAGTATAGCGAGTTCGTCAAGCATTTGACCCAGGAAACTGAGCGTGGCGTGGAAGTAGACAGATCCAATTCCTGGAGGGGGGACACATTCAGAATCAAGAGGTCATTACAGCACAGTTCAAACGTCGTCTTCTCTTCTCGGCAAGATTCAACAACAGCCCGGCGGCTTTGCACAGACAAGTGTCTGAAAATTGAATGCAAGCAAGCAACCAAGCACACGGCGAAGAGCTAGATTTTGAAGATCGAAACCCACTCCCAAAAGCTTCAAAATTAAGTAAGTATTCGTGGGAGTGGGAGACGCGGGTGGCGCTGTGGATTAAACCACAGAGCCTAGGGCTTGCCAATCAGAAGGTCGGCAGTTTGAATCCCCACAACGGGGTGAGCTCCCGTTGCTCGGTCCCTGCTCCTGCCAACCTAGCAGTTCGAAAGCACGTCAAAGTGCAAACAGATAAATAGGTACCGTTCCAGCGGGAAGGTAAACGGTGTTTCCGTGTGCTGCTCTGGTTCGCCAAAAGTGGCTTAGTCATGCTGGCCACATAACCCGGAAGCTGTACGTCGGCTCCATCAGCCAATAAAGCAAGATGAGTGCCGCAGCCCCAGAGTCGTCCGCAACTGGACCTAATAGTCAGGGGTCCCTTTACTTTTACCTTTATTTGTGGGAGACTTCAGTGGGGAGGGGTTTTGTTTGCACAGTCAGTTATCTCATTGCAGAACTTAATTGAGAAACTGTGAGGATGTGTTAAAATATATATCTATATATATGAAGGTGCAAAAAGGAAATCAGCTGATGAGTAGTTCAAGGCCTGACTGATCAAACAGGGCTGGCCTACTACTCTTTGAGGTAAGTAAAATAATACGCACTGCCCTTCCTCTCAAGACCATTAAGACCAGAACCGAAACCAACCTCAATGCTTACAGACAGGGACTTAATCTGCATATTAGCAGAAATGGGTCATTGGCAACAGACTTCTTTATACTTATTGGATTTCTGCCAGAAAGGCTAAATCCAGATTAAATGGAGGGTGGATAAAACTTGTCGGCTTGAGGAGAAGCCATCCCAGCATAAGAATCCAACTGCAAGCACCATGACGTATCCCACAATGTTCGTAATAATGGAAAACTACCTTATTTAATACATAGCAAGGGAAACTGAGAGGCTCAAAATGGCACCCAACTTCCAATATTTTATTTTGGGAGTGTACTGTACTTCTGAATTCGGGCACATTCTCCAAGCACCTTATTTGTTGTCCACCCCCACCACGGTGCACCTTGTTTTCAAATAATAAATAAATAAATAGAATTTCTCAGAATTTCAGGTCACATAGGACAGACACAGAAAGACTTACCAACCACCACAAGGAGGGTCCATATTAAATATATTCCGCTGTTGAAGCAGGTTGCATATTGTCGGAATAAGCACATACATATGGGTGGCAAAACAAAAAATAAGATGTTGCTTATCTAAGGGGGGAAACGGAAAAAAAAATATTAAATAAGCAGAAAGGAATGATTAAATAAAGTGGTATTTTACAAAACCGAAACAAAAAACGTTAGGGGAGGGAGAGGGATCTTGCACAACGGAGTAAGCTTAGCACTTTCCCAGGCAAATATCTGGATAAGAGGAGGCAGAAATAAAAACATCTCCCCCACCCCCCCAAGACTCCATCCCTGCCCTGACACACAAATTGAGATAGAAGTGTAGACCGGGGGTCAGCAAACTTTTTCAGCAGGGGGCTGGTCCACTGTCCCTCAGACCTTGTGAGGGGCCGGACTATATTTTTTTTGGGGGGGGGGGGAGATGAATGAATTCCTATGCCCTACAAATAAACCAGAGGTGCATTTTAAATAAAAGCACACATTCTACTCATGTAAAAACATGCTGATTCCTGGACCGTCCGCAGGCCAGATTTAGAAGGCGATTGGGCCGGATCTGGCCTTAGTTTGCCTACCCATGGTGTAGAGAGACCTCATGCCATGTACGACTTAGACCATCACTTTGCCTGAATCAACTCTTTCTAGGACATGCAGTGCTCTCAACTGCCTGGAGAAGACATCACCCTCATGTTGACACAATACGAAAATGGTGGAGACCAACAAGTATGGTCCCTGGAAGACCACTGCCAAGGCTACAACCACAAAACCAGGAGTGGTGGCCATGAAAGAGGCCGACTGGGTTGCGGGCACATAGCTGTCAACTTACAGATTTGAAAATAAGGGACCAGCAGCCTCGCAAATAAGGGATCAGCAGCCAAAATAAGGGATTTTGCTGTTGTAAACATACATTCATAGGATTGACAGATGCTGTCAATCCGGCATGAGGTGGTTGTGGCGCGGCGGCGGCCACTGAAGCGGCGCCCTTCTGCATCCCTCCCCATCCCCTCCTCTTCCTCCTCCCTCAGGCCGCCTCCTCAGCTGCCACCACCGCTACTGGCTCGTGGGCGGCATGAGCGAGAGTCTATCTCCCCCCCCCTCTTGGGCGGGGAAGGGCCGATGGAACTCCTCGCGCCAGGACAACAGCGCCAGCGCTCTCTCGTGCGCGCGGCGGAGGACCCTGAGCCGCTGCTTCCCTCCCGAGCCGGGCGAGCATGAAACCCAGGAAATTTAAGGGACATAATCAATAAGAGACAGCAGTGGGACACGGCGCTGGGATAAGGGAGTTTCCCGCTAAATAAGAGACGGATGACAGCTATGTGCGGGCATCGCCCAATTTTGAGCCAGAAGAAAGAAAGCGCTATGAAACACTTGCAGCTCGGTCTCCTTGAATTCCTCTTTTAAGGAACCCATGCCTTTTTTCTTCTTCTTCTCCTTCTTCTTCTTCTTCTTCCTCTGGCCGAGAGCACTGAAAGACTTGCACGTGCAAGGAAGAGTAAGTTGAGCAGAAGTCACTTGGCTTCAACTCATGGGACGAGCCAGCACTTCGGTCCTGGCAAAACACAGGGCAACACGGCTCCTCCCGTGGCTCAAGGCATTTTGTCACCTGAGGCGAGCCACAAAACGGGGCCGCCCACCCTGCCAGGAGAGGAATAAAGATCTACAATGGGGACAAGGGTGACGGGAGACCAGCAGTGCCTCCTAATGGCAAAGAAGCTGCTATAGAGGCAGCAAGGAGCGTCCTGTCACTGTCACCACAGCAGCAACAGACAATGCATTCCTTGGAAGACAGATCTGCTGTCCCTGTGAATCCTACAGCCTGAGTGGAGTGCGTGCAGGAGCCAGGCCCTGTGACCAGTAGGACTTCGCAGGACTGCGGCCTTCCTAAGTTTGTTCTGAAGAGGCAAGGCGCGGCCGCACAGGTGAAGCCGATAGGTAACTTGCTGCACCTGGTGGCAAGAGCCGGAAAGGGATATAAGGTCAGCATTTCCCTTCGGCTCTTTGCCACAGAAACACATTCCCTGCCTTGCTGTGTTTGGCTCCTTGACTCCTTGCTTTTTGATCCTCGGACCCCTGACTTTGTGACTTCGAATCCCCGCGGCGGGGTGAGCTCCTGTATTTCGGTCCCAGCTCCTGCCCACCTAGCAGTTCGAAAGCACCCTTAAGTGCAAGTAGATACATAGGTACCGCTTTATAGCGGGAAGGTAAACGGCGTTTCTGTGTGCGGCACTGGTGCTGGCTCGCCAGCTGCTGCTTCGTCACGCTGGCCATGTGACCCGGAAGTTTCTTCGGACGGCGCCGGCTCCCAGCCTCTTGAGCGAGATGAGCGTGCAACCCTAGAGTCGGTCACGACTGGCCCGTACGGGCAGGGGTACCTTTATTGAACAGAGGCTTTCGCTTTCAGTTTTTTAAACATTTTGGAAGTTGAACCATCTTCCGGAATTGATTACGTTTGAAAACCGAGGTTCCACTGTATCTTGCAAACACTGGGAGTGTTCAGAAACAGCATAAGGCTGTCTCCATCAACAGATTCAGCAGAGCCCAGTGGACAGACGAGGGCAGGCAATATGTTAATATATCATCCCAAATCGGTTTGAAGTCCATATTGTGATAATGATTTCCTAATCTTTGACCTGGCAATATATCAGACTTCCGGAATGGATTATGTTTGCTGCTTTCGTTTTTGCTTTTTTGCGTTTTTGTGGCTTTTTCGGTTGATTTATTTTTGTGACTGTGTGGAACCCAGTTCAGCTACTGACTGATTGATTGTGCGACTGCAGAAATGGATAAAAGCCCCCCCATCCAAACAATGACTATCATCAGTGCAGGTAAGAAAAAAAAAAATAATTTTAATTTTTATCATCTACAATACTGTCTTATTTAGTTTATAGTACAGTACATTGATTATTGCTTTCATTTTATGGATCAATGGTCTTGTTAAATAGTAAAATTCATGTTAAAAGGTTGTTTTTAAATGTCTGTAATGGATTGATCCGTTTTGCATTACTTTCTATGGGAAAGCACGCCTTGGTTTTGCGACAGACTTCTGGAACGGATTAGGTTTGAGAACCAAGGGACCACTGTACATAGCTAGATCCTTATTTCAAACATCATGATATATCGGTATATTGCAATGTTTCGCTGATGATCTATCACCATGTTGATCTATCACGATGTTGAAAACCAGGTATCGCCCAGCGCTAGCACACAATGGGAGGCCTTCACTGACAGAGTACTTTCTTCCATTCAGGGAAAATTTCAGAAACACTGGGCATGGGGCAGGGGCATTGAGGGAAAGGAAGGAGGAAGAGAGAGACGCATTTTTCCACCCAGTTCCGCTTGACTTTAGAAACAGCCTTGCAGATGGAATGGAAAGCACTAAGCAGCCTATTTTGTAAAGATTAAACCCCACTACTTTCGGTACAAGGCAGTTGCTTGAGAAGAGCAAATCCTTTTGAGTTGCTTTTCAAGTTTCAAAGCACAAGATATAATCCTTAATTTGGGCTGCATGGGGGAGGGAAAAGCACCCCTACTTTATATTCACTTCAGCTCCTTAATTGCAACCAGCAAACGGCCGTGAGGAAAGAGGTAACTTTTTCTCTCCTCTTGAAATCAGAAGGGCATCCATGGCGGAGCTGAGCCTGAGAGATCCAATCATTTGGGAGAGATCTCCCAATATTGACTTTATTTTCTAAAAGTAGCTGTCACTAGAATTTTTTTGGGGGGGGGGGAGGGGAAATATCAACCTTTTCCTTTTATATGTTGATATTATTATTTTATACTACTCTAATAATTGTTGAATGTTACTTTTTGATGTAGGTTGCTTATTTTAAAGTTTTGTTTCATTATCACATTTTTGTATTGCATTAGATTGCTAGATCTTCAGCTTGTAAACCGCCTTGAGTATTGTAAGGTAGAAAGACGGTATGCAAATAAAAAAATTGATAATGATATTTCGCCTCCCACCCCAAATCGAAATATGGAACGCTCTCCCCCAGGGAGACTCATTCATTCTACATCTTTAGGTGCCAGGCAAAAAAGGTTCCTCTTCAACCAGGCCTTGGACTGATTGTCATCTGAAGCCCTTTGAAAAAGGTGTTGTGAAAAGGGGGATTCTTGGTTTGTCTTTTGTTTCTATTATGTATTTTCTGTTTGTTTTTTATATTGCGATTTTATGTTGTGAATGGCCCTGAGATCTACAGGTATAAGGGAGGTATACAAATTTAATAAATAAATAAACCTTGACGTTCAAAGTATGTCCTCATCAGAGCATCCTGCTGAGCCCATGGGTGGATTGATTGATTGATTGATTGATTGATTAATAATAATAAACCTGCTTGGGGACATTACTGGATTATTATGTCTGTGGTGGGTGATGAAGTGGATTGGAATGAAAATTATTAGATCATGTATTACAGTTCTTAGACACACCTGAAATGCAGGTAAACTAATCCTTCACTTGTGGATTGCCTGCTTTTCAAAAACCCCGGTGACAGAATTCGGGCACACAACCTCAGGGTGTCTAGCCGGAAATGCAGTCACTTCCTGTGGCTCATAAGTGATGAGAAGAACCTATTGGGCACAAACTCTTGACGACTTCAACCGGTATCCTAACCCATCACCTGTGCAAACGTGAAGATCAGGTGCAGGTAAGAAGAATTAGTCCTGCATCTCAGATCAGTCACTCGGCCTCGGTAGTCCATCTGTAAAATGGGAGCAATGGTGGATCACTCTTCTCGAGTGCACACGTGGGTGTGAGGTGAGGGGCATGTATAAATCATTTGCTCCGAATAAGCCCCCTTGCGCTTATAAAACATGCTCAGCAGGTATGTGGATTACACTCTAAGGAATTGCAGAAAGAATTAATGTGTTGCAGAGCATTATCACACGTGGCTTATTTTGGGGAACTCTCATACATGGATTTTATATTATTTTGTAAACCTTTTTGCAAGGCTTTCAAATGTGTCTGTGGGAAGGGGGTTATTGTTTTGCTGTTTTACTTATTTTCATGTTTCCATCTTATGAGATCTTACGATGGCGGGTGTTATATAAATCTCAACAAATAAAATAATAAACAAATGTGAGAAGAGGGTGACAACTCTGTTGGCCCATCAATGGCCAACAGCACCATTTCATTCCTCCTTGCTATTCGCTTTAAGATGCAGCATGTCCCGGGTTTATGCAAGCTGTCTTCGGGGAACGAAAACTTGCTTCCTAGTTCAGACTTGGGGCAATGATGAGGCTCATCCCCAATTCACTCGGTCAATCAGTCAGTAAAGTTGACACCAACAGCAGCCTGACATTCAGACGACAACTCATATACAGTGGTGTAGTTAAGCTGTTGCTCAGGCCAATGACCAAAATGTCACAGGCAGGGCCATCTGTCCCCGGGGGTGCAAGGGGTGCAGGGCACCCGGGCGCCGAATTCGGGGGGGGGGAGCACCATGCGCCCGCTGCTGAAGCCACCCAAGCTCTTAATCATCTACCTGTTATGAAATAATAAATAATTTTGTTCAAGCTAGAAAAACAAAATACATATATACCTAAGTATTACCGAAATGTATACCTACTGTTTCACTAAAGGACTTTCGACTTTGTGCGCTCATTTACCAAAGACACGCCACACCATCGCTTGTCATTCTCAACGGCGCCGTGCACGCGAAATTAACTCTTACATCAAAATATTATGTTACGTATTATATTGAGCCGCTATGAGGCAGCGGGATCCGAAGCACCTTTGACATGACTGATGTTTCTCCTAAGCAGGTGCCCAAACAATAATAATAAATAATAATAATAATAAATTTTTATTTATACCCCGCCCTCCCCAGCCAAGGCTCAGGGCGGCTAACAACCAATAATAAAAACAAGTTGATTAAAATACAATTTAAAAGATTAAGATACAACATTAAAACAATTAGGGAGCAATCTCATCATAGGAGGAGAAAGGAAAAAGAAAAAGGGGGAGGGAATCAAACTGATTCCAAGATGTAACTGAACGACTGCAAGGAATCATAAAACCCACTGACAAATACCCCTTCCTCTTGGTTCATGTGGGAACCAATGACACTGCAAGCAATAGCCTCCAGAAGATCAAAAGAGACTACGAGGCTCTCGGCAGGAAATTGAAGCAACTAAATGCACAAATTGTCATCTCGTCTGTCCTCCCAGTTGAACGACGTGGCCCAGGGAGAGAGGGGAAAATAGTGGAAGTGAACAGCTGGCTTCGCAAATGGTGTAAACAGGAACGGTTTGGATTCTTAGATCACGGACTGCAGTTTCTTGAAGATGGACTTCTGGCAAGTGATGGGCTGCACCTCACAACGGTTGGGAGGAATGTTTTTGCCAAAAATCTCAGAAACCTCATCAGGAGGGCTTTAAACTGACTAATGTGGGGGAGGGAGACAGTGCTCCTGAAGGTAGGAGTCTATCAATTAATGAAGATGATCATCCAAATGTCATAGACCAAATGGAGCAAACAGCACGCGGACCTAGTGGTGGGAGGAAAAAATCCTTAAATAAGAGACACGGGGGAATGATTAATGGACTTCAATGTCTGTACACTAATGCGCAAAGCATGGGAAATAAACAAGATGAGCTTGAGCTCTTGGTACAGCAAACTAAATATGACATAATAGGCATCACTGAAACCTGGTGGGATAAGTCCCACGATTGGAATGTAATAATGGGGGGATACAATCTATTTCAGAGAAACAGACCAGACAAGAAAGGAGGAGGAGTGGCGTTATATGTCAGGGATGTGTATACCTGTGAAGAGATCCAAGATTTAGAACCTCAAAGCCAATGTGAGAGCATTTGGGTCAAAATTAAGGGAGAGAAGAATAACAGAGACCTCATTGTGGGAGTTTACTATAGACCCCCAAGCCAAACGGAGGACATAGATGATGCCTTCCTGGAACAGATGGCCAAGCATGCAAAAGGAAGGGAGATAGTAGTAATGGGGGACTTCAATTACCCGGATATTTGTTGGACGTCAAACTCAGCCAAGAGCATAAGGTCAAACAGATTCCTCACTGGCCTTGCAGACAACTTCATTATCCAGAAAGTGGGAGAAGCAACAAGAGGAACAGCCATTTTAGATCTGGTCCTAACCAATGTTGATGACCTGGTTAGTGAGGTAGAAGTGGAAGGATCATTAGGCGCGAGTGATCATGCTCTTCTGAAGTTTACTATACAGCGGAAAGGAGCAGCCAAGCATACTAGGACTCAATTTCTTGACTTTAAGAAAGCCGACTTCATAAAACTTAGGAAAGTGCTGGGTGAGATCCCATGGACAGCAATACTAAAAGGAAAGGGAGTTCATGATGGCTGGGAGTTTGTTAAGAGGGAGATAGTAAAAGCACAACGTCAGGCAATACCAATGAGACGGAAACATGGAAGGTGCCTAAAGAAGCCAGGGTGGCTATCTAAAGAACTTTTAACTGAATTAAGATTAAAAAAGGATGTGTACAAAAAATGGAAAAGGGGGGAAACCACCAAAGAGGAATTCAAACAAATAGCCAGCACCTGTAGACACAAAGTCAGAAAAGCTAAAGCACAGAATGAACTCAGGCTTGCTAGAGAGGTTAAAAGCAACAAAAAAGGCTTTTATGGGTATGTTCGTAGCAAAAGGAAGAACAAAGAAACAGTGGGGTCACTCAGAGGAGAAGATGGTGAAATGCAAACAGGGGACACAGAAAGGGCTGAACTCCTCAATGCCTTCTTTGCCTCAGTCTTCTCCGATAAAGAAAACAATGCCCGACCTGAAGAATTTGGAGCAAATGATTCAGCAAAGGAAACACAGCCCAGAATAACTAAGGAGACAGTACAAGAATATTTGGCTAGTTTAGATGTATTCAAGTCTCCAGGGCCAGATGAACTGCATCCAAGAGTATTAAAAGAACTGGCAGATGTGATCTCAGAACCACTGGCAGTCATCTTCGAGAAATCCTGGAGAACAGGCGAAGTCCCGGCAGACTGGAGGAGGGCAAATGTTGTCCCTATTTTCAAAAAGGGGAAAAGAGAGGACCCAAATAATTACCGCCCAGTCAGTCTGACATCAATAGCAGGGAAGATTCTGGAGCAGATCATTAAGCAAACAGTCTGTGAGCACCTAGAAAGGAATGCTGTGATCACCAATAGTCAGCATGGATTTCTGAAAAATAAGTCATGTCAGACTAACCTGATCTCATTTTTTGACAGAATTACAAGCCTGGTAGATGAAGGGAACTCAGTGGATATAGCCTACCTTGATTTCAGTAAGGCATTTGACAAGGTGCCCCATGATATTCTTGTAAAGAAGCTGGTAAAATGCGGTCTTGACTCTGCTACCACTCAGTGGATTTGTAACTGGCTGACTGACCGAACCCAAAGGGTGCTCATCAATGGTTCCTCTTCATCCTGGAGAAGAGTGACTAGTGGGGTGCCACAGGGTTCTGTCTTGGGCCCGGTCTTATTTAACATCTTTATCAACGACTTGGATGATGGACTCAAGGGCATCCTGATCAAATTTGCAGATGACACCAAACTGGGAGGGGTGGCTAACACCCCAGAGGACAGGATCACACTTCAAAACGACCTTGACAGATTAGAGAACTGGGCAAAAACAAACAAAATGAATTTTAACAGGGAGAAATGTAAAGTATTGCACTTGGGCAAAAAAAATGAGAGGCACAAATACAAGATGGGTGACACCTGGCTTGAGAGCAGTACATGTGAAAAGGATCTAGGAGTCTTGGTTGACCACAAACTTGACATGAGCCAACAGTGTGACGCGGCAGCTAAAAAAGCCAATGCAATTCTGGGCTGCATCAATAGGAGTATAGCATCTAGATCAAGGGAAGTAATAGTGCCACTGTATTCTGCTCTGGTCAGACCACACCTGGAGTACTGTGTCCAGTTCTGGGCACCACAATTCAAGAAGGACACTGACAAACTGGAACGTGTCCAGAGGAGGGCAACCAAAATGGTCAAAGGCCTGGAAACGATGCCTTATGAGGAACGGCTAAGGGAGCTGGGCATGTTTAGCCTGGAGAAGAGGAGGTTAAGGGGTGATATGATAGCCATGTTCAAATATATAAAAGGATGTCACATAGAGGAGGGAGAAAGGTTGTTTTCTGCTGCTCCAGAGAAGCGAACACGGAGCAATGGATCCAAACTACAAGAAAGAAGATTCCACCTAAACATTAGGAAGAACTTCCTGACAGTAAGAGCTGTTCGACAGTGGAATTTGCTGCCAAGGAGTGTGGTGGAGTCTCCTACTTTGGAGGTCTTTAAGCAGAGGCTTGACAACCATATGTCAGGAGTGCTCTGATGGTGTTTCCTGCTTGGCAGGGGGTTGGACTCGATGGCCCTTGTGGTCTCTTCCAACTCTATGATTCTATGATTCTATGATTCTATGATTCTATGATTCTGAGCCAAAGGCCAGGTGAAACAACTCTGTTTTACAGGCCCTGCGGAAAGAGATCAGATCCCGCAGGGCCCTGGTCTCATGAGATAGAGGGCCAGGCCGGAGCCAGTGTTGAGAAGGCCCTGACTCTGGTTGAGGCTAATCTAACTTCCTTAAGGCCCAGGACCTCTAGGGTGTTGCTATATATGAACCTTAAGGTCCTCCGTGGGGCATACCAGGAGAGGCGGTCCCGTAGGTACGAGGGTCCTAGGCCGTGAAGGGCTTTAAATCTGACCCAGTACTCCACCGGGAGCCAGTGCAGCTTGAAAAGCACTGGGTGAATATGCTCCCATGGCAGAGACCCTGTGAGGAGCCTCGCTGCAGCATTCTGCACCCACTGGAGTTTCTGGGAGAGCTTCAAGGGCAGCCCCACGTAGAGCGAATTACAGTAGTCAAGCCTGGAGGTGACGGTTGCATGGATCACTGTGGCCAAGTCGGGGTGGGAAAGGTAAGGGACCAACTGCTTATAAGTGTGGTGGTATTAATTTGGGGGCTAAACTAAATTTGGGGGTGCTGGGCGGATCTTTGCACCCTGGAGGCACATATGCTAAAGACACAGTTTCGGACTGCAAGGAGCAATCTTTAAAGCGCTGAAGTGTCAACATGCTCCTAACAACAGGATCCTGAGAAAATAAACGCACTGGCCTTTTCCAGGTGGCCTCGTGTTTTGAAGTCAGGTGGAAGGAAAATAATAGCACAATTTCTTCCCTCCCATTTGTTGCCTGTTTTGTTGTTGCTACCTCTATCCTGCGTCTGTGTGCGCACATTCGTACGCAGGTTGGGGAGTTACGTTCAAATGTGGATTTTTGTTTGATACTGTTTTATTCTGGGTCACAAACGGCTTTAAAGATCTTGCAGTGGAAAAACACGGCTTGCGTGTTTTCAAAGAAACGCAGGAAAGTACGCAACAATTGTCCCATGGGATGAGGGGCCACTCCACACATTGCCACAATATTGTGAAGGTAGGAATTAAGTGCCGGCTCATAAATTGACACAGAAAACCAGGTGAATAACTTAAAAGAATCCCTCCTGACCAGAAAAGCAGGGAACCTTTTGGAGATGGAAGAAAGATTATTCTTATTATTTCGGGCTGTTTAAACACGCTATTGACTTAACACAGGCGTGTGCAGTCAGAAGGCTAGTTAGTTTGCAAGCTAGTTTTTTTGTGGGGGAGGGCGAACTTATTAGCAGATTAAATTAATGTGTTACCAGCATGCAATACCATGTGCACCCAGGCCACATTTTTGCATGAATGCACAGTCCTCTATGTGTGAAAACCTATTTTTATTTTTATTTTAAAATTATCAAAGATATATCATAATTGTGACAATATGTGTTGGAAATGTAAAGAAAAGGAAGGAACCTTTTATCATATGTGGTGGACCTGCCCCAAGGTGAAAGACTTCTGGGAAAAGATTTATAATGAATGGGAAAAAATGCTGAAATATACATTTATAAAGAAACCAGAGGCCTTTCTTCTTGGAATAACAGGTTTGGAATTGCCCAAGAAAGATGTTGAATTATTTTTGTATGCCACAACTGCTGCTCGTATTTTGTTAGCTAAAAAGTGGAAAACCCAAGAATTACCAACAATAGAAGAATGGCAGATGAAGATGATGGATTTTTCGGAGCTAGCCGACCTAACCAAAAGAGTCCACGACCAGAAAGAGGAGGAGTATCAGGAAGAATGGATTAAATTTAATGATTATTTAGTTAAATTTGTTAAGTTAAACTGAAAATAGCTTGCAGATACCCAATGGGCTAAGGATTTTATTTATGTTAAGTGATGAATTTATATGTTTAAATCCATAAGGTGAAGATCTAAGGATGTTAATGCTTAAGTTAAATTTTATAAAAATTGGGATTTGGAAAACTGTTAAAAGGACATGCAATGAAATTCAACCAAAGGGAAGCGAGGAAGTCATTTAACAAAATTAATAACTGTAATTTTCAATAAGGCTATGATTTATGTTTGTTTGTCTTGTGTGTTTGTTTGTTTGTTTGTTTGTTTGTTTGTTTGTTTATAATATTGTGAAAACTAATAATTTTTTTGGACAACTATGTGTGAAAACCTACATGCAAGATAGCATTATTCCTACACAGAGCTGATTGCATGGAATAATTTGTTAATATGTAAATCAGCCCTGAAAGCAGTTTTAATTCCTTGAGAAAAAGCTGTTTTTCTAAAGCTGGGAAAGGCAGACTTCAAGCTTGTGAACTCCTGATCAGGCCAGAAATTTTGCTCTCAGTTCAGTACCAGAATTTCCCTTCAAGTTTCCTAACTATCAGATGCCCAGATTGTAGCGTTTTAGTTGTTAGGAAAGCCTGCTGATCTGCAAATCAGCCAGAGATCCAGATCTACCTTTTCTAAAGCAAAATTAAAGCTTAAGCTGATAACAGATGGAAAATTCTGCTTTGCTCCATTAATCCACTGCATGCAATTTAAGCTTTATCCTCCAATCTGAACAGCCTGAAAAAATGACAGTCCATGATCCCAGCTCCTCTCAAAGAGGATTCAAAGGACTGCAGACTTTTTCCAGCTCTATGGGGGATTCTCTGATTTTACAAGCATTTCTGCCAGGAAAAACAAAGGAAAAAAGCTCCCAGGAAAACGATCTGATCCCCAGTCCTATATCTGCAAGCTATTCAGATAATAAAAAGATAAGTTTGTTGTCTGAAAATAAGGCCACCAGGATAATAAACAACCACTTAGAATACACTATGGTCGGTTTTACTTTAAGAAACTGTTTGTTTACCGAGACAGGCTCTCTCTTCGATAAAAAAAAATATACACAACTATTCGCCAGTAGCTGCAGTTTTAAAATACAACACTGGGTATCCTCTTCCCGATTTGCAAAATAGTCGTTTTCCCAATTTGACCAAGGCTGAGAACTGATAAGCAGCGCCTTGCACGCGAGTCGGTGCCAAAGCAGAAATCGGAGCCCGACTTGAAGGTCTCCAGGATCCTATTGCAAGTCTGATTGCGCCCAGAACCTCATTTGGCATTTCCACGACGCGGTGGCATTTGTTTTAAAAAAATAACCATTTGTTGAGAAATCAGTTATTGAGCGGCAGGGAAGGGAAAGAGCCGAGCCGTGTGAACATCATGTATTCAGCCCCACCGTGCATTTGCACGTACTTCCCAATCCACACGCCCCCCCCCCGGCTTCCAAATGCACCCTCCTCCTCCTCCTCCTCCTCTCCGGGCTCAGGTCTTGAGTTCGAGATACGCACCGTGTTGTAGAACTCGGCGATGCTGGGCACGATGGTGTAGTTGTCTTCGCACCAGTCCAGCTCGGAGCTGCCGGCCCGCAGGTGGTCCCACAAGCGGAGCGTGGTCATGATGGCCAGACCCGGGCAAGGAACATGGGGGGCGCGCGCAACGCCGACGCAACCTAAGCAGAAGAGGATCCGCGCAGCAGCATCCGCGCGGGGGGAGGCTGGTCGCTGCTGCCTCGGCTGTTGCTTTGTCCCTCTTCTGCCTGCTCAACTCCGCACCAAAACAGCCCCCGCCGCCGGCTCTGGGAGCGCAAGAGCGCACGCCTCCCGCCAGCTGATCCGGCCCCCGGGGGCGCGTCCTCCCCGCCCACAGCGCGCCTGCGCAAAGTCGTTAGGCTTGCGCCGAGACCCTTTATCACGTGGTCTAGCCCACAACCTTTAAGCGATCCTATGCATCGTGGCTCGTTTGGACGCAGTTGCGCGCCACGGATGGGGCTGTGCGCCACGGAGAGCACGGCGCTTTACGCTCCCCGCCGCCCTGCTGCGTTCCAACTTGCATTTGTTACTGGAAGGCGGCGGGGGGGGGGGGGAAGCAGGGGATTTTTTGGCAGGGAGGGCAGGTCTAGCAGTCTGTTGCTCTTGCGCGGACTCCTTTCGAAGGAAGCAAACGCGCGTCGCTGTTCCTGTTGTTCTGTTTTGAGTGGGGTGGGTCTAAAGTTTTGTTTTAAGCGCGTGGGACTTTTCATGGCAAAAACCGCACCCAAAGCTTTGCAGGGCCAAGTTCTTAGTCTCCCCCCCCCCCGGAACGCTTCCTCAGGATAGATGAGGTCGGGATCCAAAGGCGGGGTGGGAAGGAAAAGGGTGGCTGGCGGCGGCGGAGCCAGGCAGTTTGCCTGCATTGCGCAGTCATGGGGCAGGCCCGGCAGAGAGGCAAGTGAAGGGGCCTTTCAGGTTTCAGGATGCGCCCAGGCTTGGGGTGCAGGGAATAGGAAAGGCCTTGGAGATAAGGTTCCCCCATTACTTAAAGTATAAAACCCGGCCGTTGCCCAGATATGCCGCCAGGTCTTGTTTTATTTAAATGTGAGCTGAATTGTACAGTTGGAAAGGGGCCCCCAAGGGTCATCGAGTCCAACCCGCTGCAGTGCAGGAATCTCAGCTAAAGCATCCATGGCCAACCCCTGCTTGAAAACCTCCAAGGAAGGAAAAATCACTGCCCCCAACTTCTTCTTTCTGCCCCCTTCCCCCTCTTCACAACGTTTGTAGCAGCAGGTGTCTCACACCAAATGGAAGTGATCTGTAGTGTTATGTACTGAAGTTCTCACCCTGGGCCAGCAGGGGGATACTGTAGATAGTTTTCACTCAGGTCCACGTATGCAAATAAGGGATTGAAAGTGACGTTAAGTGATTGGATAGTTACAGAAAAGGTTACTGTTGCGTTCTAGTGGAGCTCTATATAAGCTGGCTGGCTGAACCCTTCAATTCAGTTCTGTTCTGGCCTGTGAATAAACGAGCTGTTTGAAGAATCGCTGTGTCTGTTGGGATACTGCCAGGGAGACAAAGTCCATCACGGCCCCCAAGCCGCCTCCGGACGTCCACTCATCTCCCGTAGACACGCAGTATCAGCAATTAGCGACACGAGCTCCAGAAATAGCCTGCCACATTCCAGAGCCGATGCACACTCTATCAGCAGATGATGCACAGCGAAAGAAGCACACAGGAGAGCATTATTTACAATTTTATTCAGCGTTGATCAGAAGAAAGAAAACATGACTGCCTGCTTCAGTGTCTCTGGCACAGAGAGAGAAACGAAAGCAAAGACACAACAGAAACATCCTGTGAACAGGAAATATGCAGACTCTGTGACTCACAAAGCCTGCTCCCTTTTAAGGTGGAACGGAAATATCCTAACTGTTAAACTCTGCCAGACCGCCGGGGACTGGTAGCCAAGTCCGGAGGGCCACACAGTTCTCGCTGAGGCTGTGGTGCGACCCTAGGTGGCGTTGGAACCAACTCCCCTGGATCCGCTGCTGTGGGTGGAGCCTCCGCAAGTGGAGTGGTCTGAGTCTGTTCTGAGACGGCTTGGTTCGGCTCCACGCTGGCAGTTTGCGAGGGAGGTGTAGGTGGGGCCTCGCCATCTGTACGTGTCTCTTCTGTAGCCGCAAGCGCAGTTGGGGGCACCACGGTAGTGTCTAAGTCGCCAACCCTGCGCCTAAGCTGGTCTATGTGCCGTCGCCACAAACGTCCGTCTTCGAGTGTCACCTGGTACGAGCGAGGTCCAGTGACTCCCACTACTGTGGCTGGCACCCAAGGGATGTCCCCCACATAGTTCCGGGCAAAGACCTGGTTTCCTGGGACGAATGACCGTGGTGCGTTGGCACAGCCTGGGAGTTCAGCCACGGCAAAGTCTGGGTGTAGCCGGTCGAGCGGTGACCTGAGGCGGCGGCCCATAAGCAGTTCAGCAGGACTCCTCCCTGTGGCCGCATGAGGAGTGATGTGTTGCACGAACAAGTATTCGGCGACCCGCTCATGCCAGTCTCCCCGGTCCAGGCGCGCCAGTGCCTCTTTTGTCGAGCGCACCATTCTTTCCGCTTGCCCGTTGCTGGATGGATGAAAAGGTGCCGTTAGGGCATGGCGGATGCCCAGTCCCAAAAGATACCGCTCAAATGTGCCTGACGTGAACTGCGGTCCGTTGTCAGAGACAAGGACATCAGGACACCCATGCGTTGCAAACAGGCCTCGCAGCACCCGGATGACAGCTTCGGTAGTGGTGGAGGGCATCAGGGCGACCTCCAGCCATTTGGAATAGGCGTCCACCACTACCATAAAGGTCCGGCCGTGAAAGGGGCCAGCCAGATCGATGTGCACCCTCGACCAGGGTGTCTTTGGCGTCTCCCAGGTGTGTCCCTTAGCTGCCGGTGGTGCAGGCCTCGACTCTTGGCACGCTTGACAGGCAGACACCCAGGCAGTGATGGCATCGTCCATATTAGGCCACCAGACGTAACACCGAGCCAACGCCTTCATTTTGACAATTCCCGGGTGGCCAACGTGCAGAGCCTCCAGGACGCGCTGACGGAGTCCCTGGGGAATCACGACGCGGTCTCCCCACAGCAGACAGCCGCGATGAGCTGAGAGTTCATGTTGTCTGGTTGCAAAGGGCTGGAACTCCGATGCAAAAGGCCCTTGTGGCCACCCCCTCCACACCCAGTTGAGCACCCGGCTGATGGTGTGATCCTGGGCAGACGCGGAGGCCACAGTGGCAGCTGATACAGGCGCTGCCGGAAGATCCTCAATCAGAAGGAGCGATGAAGCTGGAGCCGGGTCTTCCACAAATGCTGGAAGAGGGCAACGGCTGAGGGCGTCGGCATGGCCCATCGATTTCCCCGGGCGATGGATGAGCCGGTAGTGGTAGGCAGCCAGGAAAACAGTCCATCGCAGCATGCGTGGTGAGAGGACCGGTGGAGTTGGACGATCACCGGCGAGGAGGCCCAGGAGTGGCTTGTGGTCAGTGATGAGGTCAAAAGTCCTGCCATAGAGGTATTCATGGAACCTCTTCACTCCAGCCACAAGTGCCAATGCCTCCTTGTCGAGCTGGCTGTAATTCCGTTCCGTCGGAGATAGTGTCCTGGAAAAGTAGGCGAGCGGTGCTTCTCTTCCATCTGGAAAACGGTGACTAAGGACAGCACCGATGCCAAAAGGTGAGGCGTCGCAGGCAAGGACCAGCGGCCTGGATTCACTGTACTGTACCAGCACACTGTCTGAAGAAAGGAGAGCCTTGACCGCGTTGAAGGCCGCCATCTCTCGATGACCCCAGGCCCAAGGCGTCTTAGTGCTAAGGAGTCGGTGAAGAGGCTCAGCCACTGTGGCTTTGTGGGGCAGGAACATGTTATAAAAGTTCAGCAGCCCCAGGAATGCCTGCAACTCCGTTTTGTCCTTTGGGGTGGGGGCCTGCTGGATAGCGCGGATCTTGGATGTGGTTGGATGAAGGCCGGAGGCATCGATAAGATAGCCCAGGAACTCTACCTGTGGAACGGCAATCAGGCACTTCTCCCTCTTTACCTTGAGCCCGGCCTCCTGGAACCTGGTCAGCACGGCACGGAGGCGCTCGAACAGCTGCTGGTGTGAGTGCAGACACCAAGACGTCATCAAAATATGGTACCACGCCCGGAAGCCCTTGCAGGAGACGCTCCATAAGGCTTTGGAAGATGCCAGGAGCCACACTCACCCCGAACTGCAACCGGCGGCAACGGAATGCCCCCCGGTGGGTGACGATCGTCTGGGCTTCAGCAGTGGCATCATCGACTGGCAGTTGTTGATAGGCTTGGGCAAGGTCCAGCTTAGCGAAGACCTTACCCTCACCCAGGGAATGCAGCAGGTGTTGGACAACAGGAACCGGATAAGTGTGCTGCTGAAGTGCCTTGTTGATTGTGCACTTGTAGTCAGCGCAGATTCTCACCGACCCATCTGGCTTGACAGGCGTGACGATGGGGGTTTCCCACTTTGCGTGGTCAACGGGCTCCAAAACTCCTTGGGCGATCAGTTTGTCCAGTTGTTCGTCCACCTTAGCCTTGAGAGCAAAGGGAACCCGGCGTGGCTTAAGCTTGATGGGGGCGACTTGTGGATCAAGGCTAAAGGAGATGGGCGTACCAGTATATTGTCCCAAGGTGCCGTCAAAAACCTCGGCAAAGTCTTTGACCAGACCCTCAGTCTCTGCGTTAGAGATGCAGTTGATGCCGGTGACTTCCAGGCCGAGGGCATCAAACCAGTCTAGCCCTAGGAGGCTTGGCCGCTGACCTTCGACCACCACCAACCGGAGCAGGCCCGAAAAATCCTTGAAGGCGATCCGGAACCGGCCAACGCCTACCACGGGAATGTCGTTTCCCTGGTAGTCTCTCAGGTGTACACGGTGAGAGTCGAGTTGCCTTTTGGATACTCTGGGTACCAGTCTTTTGATGGTGCTCCATGACACGACGGACAGGGCAGACCCGGTGTCGATCTCCATGTCACATGGAGCTCCTTCAATGAGTACCGTGACGTTCAGCTTGCGTCGCGTAGACGAGTCGGTTTGGCCAATCGTGGTTCCAGACGGGCAGCGGCAGTTGGTGAGAGCGAAACAACTTTCCTTCGCAGACTGGAGTGAAGACTTGAACTTGCGAGTCGATGAAGGGGGGGTGTCAGACGGAGCCGATCGGCAGACCTTAGCGATGTGGCCCCTTCTGGAACACCTCCTACAGATGGCGTCTCTGAATCGACACTTGGCACGGGAATGGTCGCCTCCGCAGCCAGCACATTCCTGTTGGCCCTTGGACTTCTGTTGGAGCTTCCTGCGCTCCCGCTTTGTCTGGTGCACGTCATCGTTTTCACTGGAGGATGCCTCATCACTGCTGGCCTCTTCTGGATGCACCGGAACTGGCCCCATAGCAAGACGCGGGCTGCTGGACTTGCGGATCTCCTGGGCGGAGCGTTCAGCAGCTTCTGAGGCCACAGCCTCCTCAATGGCTTTCTGTAGCGTGAGGTCTGGCTTGGCTAGGAGACGCCGTTGCAGATGGATGTCCCGGACCCCGCAGACGATTCGATCCATCAGGGCATCGTCTAAGTCTCGGAACTCACAGTGCATTGCAGCCTGTCGCAGGGCGGTGGCGTAGTTGTTGATTGACTCCCCCTCTGCCTGGTTCCGGTGGTAGAACGCATGGCGGGCAGCAATCTTGGACGGCTTTGGTGCGTAGTGGTTGCAGAGCTTCTCTTGGATCGTGTCCCATGGTGTTGCCTGGACTGCTTCAGGCGCAACCAATGCTCGGGCCGTCTCAAACACCTCAGGCCCACAGAGGCTGAGGAATAGGCCCCGCTTCCGATCCACTGATACTGCTGTCAGCTCGTTGGCTTGGAGGTAGCAGTCAAACCGAGCGAGGTAGGAGTCCCAGGACTCAGAGGCTGGCGCAAACGGCGGTAGAGGCACAAGTGAAGCCATGATTCCGATGCCGGCGCGAAGGGCGATGGATGGAACACAGTGCTCTAGCCAGAACAGTCAGCTCTGAATTGGTTCTGCCCAGTGATTTCGCTCAGTGATTTCGCTCAGTGATTTCGCTCTGTGATTCAGCTCAATTCAGAGGCTGGCCGCATCTGGCTGTGCTCTGATGTCCATCGATCCCATCCTCTTCGCCAGAGTTAAATAGTGGGTTGACATAGCAGCCGGCACAGCGATTTCTTCAAGTAGCTCTTTATTAAGATAAGCTGGAATAGAACTGACTGCCAACAGCTCAGCCGGCCTGTATTTATAGGCAGCCGGCTGTCAACATTGTAACACAACAGCCCAGAATTCCCGCCTAAACTAACTGCCGCGGACCTGAGTGAAAACTATCTACAGACCTGATTGAAAACTATATACAGTATCCCCCTGTTGGCCCAGGGTGAAACTACACTACATAACACTAACAGTGTCGTCTGATATGTTCACTCACAACTTAACATGTAGAAAGGACTCATGTGAATGTTGTACGTCCCCTTGTTAACTATGAAAAGCTTTTAATTGAAAACAACCAGTGCTTGTTCTTCCGGAAAAAAGGTGGAGGAACTCACCACCATTGCCATCGTTTTTCCCCCACCACACGCACACTAACCCACCCCCAGGCCACCACCGTGTGCCCCTGAGTCAGGCAATTGTTCATCTATGTTGTTTGAAACAGAGGTGGGAAAACTTTTCCCTTCCATTGACCCATAGGAAAAATCAATTTGCAGTTGCAGCTGATACCTGGTCAAGGCCAAGTGGGCAGTGTTTGCTGCACTGCAAGATTGCAGAGTCCTCTCCCCACAATCTGAGTCTCTCTCTGCCATCTCTAGAGTGCATAGAATTAGGTTGCGAGCCCCTCGGGTTCCTTATCTCAGCTGTAAACTGCCTGGCAATGGTTCTCCAAGGCGTTGCAGGTAGCAGTTGTTCCCAGGCTTACCTAGATATACCAAGGACTGACCCGCTAGGCAGCCTTTTTTATGCAACATGCAAGTTACTGAAAGGAACACTGGTGGCGCTGTGGGTTAAACCACAGAGCCTAGGACTTGCCAATCAGAAGGTCGGCGGTTCGAATTCCCGCGATGGGGTGAGCTCCCGGTGCTTGGTCCCTGCTCCTGCCAACCTAGCAGTTCGAAAGTACGTCAAAGTGCAAGTAGATAAATAGGTACCTCTCCGGCGGGAAGGTAAACGGCGTTTCCGTGTGCTGCTCTGGTTCGCCAGAAGCGGCTTAGTCATGCTGGCCACATGACCCGGAAGCTGTAGCCGGCTCCCTCGGCCAATAAAGCGAGATGAGCGCCGCAACCCCAGAGTCAGTCACGACTGGACCTAATGGTCAGGGGTCCCTTTACCTTTAAGTTACTGAAAAAGCTAATAGCAGTGACATTCAAGGAAGACAACTGCCTCTCTGAGGCTTTGTAAGGTTCAGCTGCAAAGCAGTAGGAATCAGGCCTATCTAATTACCCAAAACTGTTGGTATCATGCCTACATTTCTTTAATTATAAATAAGCACCAAGAAACTAAAGGAGACCATCTTTCCTTCTGCATTGTCTTGCTTTTAATGCAGCATCGAGCTGCTGCTTTTTATCTTATTCACAAACATACTTGAAAGGGGAGGACGGCAAGAACCTAAATTGGTGCACGGGCCCAGCTGCAATATTCTGAGCGGAGTAAACAAAGGAAACATCACACAGCTTTGCATGCTTGCGAACACTGGGAAGCTGGAACAGGAACAGCAGAAGGGAAAATGACGTGTGCTACTCAAATACATCAATAGGATCTAGGGAAAAGAAGGAGACGTTTTTCTGAACAATCGTGACACGTTCTTGGCTGGGAACAGGGTCACGTCGCTTGTTGGACATGCAAAACTAAACAGAAGGGCGCACTTCCTGTCGCCTGCGGTCTCGTGTTTCTTTTGTTTGATTAGCTGTAAAGCTAATCCGCAGAATGTAATTCTGGGGAAGAGACTGTACAGGAGATGGAATGACATCAGTGCAGAGTCAGAGAGACGAGATCATTGTAAAGGGAGACGGGAGACTTTGTCGTAAGCAGTGTAGTGTGAACTCCCAGGCTGTGGCACGTCCAGTTCCACTCTGGATGTACTAACCCTTAGAACAGAGCCATAGTGGGGGGCCATTGACCCCAGTACAGTTTGGGGAGGTGCATTCCTCTTTTTTAAAAGATTTTTTATTAACAATTTCAACATATCAAAATATCAAAACATATCATATTCATTCTTTCCCCCCACCTCCCCATCAAACTCTCCTTCCCTACCCCCCAAGACTTCCCTCAGCTCCTCTCTCTGATTTCTCAACACATATTATTCTCTGCATACTGTAAAATTGTATAAATCCTTATAATACCTATCTGCTATGTTAATCAATAAATTTGTGTATGTTTATTCAAAACCTGCCAAGGAGTCCAATTCATTTTGTTGTCTTTTTAAGTAATTTGTAAAAAGTTCCCATTCTTCTCTGAAGTCACAGTTGTCCTTATCTCGCAGTTTATATGTCAGTTTAACCAGCTCCTCATAGTCCATCAATATCTCTTGCCACTGTTCTTTTGTTGGGGTTTCCTCATTCTTCCATCCTTGTGCTATCAAGACTCTTGCCGCTGTTGTAGCATATATAAATAAATTCTTTGTTTTCCTTGGCAGGTCTTGTCCTACAATCCCTAACAAAAATGTTTCTGTCGTTTTTTTTACAAATGTGATTTTAAACAGTTTCTTCAATTCATTATATATCATTTTTTTAAATTTCTCAACATTCCCATCACATATGATAAAAGATCCCTTCCTTTTCTTTACATTTCCAACATATGTTTGACCCGGTTTTATACATTTTTGCTATCTTTACTGGTGTTATATACCATCTGGGGAGGTGCATTCCTTACGACGCCCTGCCGTGTCCTGAGCTGTTGCGTCCTTCTCTTAACCTGGGATGCAGGTGGCGCTGTGGTCTAAACCACTGAGCCTCTTGGGCTTGCTGATCAGAAGGTCAGTGGTTCGAATCCCCGCAACGGGGTGAGCTCCCACTGCTCTGTCCCAGCTCCTGCCAATCTAGCAGTTCGAAAGCATGCAAGTAGAAGATAAACTGCGTTTTCATGCGCTCACGGTGTCACATGGCACAAGAAGCAGTTTAGTCCTGCTGGCCACATGACCCGGAAAGCTGTCTGTGGACAAACGGTGGCTCCCTCAGCCTGAAAAGCGAGATGAGCGCCGCAACCCCATAGTCGCCTTTGACTGGACTTAACCGTCCAGGGGTCCTTTGCCTTTACCTTTTACTTTTTACCTTTCTCTTAACCTGGCTTAAGGTGTCATCTGAACTCGCCAGATGCTTAACTGTTAATGAATTGCAATCAACCCACCATTTGAAAAATAAGACTTTAGAGACATCTTGCCCAAAAATGGCAACTAGGCATCCTGTTATGGTAGCTGTAACCTTGGTTTAAGGAGCCATTTGGCGCCTAGTTTATATACCTGAGTTTCTAACACTGATGCCAACCAACTCAGCAATGCTCCGAACACCTTCCCATGCATTAGTGCTGAAAAGCATTCTGCTGGCGTTGCGATTGTTAAGAGCCAATTATGAACCTCAAAAGCTCCTTTCAGGAACACAGGAAAAAGGTGCCTGTCTTATACGGAAGCGGATCATTGGCATCAATCTAGCTCAGCATTGTCAACATGACAACCGGCAGCAGCCCTCCAGGAGTATTTCCCAGCCTTATCAGGAGTTGCCAGCATTTGACCCTGGGACCTTTGAATGCAAACCACAGGCTCTGCCATTGGGCAAGGGAGATAAGAAGCCAGCAGGACAGTCCATTTCTGCAGGGTAAATTGACTAGAAAGCCTTTTCAAAACAGCATCTTTGAAATGTGCATTTATTCGCCACCTCAAAAAGGGCTGGTGCTTATGCATAAAATCTACCGATCTGTATAAATTCAACCAGGTATTTGATGGTTCAAAGAACACTTGTCCCTGGCACCTATGAGACTATGTAACTGTCCTCAAATGTTTTTAGATATTCTTAATGTTTTTATATGTTTATTTTTGCATTGTTTTTCAACTTTTTTGTTTGCCACCCTGGGCAAACAAAAGGGATGGAAGGATGGAATAGAAATGTAATGAATATGATTTAATAGTTTCACTGTGTCATTTCTGTCTAGCTGGAAGAATTTCTCATATCCTAGCAAAGTGTTAGCTCACGTACTCAAAGCAAGAAAGCGGATACTTAGGCACCGTTAGGTTATATTCTCTAGCCTTAGACACATAATTTTTTTAAATGTTACTGGTTTTCAGTAACATAGCAATGAACAACTTGTTAGCTTGGGGTTCAGAGATTATTATAATCAATGATTCCGCCAGCCAGTCTATATCAACTCAAATGGTTCGTCTGTCTCGGGTAGCTTTGGCAACACAGCCGCAACTATTACTCTGCTATGGTTAGAGGCAGGATAGTTGGCCGTTTAGCTGTTTCCAAACCAAAACATGGGGGGTGGAGGGGCACTGGATGCAGGGGAAAATCAGAAGAACACATTTTCCAAATGCCAAAGGATGTATTTGCACCCAGTGAGTAGCAAACTCCAGTTTTGCCTGTCCTGAATCTCTAGCTTGAGAGAGGGAGGGAAAGCTCACTTTCTCAGACTCCTGCATAATTTTATATACCTCCACCCCAGATTCCCACCCACTCATGGGTGTAGCTTAGATTTTTGTCGGAGGGAGGAGAAAGTCAGCTATGTATTTTTTATTGATTGGGGGGCAGCTGTCTCTCCCTGCCCCCTCTGGCTACTATGCCAATGCACACACTTAAATGGAAAAGGTCCGACCATTGTGACTTTTCTTGGTTATTCCAACCCCCTGGCACTTTTGTATGCCCCCTTTTTTACCAACTGGCCTTAAGCACTGCCTGGATTAGAAATGCCAAGAGCTTTTGTCTACGGTGCCTTGAAGAAGCCCAAGTCCTCGAAGAACAGAAGAGCAGCCTTCCTGGATCAGGCCAGACCTGGTTCACCCGCACTCTGTTCTCACAGCGGCCAGGGGAACCTGCAGGCAGACTCTGACCCTCCAAGTGTCCCTATTTTCCAGGGACAGTCCCAGATTTACAGATGCCGTCCCGGTTTCTGAATTGATCACGGAATGTCCCGCTTTTCCTTAGGACACCCCTAATCTCATCAGTGGGATGCAGGTGGCACTGTGGGTTAAATCACTGAACCTCTTGGGCTTGCCAATCAGAAGGTCAGCCGTTCAAATCCTCGCGAGCGAGAGGGTGAGCTCCTGTTGCTCGGTCCCTGTTCCTGCCAACCTAGCAGTTTGAAAGCACGTCAAAGTGCAAGTAGATAAATAGGTACCACTCCGGTGGGAAGGTAAACGGTGTTTCCATGCGCTGCTTTGGTTTTGCCAGAAGCGGCTGAGTCATACTGGCCACATGACCCGGAAAAACTTTCTGTGGACAAACGTCGGCTCCCTGGGCCAGTAAAGCGAGATGAGCACCACACCCCAGAGTGGTCTGTGACTGGACTTAACGGTCAGGGGTCCTTCACCTTTACCTTTAATTTCATCAGAGAATTAGAAGACATATTGAAGACAGCCCTGTATAGGGAAGTTTTCAAAAGTTTTATTATATTTTTATATATGTTGGAAGCCACTCAGAGTGGCTGGAGCAATGCAGTCAGATGGGGAGGGGAGTACAAATGTGATGATGGTGATGGAATAGGATGTCCCTAATTTCATCAGAGAAATGTTGCAGGATGTGGAGTTATGCAACCCATGAGCCAGGGAGATAAGTAACTATACAACCTTTAGAAGACATCTGAAGGCAGACCTGTAGAAGGAATTTTAAAAAGTGTTTTATTATGTTTTTATATATGTTGGAAGCCACTCAGAGTGGCTGGGGCAATGCAGTCAGATGAGGGGTTACAATTATTATTATTATGGAATAGGGCATCCCTATTTTCATCAGAGAAACGTTGGAGGGAATGCTGTGGTTCCCATCAATTCCGATTCAGAATATGCAGCAGTCCAAATCTCCTCTATTTCTCCATTCCTTCCTCTGAATGAAAGTTTTATTCGCAAGACCACAGCAGCTGCCCACTCTACACTTTTTCCTATCTCTATCGGCTCGCCCAGGAGCTCCCGCTGAGCCCAGAGGGGGGGGGCCTTCTGAACTCTCGCGAGATCCCGCGCGGGAGCCTCTGTGACTTCCGGCCGAGCGGAAGCGCGTCCTCTTTCCCGTGGCGGACCCGAGGCGAGCTGTGCCGGCGCCATGAAGGTAGGTGTTGCGGGGCGCGGAGATGGCGCAAACCGCCTCCGCCCTCGGGAAATAGAGGCCCCGGCAGGTCGAGGGGCCCCGGCGGGAGGCGGCGGGGCAGGCGGCGGGCGAAGGAGCGCGGCCCCGGCGGAGGATGGAAGCCGATGCGGGGAAGCGGCGCGGCGGCGGCCTCCCTTTCCCCGCTCCGGAGAGGAGCTCTCGCGCGGTGTGTCGTCTCGCGGGAATTCCGCAGCGCCTGTTAACCTTTCAGACCCCCTACCCCCTGCGTTTTGAGCGCTTAGAAGTGGCGGCCAAACTTAGCCCTCCAGCAGTTTTGGGACTACAATTCCCATCATCCCTGACCACTGGTCCTGTTAGGTAGGGATGATGGGAGTTGTAGTCCCAAAACAGCTGGAGTGCCAAGTTTGGCCGCCACTGGTAAAGGAGACAGCGTTTCTTGTGCTCCTGGAGCAGTGGTTCTCAACCTTTGGGTCCCCAGAATGTTGGACTACAACTCCCATCATCCCTGAGCTCTGTGTCTTGCTAGCTAGGGGTGATGGGAGTTGTAGTCCAAAAACAGCTGAAGGGCCAAGCTTGGCCATGCCTGATCTAGAGCAGTGGTGGCCAAGCTTGGCACTCCAGCAGTTTTGGGACTACAATTCCCATCATCTCTAGCTAACAGGACCAGTGGTCAGGGATGATGGGAGTTGTAGTCCCAAAACAGCTGGAGTGCCAAGTTTGGCCGCCACTGGTAAAGGAGGCAGTGTTTCTAGTCCTTGTGGCACCTTGTGGAGGACGACGGGGCTCAATGCTGCCCTGGGGAACCCCTTGAGCCCCTTTGCAGACCCGAGTGTGGCTTCTCTCCCCCCTGCAGCTGAACATCTCCTTCCCAGCCACTGGCTGCCAGAAACTCATCGAAGTGGACGATGAGCGCAAGCTGCGCACCTTCTATGAGAAGCGCATGACCACTGAAGTCTCCGCGGATGCTCTTGGCGAGGAGTGGAAGGTGAGGCTGGCTTCATAAGGCTTGTTGCATGTGTGCAAAATGGGGGTGAGAAAATTTAGGGTCTGTGGGTTGCCACTTTGGTTCTTGCCAAATGCCAGGTTCTGTGTGCTGCTATGCTCGGGGTCTGCCTGCACGTTCCGCTGGCCGCTGTGAGAACACAGTGCCGCTGAGCCAGGTGGTCATCTGGCCTGATCCAGGAAGGCTGCTCTTAGGTTCTTCCTCAAGGCAGTGTAGACAAAAGCTCTTGGCATTTCTAATCCAGGCAGCGGCTAGGGCCAGTCGGTAAAGAAAGGGGCATTCAAAAGGGTCAGGGGGCTGGAATAACTCCCCCACCGGGAAAAGTCGCAATGGTTGGAGCATTTCCATTTGAGTGGGTGGTTGGTAAGGTTGCCACCTTTGTTCTGGCAAAATACAGGACAGGGTGGGAGTTGGGAGGGTGATTTAAAAAAAAAAATGTGCTGAAGTGACTTCCTATCCATTGCAATCTATTGCAGCCTAACAGGATGTGGCCCCCTGGAATCTGTTGCCCAAAGACATACACATGAATTTGTAAAAGTGTGCTGGGCTACCCAGAGCTGAAATACACACCCTTTCAACCACATGCAGTTGGAGAGGATCCCTAATTTGGCAGAGAGAGGGGACCTGAAATACAGGACAGAACACTCAATACAGGATGTAGCCTGCGTTATACAGGACAGGTGACAACCTTATTGTCTGGTGTCTTGTTCAGAGGCCCTCATGGATTCATATTAAATGAGAACTCTGGGAGTTACTAAGTTACACTTTGGGCCCATCTAATTATTCCTGAGAGGTTGTTTCAGTAGTTGGGGATAAATTGTTCCTAGGCTACCTTCAGATCTCAGGGATTGAACCTGGGAGCCTTTGAATGAATGCAAAGCTACTACTACCACTGAAGGCATGGGCCTTACCCAAAAGGATTTGGGTGCATGGTTGTGACTGCATCTGTGTCTACCCATCAGTCTGAGAAAGAGTGAGCTCAGAGTTTTGTGGTGGCATTGCTACTCATGTCCACAGATCTCTGCATGCAGTAGCAAACTCCTTGCGCGCAGCTGCATGCAAAAACCTGCATTCTCACCTGTGTGTTGGTGGTGAGTTGGAAGGGAGTCTGGAAAATACTTAAGTTAGCAAAGCGATGGTGGGTTGGAGTTCAGAACGCTACCAGGGAAAGTGGCTTAGGGAGAGGTGTGGTGATGTGATACAGCATGAAAATTGTCAGTAAATGCACTTAATGAGTCTGACTTTGAGAGTAAATTCACTTCTTACTTAATTGACTTCTGCGGAGCAGGGAATCCAACAGCAATTTTCCTTTATGCATAGCAATCTTAGTATTGAAGCATCTGTGGGGAGCATGTGTACACCCATTTGCCCCAAAAGTTGGGAGGTTATGTTATTGGGATTCAATTTTAGTGGAAATCAAACAGATCAAAACAGCGTCTGTTTTGTTAACACCCTTGTGTTTGTAGGCTTCATGTCCATGTATTAGAAATGGAATTAAGCGATCTGATTAAATGCCTGATTAAATGCAGGACATGATGCACTGGGAGATTGCCACATGTTGGCCCTTATAGGGAAGACATTCCATGTGAAAACAGTAGACTGTGCATCATAAATAAAGTGAATTTGCTTTAAATTGCTAGACTTGGCATTTCCTCTACATTCAAGACAGATTCCACAATATTGCTAAGGAAGCATGATCAATAGGCATAATATGGTAGCATTGTAGACATTCTGGAGCATGGTTACAATATTGGTCAAGCCAGGCAATCTCAGCAGGTCTAGTTGTTGATGCTCAAAATGAAGAAAGGCAATGTTCTTTCTGCCAGTGCAATTGAGTTTATATCTAGCGGCATCTGTTACCTGTATACGGAGAGAAGAATGAGAAATTGAACTGACGCTCTTAAATTGTTCCCCCTTGAGAGAAAGGTCTAAGCTCTTTGTCTTTGTTTCGTCTTTGTTTCAGGGATACGTTGTCCGCATCAGCGGTGGCAATGACAAGCAAGGCTTCCCCATGAAGCAGGGGGTCCTGACTCACGGCCGTGTCCGCCTGCTTCTCAGCAAGGGCCACTCATGTTACCGCCCTAGAAGGACTGGAGAAAGGAAGCGCAAATCTGTTCGGGGTTGCATTGTTGATGCCAATTTAAGCGTTTTGAATTTGGTCATTGTAAAGAAAGGTAAGGGTTCCCCCCCCCCACACACACATAGTAATGACCAGCAAATAGGGCTGTACATTGCAGGCTCAAAAACTCCTGCCCTACCAGCAGGAATTTACACAGGGGTTACATTCTGAGGCACTGTATGCATCGGTGAAATCACATATAATTGAAACCCGTCGAAAAAGCCTGCAAACACCCCGTCCCACCCTTTTAGTGAAGTCTTTATGGTGTTTCTGAGTCACTTCCAGATTCAGCATGTATACACGGTCACACACATAAACGGGGCTGCCCGTACTGTGCCCTGCCCTTTAAGGGGCTATCCTGGGTTTATCTAGGAATCTGGATCTGTTTTTACTGTTGTTGTTTTATGTAGGACAAGTGTTGCATTTTACAGGTCCTTGCCTGAGGAGCATACAATCTAATTTTTTTAACATAGGGCTCGGCTATACAGCTACAAATAAAATGTTTTAAGTGACACTTGATGGTGATGGCGAGCCTTTTGGAAAATGCAATGTATTTTAAAAAAAACTTTTTTAAAAAACATTTTCGAACGGCTTTCAGATGTGTCTAGATTCTACCATAGTGAAGATAGCAAAGGGAAAAGTGGCAGATAACTTTGCTCTGGACTGTGAACTGCTAAGGGTCTGGCGTATTACATTTCCAACAGATTTATAGCTTTGATGGCAAAGTGTGTCCAAAAAGCTCACTTTTGCACTTGTCCTGGAGCAAGGTCTAGAGCAGTGTTTCCCAACCACTGTTCCGCGGCACACTAGTGTGCCGCGAGATGTTGCCTGGAGGGAGGCGGGCGAGTCGGGCGGCGAGGGGCGGCGGCGGCGAGGAAAGGCCGCCCAGCGCGGGGCTCTCGCCGTCTGCCTGCCTGGCTGCCTGCGAGCTCGGCGGGCAGCGCCTCCGTCCGCAGCGCCCGCCTCGCGGCTCTCATTCCCTGCCCCTGCCAAAGCTCACCCAGCCAAGCCGTGCTCTCCTTCCTGCCTCGCTTTGCTGCCTCCTCCCCCCCCCACCCCCAAAGCTTGGAGGTTCCCCGGCAAGGGGGAGGGAAAAAAATTGAAACTTACACTTTCGTGCGTCCCTCCCGGCGTGACGCTGCGCACTGACGTCACGGGGCTGTAATGGTGGTGTGCCTCGAGATTTTTTTCATCAAACAAGTGTGCCTTTGCCCAAAAAAGGTTGGGAAACACTGGTCTAGAGCTCCTAGGTTGTGACCAGCAACATTTATCCCCAGCTCCGTCTAGGTTTCAAATGTGCCTTCATTGCCTGATTCATCTGTGCCTAACTTTAAGGTTGCCACCAATAATACTTTTTTCTGAAATTGCTCTTGGTAGCTGTTTAGCAGCTGTAATCGGTGCAGCAGCCTTTCTGAACAAGCACCAGGAATAAATTTTTCAGGCTTGATTACCCTCTGAGCAGAATTCAAGGTGTCATAAGTGTTTCAGAACTATCTTTGAATCTCTGATTACACTATTAGATGTTGGGGTTTTAGGAAATACTCAGCTTTTAGCTGAGTATTGGCTGTTCTCAGATCTTGGGTCTGAATGGAAATTTTTGATGTTGCTGCTACCAGTGAATTAAGGGAGAGGAAACTAGGCAGTAGGAAATTCTATACATAGTATTGCCTCTTCTAGGGAGCAGAAGTTAATGAGGACTGGGTGGCTCAAGTTTTTGCATGCATTATCTTGAGATACTTGAATTTGAAAGGGATAGGAGGCCAGAGTCTCAGGTGTGTGGGGCAGGGAGCTTGGCTTCTGAGTCTAGCGCTTGCTAAGAATAATCTTTCTGGCCTGGCAACTTCAGGTGAGAAAGATATTCCTGGACTGACTGACACCACTGTGCCTCGCCGACTTGGTCCCAAGAGGGCTAGCAGGATCCGAAAGCTGTTCAACCTCTCCAAAGAAGATGACGTCCGTCAGTATGTTGTGAGAAAGCCATTGAACAAGGAAGGTAAGAGGAATGAAGATAATGTTTTGGTTGCCGTACTTTTGCGTCTATAAGACGCCCCCATGTATAAGACCCCCTCTTATTTTGGGGGACTTAGTTTTCAGAAAATGAGGGGAGGTGGCCCAAAGTTGTTGAGCTTCCCCCATGCATAGTTGCATCGGGGCAAGTTGTGCTCCAGCCAACCGGCGCACGGGTGGGTGCGCCACCCCCCCATGCCACTATCTGGATGACCCCAGTTTTTTGACATGATTTTTGAGTCAAAAGACCTCGTCTAATGCATGGAAAAATACAGTATTTTTGTTGCAACGGGTCTACTAGGCAAAACTAGTGATCTAGTGATTGGCTGTGTATTCAGGTGCTATAGTGTCATTCCTGTCGGACTTGGAATTTTCACAGAAATGTAACCAGGCAGGGTGGGGGGGGGGATTGGAACTAGGTGGGCATTTACCAATCTGCTTAGCTTTCAGACTGCTGTCCAGTCAACAGACCATTTCAGCCACAGTGTTTTGATAATGGTATATGGCGACTCCATCCGCTGCCCATTTAGAGCATATTAGAACAAGTTCTACATGTGGCTCAACATACATGTGTAAATCTACTCCTCGTTAGGGGGGTGCTGGCCCAGCCAGGAGATGTCCTTTCTCCCTCCTTGGTAGTGTGGAGGAGCTGTATGTGCATACATTAATTTGCATGCAGATCACTTGCACATGCCTGTCAAATGTGTTTGTGAAGGGGGCAGTCTCACCCATATGTTCCATCCATCCCGCATTGTTTTCAGATGTGTTGGGACATCTGAGCCCCTCTGAGCTTCAAGGGTGGGTGGGATTAGTAAAACAGGATGTGCGTTGCCCAGTACATTCCCTGTGTTATAGGTATTTTAGGTGAAGTTATAGGTATTTTATCACAGTGCAGATGGAAATGTGTGTTCTTGAGGGCAGGTGCAAACTGATTACAGCTTTTCCTTGCACATTACCAGTTACCAGGGCAGAATAAATGCAGAATGTCTTCTTCAAGTCTGTAGCCTTATACGTGTTGGGCAAGTTTTAGTTCCAGTGGTAGAGAAACGAGCTGAACCACAATTGTAGATTCTTTGCTCTGGACTTGACAACAGCTGCCCTGTTGATTGTGCTTGTGTCTGTTCTTAGGCAAGAAGCCCAGGACCAAAGCACCCAAGATTCAGCGCTTGGTGACTCCCAGGGTCCTGCAACACAAGCGCAGGCGTATTGCTCTGAAGAAGCAGCGTACCCAAAAGAACAAGGACGAAGCTGCAGAATACGCCAAGCTTCTGGCTAAAAGAATGAAGGTATACTTAGTTCTGTGCAGCTTCTGGATTCTGAGTCCACCCCATCCTCAAGGCACATTTGGCATTTATTTTTGATTACACCCATTAAGCACAATATGTTAATTACGGGCTGATTTAAACCAGGGGTGAGAAACTTCTTTCAGCCCATGCATGGATTCCTTTCTGGGCAGCCTTGCAGCGGCCACATCTCAGTGGTGGGCAGGGTGAGAAGCTTGGGTGGAAGGATGATAATGCCCCCCTCCTTCTTACCTGGATGGGAGGATAGAGGGTTTGTGTTTGCTTGTAAGAAACTAGCTTTCTTGTATGTGAGATGGATGCCAGCCTACAGAAAGCTAGTTTCTTACAAACCCACCCACCCTCTATCCCTTCATCCAGGTAAGCAGGGGGCATTATCAGAGTTAAGGCAAACCCATTCATGAAGGGTGAAAAGCAGGGCCAGTATTGGCCGGAGAAGGGAGTCTCTTCTTTGGACAGTCCAGGGGCCAAATGGGAAAGGCTGAGAATTGCAGAGCCTGAGGTTCCCCACCCCTACAGTCCACTACCTAGCAGTATGATATTGGCATAGTTGGTAGCTGACCTCTATCTTGGAAGATGCAAAGATGAGAACTGTGGTAACAGAGATGGAAGGGTATGAGGCATCATTTATAGAACAGAATAGCCTTCAGGCCTCTGGACACCATGGTTAGTAATTGTGTAAGGGGCTCCTGTAGGCGATGAAGGCAGTTGCTTTTTGTGACTTCCTCCCCCCTTTCCCATTGGCAACCCTATGAAGGAAGGAGCCTCCTCCACACGTTGAGGCTCCCTGATGCTGGAAAACAGTTGCCGTCCAACTTGTGGAGGGTGACAAGGGATGTGGGGCTAGCGTTTCCGTTCCCATGCCCCATGTGAGAATGTCTAAAAAGGACTTTACAGAATGCAGCTGTGTCTTTTTGTCGCAGAAACACTGTTTTGTACTGATGCGTGGTACCTTCTCCCCTCTTTTTTTTTTTTAAGGAGGCAAAGGAAAAACGACAAGAGCAAATAGCCAAGAGGCGTAGACTTTCTTCTCTGAGAGCCTCCACATCTAAATCAGAATCAAGCCAGAAGTAAATGAGGAACTGTGTTCCTGAAAACATTAAATAAAACTTTTATGGTGAGATGGAACTGTTCAAGTTATTTTTTTAAAAAAGAGACAAATGCCCATTTAAAGTTTAATGTTAATATTCTGTTGCCACATTAATCAATGGGTGTGCAAAACAAATGGCTGTTTGAGGCCTCTCTCCATATTGTAGACGGGTGTGGCACTTGGTTTGTTATCTTTCTCTATGGTTGTCTGCCTTTCTTGTGGCAGAGCCTTGGAACTAGAAGCCACTGACCCCTCTCCTGCTTTGGAGCCTTTGAAAAACATTGCTTAAGAACAAAAGAAGTGCAAGAGACTAGTATCAGACATTTGTACACTTTTATTTTTGATATAACATTTAACAAGTGGTTTCTAAATCACCCAGGGTACCTATGCAAAAGAGTCAATAAGAAACAAACCTATTAACAAAAATATTAAGATACCAGGTAGCTCAAAGCACAGTGAATTGATGACATTCAAATTCTGAAACCAGTACATGATTGTATTAGTAATTGAAACCTTCCCACCTTTATCATGAAAATATAAAATTTGACCTCAAAGCAATGTCACTTTTAATGTTAAAGACAAAACAATCCCTTTTTATACTTGTACTCCGCAGGGTTCTAGGTGTTTTAAGGTCTGTTTCCCAACCCCCTAACATGCAGTGCAGTCAATGTGGCAGAATAGGAACAGAACTGTAGCAAACTCCTCTCCTAATTTAATGTAGGGAATGCTCTAAAACACTATAAAAGTTGGATGCAGCCGGTGACCCCTTCATGCAGGGTTCTTATTCCTGGCCCCTCTGTGCATCGGCAGAGCACGTATAAAGACCCCCTGCTCCCCTTCTTCTCTTTTCCGGACCCCATGTGTCCGCAATTACAAGGCAACTGGACACACCTATGCTGGTCACCGCCAGAATATAGAAAGGAGCTTAAAATGGTTTTCAAATGTAGCTAAGTAATTTTTAGTTTTTACGCTGCCACAGGTTGGGGAAAAGCATGGTATCTTTTTACATCTCACAGCTTTTGCGCTGGAATAAAAAGGAGCTTAAAACTACCCAAAAGTTAAAATTGCAGGCTGGCTTGCTTTGATTTAATTCCCCAAACCAGGTGTAAGCTTTTAGTGTTTTAGAAACACCCTGTATTAGTTTAACAGAGAGAGGACCTAATTTTATCCTGCATACGTAGCATTTTACTTTGTTTGGTCAGCACAAATAACTAGCCCTATGAGTAATATGCCTGAAGTCTTAACTGTTCATCTATTTCCATACCTAAATACATCTTTTTTTTAAAAAATGGATGGGGAAAATGGATATAAAAACAACTAAACTTTGTGGTTATTCTGTTAGTTTTCATTATTCTATAAAAGAGACTTTAACTGAACAGGGGTTTCATGATGCTTGCACTATAATTAATTTGCTACCATTAACTCCCAGTAATGATGTATAAGCTGCTGAGACATTTACTTCCAAGACATTTGCCCCCTTAAAATTTAACTTCATGTTAAAGTTATGCATGGTTAATATGTATGTTTCATAGAGCCAAACTGTACACGTGGCACTAGCTTTCCTTGGGCAAACTTATTTGGGGTGTAAATTTCATTGAACTCTATGGGACTTCTCAGTGAACTTGCATAGGATCAGCCAGTAAGTGATATAAATTCTTCAAAAGCCTTGCACTTCTGAAGATCCTTTCTACTACCTTATTACTCAAGCTGCCATACATAGTTCTCTTTCCCTAAGCAACCATGTTATTGGTCTTTACCTCTATGTCAGTTGCTTTGATGGTTTTCTAAAGTGCACTCGCGATTAACATGTTATCAGAAACCAAATCAATAGCTTGCATTAAAAAAACTCGCTTAGACCAAATTAGCCCCCAATGAAATAAAATTTATAGAGAACTATACCACACAGTCCCAGAATTTACGGACAGTTGAAAGGAAAACGGTGGCACTTTTTAAAAAGCAGATGACAGCTTTGATATGGGTCCAAAATGCGGCATTAAATGCACTAAATTGAAGTTAGCATTTGTGTTACTTCACTGGTTAGCTAGAGTAACATTAGCAGCTCGACCACATGGGAAGAGTCTATGCTGCCTTCACTCCAACATCTGCTTTCAGGAAATTAGGTTTCTCAAAATTGCTGGAGTAATAATGCAAGAACTTAAGTCTTTGGTGCTTATCCTCTGTTCTGCATTAAAACAGAAGTGCAATGCCAACAGTTCAAACACAGCGAAAGGTTTTTAAAATGTGACTTGCTTTACCCTAAATGCTATTTGTTATAGCAAAAGAATTACCACTAGCTAAAATGCCAATTTTTTTCTGCATAGTATCAATAGCCCAAATTGTTCCTGCTGATTTGCAGTAAGATGTAATTCAGAAACGGCAAAACTGAAATGGTAAGAAACAGCCTGCATAAACAAAACAAGAAAGGTTCCAAGTGCAATCTTTCATACATAACATTAATTTACAATGGAAATATGAACATACCATAAAAGGTGTTCCGTAAGGTTTTTTATTTATAATAATCATTTGTAAATGAAAAAATGCATTGTATTTGAGAAAGGGACAAAAGGGGGGGGGCTAAAACAGACATCCTACAAGCAACCTTAATATACTAGTCCCCCGCAATTTCAGAAAAATAGTGGTAGCAGGGGGGGGGGGAGGAAAAGTATAAGGGAGACACTCTCTGCCTACTGTGCTCTTTCAAGGGATCGCTTTCACATTTAAAACATTTCCAGCAATATATTTTGAAATGTGGTTTAGTGTGAACACTAAGAGAGAATCTAGTCTAAAGTGCCAAACTATTCTGACAAGTGCAAAATTCTTGCTGTTACTGGAATAGTCACAATCCTGCCATGCTCTGTTCTAGCTTAGCGCTAGTGCAGTATGAAAGATTACAAGGGGCAGAAAACCCGCAGGATCAAGAATATGTGTGTACTTTTTTGTCATTATCCACAATCCCTCTTAATGGACTTGCTTCATAAAAGTAGTTAATGCAGATGCTCATACCATGACATCATCTGAAGTGAAGAGGAGGAGGATAGCCATCTCATTAAATGTTTCAGAAAACATCCATGCGACCGTCAAAAGACAGCTGTGAATGCAAGCATTCTCCCCCTCTCTCTGCAACAAACTGGTAATTAACCAGAGATATTTAAAAAGTTAAGATTAAAAATTAGCCTTTACACTCCTGGTAAACATGTATGTTCAAGTGTGAGAGTATAAATACATTTTAATATAGAAGTATTTAAATTGGACAGTGCAAAGAAAATGTCCCACAGGTTAAAAAGATGAGCAAGGAATGAGGCACCTGACAGCTTCAAGCTTTGCCCCAAAATACATATTATATACTTTCTTTTACACAAATGCTAAGACAGGTATATGTGGTCAATTTTCCCCACCCATATATGTACCCTAGATTCATTTATTCCCACTTTCCTTTATAGAGAGGCAACTGCCTTCAAAGCCACTCAGGGTAGGAACCCATCATTGTGGGGAGAACATTGTATGTACAGTTTGAGAATTATTTAAAGTAGTTATTCTATAAAAATGAGAAAAATACTATGCTTTACAATAGCCACAACAGCCATATTCTTGCTACAGTCCAAGACAGAGATTGTTTTCCAAGAAGAAGATGGGCATTTAAACTAAAGCTACGGTTTGGTCTTTTGACCCAAGGGAAAAGAATTACAATTCAAAATGTACAAAATGTACATATACATGCAGCAAGTAGAGATCTCTCTTTTAAACTGATGGATCCATTCACAAAGAAACCAGTGTACTCTTGGGCTAGAAGACAAATAAAACATTCCAACATTTCAAGTTTTAAAAAGCAAGACACCAATTAAAACACCAGTCTCGGTTGTCGTTCTAAACATGACGCACAGGAAGGTTAAACTGTCAATTCAAAAGCCAATGACTTTGCACTAGCGTATTTGCACTTAATTCTTGGGGCTGGTATAGACATCGGACTGTCACAGAAGAGAGTGCTACATGTATTCTTGAATTGGACGCCAACAGCTATAGCTGAATCCAAATCAACACATTCACCATTTTGTCCCTTTCCTCTGCTCTCTGTGGAGCTGCTACATGGCATCGTCTTTGCGGAGTTTATATGACAGGCGCCCCAAAGTATTTCCTGCACCACTCAACGCTGACACTGGGCGGGGCGTCGATCTTCTGCATCTTTTCAAGCACCTCGGCTGGAAGGCTTTTGTAGGCAGCTCTGTACTCATTGTCAAAGGCCTCTGCAAAGAACAAAAGCAGAGCTTCAGTCAAGGGAGACGGAGAAGTTGTACTGACCTTTTGCTAAAGCTTTTCAGCACTGCAAAACATCTCTTTCCATGCAGCAGAAAGCCATTCACAATGAAAATGGAAAGAGATTCTCTTAGGTAAAGATAGAATGCCTGGGCCTTTTTGAGTTGCCGGTCTTCAAACACACAAAATATGAATGCACTGTCCATTCTGATTCATCCATTAAGCCTTTCAAATGTAAGGTACAACATTCCAGAAAAGCTAAATCTTGTTTTTAAGGTGTATAGCAATTATTACAAGTTGGAAGAAACAATATTAAAGATTAGGTATGCTTTGCTTTTCCAGGTGAACTGATAATTTAAAAAACGTATTTGAAGAGTTAGTTTCTGGTTACAAGAATAATGACACCCAATACCATTCATAAAACACACACACATGCTTACGTGTCTTACCTATGTCAATATTCTCTCTCCCAAGTGAGACCAGGGACAGGAAAAGAATTTCTCTGTAAAAGCTCCTGTAAAATGCATGTTTAGAAATTAGGCAAGTTCAGCCTTCCCTTTAGCCTATTCCAGCCACATGCTGCCTGGTAAGTTACACTAGCTTACATGGAACTAGAGTTCTCACAGGTGAAAAATGTCACTGTGAGTGTGTTTCTTAGGTCAAACAGTCACAAGTTTTCCTGAGGAAAAAAGGCTTTACTGTTCATTAACGGCAGCCTCATCTGCATCGTCTTAAGAGATCCAACACTCGTCAGCTGCTTTCTGGGTAATGCAGATCACAAGGAAGGTGTTCTCGAAAGGCTCTAGATGTCAGTGTGACCTTTCATTATATAGTTGCCTCTTAGCAAGAGCAGAACAGTAAAATTTTACACCAAACTTCCATATTGATATACCGTATTTTTCAGCCCATAGGGCGCACCTAGGTTTTTTTTTGGGGGGGGGAATAAAGGGGAAAAAAATTATTTCCCTCCCAGGCGTGGGGCTGGGGCGGGGGAAGCCCGAGCTTCCCCCGACCCCAGCCCCCAGAGCAGGCAGCTCTCCACAAGCCGTGGGAGAGCTGTGTGAAGTCGCGCAGCTCTACCACGGCTTGCGGATAGCTTCCTGAAGTCTGGAGAGCGAGAGGGGTCGGTGCGCACCGACCCCTCTCGCTCTCCAGGCTTCAGCGAAAGCCTGCATTCGCCCCATAGGACGCACACACATTTCCCCTTCATTTTTGGACGGGAAAAAGTGTGTCCTATAGGGCGAAAAATACGGTACTTACTTCTGCACGCATATTTGCTGCCTCTGCAGTGATCTTTGTCTCCATTGATTCCCGTAGAAGCAACTGCATGCACCTTAATGCAGGTTAACTTCCCCCACAGATAGCTGAATGCTCCTATGCACAGTATGCAAGGAACTTTGAAAACCGCCACTACTTTTCCTCCCCATAATTTTGTGGAGTCAGTGGCATTTCCCTTTTACCTTTGTCGTTTCCTATCTTGCTTAGTTTTCTGCACGAGAAGATTGATGGGTTTCACAACATCATTGTGCTGAATACTCAGTTTGATGTTCTCAGCTAAAGCGATTGTTGCTTGCTGCTCTTCTGAAACCGCAGAAGGTTTCTTTTCTGTAGAATCTAGAAGGGCGGGGGGAGGGGGAATCAACAAATTATGACTAAGAAAGGTGAAAAGCCATCACTAAATGTAAGTAAAGAAAACTACAAGCAACAGCGAGGAAAGGCAGAGGTAGAGGAAAGGAAGAGACTACAAAGGGGAAGACGGGAGAAAGAAAAGATGGAGAATGAAGGAAGAAATACAGGGCAAAGGAGGAGAGAGGAGGAAGTTTTGGCAACTGGAAGAGGAAAGGAGAAGCAGCTTTCAGGCTAGGGATTACAGCTGCACATAGAAGGTCCCTGATAGGAAATACAGTGGTATCTGCTTGCAGACAGGATCTGTTCTGGAGCTCCGGTCAGGTCCCGAGGTTTCCGCAACTGGAGGGACCACTTCTGTGCATGCAATCCATCCAGTAAACATTAGATGATCACCAGGGCTAGCTGGCTAAATTAGTCCTATTTGGGACACCATGGAGACCAGGGGAGAATAAACTGTGGGATCCCAGAGCGGGTAATCTTCATAAAAATGGAAGGGAAGGAAGGGGAATAAAAGATCAGGCTAAGTTCAAGTTGAAAGCCAGGCAGAATAGTTCTGTCTTACAGGCCCTGCGGAAGGCAGTTAAATCCTGAAGGGCCCTGGTCTCATGGGACAGAGCATTCCACCAGGTCGGAGCCATCACTGAGAAGGCCCTGGCCCTGGCCTCACCCTTTTTTGAACACCCTCCCTTGTGGAGTGTTCCCCCAGCCTCCTCTCCCTTCTCCTTGGGAGTCCTCCAGGCAGCTGCTGCCGCCATCCCTGGTCTCTGAGCTGCCCCAGACCCCACCCCAAAGAGAGGTGCCTCTCAGAGGCACCATTTGCCTGTGGAGCTTGTAGCCAGGGCTGCTGCAATAACAGCTATGCAAGCCTTTGGGAGGCAGAGACATGAGAGGGCATCAGAGGAAGGAAAGAGGGACAGAGGCCAGTGTTGCCCACGGCGCCCCTGGCCACTATTCAAGGCACCCCAGGGTGCTACAACACACTGGTTGAAAACCACTGGCCTATTGCATTAGTAGATTGTACTAGCAACTAGCCTCCAAGCAGATGTATCCAAGCTTTTCATCCACCAAGGCTGCCGGTACTTGGTCCGAGTGCTGACCCATCAAGGAACATGGGCAGTCATTTTGGAAAAGATGGGCAAATATCGATGACTGCTGAGCACAGGTGAAGAGTCTTATTCTCAAATCACGTTTTGAAATGTACACTTTTACTCACTGAAGTTTCTCCAAGATAGGTACAGAGGTTCCCCGGGCTCTTGGTGAAGATTGATATTGTCCCACAGAAGTTGGATAAACACTAGCTTGCTGTCTTGAGACAAATTTGACAGAGGAAGCTAAAAGAGAGGAAACACGCTTTCTTATCACTTTGCCAGCAGTTTTGCAATGGCGGGTGCACAATGCTGATTTCACCCTTTGCTGGCGGAGTTCTCTAGCGAAGGAACATTTGTCTAGAGCACATGCCCTCCTCCCCTTTAAACAAAGCCAATTTCAGAAACAGGAAAGGATTTGCATCATATCCACAATATTGATCTGTTTACAGAGCTGGTTTTGAAAAAGCCATCGGCTTATGAACATTCACGAAAAAAACCACAGTGTCCCCACAGAAACAAGTCGCCATCTTAAGTAATTGCATTTCTAAACATAAATGCCTTATTTATGTACTCCATAGCTGAAGCCAATTTTCTACATGGTCTGTTCACATCTTCTAAACACATTCCCCAAGCAAATCACAATCTTCTCTCCGACACACCCAAGCTATTTCCTAAATGATCAAGCTGTTTTCTAACTCTGCTTATTCTCTCCAAAGTTGAGCACTTTAAATCCCGGTGATTTTTCTACTGAAGAATTTAACTTTGTTCCGACGAAACCAATGGGCCATGTGCTTAACTTTGTCTGAGTTGCACTTTAACTATCTATCTCCCCCACTATATTTTGAAATAGAACAATTGCTTTTTAGGGGTCGTCCTTTCTATCAGCAGCATGCACTAATATGCACTCCCCCAACAGACTTTGAACACCTGCAATAGATGACTAGCCTCTATTCAATATTGTCAGTATTTGTTTCTGTCACCAAGGCAAATGGAGGCAGGATACCAAGGCAAAACCAACCAACAGGTTACCCTCTTTTAAGGTTTGCAAGGGCAAAACAAAACAAACATCACCAGGTGCACCTGCCGTGTTGGAAGTACCTGTGCAGAACTCACCTGCACGCCTTCATTGCAGTGCTCTGATGTTAGAATGAGTCCTGGCAAGTTGCTTGGGAGGTCCAGGCGTCGGAAATACCACACCAGGTTCCAGAAAATGATAGGGTGTTGATTGATGAACGTGGAGGTGTGAATCACTTGTTCTCCCTCGTTCTCCAACAAAGATTCCAGCTCTTTCCTTAGTACCAAGGGGCTCAAATACGGGACGGACACAGGTAAAGGATTGGCTCTTTTGGCTAAGGGATCCTGAAAAATATTCAACAATCATTCATCCGCAAATGATGCTGGATGGCTTCTCTCGCCCATGAAAGACCTTGAGGTGTACCCGAGCCACATTACTCAAGAGCAAGTTGCACAAAATAATGCAGCCTCCCTTAATCCAACCAAGATGATCAAGGGTCTGGAAACGAAGACTTAGGAAGAATAGTTGATGGAACTGGGGGTGTTTAGAATCATAGAGTTGGAATAGACCACAAGGGCCATCGAGTCCAACCCCCTGCCAAGCAGGAAACACCATCAGAGCACTCCTGACATATGGTTGTCAAGCCTCTGCTTAAAGACCTCCAAAGAAGGAGACTCCACCACACTCCTTGGCAGCAAATTCCACTGTCGAACAGCTCTTACTGTCAGGAAGTTCTTCCTAATGTTTAGGTGGAATCTTCTTTCTTGTAGTTTGGATCCATTGCTCCGTGTCCGCTTCTCTGGAGCAGCAGAAAACAACCTTTCTCCCTCCTCTATGTGACATCCTTTTATATATTTGAACATGGCTATCATATCACCCCTTAACCTCCTCTTCTCCAGGCTAAACATGCCCAGCTCCCTTAGCCGTTCCTCATAAGGCATCGTTTCCAGGCCTTTGACCATTTTGGTTGCCCTCCTCTGGACACGTTCCAGTTTGTCAGTGTCCTTCTTGAACTGTGGTGCCCAGAACTGGACACAGTACTCCAGCTTGGAAAAGAGGAGATTGAGAGGAGATATGAGAGCCATCTTCAAATATCTCAAGGGGTGTAATATGGAAGAGGGACTAAGCTTGTTGTCTCCTGCTCTGGAGGGTAGGACTCGAACCCATGGCTTCAAGTTAAGGAGATTCCGACTAAAGAGCAGTTCGACAGGAGAATGGTCCCCCACGAGAGGTGGACTCTCCTTCCTTGGAGCTTTTTAAGCAGAGGTTGGATGGTCACCTGCCATAGATGCTTTAGCTGAGATTCCTGTATTGCAAGGGGTTGGACTAGATAGCCCTTAGGGGTCCCTTACAACTCGATGATTCTGTTACTGAACCATCCTGACTGGGGCTGAAGGGAGTTGTAATCCAAAACAGTTGAAGGGCACCAGGCTGGGTAGGTTTGCAGTAATGCAAACTTGAGTCTAAAAGTGACACACTGCTACAGTTCCACAGCTTTCTTTATAACAAAGGTTGCTAAAACACATCACCATTAGAACATTTAGAATGTTTGCATTGTGACAGGGATTAAAAGAAACTATACAAGGAAAAGAAAGTTTCCCAGCACCTCTTCACCCCTTACTGGTTTACTGTAAAGGTAAAGGGACCCCTGACCATTAGGTCCAGTCGTGGCCGACTCTGGGGTTTCGGCGCTCATCTCGCTTTACTGGCCAAGAGAGCTGACGTACAGCAGTTATTGCCGAGGACTTACCACAGCCTCTTGCAAGCTGTTGGGAAGGCTGACGGTTGAGATGCCATGAGCCGGCCTTTGCAAGAGATCAATATTTTGCAGCGGACCACCAACGCTATGGCTCCGAGTCAGAGAACCTCCTCGTTGCGAGGCGTTGCTTGTAGCAGAGGGCCTGGAGGGGTTGAGGTCCCTGTCGCCTCCTCCTGTGACGCCAGTGCTTAAAACGAAAGGGTGGAATTCAACGTCACGCTACGATGGAAGTTTCCTAGGTGCATGCACCCCCTCTCCCTGTGTTCTCTCCCAAACCCCCCATCCAATTTGGGGGAGGGCACACAATGGGGAGAAGAAGGGGGTAAGCCCCATGGTGCAGGCAGAAGTCCTTCAGCAAGCACCGCCCATTAGGTGAATCCCACCCTCAGCATTTGGTCATTGCTAGGTCGGTTTTTTCTCCTGGGGAGGGAGACACTACTTCTTTTTTTAATTGGTTTTCACATATTACAATACAGATGTACCAAATCCAACACCATTTCTTCCCCATCCCCCCATACATTTACATTTCCTCAATCCATCGTATTATTTTCTCCTTCCTCCTACTTTCCTCCGCCCCCACTCAATTTCCTCCACATTATACAATTTACAATCATCTTTGCATTCTACAATCTTCTCAAATCAGCTATATATTCTTACTATCTTTCCTTACTAATTTTTCTTCCATCCAGTACTTCACATTTTAATCTAGGCATTTTAGCGTACAGTGGTACCTCAGGTTACATACGCTTCAGGTTACATACGCTTCAGGTTACAGACTCCGCTAACCCAGAAATAGTGCTTCAGGTTAAGTACTTTGCTTCAGGATAAGAACAGAAATTGGGCTCCGGCGGCGTGGCAGCAGCAGGAGGCCCCATTAGCTAAAGTGGTGTTTCAGGTTAAGAACTGTTTCAGGTTAAGAATGGACCTCCGGAACGAATTAAGTACTTAACCCGAGGTACCACTGTATCTTTTTCTGATAGCATATGCCTCCAGCGGTGATATCCACCAAGGTGTCTGTGGTTCCAGATGTAATCTATATTTGTTCCAAACTTTATATAATGCACCTCTTAATATATAGCTTGTAAATTCTTTATTGACTTTTACTTTCTCATAATTAAGATATGCATGCCACCCGTATCTATTATTAAAACTTTCAAGATCCAATATATTAGTTTTTTCCAATCGAAGCCAATCTCTTACCCAAATTAAACATTCTGCTTCATAATATAATTTTAAATTTGGCAATGCTAATCCAGGGGAGGGAGACACTTCTTTGTACTTCTGCAAACCCTGGGATCGCCACAAGCGTGCTGATACCTCCCTCTCATTTCTTGGTCAACCAGTTTGGGCTACAGGCTGAGTTTGCTATTAGAGGGAAGGAATTCTGTCAGACTTCAATGCACAGAGTGCTTTGATAAGTATTCCATCTGCAGAAGTGTCCAGGTGGAAGATTACTTCCCCACCCAGCCTCCGAGAAACCCCTCTTGGAACGGGATGTGTGATGGCACAGAAGGAAACCACGGAAAACCTTCCTTAGCAGAGGCCTTTGGGGAAAACTCAGGAAGGCTACTGGAAGGAAGGAACTAAACCTTTTGTCTACTGCCACTGCAATTTCGTAAAGGGCATTTGGACTCATCTCATTCTACCGTAAAATGAAGCCAGCAGATTGCAGCAGTCTGCTCACACTGATATAATAATAATATACAGTCATACCTCTTGTTGCGTTTGCTTCAGGTTAAATCTTTTCAGGTTGTGTCCCGCGGCGACCCGGAAGTACTAGAAAGGGTTACTTCCGGGTTTTGCCACTCGTGCATGCGCAGACGCTCAAAATGACGTCACGTGCATGCACAGAAGCAGCAAATCGCAGCACGCGCAGAAGTGGGTTGCGTTCTGCTCATGTTGCGAACAGGATCCCGTTTGCTACCAGAGGTACCACAGTAATAATTTATTACTTAGATCCCCGTCCATCCAGCCAGGCCTCCCTAGCCTCTCTGGGTGGTTTCCAACAGGGTATTAAAAACACAATAAAACACCAAATATTTTAAACCTCCCCAAATAGGGCTGCCTTCAGATGTCTTCTAAAAGTCAGCTGGTTGTTTATTTCCTTGACATCTAATGGGAGGGCGTTCCACAGGGCGGGCGCCACTACTGAGAAGGCCCTCTGCCTGGTTCCCTGCAACCTCACTTCTTGCAGGGAGGGAACCAGCAGAAGGTCCTCGGAGCTGGACCTCAGTGTCCAAGCTGAACGATGGGGGTGGAGACGCTCCTTCAGGTATATTGGAATATTGTGGATCTCCTTGACATCTGACAGGAGGTGGGTGCCACCACTGAGAAGGCCCTCTGCCTGGTTCCCTGCAACCTCACTTCTTGCAGGGAGGGAACCGCTGGAAGACCCTCGGAGCTAGACCTCAGTGTCCAAGCAGAACAATGGGGGTGGAGACGCTCCTTCAGGTATACTTGCCTTGGTCTCTGCACTTAACAAACACGGATCTCTTGAGTACCACCAGATTGTACACTAGATTTGAGTACACACTGTTCTTCCAAACATTTTTTTGAAACAAAGCTTCAAAGCAAAGCAAAGGCCGCGTGAATTCCCCCAGAAACTAAGATCTGCTCTGCCTTTCTCTCTTTCGGTACCTTTGCTTTGCTGCGGTGCTGTTTTCTTCAGCGATGGTCTGGTTCATATCTGAAGATTCGGCAAAACTGATCAGATCAGTAGCGGGGCTTGAAACAGCCTTTGGCTCCAGAGAATCCGTGGTTAATGGAATGTTGCTGCTGTGCAAACTATCGCCAGAGGTACTCGGTTTCAAAAGCAAGCTAATAAGGAAACGGGAGCAAAAAAACCAAAGCGAACGAAAAAGGTTGGAATGCAAAAATGTCCTATTTGGGGGGTACATTAACTACAGTCAGAATTCACAATTGGCTCCAGCAATTAACTGTTATAGACTAGAAATTGATATAGATATTACATTTTAGTTTTAAATAAAAATAAAATAAATAAATGAGAGCCACCCATTAATTATTTTTATTATTGCTTGTTAGCCGCCCTGAGCCCGGCCTTGGCTGGGGAGGGTGGGGTATAAATAAAAATTATTATTATTATTATTATTATTATTATTATTATTATTATTATTATTATTATTATTATTTCATTATCGTGTAAAAGATTCTCAGGCAATAAAATTGTTTTAAATGAAAGAAAAAACCTGCACACACTTATTTTGCTATGCAAAAAGAAAAGAGAAAGCGAAGCCAGAAATATAGCCAAAGGACGGTTCAGGTGTCAAAGGAAGTGAAGGACTGCCCCTTATCCCAACAGCTACCATTTAAATTTGCCACAAGCTGCGTATGATAGAACGTGGAAATATCTACGCAGCACTTACAGGCCCTTAAGGATTCACACAGCGGCAAATGAACCAACCTTGCAAGACCACGCAGGTCTTTAAATTCCACATTAAGAAGAGGTAAGAAAGTGCTTTTGCAAAATGGGCATGTAGTATTCAGATTAGAGTCATCCGCTGTCCATCCCGCCATGATTTCTTCGTCGTAAACTAGAGCTCCACATACACGACACTGAGAACAACTTGACATTAAGACCTAACAAAACAACAACAACAACTAATTACAATCGTTATGGGTTTTATGTATCAGAGGCTGTACGTGTGAACAGAACAGACGACCATTTGCATAATGGGACTTCTGGAGCATATTCTGAGAGTACAAGGTCATCTTACAGGGAGAACGAGAGGAAGCAGAATCCCGTTATGAAAGTGGAAATCCGCTTACAAATATTTAGAACTCAGAGCCCTTGGGTTTTTTTAAAGTTCCTTCAAAGCTTCTCCTAATTAACACATCTCAGTAGATCAATAATCCTTATTCTCGTGACATATTTTGTTAACTGTTATTGCACAAGGGGTATGCAATTGCCTCGACCGTGATCCTTTGAGCATTTGTGTGTGGACGGACTATATACAGGCTGCGTCTGAAAAGGCAATGGATTCCGTTTAGGCTGAATCTGAAGAACGAAAGGTATTTCAAGTCATCATGTAACTTTAAAGTGAACATTCTCAAGTGGAACTTTAAAGAGAAATTGTTGCAGGTTTTAAAATAGTTGACTTGATTTTTTTAAAAAATAAAATAAACTTGAAATGCTTGTTTTCAATTCATTTTACATATTGATGAACAAGATCTGGTTCCACCAGGTACTGATAGAAGGAAATTTCTCCAACATCCCTCGAAATAAATCTAGCAGAAGACCAACTATTTTTACCTCCATGGCACAATTTTGGAAGATGCTGGACAAACTGGTGTTGTGGGAAGAGCCATGTTCTGACTTCTCCGAATCCAGACCTTTCATACTTCTTGGAATCTGAACTTCACCTGCACAACACAAACGGAATGGGGACACGTTCAAGGCTGAAGGTAAGGCAACAGAGGAAAATGTGAAGACAGCTTGAGAAACATAGGAACAACCGATTTTGGCATGCGGATAAGCCTTAAACACGTATTTTACTAGGGAAATATATATATATATTTAGTGGTACCTCGGTTTTCAAATGTAATCTATTCCCGAAGACCATTTGACTTCCGAAACGTTCAAAAACCAAAGCGTGCATTTCCGGAAGCATTTACTTACGGAAAACTCAATACAGAAGCACATTCGACTTCTGAAAAGTGTTCGAAAATTGAAGCATTCACTTTTGGGTTTTCGAACGTTCAAAAACTGAAACGTTCAACTTCCAAGACGTTCAAAAACTGAGGTACCACTGTACAGTCATACCTCGGGTTGAAGTCGCTTCAGGTTGAGCGTTTTCAGGTTATGCTCTGCGGCGACCCAGAAGTAATGGAACGCGTTACTTCTGGGTTTCGCCGCTCGCGCATGCTCAGACAAGCAAAACGATGTCACGCGCATGCGCAGAAGCGGCAAATCGCGACCCGCACACGTTGCGTTCTGCTCTGGATGTGAACGGGGCTCTGGAATGGATCCCGTTCACATCCAGAGGTACCACTGTAAAGTCTTGATACATTTGTGCTTTGGAGGATGGATGGCGGCTAACAGATTGAGGGTGAATCCTGACAAGACAGAAGTACTGTTTTGGGGGGACAGGGGGCAGGCTGGTGTGGAGGACTCCCTGGTCCTAAATGGGGTAACTGTGCCCCTGAAGGACCAGGTACACAGCCTGGGAGTCATTTTGGACTCACAGCTGTCCATGGAGGTGCAGGTCAATTCTGTGTCCAGGGCAGCTGTCTACCAGCAGGATTCAAGCTCATATATTTACCTCCTGGTTTCCTCGATGCTGAATGCCACAAACACCTAACCCAGGAGTTTCTGAAATGGGGCTCTTCTAAACCTGCAAATTACCTGGCAACTAGAACTTTTCAGCACCTTGATCTCAAGTGTCAGACAGCCCATTCTAGCTGCGAGGGGAGGAGAATACCTGCTTGGAAGTGCTGTCTCCCTACGTCGCCACTGCTGTTGCTGCTTCCAAGACTGGTGGTGCTCTGGGCGAGTTCACTGGTGGCAAGCCCTGCGATTCCCATTTTGGGCGGCTGATTGACACCTAGAATATGATCTTCAAAGCCAGCAGCAAAGGTGAAGTCAGGTCGGCTGGTTTCTTCCTTCAGATGAAAGGGGAGGGGGGGGGGGAAGAGAAATGACAGGCAAGTTCAATATCTCTTATCAATGACAACCCACGTTGCTTCTCTGACATTCAGTTATCACTCTAGAAAAAAAAGCAAGGTAGTGGACTTGTATTTCAATTGTCTCCTAAATGCCTAGCATTTGCAGCCAACTCATTGTAGACAGAAGACAAAGAACAGCTAGCAGAAGAGGATTGCCAGAAGGAATTTGGAGGCACACAGCTATGTGGGAACAGAACTGGGAAACTTAACTTTGCTTGAGGGGGGGAAACAGCCTTAATACACAGACAGAATATGCAGCCAGGCTCCCGTGACCTTCTTTAGTTGCGTCTATGGGTTTGAGCGCAGCTGGTGGAATTCTGGGCCACCTTCCCCATCCCTCTGTACAGCAGGCTGTTCACAGAACAAACTGCTTTTGAAATTCCTTGCCATTTCGAAAAGGAGTAGACCTCACAGTATAAGGGGCTCTTTTTTGAAACCCCATATCCAAAGTTCCCTCCTCTGGGGAAGGTCTAGCAGCTGATGTCTGGGGTAGAACAGCCGCTGCTGCTGCTGCTTCTGCACAGCCAGCTGAGGAAGCCATCCAGAATGCGGCAGCTAGACTGGTGACTGGGAGCGGCCGCCGAGACCATAGAACACCGGTCTTGAAAGACCTACACTGGCTCCCAGTACGTTTCTGAGCACAATTCAAAGTGTTGGTGCTGAACTTTAAAGCCCTAAACGGCCTCGGTCCAGTATATCTGAAGGAGCGTCTCCACCTCCATCGTTCTGCCCAGACACTGAGGTCCAGTGCCGAGGGACTTCTCGCAGTTCCCTCGCTACGAGAAGCCAAGTTACAGGGAACCAGGCAGAGGGCCTTCTTGGTAATGGCACCCACCCTGTGGAACGCCCTCCCATCAGATGTCAAAGAGAAAAATAACTACCAAACTTTTAGAAGACATCTGAAGGCAGCCCTGTTTAGGGAAGCTTTTAACGTTTAATAGGTTATTGTATTTTAGTCTTTTGTTGGAAGCCGCCCAGAGTGGCTGGGGAAACCCAGCCAAATGGGCGGGGTATAAATAATAAATTCTTCTTCTTCTTCTTCTTCTTCTTCTTCTTCTTCTTCTTCTTCTTCTTATTATTATTATTATTATTATTATTATTATTATTATTATTATCCTGTCCCTCTGGTCCACGCATGCGAGCCAGAGGGACATCGTGGTTCCACCATGGACCAGAACAGCTGAAGGGACGGCTTGCGGAGCAGACACGCAGGGCAGCTTCTTCCCTGCACTTGTGCCAGTCAAAGAAGCCACATGATCTGGAGAGCAGGGGCGGCTTCCATAGCTGATGGGCGGGGAAGCAGCGGCTGCAGCCTGCAAGTCAGCTGTTAGGCAGGTAAAAAGGTAAAGGTAAAGGACAGGGGTCAGCAAGGCTTACCTTGCCTGGGCCGGTTCACTGCCGCAGAACCCCCTCCGTGGGCCGGATCGCGTGTGCGCCCACGATTTCCGACATCTGTGTCTGCGCAGATGCAATTTCAGGTGCTGCAAAAGCAAGTCCCTGCTTTGCGCTGCACCAGTTTAGCGCAGCTCGTGGGGACTCTCCGAGCAAGCGGCTCGTGGGCCGGTAAAACGACCCCTGTGGGCTGCTTGTGGCCCGTGGGCCTTAGGTTGCTGACCCCTGGTAAAGGATCCCTGGATGGTTAAGTCCAGTCAAAGGCAGCTATGGGGTTGCGGCGCTCATCTCGCTTTCAGGCCGAGGGAGCCGGCGTTTGTCCACAGACAGCTTTCTGGGTCATGTGACCAACAGGACAACACCGCTTCTGGCGCACGGAGAACCGTGACGGAAACCAGAGCGCACGGAAACGCCGTTTACCTTCCCGCCACAGAGGTACCTATTTATCTACTTGTGCTGGTATGCTTTCAAATTGCTAGGTTGGCAAGAGCTGGGACAGGGCAATGGGAGCTCACCCCGTCGTGCAGATTCGAAGCGCTGACCTTCCAATCAGCAAGCCCAAGAGGTTCAGTGGTTTAGACCACAGCGCCACCCGTGTCCCAAGGAGGCCTCAGCAAAGCCCTGATATGCCTCCAGCTCATGAGGAGACCTCCCCAAAGAGGACATTCTCTTCTTTTGGGATTCTGAAAGCGCCTCCGCATGAGCGAGGAGAACTCTCCAGGGCGCTTCCAATACACGCTATTACACACATGGAAAAGCAGGATGTAACCCCCACAAAAATTGGGAATTGCCTGTAAAGAGCAAGCTATCACCAGGCTCCTAGAAACCATTAAAAATATATATAAATTCAAGATGGGAAGAAGAAAGAGTCCCCGCCAGAGAGGAATGGCAAACTAAGCTGATGGAATATGGCAAAACTGACGGGACAGCTCAGGAACCAAGAAGACAAAAACTAAAAAACTAAAAAAAATGGGGGAAATGCATAATATATTTAGGAGATCATTGCAAGCAGATGAAAACATCAGCAGGATTTTAACCTCACTTGGAATGTAACAAACGTTTTGGATAATATAAATTGATATAAAATATAGACTTAATAATATACGGTTTCAAATATTGACAACAGGACCCATGAAGGGGATGCGGGTAGGTCTTGAGATTCAGAGGGTCTCTATATATGGATTGTTATAAAATTATATTTGTAAACCAAATAAAAATGGTTTTTTAAAAAAATAAACAAATTCAAACTTACCTCATCATCTGAATAGCTGTATGCTGAGGACACAGCACCCCACACTTTGCTGGCGACATGAGCCGCTTGTTTCATTCCAGACTTCAGGACGTCCATTTTAGGTCCCGATAATATGTGGTCTAGCTTCAGACCAGACAGAGTTGTGACGACCGCGCCCAACGACGCCTGCGGCGAAGTTTTGCCCAAGCCCGTCAAAGATGTCGACCGTTCTTTTTGGCTACGCGAAAGGGCCAGTTGTTTGGGTCTCCCGGTGAACGTTTTGGACCTGGAGACGGCGGGGCTCTTCCGGCTCGCGTTCGGAACCTGGGCTGGCGGAGCGGAATCGGAGGGCAAGCTCGACCTCCTCTCGAGAGAAGGGCCTAGGAGAGATGGGGAGGCTGCCTCTTGGCCCACGCTGTCTGGTCTGTGGAGCTCCATACTGGAAGATTTGCTGCCGAGGGGACTTTTCAGGTTCATGTAGCTTTCGATCTCGTCGGCCAGGTTGCGCGCCACGACCGGCGACATCAACTTTTCCTCCTCTTTGGCGGGTTTGGGCTCTGCGGTCTCGGTTGCCAGCAAAGACAAAGGGTCCAAGCCCACCTGAACGTCCTCTCGCTCAACAGGCCTGGCCACGCCATATAAACTACTTCTCTTGTTCGCTGCGTCTTTGGGTTCCGCCTGCTCCGTTTGGGGCTGCGCGGTTTCAAGAGGTTTGGGGTTGGCGATCTCCGCTTTGGCCATGTGGTCGTCGTGCCCATTTTCAAGCTGTTCCTGCCCTTCCTCAGGCTCCTCCGGAACAGGGGACGACCTAGACTCTGCTTCCCAAATATTTTCGCTCGCACGAGTCCTAGTCGTGTCTGTGGCAGAGAAGAACAGCCCGCCACCTGCGGTGTCAAAGCTGTGGGGTTTGTTCACGTGGGGTGGCGGTGACGTTTTGGTTCCGGACAGAGCCGCCGTAAGAATCTTTGCATCCGCACCCATCATGATGGCTACGTCGCTGGTATTCAAATCCAGGCTGCTTTTCTTCCGCAACATGCCTGCCCTGCTTTCGGAGCTGAAGCTGCAGCTCCTTTCTGAAAAAAGCTTCTGTTTTTTATTCCCTTTTTCGCTGGTTCTCTTCGGAGAAGTGTTGCTGTCAAACACGGAATCTTCAACGGTATCCTGAGCTATGAAAAGAGGACTGGATCCCGTTCCTTTAAACATACAAAGAGCATGAGCATGAATAAAACGATGCATCGATCCAGGAAATGCAAAAATAGTGAATGCAAAATGCATGAAAAGTACAGGAGAATGCAAAAGAGGAACCACAAAAAACATAAAAGCAAAATAATTTGATGAGCTGGCAGGCAAAACTACACGTTACATTCAACATGCTTTTCCAAGAAGCATATTAAAGTTGGACACTTTACTTTCAAAACAAAAACAGCTACAGTCCTAAACCTCTTGCTGGCCAAGACTACTGGAAAATTCAGAAGGGACCTACCTGCCAAACTAGTATTTTTTAATGCTGGGCTTAATTCTGTACAAAAGTTGCTAGAGATTTATTTCTCTCCCTCTTCCACTGCAGGAAATCCCAGATGTCTGGCGAAACATCTCAGCGAGAGAAAAGGCATTCTGAATATGCTCACAAGCGCTGGTCTTTATTGTTCCTATACACATTCCAGCACCTGACACATCAAAGATGTTTTCTTGGGCAGGATCAGGCTTGCCTAATTGGCCATCCGTTTTATAGCTACAATAACCAAAGTGTGTTCACTAACTCACCGCTGCTGCTCTTCCTGCCGGTGCTATCAAAAACACAAGAGGGAATCTTGACGATGCTGCTTGACGGGTGCAAAGATACTTCAACCGGACTGTGTGGTTCCGCATGATGATGTGGCTTTTCAACAGACTCACCGGCAACGCAAAATTCTTCAAAAGGGAAGGGAGAGAGGGCAAAGAGTTAAATGCTCTGTCAGTAAAACAGAAGCTCAAAACCAGTGCATTGCAGCAAAGAAGTATCATTTCTACCATTTTATAAAATGGATTTTAGGCCAGGCCAATCCTTTTCTGGCACTTAAAGGTAAAGGGACCCCTGACCATTAGATCCAGTCGTGGCTGACTCTGGGGTTGCGGCGCTCATCTCGCTTTATTGGCCAAGGGAACCGGCGTACAGCTTCCGGGTCATGTGGCCAGCATGACTAAGCCGCTTCTGGCGAACCAGAGAAGCACGGAAACGCCGTTTACCTTCCCGCCGGAGCGGTACCTATTTATCTACTTACACTTTGACGTGCTTTCAGACTGCTAGGTTGACAGGAGCAGGGACTGAGCAACACGAGCTCACCCCATTGCGAGGATTCGAACCGCCAACCTTCTGATCGGCAAGCCCTAGGCTCTGTGGTTTAACCCACAGCGCCACCCGTGTCCCTTCTTTCTGGAACTTACACTTAGCTAAATATTTAAATTTAAACCACTTTGAGGTGTTTTGTTTTGTTTTTTACAACCAAGCGGTACGTAACTTTAATCAAACAAAACAGAGTTTAATTCCATACACTCTCACACACAAAAGGTAGCCGTGGGGGGGGGGCAGGGAATAGTGGCTGCAAATGAAATTGATGACAGCACCCTAAAACAGCCCAAAGACTTCCCTGAAAAGCCAACTTTTGGCTGCAGACTAAAAAGGCCAGCAATGAGGAGATGCAAGACCTCTTTGGAGAGGGTGTTCCACAATTTAGGACATGTACTTGCTAAGCATCCTCACCCTCAGTATTTCACATAGTAGACAGATTGTTGGTAGTCGCTTAGTCAGGACTAGCAGACCTGGTTACAAACCTCAGCCCACATTCCAGCAAGCGGACCCACTGCCAAACTCACTCACCCCCAGCCCAGGGCCCTTGCTGTTTCTCCTTGTTGTTGCTACCTGTTTCCCCATCCCCTCCAGGTGAGTGAGCAGTGGCAAGAGTAAGCACTTTACCCTATGCTCCTTTCTGCCCTGAAATTCCCAGCTCTCGATGCACAAGGGTCTCCGACAGCTATGTTGCACAGAGAGCGTCAACAATGAGAGAGAAGGCTCAAATCAGCTGGACTTCTCCTGGCTATGTACAGTGGTACCTCGGGATACATACGCTTCAGGTTACAGACTCCGCTAACCCAGAAATAGTACCTCAGGTTAAGAACTTTCCTTCAGGATGAGAACAGAAATCGTGCTCCGGTGGCACGGCAGCGGCGGGAAGCCCCATTAGCTAAAGTGGTGCTTCAGGTTAAGAATAGTTTCAGGTTTAGAACGGACCTCCGGAACGAATTAAGTACTTAACCCGAGGTACCACTGTACTGCTATTAAAAAGCACAGCCTAGCGAACTCTAGCTGCGCTTTAATTATTGTTTGTTTCTCCAACCTTTTTATTCTGAAAGATTCAGGTGGAGGCTGTAAACATACTGAACGTGTGCTTTCCCTAGCAAGATCAAAAACGCACAAGGTCCGTTTGCTTTACTTAATAAAGCACCACTAAAGCGAATAAAATTGTCAACGCCATACCTCCAATTAAGTCGTCGCCTTTGGCAACAAGCGCTTTTTCTACAAGCGTATCTGTTGTATGAAGACTGTCTGCATCATCCTTTACAAGTTCATCTTTAGAACCGTAACCCTGATCGGACTGAGCACCTGAAGGGAGGAAAAATGCAACAGACCTTCTAGCAAATTATTTCCCAATCGGCAAGCCCACATTTGATGTTTTACACTACGGGGGGGGGGGGGAGAGAGAAACTCGGTGCCTTGCACACAAAAATTACCCTCACATAATATTTGGAGTGCGAAGGGGAAAGAGCAGCAGCAGAGACAGGATGAAAAGGTTTGTTTGATCTGCAGAGCGAATTTTCAGCAGGACGTTATTGAAGCTGACAAATGGTAACTCTCCCCAGAGGAATAAGGACCATTCCTACGGCCATTATAAGGTAAAAAGGACCCCTGGATGGCTAAGTCCAATCAAAGGCGACTATGGGGTGCGGCGCTCATCTCGCTTTCAGGCTGAGGGAGCCAGTGTCTGTCTGCAAACAGCTTTCCGGGTCATGTGGCCAGCAGAACTAAACTGCTTCTGGCGCAATGGGACACCGTGACGAGTGCCAGAGCACACGGAAGCACCGTTTACCTTCCCGCCACAGCGGTACCTATTTATCTACTTGCACTGTTGTGCTTTCGAACTGCTAGGTTGGCAGGAGCTGGGACAGAGCAATGGGAGCTCACTCCGTTGCGGGGATTCAAACTGCCGACCTTCCGATCGGCAAACCCAAGAGGCTCAGTGGTTTAGACCACAGCGCCACCATTATAAGAGAACAAGGGAGACGTTCATGGTGAGTTCCAGCACCTTTTTCTAGAAAAACAGCACTGACCACATACCCCACAATAATATGCATTAGTCTGCTCTTCTCTGGGATAGAAGCTAGTTAGCCCACTGCTGTTAGCTACTTGCCCGTTACACATATACAGGGCCAAATCCTACTGAATTAACCAGTCAGACCTCTGCTGTGCCTTGGGGTCTAGGCCTCTTGCAGCACAGAAATCCCCAGCTTCTCATTCGTGCTGCTGATCTTCCTTTCAGGCTCAGCAGAATGAGGGATCTCAGTGGCTGCCAATGCCAGCAGCTGCCCAACGGTCAAAGAGCCTAAGAAAACCCAGTATCTCTCTGCTATAGCCCCCTCGTTAAGTCCATTAGGTGCACGAAGATGGTCAGAAGCAGAAATGCATGCAACATGAATTTGTGCCAAGTACCGAACAGAAGTTCTGCAGCACCCCTCCTTATAGGATAGCTTGCTTAACGGCAAAGGGGATCTGTGTTTTTGCTTTTTGCCAGGGGCGCTTCCTGGCACTGTGCCCAAGCTGTGATTAACTGATTAATGGAAAGTGCCTAACTTCGTTCTTACAAGTAAGTGTGTCACACCAACTGGTCATTGTTTACAATATCAGGTTAAGGAGGAAAAAACCCTCTAACTACTCTTTGTGCATCAAGTGACAAAAGAACCCCATTAATAAATGGGAAAATTTACCTGGAGTGGTTAACATTCAAGGGCAGAATTAGTGCACATTTGCTTCCAAGGCTTCGCGCCATGCAAGTCTGCACCCCACACCAAGGACAAATGCGGCACCAAGGGACAGCACAGAGCAAGAAGCAGAGCAAGAGAGATCAGAGAGAAGGAATGTTTAGTCGTTCTACAAGGCAAAAACAGCCAGGCCATCTACACAGGAAAGAGAGACTCAAAATGCTTTAAAAAGGAAAGATGTCAGAAAGTTTAGTCCAGAAAGTGAGAGAGGAGGAAAAACATGGACAGGCTATGAGGAAGATCTGTGTGTGGCAATGCCTTCAGTTTTGTCTTTATTTAAAATGCATAACATATATCATTTAAAAGGCTGAGTGAGAGGGGGAAGAAAACATTTAAGGAGTATTTATAAAAATACACTACAGAGAGCTAAGCAAAAACCAAAGAAAACCCTCAATGCACATTCGTATCAGGCCACCAAATGTTGGTTACAATCTATAGTTTCTACCTGATGCAAGTTATTGCTGCTTTGGCTGAAACACTATATTCCACATTGAGTATTCAGCTGCTTCTTAGCAATTTCCCCTTTTCCCTCCCCGAAACGTAAGCCAAGTTCAAATATACATTTTTATATACATATAACACAATGCTTTTCCTGCCAACAGGCTGTTTGCCAATTTGTAATTTGAACAGCATGCTCTATTCTTATCAACAGATTACATGTATGTACAAGAATTTGCCTTATCCACTGGCTTCTGAAGACGAAATTGCTCTAGGGTGGGCGAATTCAAGTTCCAAGCTGACACAAAGCTACATTTCCTTATTATTAATCAACAGCACTGTGTCATGTCCCCCCCCCCCCCTTTCCCATTAATATTGTCCCCAGTTATTCCTCCTTTAGGACCCACATCATGAGATGTGGAACAACACCAGTGAGATACTTCTATGCCTGAACCCTGTGATTGACACATGCCGTTTGTTTCCTGATGATGACCCCGTGAACTATGTCCTGATGGATTCGGCTGTTCAACTCTCAAAATTTCACAGTACACAATTTCTTGCAAACAGAGAGAACGACGCAAGGGAAATTCAAGTCAGCAATGTATTAGGACAGTGGTTCCCAATGAGCTAAGGACTGCAGACCCCCTGTTTTTCAAAAGCCAAAAGTAGGACCCCCGCTTTTGAAAATGTTGATACCTCTATGGTAGTTTTTGTTATGAGCATGGTGCCGCGGACCCCCCCGGTTGGGTCGCACGGACCCCTCTGGGGTCCACGGACCACCAATTGGGAACCACTGTACCAGGAGAAGGGTGTGCAGTTAGTGAAACCCAACGTATCTAGTACCTGTGCTAGAGTGATTAGCAATGGAATCAAGCCTGACTAAGTCTCTGACGAAGAAGGTGTGCTCCCCACTGTTAGCATCATTAGAACTAGTCACACTATCATGGCTCACCGTGTCCCCATCACTTCCACCCGTGTGCAGCTGAGGAGCTGAAGACAGGAACAACAGTGAATTAGATACAAAAGACATGAACATTTTAAAAAAGAAAAGAGACAGCGGCTAGCTGCATTCAGAGAAAGCGCTAGACCAGGATTCCTCAACCTTGGCCCTCCAGATGTTTTTGGCCTACAACTCCCATGATCCCTAGCTAGCAGGACCAGTGGCCAGATATGATGGGAATTGTAGTCTCAAAACATCTGGAGGGCCAAGGTTGACGAAGCCTGCACTGGACCATCAAGAATAACTCTCTCCTCCTCCATCCCTCCAGTGCAGCAGCAAAGAGATAGTTTCAGCTTCGTATTCACTTTCTTTTAAGTAAAGAGTAAAGGGACCCCTGACTATTAGGTCCAATCATGGCTGACTCTGGGGTTGCGGCGCTCATCTCGCTTTACTGGCCGAGGGAGCCGGCGTACAGCTTCCGGGTCATGTGGCCAGCATGACTGGCAAACCAGAGCAGCACACGGAAATGCCGTTTACCTTCCCGCCGGAGCAGCACCTATTTATCTACTTGCACTTTGACGTGCTTTTGAACTGCTAGGTTGGCAGGAGCAGGGACCAAGCAACGGGAGCTCACCCCATCGTGGGGATGCGAACCACCGACCTTCTGATCAGCAAGTCCTAGGCTCTGTGGTTTAACTCACAGCGCCACCCGCGTCCCTATCGCTTTCTTTTAGCATGCATTTAATTACAGTGGAACCTCGGTTCTTGAACGTCTCTGTTGACAAACATTTTGGAACCCAAACACCGAAAACTCGGAAGTAACTGCTTTGGTTTTCCAACGATTTTCGGAAGCCGAACGTGCTACGTGGCTTCCGTTTAGAGTTCCCCTATTGAATTGAGGCTTCTGCTTTCGGTTTTCGAGCTTTTCAGAAGTCGAACGGTCTTCCGGAACAGATTACGTTCTAAAACCGAGGTCCCACAGTCCTTTTATGAATCGCTCACCCATAAAACGCCCTTGAGCGATTTCACAAAAATAAGAGAAAACACAATTATATACGTATAAAGCATATGTAAATTTTAAAAAAATCGGGAATCAAAATCTCTAGCAATGCCATCACATCATAAACTGTAGATCATCTTATTTTTGGTTAATGAAAAAAAGCTGAAATGGTCTTGTTCTAACAACCGGAATTGAAATTAACCACAAATTGCCCAGGTTCGGAGGACATGGAAAGCTGTTATTAATCAGAAACAGAAGCAAAAACTTCCCAACTTGTTTCTTGACAAACCATTGTCCAGAATCTGAATACTTGTGGGTAGTCTCACAAGGGGTGGGGAAAGGTGCCTTTTCCCCACTCTCTTTCCAACAAGATACAGCTTGATGCTTCTCAAATTATGTTACATGGATCTTTGATGAAATCCCCTGATGCTACCTTAAAGCCAACGAGAGAGCTCTTTATGCCCAGATTCTGCAGAAGCTGGTCTGTAGGATTACCTGGTATTGAAATAGCCTGCGAACACTGTGTTGACTTTCTGAGACATTGCCTAAATTGTGCCATGCTGTGCACCACATTTCGCAACTTCGTCCAGAGAAATATACCACTGCGATTGCTGCTAGGCCACGGGCTCTCCAAAACTGCCTGGAAAAGTGAGATGATTAAGCACATGTTTCCCGTGGTCAAAATGCTCTAACAAACTCAAATAACTGACATTTATCTACTGCAATCTCAGGGACATTGCTATATTCATCATCAAACCTTTTATTCGCATCACATAAAGGTAAAGTTAAAGGGACCCCTGACCATTAGGTCCAGTCGTGGCCGACTCTGGGGTTGCGGCGCTCATCTCACTTTACTGGCTGAGGGAGCCGGCGTACAGCTTCCAGGTCATGTGGCCAGGATGACTAAGCCACTTCTGGCGAACCAGAGCAGCACACAGAAATGCCGTTTACCTTCCCGCCAGAGCGGTACCTATTTATCTACTTGCACTTTGACGTGCTTTCGAACTGCTAGGTTGGCAGGAGAAGGGACCAAGCAACGGGAGCTCACCCCGTCACGGGGATTCGAACCGCCGACCTTCTCTGTGGTTTAACCCACAGCACCACCCGCGTCCCATATGTGGCAACACATACAAACATCCAAAACAAATCAATACAGAATTACCACTTCCCCAGTGGCAGAACATCTCTATGTGGCCTTCCTAGATATTAAGGCTGTTTCTGACACTGTTGACAGGGGGCTGTTATGGACCAAATTGGCCTAGAACAATGGGCCTAGAACCCAGATTACTTTACTTGATCAAAAAGCTTTATACAAAGAACACCTGCCGTATAAGAACAACATCAGGGAATGAAATGACAGATCCTGTCATCATAAACCGAGGAGTAAAGCAGGGCTGTGTACTTGCTCCCTCTCTTTTTAACCTCTTTCTTAACGACCTCGCTTCCTTAACGACCTCGCCCACAGCCCAAAACTCAATGCATTAAGCATTCCCACCCTCCTATACAATGCTATATTGCACCAAAGCTGTGCTCTGGGGTTCCCCCCTTTGAAACAATCTCACTAACAACTAAACCTGAGAGCTGCTGGAATTTTAACATTTATGGGACAATGCCCTGAAAAATATCCAACAGATTTGACTGATGAAGAAGTGAGATCCATTACCAGTTGCAACAGATAGGTGGCTCAAGGGATTCCTTTCAAAATACGATGAGCACGTACCATTCTTTCAGAATTGGCCCTAAATAAAGTGAAAGCTGGACCATAAAGAAGGCTGATCGCCGAAGAATTGATGCTTTTGAATTATGGTGCTGGAGAAGACTCTTGAGAGTCCCGTGGACTGCAAGAAGATCAAACCTATCCATTCTGAAGGAAATCAGCCCTGAGTGCTCACTGGAAGGACAGATCGTGAAGCTGAGGCTCCAGTACTTTGGCCACCTCATGAGAAGAGAAGACTCCCTGGAAAAGATCCTGATGTTGGGAAAGATGGAGGGCACAAGGAGAAGGGGACAACAGAGGGTGAGATGGTTGGACAGTGTTCTCGAAGCTACCAGCATGAGTTTGACCAAACTGCGGGAGGCAGTGGAAGACAGGAGTGCCTGGCGTGCTCTGGTCCATGGGGTCACGAAGAGTCGGACACGACTAAACGACTAAACAACAAAACAACAAGAACAGGCCTAAACAGGAAGGTTCCTCAAGGTCATCACCCAGAATAAGAGGAATCTACACGGTGTGTAAGGGCTTCCTTGATGGTGGTCTCCCCCAACCGCTCACCCCATTGCTTGCTTACCTTGTTGTAGTACCCATATGTGATGGCATTGGGTGCTATGCCAGCAATTTTCATTTCAAAGAGGGCCCTCACAGCCAGAACAGGATGGCCCCAAAGTCCACAGAGCAGCATCACAACCCTATAGCACACCTGGTAAAAGATGGAAAAGTTCATATTGTTAGAAGGAACTTCGGCGCCAGATGTGACTACCTGCAAAAGATAAAAAGGCTTCCTCTATGATTTTCTGCACGAAAAAGAAAATGAAATAATGACATTTGGACTTCAGGGTTGAAGATCACATTTGTTCACAGAAAGTGGCTTTGTTCGGTGTTATACTGGAGTGGATGAAGTGAATATTGTTTATATAGAGCAGGCAGACGAAGAACTGGAAGTCCTTTACTTTCTGAATTTTATTTTTCTCTCTTTCTTTTTTCCTTTATTTTAATCCTTTATTATTTTATTCACATAATATACATTCTTTACAGCAAACAACTCCAAAATAAGCAGACAACTCAAAAATAAAATCATATGTAACAAAACCACAAGTCTCATGTTTTCATTTACGCTGATCTCCTCTCCAATACTTTGACTTTCTGCTTTCTGCTTTCCTTATAGAATCTTTATAAAAATTTAAATCTCTTAAATCCTTTACCAATCTTTAATAATTCCAATTAACCCCTTCACCTATTTTTCTCTCTTTCTCCCTTCCTACCTCTCGCTCTCCCTCCCCAAATCTCCTTCCCCCCCCCTGCACTCAACCAGAAGCCGTGGAAGCCACGTCAGACGTTCGGCTTCCAAAAAAAAGTTTGCAAACCAGAACACTTGCTTCCGGGTTTGCGGCGTTCGACAACCAAGGTCCCATTGGAGAGGGTTGGTTGACAGCAGCGGAGCCGGAAGGAAGGTTTATAGTTTTTAAAAGAAACTTTCAAAAATGAATTTTAAGTTTAAAACAGATCTCCAAGTTGGTACGGCACAGGCCCTCTCATATATAGTTCTCACTCTGAAGAAGGATCCCCTTAGCCCTTTCTCAGAGTGAGGAAAGAAAAGGCAGGGAGGAGGTGGGGGGGGGATGATAATACCAATAATAAGCCAAGCTAATAATGAGGGGTTGGGCCCGAAATTCCCCTCACCACCCATACATGCCACCCCAAACAAAAGTCACATTCTTCCTTATTCCTGTGCCAAACCTGATGTGACAGCTAGGTGGATTTTCAGTTACTTATGCCAAGTTTTGGAAGATTATTCTGGTGGCGCTAAGTCAATATTATACTTTTCTCATTAATTCCAAACTTGACACCTAAGGGTGTCACCTGCATCTGCATGGAAATACGTTCTTTATTTTTCCCTATCTAAATTTGGTTGAGGCAAGGTTTAGAGGAGGAAACTCACTAAATAATAATAATAATAACAACAACAACAACAACAACAACAACAACAACAACAACAACAACAACAATAATAATAATTTATTTGTACCCCGCCCATCTGGCTGGGTTTCCCCAGCCACTCTGGGCGGCTTCCAACAAAGATTAAAAATACATTAAAATGTCACATATTAAAAACTTCCCTGAACTCACTAAAGGAATCGAGTGTGACGATATGTTAGAGCCAACATTATTACATTCCCCATTACAGTTCAAGTGGAAGAGGAGACAAATAGTTTCAGAATAAGCTTTTAAAGTTTGCAGATGGTTTAAGCTGACCTGTCCAAAATAATTTCCCTTTTCTGCCCCACTGCCATCTTTTTTCATGCTTTTCTCCCCGGGGGAACTTCACTTTCTCATCTAACCATTAATTTATATTTTTATAGGTGAATCGTAAGAAGAAAGTTTTGAGCAATTGGACTTTTTACAAAATTACAGGAGGGTCCGGTGAAAGAAAGACATATTCCTGAGTATGTGTGCTTGACTGTGGAGCGAGGCAAATGTTATTCTCAGAGGGAAGACAACTAGAGTTTGCCGAAACTACTTTCCCACATTTAGAGAGGAAGGGGTTGTATACAGGGAACACATCACAGTTCTGTTCTTCCAAGTCTAACTCAGAAACAGCACCACCCAAGAATGATGGATGTTAAGGCCATTGCTGTGATTAAAAAGATCTGAAGTGCTGCTAATAACTGACAGAATTCACCACATTTTCTTCCTCTGAGCAGTTACACTGGCAGAGTAAGATAGCAAGATTTCAAGTCACTAAATGGATTTCTGGATTTCTAGACCACATCTGATTTCTGTATTCAGAGGGAAAAAAAGGAAATATCTGAAGTTCATTTAATCCAAAACTAAGGAAGCTTGAAATTTCTGGTAAAAAACCAAAAACAAAACAGTTTTACAATACAAATATCAAGCAAAGATTAAAAATGCATTTGGATCTCTTTATGTGGTATATGTTTTTGTTTAACTTACTTCATCTAGTGGTTCCACATCAGTTTTCCTCATTTTAATAAGAACGTCATATGCCTGCTGCAGGGCTCTGACTTTGGGGTGGGAAACCCTAACATAAGCTGGGAGACAAATGAACCATAAGCTGTAGCAATGGCTGAAGAGACACTTGGCCCACTGGGAAGCATTTGCGTAGTATTTCTTGGCAAGCTTATGAGCTGCTTTTATCTCCTACAGAAAAGCAAAGCAAAACAAAAGGGGAAAAAATCACAGTGATCAGTCAGAACGTCACATCTCACAATCCTTTAACAACATGTAGTGTGAAAGACAGAAAGCAGTTCTGAAAGTATGGCTTTTCCCAGGGTTTTAGCTCTGCTTCAAATATTCAGAGCTGAACATTCAGCTATTCTCAGAATTACATATTTATTTTATTTCACAAGACTTATATATCAATTATTTTTTAAAAAACACCTCTCAGTTGCTTACATAAAATATATGCTTCCTCTTATATAATCTACTACATTGCTTTTAAATAAAAACCTGACCTGCTTTGTCCTCTTTGCCATAAGTGCTGGACTATTGGAAATGTTTCCTCCGGTTGAGTGCCTGCTGAAGGAAAGCTTGAGCTCTTGTGGCCTGTCAAAATGCTTCAAGTCTAGCCTGGGGAAGGTTTTATAGCTGAAAGAGACAAGTTCAAAAGGTGTGAGCAAGGCTCTTTGTTGGTTGAAGCACAATATACTTAGCATAAGACATCACTTCGACAACTTCCAACCAAGAATTGCGCATGGTGGATTTTAGCCATACAGTGGTACCTTGGGTTATGAACTTAATTCGTTCTGGAGATCCGTTCTTAACCCAAAACCGTTCTTAACCTGAAGCATCTCCATCCCCATCGTCCAGTATGGACACTGAGGTCCAGCACCTAGGGCCTTCTGGTGGTTCCCTCACCGCAAGAAGTGAAGTGACAGGGAACCAGGCAAAGGGCCTTCTCGATGGTGGCACCTGCCTTGTGGAACACCCTCCCATCAGATGTCAAAGAGATAAACAACTACCTGACATTTAGAAGACATCTGAAGGCAGCCCTGTTCAGGGAAGTTTTTAATGTGTGACATTTTGATGTATTTTTAATCTTTGTTGGAAGCCGCCCAGAGTGGCTGGGGAAACCCAGCCAGATGGGTGGGGTACAAATAATAATTTATCATCATTATTATTAATAATACAAGACAATTTTAAGCTTATATTTAGAATGCTAGGCTATGCAATACTGTACTACCAAGATACCTTCCTTTCACAAGACAAAATAACTTCCAGACATTGGGAATATCCATGCCGTAGCACATTGTTAATGAAACTGGGTAGAAAAAAAGCAAGAAACACCAACGACCATTGATGCAACATTATCAGAATTCAGAACAGACCAAGACCAAGGTAGCAATGTAATTTTTAAAGCAGGAAGGCTAATATAAAAGGTTGAAGTGTGCCAGAAAAATCTTTATAAATAGGATGAAGACAAAAATGTATCCAGGCTGCCTTACCTGTATTTAGGTAGCCTATCCTGTCCGTCATCAGGGGGAGGCTCAGGTGGCATGATAAAGACCGTGTGTTCACTCTTCTGTGACTCATCCAGTTCAATCAATCGGGTATCCTCTGTGGAATCCGTATCAACCTGCAAATACATTGTATTGAAACTGCACGTGATGATGCAAGTTTAATGCCTTGCCTTGCATCTCTAAGTACAGGTAGCAGTACTATGAAAAAATGTATAGACAAATGCCAAGTCTATTTATTTATTTATTTATTTATTTATTTATTTATTTATTTATTTATTTATTATTTGTGCTTATTGCCTGGCCCTCACCAAATGGCCCCAGGGCAAGTTACAAAAATGTCCAATGAAAAAAATCAATGCATGGCCAGTTTACAAGACACACATCTTGCAGCTATCATATGCTCTGTGCTGGCCTATCAAAAATTCTAAGGCATATAATTAAACAACCACGATTCCCCTTCCCACGATATTGTCCAGACATGCGAAATACAAGAAAACTCTTAAAATGTTCCTATAGGAAGTAAATAAATACCTTTTCTCCTTTTTCTGATCCTTTCTCTGGAAAAAGCTAGAAAAGGTGATAAAAATTGGAAAAGCATATATTAAAAACTCCAAAACTTAGTATAGTATTTTTCCCCCATACTCTGCCTAAGAAAAGCTGCTATTGGATATTAAACACAGAAAGTTCCCAAAGGAGAAGTAGGCATACTTTTCAGTGTACGGGAGAGTCATGTACCGATGGGATCTTCTAGCCTGGACTACAAAACTGAGTGAGAGACAAATCACACAGGCCCATTATAAAAGAGAGTTTGAGCTAGAGAAGTGCCATTCAAAACAAGCTCCAAGAGCTCTATATCCACATGACTACAATTATTGCCAAGTCCATTCTACCACATGGGCTTCTCCATTAAGGCTGATATATGTAGATACTGCACTGCTATTTAGCCACACACATTCCCTGTATAAAACTACAATAAGCAACTCAACTCAAGCTGTTTCAGGAGGTGAAATTCCATTCCTGACACATCAAAGGAGAGACTCAAGAGCATGGGTAGGCAAACTAAGGCCTGGGGGCCGGATCTGGCCCAATCGCCTTCTAAATCCAGCCTGCGGACGGTCCAGGAATCAGCGTGTTTTTACATGAGTAGAATGTGTCCTTTGATTTAAAATGCATCTCTGGGTTATTTGTGGGGCATAGGAATTTGTTCATTATTATTTTTTCAAAATATAGTCCGGCCCCTAATAATAATAATAATAATTTATTATTTATACCCCACCGATCTGGCTGGGCTTCCCCAGCCACTCTGGGCGGTTTCCAACAAAATATTAAAATACCGTAATACATCAAACATTAAAAGCTTCCCTAAACAGGGCTGCCTTCAGGTGTATTCTAAAAGTCTGGTAGTTGTTGTTCTCTTTGACATCTGTAGGGAGGGCGTTCCACAGGGCGGGTGCCACTACCGAGAAGGCCCTCTGCCTGGTTCCCTGTAACCCCACAAGGTCTGAGGGACAGTGGACCGGCCCCCTGCTGAAAAAGTTTGCTGACCCCTGCTCAGGAGCATTTAGCAAAGAGAATCAAATGCTTAACACTATCACATTTAGTTAGACAAAAAAGAGAAAGAAGTTTTTACCTTTTCTACGCAGTCGTCAAAGAATGCCAGTCCAGTATCTTTGTCACTCACAAAACTGCATTCTACAATGAAGCTGCTAAATATCTGCGTCTTTGTTAAAACCGTGTAGAATTTTGTGTAGGCACGATCCCTACTTTTTAAAAACCCTAGTTAAGAAACAAGATAATTTGCTAGAGATAAAAGGTTCACAATTAACTTTATTTGCATACTGAGCTTCTTACTTTAGCAACTTGCCATTTCCCCATTACAGTGGTGCCCTGCAAGACGAATGCCTCGCAAGACGGAAAACTCGCTAGACGAAAGAGTTTCCCGTTTTGGAGGTGCTTCGCAAAACGAATTTCCTATGGGCTTGCTTCGCAAGACGACAATGTCTTGCGAGTTCCTGCTGGTTTTTTCCCTCCCCCCCTTTTTCTAAGCCGCTAAGCCGCTTATCAGCTGATCCGATCAGCGGCTAAAAGCTGCTAATAGCGCTAATCCGCTAATCCTTCAATGGGCTTGCTTCGCAAGACGAAAAAACCGCTAGACGAAGAGAATCACAGAACGGATTCTTTTCGTCTTGCGAGAAACCACTGTATATTCTAAGTGTTTTCCGCTCATATTTCTTTATATCATTATATGCCACCCAGTTAATAATGTCCTCCAGGTGGTTAACGGTCAAAAGTTAAAAACTATAAAAAAGCAACCCACAAGAACCCCAGAAGTTAAACAAAGCAAGACCAACTACAGCACAGAAAACAAAACACACATGAACAAAAAGAGTTAAGCACGCTTGGAGATCTTAACATTCCTAGGAAAATAAGAGAGTCTTTATGAGATATCCTGAACACAGGCACCAAGCCTGTGTTGTAAGAATTCTAAGGTCCCAATATAAAATAAATGTTCATAAATGTACAAGGCAAACACATACATAAGTATATGAACCACGTGTCTGAAATAGTACAGGAGCGCAATCCTGAGGACATTTTGACTCTTCCAAATTGACCTCAATATATTACTCTGCAAGGAGGGAGGCAAATGGGGAAAGCCTTCCCTTTGTCTCTCTGCTTACAAATCCTGTCTTCTTGGTGGGAGGGGAGAGGGGAAAACAGAACCAAAACCAGAAGGAGAAAGATGAATTGCCTAGTAATCTTATCCAAAATTAACCTGCCCATTTCCTTTGAGAAGCTTCTACGACAACAGCATTTTTGTGCTGTCAGTTTTCTGTTGAAAATGAGTATTTTCTAAAAAATTGCAATTCTGACAAAATAAACTGAGGACAATAAGCTCTGGGAAGTGGGGAGGGGGCAAGGTGGGAACCCTTAAGATTCAAAACTTGAGGGCTCATGTAACCGTAACAGATGATATTTATATATTCTAGGCTTGGTGCATTTGAGAAACCAACAAACATAAATAGGTTTTCCCATTAATTTCAACAGGGCTTGTGCAAGAAGATTCCAGCAGACTCTGGAACTCTACTGCTCTCCAACTCTGAAGTCCAATAACATGCAAAGTGCAGCCCTGTGGATATACAGAGGACGTCTGCGAGACACAAGCTGAGAATGGCCCTGCTACTACTGCTGGCATTTCATTTCAACCAGTGTCCAGGTTCTTCTCAAAACTCACCTTGATTGTCAAACAAGGAATCTGTAGCAGTAGCTTTATTTGAAGGTGCCTGGGTGATCGGTTTAAGAAACGTCCTGTACCCTTTTAAAATAGATGCCATGAAGCGTAGAAAGGCTTCCTGAATCTCCGTTTCGAATTGCGTGTTCTTTTTGTGCCACGAGAAATCTGCCTCTATAGGGGTCATCTCGACCGCAGAGCCTTCTTGTGTCTTTCTGTGAACTGGGGTAGAGGTTGGAAGGAGGAAAGCTGAATTAAAGGGGTTTTTTTCCAGCTCCACGGGTGTGGTTTATTTAAATATTAAAAAGGCTAACCATCAAGGAATGCTTACACAGAGGCGAATTAAGAATGAGTGCAATTTACAGCGTTTGGAACCTAAAACCTCTATGGGCTTTGACTTTCAACTCTACCATTTGCAGTAACATCTTAGCTTCAAGCTATTATGTCATACCCCTTTATCAGCAGATCTGTGAAAGCTGAAATAAAAGTGTATGCTAAGTCAGTGAGGTTACTGAAACTAGCATTATGCTTGGCACTGTGCATTAAAAATATAGCCTTCAGTAAACAGCAAAATGTGTTTGTCTTTCCTAAACACACAGCAAAGGAAATCTCCTTTGCAATCACCACCCTGGCACTTTCTACCCGTCACGGGAAAATGTGATGTGTGCAAAGAAGAGTTTTAGCTGAAATGCACCATGGCTTTTTTCCATGTGTGTGGAAGCAAGCAGTTTTACCGCAAATAGAAACAACAGCTCTTGATAAGAACCAAGAAGAGGACAAAAAGAGGAAGATAAGAAGTTCCCCTACTGATTCTACAGGGTAAGTACATGTGCAGTAGTAATTTAGGTAAAAGGTAAAGGGACCCCTGACCATTAGGTCCAGTCGTGACCGACTCTGGGGTTGCGGCGCTCATCTCGCTTTATTGGCTGAGGGAGCCGGCGTACAGCTTCCGGGTCATGTGGCCAGCAGGACTAAGCCGCTTCTGGCGAACCAGAACTCCGTTTACCTTCCCACTGGAGTGGTACCTATTTATCTACTTGCACTTTGACATGCTGTTGAACTGCTAGGTTGGCAGGAGCAGGGACCGAGCAACGGGAGCTCACCCCGTCGCGGGGATTCGAACCGCCGACCTTCTGATCGGCAAGTCCTAGGATCTGTGGTTTAACCCACAGCGCCACCCGCATCCCAGTAGGAATTTAACCCCTTCTATAATTTAACCCCTTCTATATTACCAGCCGAGTTCACACTTCACATCAAAGCATAGTTTTAAAAAATAATATCATTACCAGCATGTTTTTGCATGCTACTCATATCGTCCTGCTTTGTTCCTGCTGTTGGCACCAGGGAGAAAACAAACCAGACTGGTTTCACTTCCACACAAACCAGAGCCCATGGTTTGTTTCCTCCTAGGAATAAGCATCAACTTCCAACTAAACCACACTTCCTGGCTCACAAATAAAGGGAAGCTAGTCTCTGGTAGGGCTGGGCGATAAACAATAGAACCTCAGTTTTTTTAATGTAATCCGTTCCGGAAGACCGTTCTGAGTTCTGAAATGTTCAAAACCCGAAAACTCAATAGCCGACAGCTAGGCCTCAGGACCTTGCACTCAGCAGAACCGCGTGACATGTTCGACTTCCGAGGTGTATTCGAAATGTTCGTCAATGGAGACGTTCGAAAACTGAGGTATCACTATATTGATATATCGTCCAAAATCGGTTTGAAGTTCACATTGTGATAATTGTTTCATCGTATTTGAGCTGACAATATATCACGAATTAGTGTAAGGGCTAAGCGATATCTGGTTTTCAACACTGCGATAACTAGCTCAACCTCACAATATCACCAGCTAAACATTGCAATCTGCCACAATGTATGAAATTAAGGATGGAACTATACAGAGGCGAACAGGACAATGTTGGGGCAATTGCTACTATGTAGAGGTCTAAAACGGATAAATGATTGAGTGGGTGGTTGCTGAACAACTCCAGGCACGTCTGGAGGATGCGGACCATTTGGATCCCTTCCAGTTGGGATTCAGGCCTCATCATGGGACTGAAACTGCCTTGGTCGCACTGGGCGATGATCTCCGGTGGGCTAGGGACAAAGGTGAGAGCTGGAACTCTCAGCGGCCTTTGACACCTCCAACCATAACATCCTTCTGGACCGTCTAGAGGGGCTGGGGGCACCGTTATACAGTGGTTCCTCTCCTTCCTCCTGGGCTGTGTCCAGAAAGTGGTGGTGGGGAGGATGAGTTTTCAGACCCCTTGGCCCTCTTGGGTATCCCATAAGGGAAAAGGAGCAGTTTTTCCCCCTTATAACACCACCATTATAATTATCTTCTTTTGCTTAAATCAACTTTATTCTCCTTCTACACCATGGTTTACCTAATGCCAGTTGTGGATGCAATTTCTTTAAGGTGCTGAGCAGGCTTTTGCATGGCTTCTTAGGAAGCTGCTTCCAGTTCATGCTCTTCTTATCATCTGATCTACACGATTGAGAAAACACACACATACACACACAAATCAAAATGGACATATGTTTAAAGGTGGAAAATGTATTGCTTTAGTCTAGCATTTCTTAATGCCCAAGAAGAAAGGAAATTATAACGCTCCCACACCCCAAAGCACTTTTTGTTTTTTTGAAGTGAAACATCTGGTAGCAGCTATTGGGTTTCGTGAAAAAGCGATAGAGCTCTCTTAACTGAATTTGGATCTAATCCCAGAACGCACGAATTTTATTTAAGTTTGATTTAGGCAGTATTCCAACACGGAGTTCCCTATCCTATTTCAGCGTCTGCATTTTTAAAAACGGTTTTCCACATTTTAACTGATTTCCCCCTCCAGTCGGGGAAGGAGGGAATTGCTCAGGTACAATTAAATTTGGCAGGCATACAATTTTGTACCTTCATTGGATTTTTAATTTTAATGAGTCTTGAGCATTTTCATGCATGGCAACAGATTCAAGTGTTTTCATTTTTCAGATATGCCTTTAAACTACTATAATTGCAAGAACTGAAAATATTCAAAACCACGATGAATCACTATGCTGTTATTTCTCTGAGATGAAGGCCAGTGTCAGAAAGAAGCAAGCATGTTTTTTTGCAGACTGGGAACAGACTGTCAATCAAAAATAAATAATTTGATCCAGGAGTGGGGAACTTTTGGTCTGCCAGACACTGCTGGACCACAACTCCCAACATCCCATACCACTGGCCATTCTGGTAGGACTGATGGGAGTTGGAGTCTATTTGCATCTGGAAGGAAGGTGAAATAATTGCTGGAATCTGTTGTGTCCATCAGCATGCCATCATTTCACACAAAGCCTACGCTATGCATGAAAATGTCGGAACCGCTCCTTTATACGCAAGATCAAGGGCAGGATCTAAATAATTAGTGTTTGTGAAACACGCACAGCTGCAGTATAGAGCTTCACAGTTTCTCTGCTGCTTAAAATGAGGCCTGTGTCTTCTGCAAGGGAAGCTACATAAAAAATGCAGAAATATAATTCTGGCTGTGTGCAGCTCATTAACATATGCACATAATCCTTTTTGGGATTGTGACCAAGACTGGGCTTGGGCATCAGCGAGTAGCTGACTGGCAAAAATAAACTCAGCTTTTTATATTCCTTCTGGTGCTTGAGAGGAGGTTTTGGAGCGTTTAGGAGAAATAAAACTGCACCTCAGAAAACAAAAGAAAACCACAGTGCGTGACATTTTAAAAAAGGGGATACGGGATTTGTGGATTAATACTTAATGTCATGTGTTACCATTGCTAAGGCCAACAGTTAAATGTAGAGATGTATTCAGATATAGAGGCTAGATTATTCACAGCTGGATTCAGTTCTTAAAATGGGTGAGATGGAGAGAAAACACTACAAGAATGATATCAGGGCTGTTAGAAGAATACTTGCTTCTCCCGGACACAGATATGCATTTAGGGGAACCCTGCAATTAAACAGCAGGCAGTCTTCAGCAGCAACAAAAACTAATATGAGGGGGGAAATGACTTAACGACCCGCCCAATATCTGCACACGAACAGCTTCTCATTGTCACTTCTGTTAATAGACTCTGAAAGCAACTGAAGTCAGACAATGAAGAGGACGGTCTGATGAATGAAAGCTATTCAACATTTTTCTGGCACTCAGTAATGCCTCCATCACTATGGTATAGTTGGTAGCACCAGAGTCACACACAAGACCTGCTTATCTGTGACAAGTGTCTTATCTGTGACAGCGCTTTGCTTTTCTGAGAAGTGCTATTCTTCCTTTTCCTCAACGCAAGGTCATCTCGGCAACTGTTCCTGGGTAATTTTGCGGTGACCAATGTAAGATCTGTATGCTTCTTTACATAATACTTTGTGTTTTAGTTAATGTCATCTAGCTCCAATTAATATTAGGCGATTTGATCCTCGCTGCAAAAATGATCAAGAAGTGTGCCACAAGTAGTTTTAACTGTGTTTTAAAAGGTGCAAATAACAGTTTTGCAATCTCAGCAATTTATCTGTAATTTGGATAAGTGTTTTCTCTAAAGACATGGATATATATTTTTCTAGAAAGAGCTAATGTTTCACGGGCAAGTGTCAAACTTAACATTTATTGCAAACTGTGGGGAAAAGGTTTTCTAGCAAATGACCTGTGACCAACATAACATGTGACACGCAGAGATGGCTAGACTGACTGGAGAAATCAGGAGGATCAAAACTTCAATAGAGAATGGAACAAAAAGGTTGTATTTAAAAAAAACACTTGAACTCTTTGGCAGGTTTTGAATAACCCTTGAAATGTTACAAAGACTTGGGATATTTTGGAGGACTCTAATTCGGATGAACTATAATATGCAGTTGATTAAGATATTTAAAGGACCCACGGAGTGGAGGAGGGAAGTCCTAAGATTCGGAAGAATCTTGTTTTATCTTTAATATTTTAAAAAATTGTTAATTGTGTGATTTATTTTATAAAACCAATAAAAATATTTTTTTAAAAAACGTGAAAATTCACTGATAGACACCCAAAAATAAAAGCTTTCAAAGCAAGACCCAAGTCCATGTGGGAAGTTGTAATGCTCACAAGAATTTACACCTGGCTATCGCAACACCCTAATGATTTGTTTCTTTCTAACCCAGGATATATATTTGTCGGGAAGACAACTGTCACAGGAAGTTCCCCTTTTTAAAAAGAGGATTTCATTCTAATGAATATCATATTGCATCACTTGCTACTATCTGTTTTATTTTCCAGTCTCAAGCCCAACAATAACTGACCCCAGTGGCCATTTCTGCTTCTGCACTTTATTTCAGTACCGAAGTCGGCAAACTTTTCCACTAGTGGGCCGGATCAGCCGTGCACAGGAGCGCGCACCTCCATGTGCATGCGCACACGCCAGTCACTCTTTCCCCGCTGGCTTTCAGAGCCATGGCGGGGGAGGAGGCGGCATCTGCAGCTTCCTATTGGCTGCAAGAGCTTCCTGCAGCCAATAGGAAGCCAGGGCTGCGTCCCAGAAGTCAGTCCCCGCGCAGAGCAACCGGCGCAGCGCGCCAGTTTAGCTTCACGCAGGGACTGACCGAGCGGGCAGCAAGGGCTGGGGGCCAGTTTAACAACCCCCTCGGGCCATATCCGGCCCATGGACTGTAGTTTGCCGACCCCTGTTTTAGTAGTAGTAGTAGTAGTAGAAGAGTTTATATTTGATATCCCGCTTTATCACTCACTACCCGAAGGAGCCTCAAAGTGGCTAACATTCTTCTTTCCCTTCCTCCCCCACAACAAACACCCTGTGAGGTGAGTGGGGCTGAGAGACTTCAGAGAAGTGTGACTAGCCCAAGGTCACCCAGCAGCTGCATGTGGAGAAGCGGGGAAGCGAACCTGGTTCACCAGATTACGAGTCTATTGCTCTTAACAACTACACCACACCGGCTCCCTACAATCGCATAAGGACTTTCTTCCCGGTGTTGGTGGTGTTAATTTTAAATTATGTTGCAGCTCATTTGCACTTTGTGTTCAGAACTGCCTTTGATCTTTTGTAGGACTGCACTGTTCCCTGACGCAAGGCAAGAGACCTTCAGCTTCTGGGGGGGGGGGGATTTTGTCTCTCTAGGTCAAGTGTGTGGAAATTCCAGCCCATGAACCAATCTTGGCCCGCTGGACTTCCCCATGAGGCCATTTCTGAGCATGTGTCCTATACTATATTTTAACAGAACTCCAGATATGAGAGTCATTCACAGGTTCCCCAGTATAAAATTGTGGACTAACAGATTTGTCACTGTGTTTGAGAAGCAGTTTAGGTCTTCTGCTTCTGATGACTTCCTGTCCTGAAAAAAACAAGGTGTTGTTTTGGGACTACCAGGCAAGCTGTATAAGAAGATCCCTGTTGGATCAGGCCAAGGGTAAGACTGCTCTAGATCAGTCTCATCACGTCAAGCCATGGTTCGGTGTCAGATCTAAAGCAGCCCATTGATTTGTACTAAAAGTAGCACTAACTGTAATGTGGCTTTATCATTTTGAACACAGGTCTTGCACCAGGTCAAGCGCAGTCACAGGCAAATACATGCAACTAGAGGCTGCACTCTTGCTCCCATTACTCTGCAACCCTGCCTACCCCAATCCGTTACCAAGCCCCCTCCCTTTACATCTGGCCCAAACACCCATCCCTGCACTGCTCCTTCAGCCCCATCCCAGCCTACATGCTAAAGCCCCCACTCTGTTTCGCCAAACCCCATCCCCCCAGTTTGCTCAGAACTCCCCCCATCCCCTTGCAACTCACTCCAATCCAAAGACCATCCGGTGGCTGCCCCAGTGGTCTCCCTTCCGCTACCCCCCAAAAAACCAACCCAGAGAAGAAATTGTGAGGACTCATACGCTACCCTCCCGAGTGCTGTTAGAACTACATTAGAGCGAACAGTTACTGTATTTTTCGCTCCATAAGACGCATTTTTTTCCTCCTAAAAAGGAAGGGGAAATGTCTGTGCGTCTTATGGAGCGAATGTGTAGTCGATCGCTGGCTCCCTTTCCGGCCCCTTGCCCAGGCCTCCATTGTTGAATGTTCTGCAGATGGAGGCTGTTTGTTTCCCCAACGATATGGGACTGGCTGTTTAGATTATCTGTCTGGAAATTGTAGAAACGGCTCCCTTTCCTTTCCTAAAGAAGCTGCAGAACTGTGAGTTGAACCCCATAAAAACAGGATTTTTTCCCCTTTGCAAAGTAAGCTCGACAACTCTGAGCTGATCCTCAAAAGAGGGGCTTTTCCCCTTTGCAAAAGAAGCTGCACAACTGTGAGCTGATCTCCCCAAAAACGGGGCTTTCCTCCTTTCCTCCTCTAAAAACTAGGTGCGTCTTATGGTTATGGTCGTTCATGGAGCAAAAAATACGGTATTTGAATGGACTCTACTCCCATTGGCTCTGACCATTGGCTCTGCTGGCTGCGCCTTGGCGGGCTCAAGTTCCCCATTTCTCGGAAGGTCAATAACAGCTCGTGGTACAGGCGATGACATCTGCGCCTTCAAAGCTCCACCATGTCGTTGCTGGTCAAGCAACAACTGTGTAGCCAGAAGCAGAGGCCAGGAAATTTGGACCACGAGATCACAGAATTGTAGAGATGGAAGGGACCCCAAAGGTCATCTTTTTCAACCCCCTGCAATGTAGGAATCTCAGCTAAAGCATCTGTGACAGATGGCCACCCAACCTCTGCTTAAAAACTTCCAAGGAAGGAGAACCCACCACCTTCCGATGCCGTCCGCTAACAAATATTTGCCTTTTGGAAGCCAAGACTCGGTTTTCCATTGGTTACTAATCTTTGACATGCTTTCTACTGTATCTGAGTTTTTTTCTGTTTTACCGTATTTTTCGCTCTATAAGACACACTTTTCCCCTCCTAAAAAGTAAAGAGAAATGTCTGTGTGTCTTATGGAGTGAATGCAAGCTGCGCAGCTATCGCTGAAGCCAGAACAGCAAGAGGGATTGCTGCGCAGCAACCCCTCTTGCTGTTCTGGCTTCAGGGGTAGCCGTGCAAAGCCTCTTCAACAACATTTGATTCAGAATTTTCCCCCTTGTTTTCCTCCTCTTAAAACTACGTGTGTCTTATGGTTGGGTGCGTCTTATAGAGCGAAAAATACGGTAAGTCCGGGATCAAGAGCAGTTTGCATGAAGCCACACACAGATGGGCCTCTGAGGCTCCCTTCAAAAACTCCTTAAAAATGAAGCGCAGCTCACTCCCTCAACACCATTCACCAAACTACTCCCAAAACTCAGGAAAAGGCATCTAGAGCTACAGCTGGGGCAGCAGGGAGCAGATGGAAACCAAAAAGCAAACAGAATGGCCTAGTATTCAACTCGAATGACTTACAGGAATCTAACAGACTTTGGATCTATTTTAAGGCCAATTCACTGGATTGAATGGATAAAATAAATACATTCAAATTCACATTAATGCCTTAAAACACAGAGAGACATACATACACAAAAAACAGAGGATATAAACAAAAACTGGGGGAAAAACAACCACTTACATGTACACCATGTTTGTATCTAAGTCAATGCAAACCACATCTTGTGGAGGGTCATACAGATCAAAGTATCGGGAGTCAACTCCAACTATGAATGGGACGGGAGCACTGAGCACCGTTGCCAGAGACAAAGGACAGAGGGGGATGTAGGGACACTGCCACTGAAATGGGAAAATCATCTGAAGGAAAAACGAAAATGAAACCCATGTATTAAAACATAAATAAAAAGTGATGTAGCGTCAAGTCATTCTCGTAACACGGACCATCACAGCAAGAACTGCAGCAGCAACATTATAGAATAGGAAACTCAAAACTGTATATAAGAGATCCAAATTTGTTGTTTTAATAATTGCCAGCGCTCCTGCAAGTCCAATAAACAGAAAATTTAGCTTCAAGGCAGGTTTGGGTGTATAGACAAAACAGTTAACAAACATCAAGTATCAACAAATGCACAAAAACAGTCAAGAAGCCATTTTGGCATGTATGTGGCAGAATAATTATTGTGATGATGATGATGATGATGACAATAATAATAATAATAATAATAATAATAATAATAATAATAATATAGCTCAAAAAAATCATCATCATATCGCTCAAATAACAGAAGCATTTTCCCCTTTCAAAATCCTGTGATTTCTTCATGGATAGGAATAGCATTTTAGAAGTAATTCACCATTCACTTTGAGCTGAAGAAAGTAAGAAATAAGATGGTTTGGCCAAGATGCACAATTTACAGGACAAATAAAAGAAATATTAGAGCTACAGAAATGCAAAGGTAGAGGGAGGGAAAATGAAGAGAAAATCAGACATGGCTATCTCTTCTTTTTTGCAACACACAGTTTCTTAAAAGTAGATAATGCATTTTTAAGCATTATTTTTAAAAAAAGATAAGGGGCTATGTGTCATTAACTTTGCTTAGACTATAAACGGAGAGATAATATGAAAACTGCCTTTGAAATTGTTTCTAAACAGTGACTATCATATGCCTTGAAAGAGGACGTTATATCTTCCCCTTTCAAAAGCACACTGGGATAAAGAAGAATTTGGAGCCCTAAGAGTTCAGCTGCATTCTTCATTTCTGTTACCTACGTCGGTGAAACTAACAACCAAGACCCGAAAAAATGATACATGGGTGTTATCCTTCAAGATCACTAGACACTATGCATGTTAAAAAATATGTCATATTTTATTTAATTTATTTTTAATTGCTCTTGAAAACAACATTTCCAAGGGTGTAATCCAACTGGTGTTCCTTCTGCTCTTATTTCAGTTGAGGCACACATCAACAGAAGAGGAAGAGAGGCCATTTTTGCCCATTCCCTTCCCATCTCCCACAGACCCTCCAGACCAGTTGTGGGGGGATAGGCACAAACTGCCTCCCTTCTGTCACCAGACAGCTCCATTTAATCAAAAGCTGATGTGCTCATGGAAAAGGCACCAGTTGGATACATCTGTGGTATTCTACCAGTCTAAAGACTTGTTTCAAAACAATTGCCACCAACATTTTAAAAAATGAGCAAACAGCTTGCAAGGTTCCGAATTATGGATTCAGGACGACCTGAGCTCTCCCAATTTTGCAAATATAAAAAAAGCACAATCTGCAATTGTTCAGATGCTTTAACATTCCTTAGCAGCAAAAAGCTGTAAAATCACTTAAGACTACTCTAGTATAAAATTCTTCCCCTCTAGGTAACTGAAGCTGAACAATCTACTTCTCCAACTGTGCCTGAGCTGTCCCCATCCAAGTAGGAAAAATTACTACTGTCTAGGACTTTGCATATTTTCCCCAGAAGTCATGGGTAGGCAAACTAAGCCCCAGGGGCCGGATCCGGCCCAATCACCTTCTAAATCTGGCCCGCAAATGGTCCGGGAATCAGCGTGTTTTTACATGAGTAGAATGTGTGCTTTTATTTAAAATGCATCTCTGGGTTATTTGTGGGGCATAGGAATCCGTTCTCCCCCCAAAAAAAATATACTCTGGCCCCCCACAAAGTCTGAGGGACAGTGAACTGGGCCCCCTGCTGGAAAAGTTTGCTGACCCCTGTATTAGATGGACAGTGCTACATTAGTTCTGAAAACAGTAGAAAGAAAGAAAGAAAGAAAGAAAGAAAGAAAGAAAGAAAGAAAGAAAGAAAGAAAGAGAAAGAAAGGAAGGAAGGAGGGTTAGAGGGGGAGAGAGGGAGAGAGAGAGAGATTAATTCACAAAGCTGGCTAATTTTTAAAACCTTGTACAAGTCAGCAAAATGAAACATGAAAACGTGAGGCCAGCAATAGAATAGGCCGCCTACTGAAATTAAAGGGCTGCTCCAAAGTCTGCAGAAATACTGTTATTTCAGCTTTAAAGGAGAACATGGCATACTTACAGCTGCCACTGCTTCCGCTACTCCAGTCAGCACAGCTGGTCTGAGAGAGTGCAGCAGGATCTTACCCTCCAGCAGCACAAAGAGGAGTAAAGTGGCACAGTTTTCTGGTCCAAGATTCATTAGCAGAGTGCTGAAGTTTGCTCCACTAGAATGCGATCAGAAGAGCAACATTTGTTATTTGTCATTTTAACAGCTACCAACAGAATGCATCATGCCGGACAGCAATGCAAGTCAGTTCTATCCGTTCCCAGGGCAAGTCTCTGGTTGTGCTGTGGCAGCTCAAGTTATACCCTATGCGAGGCAAGGATGTACTGCCAGATAGACCAATTTCGCCCATCCCCACGCCAAATCATCCTGCTACACCGGGCAGTGGAAGCTTTCATCAAAAGCACAACAGGATTGTATAGTGGGGGCCAGGCAATATCTGGTTTTCAACTTTCTGACATATTGCCAGCTAAACATTGTGGTACACCGCTATACCACAATATCTGAAATAAGGAGGAAGCTATGTAAGGGCATTGGCTGGCTTCACAGTTTTCCCCACATGATTTTTGCATAACACAAACACACACATCACAATTTGCGATATATTGCCAGGTCAAAAATTACAAAACTGCTATCACGATATGGACTTCAAACTGGTTTGGGGCAATATATTAACCCTAGTAAGAGGCTGTCCACTGGTAAAGGGGGAAATAATTTCCCAGTACAGTGGTACCTAGGTTTTCGAATGTAATTTGTTCCGGAAGACCATTTGAGTTCTGAAACGTTCAAAAACAGAAAACTCAATAGCTGACAGCTAGGCCTCAGGATCTTGCACTCAATGGAAGCTGTGTGGCATGTTCGACTTCCCAGGCGTGTTTGAAAACCGAAGCATTTACTTCCGGGTTTACGGCATTTGAAAACCGAAATGTTCATCAACGGAGACATTCAAAACCGAGATACCACCGTAGTGTGGGCTACTGTTGTTTACCATGAGGAAGGCAGGAGCGAAGCACAGCAAGGCGCACATCTCGCTTTATTGGCCGAGGGAACCAGCGTACAGCTTCTGGGTCATGTGGCCAGCATGACTAACCCGCTTCTGGCGAACCACAGCAGCGCACGGAAACGCTGTTTACCTTCCCGCCGGAGCGGTACCTATTTATCTACTTGCACTTTGACGTGCTTTTGAACTGCTAGGTTGGCAGGAGCAGGGACTGAGCAACGGGAGCTCACCCCGTCGCGGGGATTCAAACCTCCAACCTTCTGATCGGCAAGTCCTAGGCTCTGTGGTTTAACCCACAGCGCCACCCGTGTCCCATGATGCACATATAGAAAGTTAATAAATAGATAAATACGCATACACACACACACACACACACACACACACACACACACACAAACACACAGTATCTTCAAACACTTGTTCGCTTTTCAGAGTTATCAACTATCATTACCTGAGTGGCAAGGGCGTAGCAACCGGTTGCGACAGTATTAACGTATCATGAGCAGAGAGCTGCAAAATGACAAATGCACAAATATTAGTGAGCTGACAGAAAACTCATGTAAGCGTTCTAATCAACCATGTGCGTCACACGGTATTGTAGGATCAGGAAGACAGAAAATCTCCTCCCTTTCCTCTCTCTGTGTGCCCTCTAAATCGTTTTTGGGGTTCCCCCAACCCTCCAGAGCCGGTTGGGGAGGGTGCAGAGCAAGAATGGCAAGAAGAAAATGGGAAAGTTACGTTGTACAAATGGAAAAGGCTTGTGCTAACGGATTAAGTCTATTATATACTATCCCCTTTTCGCTATATCATTTACACCTCAGGCTGCTTATTGAAATTCACTTTCGTGGATAGCTCAGTTGGTTACAGTGAGGTGCTGATAGTGCCAAGGTCGAATGTTCGATCCAGTGCCAGATTTACATATAAGCTAAATAAGCTGTAACTTAGGGCTCCACTCTTTTGGGGGCCCCAAAAAACTTAAAGGAAAAAAACCTGGATGTACATTTCCAAACTATAAGATAAAAAACAAATAAAATAAAATCTCCATATAGTTAGCGCTTAATAATTTTTTCACTATTGATACAGTGGTACCTCGGCTTAAGTACTTAATTCGTTCCGGAGGTCCGTTCTTAACCTGAAACTGTTCTTAACCTGAAACACCACTTTAGCTAATGGGGCCTCCTGCTGCAGCCATGCTGCCGGAGCAAGATTTCTGTTCTCATCCTGAAGCAAAGTTCTTAAGCTGAAGCACTATTTCTGGGTTAGTGGAGTCTGTAACCTGAAGCGTATGTAACCTGAAGCGTATGTAACCCGAGGTACCACTGTATACTTCTTAATTGTATTTCACTTTTAATATACTTCTTCTTAATTGTATTTCAGTTCAACAATTACTTTGATAAAGTACATATTTTGTTATGTGCAAATGGCTTTAGAGGTCCATATATTACCATATAGCATATTTTCAACACAAAAAACAGCGACAATTTGTTGTTGACAAAGGACAGCTGGACATATAAAGGGCCCCATTACCTTCAGGAGCTGAGGGCCTCATCAAACCTCAATCCGGCCCTGGTTCAATCCCCATACCTGACAGTCCCTTCCAACTCTATGATTCTACATAAAACAAAGCAATTCAACATGGAAGTCCCGCTAGCACTGCAACAGTAAGCAGCATTCCTAGGGCGCTCAAAGTATTTAACTTACTTACCTGCACAAGAATTCTTGGTCTTTGGGGAGAAGGGAAAGGTATGTTGTGCATAAAGTGGGATATGTGCCTGTAAAGACAATTATAGATATTTGTCATCTCAAACCATAAAGTCTGAATTTAAAGCACACTCACTATTTTAAAAAGGATTTTTTAAAATCGAAAGTAAACATGCCAAATGAATTTAGTAGCCACGTTCGTAGCACAAGTGAAATTCCACACTGTTTTTAAATGATGCAAAGAGGAGCACTTATTTCAAACCACTAAAGCTAAATTCACCTTTCCAGTTCAGAGGCTTATTTAAGCTGCTAAGCGTCAGCACTTAAAGAGTTAAGCACTTGCATAAATACTTAGGAAAGATCAAGAAATCCAGAAAGGGTCTTGCTAGATGAAGAGACCTTGCTTTCCTTTGGTTGTGTGCTTAGTGAAAAGAATGAGACCACTAATAATTGTTCAGTATTCAGGTAGGTAGCCGTGTTGGTCTGATCCAGTTGAAATAAAAAGTAAAAAAATTGTCCAGTAGGTCTATAAGGTGCTACTGGACAATTTTTTATTTTTTTTCCAAATTGTTGAGCACGTCACTGGGATATGCAAGTGAAAGTCAAGTGTGGCAAGACTACTTGCTAGGATCTTCCAAGTTCTGAAAGATGACACTCAAAGATGACAACAAGAAAGGAATCAACAAACCATCTCAGAAGACAGTGCAGATAAAAATGACCACATGCAGGGAAATAAGCAGAAAACAGGTACATTCAGGAAAGTATACAGATAGAAAAGGAAAGGTGGATTTGGCAACGCTTTTGCAACTATCTGTATTTTTTAATTTTAAAAAGGCACATCTGAACTCGGTTTAATAGAAATCACTAATGTTTAGATCTCAGTTTTTAAAAATATATTTTGATGCAATAATCCTGGTCATTTTGATGTAATTATGGTACTTAAAAGGTTGCTGCTTCCTTCCTATGCTGTCCTTCAAATTAAAAAAAATCCCAAAATTGACTCCATATACTCACAGCTGCATGACCCAAACAGATTGCTAATCACTGTGTGACTTGATGTTATGTACCGTATTTTTCGCTCTATAGGATGCACTTTTTCCCCTCCAAAAATGAAGGGGAAATGTGTGTACGTCCTATGGAGTGAATGCAGGCTTCCGCTGAAGCCTGGAGAGCGAGAGGGGTCGGTGTGCACCTCCAACTCTGCTGCTTTCACTTTGAGATCTTCAAGCATGTGAGAGTATAAAAGGTAAAGGTAAAGGGACCCCTGACCATTAGGTCCAGTCGTGGCCAACTCTGGGGTTGCGGTGCTCATCTCGCTTTATTGGCCGAGGGAGCCGGCGTACAGCTTCCGGGTCATGTGGCCAGCATGACTAAGCTGCTTCTGGCGAACCAGAGCAGCGCACGGAAACACCATTTACCTTCCCGCCGGAGTGGTACCTATTTATCTACTTGCACTTTGATGTGCTTTCGAACTGCTAGGTTGGCAGGAGCTGGGACAGAGCAATGGGAGCTCACCCCGTCGAGGGGATTCGAACCAAGTCCAAGAGGTTCAGTGGTTTAGACCACAGCGGCCCCCGTGTCCCTATAACCAGCTCCTATTTTGTGCCATCCCTATCTTACAGAAACTTCTACTCACATGCAGCACAAGAGTCAAAATAAAACCCAGATGCCTTTTCAGTGTGCAATGGCTTGGCAGTGGAAAACCACAGCAGTAATTCACAGCATGCGCCACAGCTTAGCAATAAGAATACCAGAATGAGCACCTTCGCGTAACCGTCCCTCATTTTTGCAAAAGCCATGAAAACAAGGAGCAGACTTGGAAAACTTCCTACTTACTTTTCAATGGGAAGAGGATGCGGACCAGACACGGAAAGCTTATAAATGAACATGAGGAATTTTCGGAAGGCTTCAAAGAAAGGCCAGTGTGACAGAAGGCAGATGCACTTGTTGGAATTTATGGATTTTGAGGTAACCACTTTTCTCTCGACCGCTGTCAGGAGTCCCAGCTGCATGTGCTGCTTTTCCGACAGCAGCTCTCGCGAGTAAGGCTCATAAAACTGGATAGCAGCACCGTACACCTATAGGAGGGGAGGGAGAGCCACGTAAATAGTTTGTTTCCGAGCACAATTCAAAGTGTTGGTGCTGACCTTTAAAGCCCTAAACGGCTTCGGTCCAGTATACCTGAAGGAGCGTCTCCACCTCCATCGTTCTACCCGGACACTGAGGTCCAGCACTGAGGGCCTTCTGGCGGTTCCCTCACTGCGAGAAGCCAAGTTACAGGGAACCAGGCAGAGGGCCTTCTCGGTAGTGGCACCTGCCCTGTGGAATGCCTTTCCACCAGATGTCAAAGAGAATAACAACTACCAGACTTTTAGAAGACATCTGAAGGCAGCCCTGTTTAGGGAAGCTTTTAATGTTTGATGTATCACAGTATTTTAATATTCTTTTGGAAGCCGCCCAGAGTGGCTGGGGAAACCCAGCCAGATGGGCGGGGTATAAATAATAAATTATTACTATTATTATATTATTATTACCTCCAGCAACTGGAGGAGAAGGGAGTTATCTTGATTCTCTAAACATGGAAGGAAAGAGATATTCTTCTATCCGCCCACTCCCAAGATTGCTAGAATACACGATTTAGGTAAAGCACGAAGTGTGATACAACAGTGCTATAGTGAAATCAGTAGCTAGTATGGCAAGTTACAAGGAACCAGGCAGAGGGCCTTCTCGGTAGTGGCACCCGCCCTGTGGAACACCCTCCCATCAGATGTCAAAGAGAACAACAACTACCAGACTTTTAGAAGATATCTGAAGGCAGCCCTGTTTAGGGAAGCTTTTAATGTATTACGGTATTTTAATATTTTTTTGGGAAGCCGCCCAGAGTGGCTGGGGAAGCCCAGCCAGATGGGTGGGGTATAAATAATAATAAATAATAATAATAATAATAATAATAATAATAATAATAATAATTATTATTATTATTATTATTATTATTATTATTATTATTATTATTATTATTAGGGCCCATTAACATTGCGAGAAGTGAAGTTACAGGGAACCAGGCAGAGGGTCTCAGTAGTGGCACCTGCCCTGTGGAACACCCTACCTTCAGATGTCAAGGAAATAAACAACTACAGTGGTACCTCGCAAGACGAATGCCTCGCAAGACAAAAAACTCGCTAGACGAAAGGTTTTTCCGTTTTCGATTTGCCTTGCAAGACGAATTTCCCTATGGGCTTGTTTCGCAAGACGAAAACGTCTCGCGACTTTGTTTCCTTTGTCTAAAAACAAAGACATGTTTTGTTTATAAAGTTAATTTATTTTCCCTTCAATTTTTGAACTGCTCTTTACAGTATGTGTGACTTTAAAGAGCAGTTAATAAACTGTTGTTGTACCAAATTTGGCTTTGTTTGGACTTTTTTTGACCATAGGAACGCATTAATTGATTTTCGATGCATTCCTATGGGATTTCGTGATTCGCAAGACGAAAAATTCGCTAGACGACAAAACTTGCGGAACGAATTAATTTCGTCTTGCGGGGCACCACTGTACAGTCATACCTCTTGTTACGTTTGCTTCAGGTTAAATCTTTTCAGGTTGCGTCCTGCGGCGACCCGGAAGTACCAGAAAGGGTTACTTCCGGGTTTCGCCACTCGCGCAGACGCTCAAAATGACATCACGCGCATGCGCAGAAGCGGTGAATCGCAACCCGCACACACACAGACACGGGTTGCATTCTGCTCATGATTTGAACGGGGCTCCAGAACGGATCCCATTCGCAACCAGAGGTACCTTTTAGAAGACATCTGAAGGCAGCCCTGTTTAGTGAAGTTTTTTTTTAATGTTTGATGGTTTACTGTGCTTAATGCTTTTAATTTGTTTGAAGCTGCCCAGAGTGGCTGGAGAAACCCAGTCAGGTGAGCAGCATATTATTAACAACAACAACACCATCATCATCATTTCTGGAGTAAAATATTATCTAACATGTATATTAAACAGGGATGCAATATGACAATTTCACAGGTCAAGGAACTATGCAGGTTTGGCTTTGATATGCAATAAGAAAGGAAAACAGAAGATTCTAACTGTGACATATGAAAACAGAATGCTACGGTTCTCAAGACATACCTTTTCTGCACTTGAGGCAGTCAGAACAAATGTTGAGAATACAGGCAGCGGGTATTTGGTTTGAGGGTCCCAGCATTCAATGGTGGCCCCCATTGGAAGACAGAAGAGAGGTACAGATTCTGATAAGGGGAATGACTCATAGTCATCTTCTGGGTATCTGAATATCAAGCCTTTCCAAAGGGAAAACAATGAGATACAAGCATGTTTCGCGTTATCTTACTCTGTATGGAGATAACAGAATATACGTATAGAGCAATGTTAAATGGCCATGGTCATGTGTTCGAGCCTCATTCTGGGCGAAAGATTCCTGAATTGCAGGGGGTTGGAAGAGATGAGCCTCACTGTCCAACTCCACAATTCTATGATTCTCCCACATTTGAAGGACATTCATCTTAGCCAGGGATGGGGGCACAAAAATGGGACAGGGGTCCTTCTCTTTTTTGCTTCACCAACTCCAGGAAGGCTGAGGGGCAGGAGGGTCAAACCCTTTGGGGGATCTACAGGGTTTGGGATCCAAAAGGTTGCAATTCTCCTGCTCCTCACCTGAAGTGCCCTGTTTTGAAGCCTGGCAACGCCTACTGATGGAAGGAGAACCAACAGCTGGAGCTTACAGCCCACCTAAGCTGAAGCCTCTCCAGAGTCGAACCCACCAGTACCACCAGCGCTCTTTTCTGCCAGCAGAGAAGACACCATAAATCACCTTAACCCATCACCAGTGATCAGCACCAGGGAGTTAAGGGTTGCACTCACAAAGCAAGAAAAAACCTGGATAAGGCTGTATGGTATCAGGACCAAAAACCCGTGACTAATCCACCTAACGTGATTGGAAAGCATGTTGCAAAACAAAATTCAAAACCATTATGTTTTTTTTTAAAACAACCATTTAGGCAGCCATGTATCATGAACTTCTGCTTCTAAGTGAAAACTTGGCTTTAAGCCATAAGGGAGGCTGCTTAAAAGTTCCGAGCAACGATTGGATCACCTTGGATCAAATCTATGCTTCCAAGTGCCATAAGAAAGCTGCAGAGATAGCGCAGGATAGTACGCACCCCGGAAATTATCTCTTTCAGCTTCTGCCTTCTGGAAAAAGGTACAGGGTTATAAAGATTAGGACTAGCCGCCTGAGAAACAGTTTCTATCCAAATGTGATTTTGGTTTTAAATGCAGTGTAAGGTAGTCTCTCGGGACGCGGGTGGTGCTGTGGGTTAAACCACTGAGCCTAAGACTTGCCAATCAGAAGGTTGGCGGTTCGAATCCCCGCAACGGGGTGAGCTCCCATTGCTCAGTCCCTGCTCCTGCCAACCTAGCAGTTCAAAAGCACGTCAAAGTGCAAGTAGATAAATAGGTACCGCTCTGGCAGGAAGGTAAACGGCATTTCGGTGTCTGCTCTGGTTCTCTAGAAGTGGCTTAGTGATGCTGGCCACATGACCCGGAAGCTGTACGCCAGCTCCCTCGGCCAGTAAAGCGAGATGAGCGCCGCAACCCCAGAGTCGGTCACGACTGGACCTAATGGTCAGGGGTCCCTTTACCATTTACTTTAAGGTAGTCTCTATGGGAGTATATTGTATTTAATTATGGGGTATCAGAGTTTTTAGGGGGTTAACCAGGCTGGGATAGCTGGGATAGCAGGTGTGTTGGTTTTTGAATGTCTGTTGTAGATTTTTTCAATTTCGTTGTCCTGTATGGGACAATGACAATAAAAATTATCGTATCGCATCGCTTGTGCCATTCAAAACGGTTATGTTATAAATTCGCCCCAAAGGAAAAAGCTAACACCTCTACGATCAGTGCCTTTTGCTATGGCACGCTGGAACATGACTTAAGGAGTCAGAATGGTTGCACTAGCTGGACCTCTGGAATGGATGAGCAGGGAGGAAGAAGTCCTGTTGCATCTGCTGGCACAGTGCTAAACTGGCCAACGATTCCATGTCGACAGGCCCATTCACCTTAACCCGTGCTTCTCATGTTGTTTATTTTGTAAGGAACTCTTGGGGTAAGAGCAACATCTTGGGGCAATAAACAGAGTTTCCCCAGTTATTCCTGGCTGCTGCTCCTTCACGGAACTGTGAACACACTTCCAAGCTTCTCCATCCATAGTCCTTTTCTGGCTTAACAAGGCCTGGATTTCTAATTCATTTATTTTGCAGATTCTGCAAAATTCGCTTTGGCTGAAATGGAATCCAGTGGGTCGAATAGTGTTCTGGAGAGACCCGGGTTCAAATCTTTACTTGAGGTGATGAAAGGAATAAAAGGGGGCAGGGCGCAATGAGAAACCCACGTACACTGCTCTGAGTTCAGTGGAGGAAGGGTGGCAGAATACAAAGAACAATGTATAATCAAACGTTTTTTATTCAAAGTGGATGGTGTTTAAGGTGCAGTGGTGGAAGCATCAAGAAATCCCAGCCGGCAAATTTAGTAAGTGGCAAAGTAATTTAAAGTAAATTTAAATCAGTGCCAATATTATCTGCAGTATATGGAAATAAATAACTTACCAGCTTTGTATGCAATGGAGTTTGAAGCTGGAACGGACTTCTTGTAACACAGGTATACACTGGAACCCCACTGCAAAGGCACCAAAAATTAGATTATCACCAAAATCAGTGTGTGGGAGAAAGAGAAAGCACCAAACATCACGGGAGAATGCCTTGGCTTTCAAAACCCTCCCAGAGCCAATTGCATACCAAAAAAATTGTTCACGCCTGCACATATCTCAGTGGCCAGACTCTATTGAAGTCAACAGTTGATGCTGCAGTCAGTCTTTAGATGTAAGACCATAGGAAAAAAACCAACCTACCAGGACAGGTAAATTATTATTATTATTATTATTATTATTATTATTATTATTATTATTATTATTATACCCCGCCCTCCCCAGCCAGAGCCGGGCTCAGGGCGGCTAACACCAATAAAAATCACAGTAAAAACATAATAGAGGGAAAAGAGGGGGGGACCCCCCTAATTTAAAATACAGGTTAAAATGCAATTTAAAATGCAGCCTCATTTTAAAAGTAGCTGATAAATTAAGACCATAAGGGGAAGGCAACATAGGGGTCAGACCGAGTCCAAACCAAAGGCCAGGTGGAACAGCTCTGTCTTGCAGGCCCTGCGGAAAGATGTCAAGTCCCGCAGGGCCCTAGTCTCTTGTGACAGAGCGTTCCACCACGTCGGGGCCAGTACTGAAAAGGCCCTGGCCCTAGTTGAAACCAATCTAAATAATGATAATAATAATAATAATAATAATAATAATAATAATAATAATAATAATAATAATAATAATAATAATAATATTTATACCCTGCCCATCTGGCTGGGGCGGCTTCCAACAAAAGATTGACGTTAAAACATCAGTCATTAAAAACGTCCCTAAACAGGGCTGCCTTCACTCTGCTAGCACTTTCTTTCTACACTGAGGACCATCTCTACTTTTTGTTTCTTTTTAGGACTTGCGGTTCAGTGCGGACTATGGCAGGCGGCGGAGACCCCTTGTCCTGAGCCCGACTGCTGTGAGGGGCCAGGAAGGGAGCACGGGCAAAGCACCTTCTCCAAACAGCCTGAAAGAAAACATTCGGGTTCCGGAAGGAGCCGTCGGAGCTCCGAAATCAAGAGCAGACAAACAGCGCACTCAAGACCCACAGCAAACTGCCTCAGGAGCCGCCATTGAAGCAGCGGTTCCTCCAAAAATAAAAGAAATTTGGACCAATTTGAAAAGGTAACTTTTTTTAAGAAGAATAAACTAACTGGATCCACACCAGGGTGGTAAAGGTTTTCTTTTTTAAAAAAATCTTACTAATTTTTCACGAAGAAAAAAACTTTGCAAATGTTAACATAAACCATAAGTTACTTTATCAACTGACTTTCCTGTCCTCCCCTTTCATGGTTTCCATATTCACCTTTAAATGTTGCATATTTCGCCTATGCTATGCAATACATTCAATTTACCCTATTTAGAACGGCCTCCGCTTATGAAAATAGACACGTAAAGTATCTCAGCAAAGTGTTTTATCTCCTCTTGCTTCACTCCTGATCTGTATACAGTGGTACCTCAGGTTACATACGCTTCAGGTTACAGACTCCGTAACCTAGAAATAGTGCTTCAGGTTAAGAACTTTGCTTCAGGATGAGAACAGAAATCCTGCTCCAGCGGCGCAGCAGCAGCAGCAGGCCCCATTAGCTAAAGTGGTGCTTCAGGTTAAGAACAGTTTCAGGTTAAGTACGGACCTCCGGAACGAATTAAGTACTTAACCCGAGGTACCACTGTATTTGTGGTAAAAAAGGAAGGAAAGACTAGTTCTTCTCTGTCTTGTATGGTACAGTTTCAGGGACTCAGGCAAATGCTAAAATTCAACCCCACACCAATATGTTCTAAACTGGATTCTACTGACCCTGTGCCTACACTTCAGTAGCGTTATCTGAAAAACTACTTTGAAAAGGCGTTTTACTTTCATGTATATCACCACAAACACAGCAATATATTTATTTTTAAGGCACTGGGGACTTTTGCAATTGGCTTATAACTCACAAAGGAAGAACGCCAACAGTAAAATCAACTTCTTTCACTTCCACTTTAATAGCTCGGCTGTTATTCATGACAAAAGTAAAAGCTACTTTTTATCATTATAACACCAGCAGTCTTCCAAAGTTCAACTGTTCCCTCCTACCCTGTTATTAAGAGAGAGAGAGAGAGAGAGAGAGAGAGAGAGAGAGAGAGAGAGAGAGAGTAGTTGGCTATCTCATAGATATGGATTCTGGCAGCAGAAGTGGAAGAAGGAAGAAATACAGAGCTGTGGAAAATGAAGTGACGCAAACTGTACTCAGAGTTAAGTACACTAGGTAAGAGTGCAATAAATACTTCTTCTTCTTCTTCTTCTTATTATTATTATTATTATTATTATTATTGAAAACAAATTTTTAGCAGAAGCAACAAGCCCCAAAAGCATTTCTGCCCCATCACCCCATTACAAAGCCAAAGTTTCAGACAACAACATATGAATCTCACCATGCCACAATTCAAATTCTTATCGACTTTGCAGAATGTATGAGGCGGGGTTTCTCCTTTGCTGGTTACAATGACGCAGATGTCGGTAACAGCCAAGGAGTTTTGGGGTCGCACGGGGGGAGCCCTCCGAAAGGTGATGAAGATTCGCTGGGAAGTTGCCGAACTGTTGTTGACATTCGCGCAACGGCCGTAGGGAGTAGCCTGGATCACTTCACAGCCCGGGATCAAGCGTTCCTTCCCTTCGTATAAAACTCTGCAAGAAGGAAGGAATAACGGACAGAGGAACATTTCACACACATAGTACCAAATTATTTGCCAGTGCACTTTTATAGAATTATATACCCTTATCAACAGGACCCCTTTCAAGTACAAATACAGTGGTACCTTGGGTTACATACGCTTCAGGTTACATACACTTCAGGTTACATACTCTGCTAACCCAGAAATAGTGCTTCGGGTTAAGAACTTTGCTTCAGGATGAGAACAGAAATCGTGCTCCGGCAGTGTGGCAGCAGCAGGAGGCCCCATTAGCTAAAGTGGTGCTTCAGGTTAAGAACAGTTTCAGGTTAAGAACGGACCTCCGGAACATATTAAGTACTTAACCTGAGGTACCACTGTAATGATTCTCAAGGAATACCGAGAGAATTCCCATTGACTGCTGCCTCTCCATGAAGACGGTTTTGCAAAGAGCATGGTGGAAAGTAGAGAGATGGGCGATATCTGCCTTTCAACATAGTGATAGATCACTGGCTAAACATCGTAATTTTGCCTACACCTGTTTTTGTGATTCGCTGCCCCTGCGTAAGGCAGGGGAGAGCTAAGCCGGCAGAGTTAATGGGGGCTGCAGGAATCGAGAGATGGCTTCACAGTTTCCCCCACATTTTTTGTGTGTACGTGCGCTTGCGCGCTATGCAAAAATCACATCATGATTTGCTAAATATTGCCAGGCAAAAAAAATGAAACTGATATCACAATATGGATTTCACACCAGGATTTGGATGATACTATATTTTTCGCTCTATTAGATGCACCGGGTGATTGGACGCACCTAGTTTTTAGGGGAGGAAAACAAGAAATAAGAAAGGAACGCAAAGTATCCTGAGCTAACAGGGAACGCTCCTCCATCTTCGCTCAGGAGGCTTTGCGGGGCTACCCTGAAGCCAGGAGAGCAAGCGGAATCGGTGCGCACCGTTCCCCCTTGCCCGCCTGGCTTCAGTGAAAGCAAGCCTACTGGCTTTCCTCCCGCAAGAGCCACACACTCTTTAAAGAGCGCGGCTCTTGAGGGCTTTTCTGGGAGGTGGGGGAAGGGCAGCTCTTCTCCCTCCTCAGGAAAAGCCTCCAAGAGCCGCACACACGCTCCACACGGCTCTTTAAAGGGAGCGCTGACAGAACCTCCTGCCTGCATTCACTGCATAAGATGCACACACATATCCCCTTACTTTTTAGGAGGGGAAAGGTGCGTCTTATAGAGCGAAAAATACGGTATATCACCCAGCCCTAGCACACATCATGACCTAACACACAGCATCACCAAAGGGCAGCTTCTGATTGGCCTCCTGCAGCCAATCAGAAGCCGCAGAAGTCCCATCGGACGTTCGGGTTCCAAGGAAAGTTCACAAACCGGAACTCTCACTTCTGGGTCTGCACCGCCCGGGAGCCAAAACGCCCGAATACCAAGGTGTCCGGGATCCAAGGTATAACTGTACTTGCATTCTTTCAAGCACCTACAGTTTTGGATAGGACAGGCTGTCAGGAGTTCCAATCCTGAAGGTCTTTTTTTTTTTTTTTTTAAGGCAAAACCACAATTTTATCTCCCACACTGATGCAGCTCAATGACTAACAGGTCCTTTTCTGAGCGTACGTTTCTGAGCACAATTCAAAGTGTTGGTATTGACATTTAAAGCCCTAAATGGCCTCGGCCCAGTATACCTGAAGGAGCATCTCCACCCCCATCGTTCAGCCCGGACGCTGAGGGCGTTCTGGCGGTTCCCTCATTGCGAGAAGCAAAGCTACAGGGAACCAGGCAGAGGGCCTTCTCGGTAGGTAGTGGCGCCCGCCCTGTGGAACGCCCTCCCATCAGATGTCAAAGAGATAAACAACTACCTGACATTCAGAAGACATCTTAAGGCAGCCCTGTTCAGGGAAGTTTTTAATGTGTGACATCTTTGTGTATTTGTTGTCTTTGTTGGAAGCCGCCCAGAGTGGCTGGGGAAACCCAACCAGATGGGCGGGGTACAAATAATAAATTTATTATTATTATTATATCTGTTTTCACCGCAACACTGCTCACCCAATGTCCGTAAGAGGCGGCTTGTCCCTGCTTCTCTTGTAACACAGAAAGAGCTCCGGACTTTTGAGACTCCCATAGTTCAGGTTGGCCTGAAGTGCTGTGGGGGTTGCTTCGACACAGGTGTATCCCTCGGGAACGGTTTCTCCTGCTGACTTGATGATGATAGCAAGATCTGTAATGGGAGCTTTGGGGCCAACCGACTTTGTTTCAGAGCGATTTACTTCTTGGTCCAGAAGCGTTGACGTATCTGTGAGTCCGGCCACTACGAAATAGTCCACCACTCTTGGGCCTTTATCCTCTATCATAATTGTGCTGGGGGGATTCCTGCAAAAGATGGATGGAAATCAGGTTAAGAACCATCTTTTTAAAAACAAAACGTAATAATTATTCCAGGCACACATGATTTTGAATGAAGATGGTAGGTCTCTTCTAATTGCATAGGTAAGAGTATAACAGGAGAGTCATTTATTACATGAATCAACCCTTAAGGCATGTTCACCATCCCAAAAGAACCTAGAGCATGGGTAGGCAAACTAAGGCCCGGGGGCCGGATCCGGCCCAATCGCCTTCTAAATCCAGCCCGCAGACAGTCCACGTATCAGCGAGTTTTTACATGAGTAGAATGTGTCCTTTTATTTAAAATGCATCTCTGGGTTATTTGTGGTGCATAGGAATTCGTTCTCCCCCCCTTCAAAATATAGTCTGGCCCCCCACAAGTTCTGAGGGAGAGTGGACTGGCCCCCTGCTGAAAAAGTTTGCTGACCCCTGCCCTAGAGGATGTTGATGGTGAGATTTCTGTGAGCAAGGGTGCCGGAATTCTGTCTCTTCTAATTTTATTCCTCCACCCCCCCCCCAAAAAAAATAATAATAATCCATATTCTAAAAGCATGCATTCTCATCTCTTTTGCTCAGCAAAAAAAAAAAAGGTGGGGGGAGGAGGAAGAGAAGAATCAACCTGAACTTATACATCAAGCTGAGTTACATGAATTCAGATCATTGGTCCATCTATCTCAGAATCGAAATCACAGGCAAATATTTGCTTGGGGGTTGAACAACAGAGGAAAGGGTTAAGAAACCTTTTGTGCTCTGACAGCTGAGGTTTCTTAACCCTTTCCACTGTTGTCAAAAAAGGTTATTTCTGTATGCCATAACTGCAGCCTGTGTATTGTTAGCCCCAAAATGGAAAATGAGCGAGGTCCGAACTAAAGAGGAATGGCAACTTAAACTGATGGAATATGCGTAGCTTGTGGATCTAATTTATAGAATAAGAGAATAAGCAGAACATTCTTTTAAAGGAGACTGGGAAATGTTTATTGAATATATGGGGAGAAATTGTGTACACTTGAAAACGTTGGCAGCATTAATATAAATCCAACGGTGTAAATAAGTTTTGATGGAAGTAATAATGGAATAGTGAATGGTTTAGTTTATATAAAATATGCAGGGATTTATGCTACACAAAATGAACCATGGAAAGAGAAGAAGGGAAGTCATTAATAATTTAAGGTTGTTTAAATGAATATTCTAAATTGTAAAAAGAAAAATAGTGTGTGTGTGTGTGTGTGTGTGTGTAGAAAGAAACCTTTTGTGCCCCTTCTAACCCTTCAAATTGCAGCAGCGCTTGTTTTAAAACCACATTAAAAATATTCGCAATAATTTATGTAATTTGTTCTTCTGGCCTGAAACCAGAAGTCTCTTAACCGATTTGCGGTTAACCGCTTTGCCCTGTTCCAACCACCCCCAAAACTGCTATGCTGCATAGAGGCTACTGTCAACTTTTAAACATGAATGAATCTGGAATTATTCTATTCCTTGTAGATTTATCCATGGTGTTTCAGAAAGGAGTCATCTGAAACTCTCAGAAATAAGTCTTCCCTAAAATCTACCATTCCCTCTGCTTCTCTTCTTCGTGATCTCCACCTCTAATCTCAAAACCCCCTGTAATACCGCAAGTTATCAGATTGATGCTAGAGACTTCTGTAGCTCTTATGTACCTTCTGATTATGTACCAATGATTTAGAAGAGCAAGCATCAAATAAAGGAACTGTTAATGCAAGCAGCCTCTGTTCTAGGAAAGCCCTAGAAAGTAATGTAAAGGTAAAGGACCCCTGGTAGGTTAAGTCCAGTCAAAGGTGGCTATGGGGTTACGATACGATACAATATCTTTATTGTCATTGTCCCTTACGGAACAATGAAATTGAAAACTACATAAAACTACATAAAAACTACATAAAACTACTACAAAACTACATAAAGTTGTGGCACTCATCTTGCTTACAGGCCAAGGGATCCTGTGTTTGTTCGCAGACAGCTTTCCGGGTCATGTGGCCAGCAGGACTAGACCACTTCTGGCGCAACGGGACACTGTGATGGAAACCAGAGCGCATGGAAACACTGTTTACCTTCCCGCAGCATCGGTACCTATTTATGTACTTGTGCTGGTGTGCTTTTGAACTGCTAGGTTGGCAGGAGCTGGGACAGAGCAATGGGAGCTCACTTCGTCGCACAGGTTTGAACCGCTGACCTTCCTATCAGCAACCCCAAGAGGCTCAGGGGTTTAGACCACAGTGCCACCCGTGTCCCTATTCCTGATTTATAGACTGGGTTGTCACTGGCTTATTGCTCTTTTTCAAAACACTACAACCAGGGGACACCAAAGACCCAACATGTTATAAAACTGAAGATTCCCTCCCACATTCAAACATACAATTGACTGCCAAGTTTTGTGACATCAAAAGCAGCAACTCTTCTCTCAATTTATTCATCAAAAACTCCAGTAGGTTCAATTTATTCACCCAAAACTCCAATAGGTTCAAAGAGCTGGTAGAATTAACCAATCAAGTATTGTGCCAACATCTAGTAAAGGTAAAGGGACCCCTGACCATTAGGTCCAGTCATGACCGACTGGGGTTGCGGCGCTCATCTCGCTTTATTGGCCAAGGGAGACGGCGTACAGCTTCCGGGTCATGTGACCAGCATGACTAAGCCGCTTCTGGCAAACCAGAGCAGCGCACGGAAACGCCGTTTACCTTCCCGCCGGAACGGTACCTATTTATCTACTTGCACTTTAACGTGCTTTCGAACTGCTAGGTTGGCAGGAGCTGGGACCGAACAACGTGAGCTCACCCCATCGCGGGGATTCGAACCACCGGCCTTCTGATTGGCAAGCCCTAGGCTCTGTGGTTTAACCCACAGTGCCACCCACATCCCATACATCTAGCAAGAGATAATTAAAACATTTCTCCGCCTTATTTTTAGCACCCCTTTCTTCTGAAGATGTGAAAGAGTGCCCATTCAGGTCTTTCTACTTCTGCTCAGGCGGCCTCAACAGACATACCAAGGGTTATTTGGGCGGCAGCAGGGGGCAAGTCCGTTCCTGCTTAACAGGAAAGTTGTCCCTTAGCACTTAATGCTCCTGAATTCTTGATAGAAAAGACATCATTCTTCTTTCACACAAAGCCACAGCCCAGGCCCTCTTATGGGATGCTCCCCAGTTGACTCCTCTATGTGTAACTGAAACATATGTGTGTGTATGTGTGTGTAAGGTATTTTATTTACACACAAACAAACCTCTCAGTGAACAGGGCACACAGATAAGGAAGATTCATGCAACTGCGGCTGCAATATTTACAGATATATCATAACTAAATGGGCAAGTACCATAGAGACACAGAGGCCTACAAATGGGAATAAACATTCATCAGATTATAACAAACAAGCCACTCCAGCTTCCAATTGTGTAGAATTGTCCTGTTGTCGTTTAGTCGTGTCCAACTCTTCATGACCCCGTGGACCAGAGCACACCAGTCACTCCTGTCTTCCACTGCCTCCCACAGTTTTGTCAAACTCATGTTCGTAGCTTCGAGAACACTGTCCCACCATCTCGCCCTCTGACGTCCCCTTCTCCTTGTCCCCTCCATCTTTCCCAACATCAGGGTCTTTTCCGGGGAGTCTTCTCTTCTCATGAGGTGGCCAAAATATTGGAGCCTCAGCTTCAGGATCTGTCCTTCCAGTGAGCACTCAGGGCTGATTTCCTTCATAATGGATGGAATTGATCTTCTTGCAGTCCATGGGACTCTCAAAAGTCTCGTCCAGCACCATAATCCAAAAGCATCAATAACTACTAACATGTTTAATATCACATATATATATATATATATATATCACTCAAGTAATCACTCAAGATATCCCTCAAGTAATTAATGAACAAAAGAAGAAAAGGCACATTAACCTAGGAACTTCCTCTCTGCCCAGAACGTTGGAGGCTATACACCACACCCCTCAACAGTATTTATAGGAACTCAAACACTGAGATCCTGCTCTGTTCTAGTAACAAGAAGCCGAAAGCACCAGCCTGAAGATGACGAGTGAGACCTCGTCGAAACGTCGCCTAGACACCCCAACTCTTACACGGGAAGACACCCGAAGACACCAAAACCTACATTCCTGTACCCGTGAAAATCTACGAAAGCAAATATCTCACCTCTACGGGGAGGAAACCTTCCAGCTGACAAGAACCTACGAGAAACTAGAAATCCGAAGAGCCACCATCTTATGTGATCTCTTGTTCCTACGCAACTGCCGAGACAACAACTTAATTCCCACATGCTTCCAACTTAAATTCCACTCTAAAACCCCAGCTACCGATAGGATCCTGAAACGAACTGAACTATCCCTAATCAGAAACGAACTACATAAGAAAAGATACCTACTAAACCAAACCAACAAAGATCTGCTCACTCTTCACCTCAAACTCTGTAACAAAATCCACCCTGCACTCTGGGACAAATGCAAACAACTAGCCGTTTGGAGAGCTGAAACAGAGTCCTCACATAAGACAGACATACACACCAACAAACTCCACAAACTAGAGAAACGCCAGAAGCCCAGCCACCCTCCACAACAACCCATGAAACAAACAGTACATAACATATCAGACAGGATCCTCACCTCAACTGAAACCAAAGTACTCTCCAAAGGTTTCAACTTTGCAGTCGCCCCGAGACGCATCCCCACGGAAAACATCATATGCGGAGTCGAAGCTAGCCTAACCAAAATCAACCCAGATGAAGCCAATAAAATCAGACTTGAAGTCACCAACATCCTCTGCTCCAGCAAACCACCCAGAAGCAATTTACACAAAGAAGAACAGAAAGCACTCACCAACCTGAGGAAAGACAACAACATAATCATTCTCCCAGCAGACAAAGGTAATGCCACTGTTGTGATGAACACATCGGACTACCAAGCAAAACTATCAAATCTACTCCAAGACCCTACCTACCAACCTATAAAAACAGATCCCACCACCTATCTGGAAAAAACCACCAAATCCAAAATAAAAGCCTCTCCTATCAGTGAAGAAATCCAGCTAAGAATCATCCCCAGAGAAAAATCATCCAGATGCCCCAAACTCTACGGTCTCCCCAAGATACACAAAGAAGGAACACCACTCAGACCAATAGTCAGCTCCATAGGCTCACCTCTACAAAATCTCGCTAAATTTCTCGCTAAGCAACTTCAGCCCTATGCAGAATCTATCGCTTCACACGTTACAAACTCCTTCCAGTTCATAGAAACAATAAAGAAGCAAAACCTACATCCCGATGACCTACTTGTGAGCTTCGATGTTGTATCTCTCTTCACACAAGTGCCCATTAATGAAGCCTTGACAGCCATTCAAAACAAATACAATCCCCCCGAATACATCCTGGACCTGACCAACCACTGCCTAACCAACACGTACTTCATCCACAATGGACAAAGATACAAACAGATAGAAGGAGCACCTATGGGATCACCCCTCTCACCGGTCATCGCAAATCTGTACATGGAACACTTTGAAACCAATGCTTTAGACAAGTCAGAACACAAACCCAAACTTTGGCTCAGATATGTTGACGACACCTTTGTAATTTGGCCACACGGGAAGGAAAAACTAGATAGCTTCCTCACACATCTCAACAGCCTACACCCCAAAATACAATTCACTATGGAAATAGAAGCCAACAACCAACTTCCCTTCCTTGACGTCCTAATCTACAAAAAACCTGATGGCTCCCTAGGACACACTATCTACCGGAAAAAAACACACACCAACCGCTACTTACATGCACAATCACACCACCACCCTGCACAAATAAACTCCGTAGCCAAGACTCTCATCTCCAGAACCAAACGCCTGGCTGACAAAGACCACTTGACAACTGAGTTACAGAATCTCTCAAATGTGTTAATCGCCAACGGATACCAGCAAAACAGGGTTACGAAGCTAATCCAAAAAGAAACACCCCCCAAAAACCAAGACACAGAAGAAAACAATGGCATGGCCCTCCTTCCTTATATCAAGGGCACTACAGATAAAATTAGCAAAATCCTCCATAAACACAATATCAAAACAGCCTTTTGCACCAACCAAAAAATAGCCAATATCCTCAGAAACCCAAAAGATAAAATCCAGTTAGAAAACCAAGGGGTCTATGAAATACCCTGCAAAGTCTGCCCAGCCACGTACATTGGACAAACAAACAGACGAATAAATGCACGTATCGCAGAACACAAGAATGCCGTCAAAAAAGAAGAAAAAACTTCCTCTCTTTACCAACACATGAAAGAAACAGGACACGAAATTAATTTTGCAGATTCCAAATTGCTCTTTAACATGGAACATCACCACAAGAGAATAATCATGGAAGCCATCGAGATAGAGAAACACCCTCACAACATGAACAAGCGTGACGACACGTCCCGCCTGCCAGACATCTGGAAATTAGCCCTCCCCACAAAAACCGACACCAGAACCAGAGGCACACAGAACGCCATCTCCAATCAACCACACCAGACCCAAACCCAGACCCTCTCCACAGATAAATTACAGACACCATCCAGTAGCCAAACCATAGTGGCACCTCCGGATGCTGCACCCCCCTGCAATCCCTACACAGATCTGGCTGGCACAGGGCACAAAACCACAGCTCGCCCCTATACACGAAGCCAAGCCAGAGCACAACTAAGTGCAGTACAGCCATCTTCTCAGAAAAACTCTTTACAAGGTCAAGAGGTCAAGACACGAAAGCTTTAGCAACTAATCCACACCTAATGACCCTCCTAAGTGGTACTCAGAATATCACTCAAGTAATCACTCAAGATATCCCTCAAGTAATTAATGAACAAAAGAAGAAAAGGCACATTAACCTAGGAACTTCCTCTCTGCCCAGAACGTTGGAGGCTATACACCACACCCCTCAACAGTATTTATAGGAACTCAAACACTGAGATCCTGCTCTGTTCTAGTAACAAGAAGCCGAAAGCACCAGCCTGAAGATGACGAGTGAGACCTCGTCGAAACGTCGCCTAGACACCCCAACTCTTACACGGGAAGACACCCGAAGACACCAAAACCTGCATATATATATATATATATATATATATATATATATATATGCACAAATGCTTGGACAGAGCAATGGGAGCTAACCCCGTCACACGGATTCGAACCACCAACCTTCCAATCAGCAAGCCCAAGTGGTTCAGTGGTTTAGACCACAGCACCACCCAAACCTAGCAGTTTGAAAGCACGCCACTGCAAGTAGATAAATAGGTACCTATACGGCAGGAAGGTAAATGGCGTTTCCGTGTGGCCTGGCTTCCGTCACGGTATCCCGTTGCACCAGAAGCAGTTTAGTCCTGCTGGCCACATGACCTGGAAAGCTGACTGTGGATAAACGCTGGCTCCCTCGGTCTGTAAGCAAGATGAGCACTGCAGCCCCACAGTTGAATTTGACTGCACTTAACCATCCAGGGGTCCCTTAACTTTCTTTTGATATATATTCAAATTTTAACCAAAGCAGCGGTATTTCTCTGCTCCAACATTGAGCTTATAGTTTCACCCCAATCCTGCCAGTCCTTTCCAATGCCCAACTGATGAGAGAAGTTATGACGAGGTAGCAAATGCACATTCTAAGAACCGGGATGGCTCCAAACACGGCCAACATGTCCATTCACAGCAAATACATATGCAGATTCCATTAACGTTATATTTCTCTGCAACAGAATAGCATGCAAAACCAAGTCTGCTTTCTCATATACAAATAATTTTCAAAATGCTTGTTCCAGAGTATTTCTACACCTCGTAGACATCTTCTCTTCTATCACTTCCTATTAAGACAACACTTGCTCCAACTTTTGTAACCTGGAAATAGGTTAACACTTGATTTACATTAATTTAGAAAGGTAATAGCTTCTTATTAAATTACACTTAATTACCTCTTCCTAGTGAAAGCAAAACAAACTCAACAAGCTGCTTCCAAGTGGCCCTACCAACGTGAGCGCTGTGTGTGTGTGTGTGTGTGTGTGTGTGTGTGTGTGTCAAAAAGAGAGAGAAAGAGAAAGAGAAAATATTTGGAAATATCCATTACTGCACATTCCTTAAATCCTATAAGAGACACATTTGTAACAATTGGCATTATGTTCTTAATTATGCCACAGAACCTGGCTTCCAAATATTTCAAGTTATCATAATTCAGTATGCAACAAAACTGCTAGCATTAAGCAACTGGTTGGACTTATCTAGATCAGCAGACTCCAGTCAATATGGAAATTCTTCAAGAAATGATACAATCCTTCTTCTCTACACTCATGGCAGAAGGGTCTAATTCTTCCCCTCCCCACTTCCCCCTCTTGCTCCATACATGAGAGCAGAGTTGACATTTATTAAGGACTGGAAATTTCTTATGGGCTTTTTGCGTGAGAGAGAAAATGAACTTGTAATATCTGGATTTGAAGATTGACATAATACTGGTTTATAGAAGACAGAATGGTTGGATCTTAAGGAATGAATATCATATGTAGCTACAGGACAGAGAACACTGTCTTTTCTTAATTTCCCCCCCTTTCTTTTCCTCTTCTCTCGGTTTCTCTTTCTTTAGGTTTCCCCTTTCCTTGTCTTCCTCCTGATCTTGTTCTCTTTTAGACTAAGTAGCTGTTTTGTCTCAGTATATTACAAAAGGATACTTTGTAATGGGTATTTTTTTGGGGGGGGATACAGCCGTACCTCGGAAGTTGAACAGAATCCATTCCGGAAGTTTGTTCGACTTCCAAAACGTTCAGCTTCCAAAGCGCGGCTTCTGATTGGCTGCAGGAAGCTCCTGCAGCCAATCGGAAGCCGCGGAAGCCCCGTCGGACGTTCAGCTTCTGAAAGAACGTTCAAAAACCAGAACCATCACTTCTAGTTTTCGATCGTTTGGGAGCCAAAACGTTCGACTCCTGAGGCGTTCGGGAGCTAAGGTATGACTATACCTGCGTAGCCTCACAGCAGAGCACAAGCAAATTTAGTCTGAGGAAGTTACAATAACAACGAAGATAACAGTAATAGTTATTAACATAAGTGGACTAATTCACCAAAATGTTTATTTTAGAGGACGTTATCAGGAAAACACATACATAACAAACAAAATCTTCCTTCAATATAGAGGAGCCGTGGGAAAGGCCACAGTAACACAAGAAATGGTTTATTTTAAAAATTAATTCCAACTTACACCAGCAGTATCCTATTTCACTACTTGCTAAATGTTTGTAACACTGACTTTCACAGCTAACAATGACTTTCACAGCTGTCAAATGGAACGTATCTGATTCCACGGTGTCAAGCGGAAATTGAAGGCGATATTATCCCTAGGAAATGGGAAAAGTGACTACACCGAGTATTCGTTGGAACAGCTGGTAAACATCCTAACAAGAACGACAATACTCATTAGCATTTACTTTTTAATTGCAAACTTGACAGAGGTGAATTATCACTTCTTAAATTTAAGGTGTGATGATTCACCTCAATCAGGTTTTTTTGTTTTTAATTCATCTTCCCCATAGACTGTGCTGTACGCAAACTCCACTGATTCGTCAGACAGGTTTCAGCAGAAAACCTTGGCACTAAGACTTTATAAGTCAGCATTTTTTAAAAAAAATAAGTTCCTTTCCGGCTTTTTCACTAAATGATTTAACCTCTATTGCAACCAAAATGTTCCAATAGCGAAGGGCAACAAAGGGGAGACACCTGAGACAGATCTACGAATTATCCTTCCCTGCAGTTCCAATATTTACAAATACAACACTTCCTGGGTGGAAAAATGGCAGTCTCACATGCATCCTTAGGAAATTAACAAAAATTGAAAAAAGGGAAACCTAAAGCGTTGTTAGTGAGGTTTTATGCCCTCATACACAGCTTTGGTAAAAACAACCACAAATTATAGGGCCCTCCAGGAAAGGGATCTTGGATCTTAATTACTGAAGAAAAATGGCTAAATATGTCTATAATTGACGGCTTCTGCCAATTAGTGAGATGCAGTGTTAACTGTTCGTTCCCCCCTCCCAATGGCATTTAACTAGATGTTTGTAGTAACCAGCAATGTCTTTTGCTGAGGTCATATGAGATACCCCCCTCCTCCCCCCAGGCATCTCCCACACCCTACAAAATTGGCCCTGAAACTGGGAGAACCCCCTGAGCAGTGTGTGCAGGGGGGAGGAGGGGTCATTCCATCCAGCAATCTGAAATCCTTGCCCTGACACAACACTTGGAAGCGCACAACGTTGACTTCCTCCCCAAATCACTTGCATCCATTAAAGCAGCTTTTTTCTCCAAGGAAGACATGGTTCACCCCCTTCCTCAGTTAATCCCTACAGCAACCCTGTGAGGGAGGCGAAGAGGCTGTGATTGGCTCCAAGGTCACCCACTGGGCTGAGGTCCAGCACCAAAGGCCTTCTGGCAGTTCCCTCATTGTGAGAAGCAAAGCTACAGGGAACCAGGCAGAGGGCCTTCTCGGTGGTGGCACCCGCCTCCCATCAGATGTTAAGGAGCTTCACAATATTCCAAAATACCTGAAGGAGTGTCTCCACCCCCATCGTTCAGCCCAGACACTGAGGTCCAGCTCCGAGGGCCTTCTGGCGGTTCCCTCGCTGTGAGAAGCAAAGCTACAGGGAACCAGACAGAGGGCCTTCTCGGTAGTGGCACCCTCCCATCAGATGTCAAAGAGATAAACAACTACCTGACATTCAGAAGTCATTTGAAGGCAGCCCTGTTCAGGGAAGTTTTTAATGTGTGACATCTTAGTGTATTTTTGGTCTTTGTGGAAGCCGCCCAGAGTGGCTGGGGAAACCCAGCCAGATGGGCAGGGTATAAATAAATTATTATTATTATTATTATTATTATTATTATTATTATTATTATTCACAGTGGGGATTAGAATCCTGATCTCCCAGGTGCTAGCCTGACACTCTAACCATTATACTACCCTGCCTTCCTAGAGCACTTCTGCTATGGGGCAACTATATCAAATTCCCCAGGTGCCAGGCACATTTTACTACTGGCACAGGTCCAACGGAGACTACGTGAAGATTATGGCATTTATGTTTACTCTTTAAATTCTTTATTCCTTTATTCCTAAACTAAAATTCTTTAGTTTGTCTGTTTTATTGGATCATAGTTGTATTCGAATAGTTTATATGGGCTTTTAAATTGTTTTAAACCAGGCTTCCTCAACCTCGGCCCTCCAGATGTTTCGAGACTACAATTCCCACCATCCCTGACCACTGGTCCTGCTAGCTAGGGGTCATGGGAGTTGTAGGCCAAAAACATCTGAAGGGCCGAGGTTGAGGAAGCCTGTTTTAAACCACTTAACTATTTAAGATCATAGGGTGACAAATAAGTAAGTTCGGAATGTCACTGTGCAACTATGGCAGGCAAAAAGCAGGATAGGAATGCCAAGAGCCACAAAAACTGCTACACGTGCAGAGTGACACATTCTTTCTAAAATGTTTTTCTTTCCTAGGAAAAACCCCCTCAAAACAAGGTCTACAGAACTTAGTATTATTTAGTATACATCTCTAGTACTCTTCAGTTAAAAGCAACAACTCAGGGAAGTTTACAAAAGTGAAGCACAACAATTCAAAACACCCGATCCATTACTTTACATTTCTGTAAGCCAATGCACCACATTTTCAAAGCTGAGGTTGCAACTCCATACATAGCTGCTTGCCTGGGTGTAAGACCCATTTAATACAGTGGGACTTACCTCTGAGTAGACCTAAGGAATGGTTTCTAAGTCAATCAAAACACCTGCACATCAAGGGTGCGCCCCCCCACTTACTAATAGATTTATAATCTCACAGATAAAATTCAAGGAGAATAAAAATGACTTAGACCTTTGGAATTTGGGTGCAAGACCGTAGGGAGTAAAGCAAGATGGGAGAATGGAAATCAAACTTGCTTGTGTCCATAGTGAGAATTCCCAAATGTAAAAATGTGTATTTTTTTAGTTCTTTGAACCGCACCTACCAAATTTACTTCTCCCCCCCCCCAATCCCCAAATGGCAGTTATGGGAACCAGTTTCATTTTTACTTGATGATAGTCTCATGTTTATGAAATGTTTATAACGTGAGTCAGGTTGGTTTCCACTGAATCATCACATCAAAATCTTCAAGCAAAGCAAAAAAGGAAAAGGGGGGAAAATCAGTGCAAAGAAAAATGCCAGCAAGCATTCATCTCTCTACCATCATGCCACAATATATGTAGCCACAACAGCTGTATGCAGCTTCCAGGACTCAGAATCCACATCCCCGTATTGCCCAAGCAGTCCTAAAATGCAGTTTCCATTTGATATATTAGCCAGCTTTCAAATTAAAATATTTTCCGAAAGATGGTATACAATAGCTGATATAATCAGCTAAAATGGATATGGGTGGCGCTGTGGTCTAAACCACTGAGCCTTTGGGGCTTGCCGAATGGAAGGTTGGCAGTTCGAATCTGCACGACAGGGTGAGCTCCCACTGCTTCTGCCAGCCTAGCATACCAGCTAGAGTAGATAAATAGGTACCGCTGCAGCAGGAAGGTAAACGGCGTTTCCATGCGCTCTGGTTTCCATCATGGTATCCCATTGCACCAGAAGCGGTTTAGTCATGCTGGCCACATGACCCGGAAAGCTGTCTGTGGACAAACGCCGGCTCCCTCAGCCTGAAAGCAAGATGAGCGCCGCAACCTCATAGTCACCTTTGACTGGACTTAACCGTCCAGGGGTCCTTTACCTTTACCTTTTTACCTATAGTCAGCTGAAGGTAATCTCCAAAGTCAAAACCTATTTGGATCATTTCCCCCATCTAGCAATAGTACATTTTCAATTCCATCGAACCAGGCAGTACATTTAAACCATTATTTTTCTATTACACATTCTATTACCAAGCCAGGAGAAGGAAAACTGACAAGTTACCAGGCTCATTTCTGCATATTAGATCAATGGTTTGCAGCAGGCCTTTCCCATTTTGCTGGGCTGTTCACAACCACGGCAAAAGAAATCTTACAATGCCAAGCCTTTCCTACCCTCACTATTACTAGTGTGTTTCAAAACGATGTTATGTTGAGCAAACCATTTGATGTTTGCGAGTAGGAGTGCGCAAAGACTATTGTTCCCAGTTAAAGTCATCAAACTTGATATACTTGTGAAGCAAGATGAGCAGTGTTCGAAATTAGCCAGGTGCTAGGTGCATTTTGCACCTGGCTATCAGAAGATGCCTGGATGCTAGGATGGTGTCTGATGTCTCCACCATCTGGAGGTGCATGCCTGACAATCCTTGGATCTTGACTGTTTTCACAAACTTAATACCCTACTCTGTATAATGCTGTTATATTTTATCTGCACAATCAGAACAAATTTCAGGAACCAAAACCAACCGGAGCTGAAAACAATGTTATAGTTAATTGTTGTCGCTTGTCGTTGTGACGTTAACATATATGAGAGAGCGCTGGAGGGGAAATAGTTAAACAGGTTGCACAGTCAGGACCCAGGGGGTGGAGTCAGTGGGACTATAAAACCAGTTCGGGGAGGATTTCGGGGGGAGGAGCTCGATGGGAGTTATTGGTGGGTAGTTGGTTGGTTTTAGTGGGTTGGCTGGTTGGGAAAGGAGTTGGTAAAAGAGAGACAGTTAGACCAGTGGATTCTTGAGTGTGGGGATGTAGAAGAGATAGAGCGAGGAAAATAAGACTAAGAAAGTAAAGAGAAACAGTGTTCGGAATGCCATAAAAGTTTGTGTCTGAAATAAAATAAACTCTTCTTTATTAATTGAGAAGCTGACTGAGACTGAAGTGATTTTACCAAGGTGGACCTGGTTGGTGGCAGCGGATTAGTGGTGTACGGGTCAATATTCCGTGAGACGACCGGGGGCTCCGTATGAATGCCACAGTCATCACTTACCCCACCCTGATGCCCTGCTCAAAGTTGTGGAGAATATTATCGCTACAAATGGTCACCATTACAAAAAAGAAGTTGGATTAGGCCAATATATACGTGAACTGTCCCTGAATCAAGTGACTTTTCTTCTTTAAGTTCTCAAAGCTCTTAACCTAGCTCAAGGTTGTCCTCTGAACTAGCCGGATGTCTAACTGAGACTCAATCCAAGTCACTCCATCATTTGAAAAATAAGACACTGGAGAAGTCTTGCGCCAAAATGGCAACTAGACGTTCCATTTCCGCGACTGTAACCTTGGTTTAAGGCACCATTTGGCACCTAGCTTATATATCTGAGTTTCTAAAACTAAAGATGAGTACAGCGGTACCTCGGGTTAAGTACTTAATTCATTCCGGAGGTCCGTTCTTAACCTGAAACTGTTCTTAACCTGAAGCACCACTTTAGCTAATGGCGCCTCCTGCTGCTGCCGCGCCGCCGGAGCACAATCTCTGTTCTCATCCTGAAGCAAAGTTCTTAACCTGAAGCACTATTTCTGGGTTAGCTGAGTCTGTAACCTGAAGTGTATGTAACCTGAAGCGTATGTAACCCGAGGTACCACTGTACTAGAACACGACGTGCAAACACACAAAAACAACCCACACACCAAACAAACTCCGAACCCTACAATGTAAAAGCCATAGGAACGCAGAAAAGCTACAGTATTTTCTTCTTTATGGAAGTAACATCAAGATGCAATTGCAAATCATTCTGACACCGTTTTCTTCTGTGTGTCAGAGGAGCCTTATCAACCTCCAGATGAGGGGAAGGTCATTCACATCATATGCTTTTGACCGTTTCCATGATAAACACTCTGTTTAACAGCAAATACCGGTATATCTTCAATATGCAGAAGATATGCCGGTGAATTCAAAACTGAAACATGAATCGTTGGAAGGGAAGTAAGGATGGCATTCTACAATAAGAGATACAGATGTCTTAAAAGCAGCCGTGGAGACAACATTATCACGTCCCTCTCCTCATTTTGGATATTTTTATTTACTTTCAAGAATAGTATTTAGGTACAGAATAATTAAAATGCCTTCAACAGTAGACGTTTGTCATTTTTGAGTCAGTAACAGTTATATAGCAAAGAACATTGACCCCCTTTTTTTAAAAAAAAGAAGGTCATAACCAAAAACTAGAAAAAAGTGGGAAATTAACTTTAAACTCACTGTTAGCAGCGAAAAATGACTAGCATCTGTATACCTCAGACATTTATATGCATTATTACATCTCTGATGAGCCATTTCATCTACCAGATATTCCAATATGAAAACTCTAGCATTACAACTGGACCATTTTATAACATGGATATTAAAATCTGGTTTACAGAGTAGTCCCAGTAATATCTCAAAATTGAAGGGCTACAGTTACTATGAAATACTAAGAAAGTCTGACCTGCAAGACACAGAAGAACAGAGATACTGACACCTTTTAGGGCTAGGCAATATATCACCCAAAACCGGTTTCAAGTGCATATCGTGATATCGGCTTCATCATTTCTGACCTGGCAAGAATACATCACAAATCATGGTGTGTGTGTTTGTGTGTATGCAAAAATCAGAATGTGGGGGAAACTGTGAAGCCAGCCTCCACATAGCTCCCTTTCAGACATTGTGATATATCAGTATACAGTGGTACCTTGGTTCTCAAATTTAATCCGTTCCGGAAGTCCGTTCGACTCCTGAAACGTTCGGAAACCAAGGCGCAGCTTCCGATTGGTGCAGGCGCCCCGGAAACAATAGCTGACAGCTGCATCGGACGTTCGGCTTCCAAAAAACGTTAGAAAACCAGAACACTTACTTCCGGGTTTTCAGCATTTGGGAGCCGATTTGTTCATCAACGAAGCCGTTTGATAATTATCAAGGTTCCGCTGTACATCAGTATATGGTGATGTTTAGCTGGTGATATATCGCCCAGCCCTACTTCCTGCCAGACCTGACATGTCTTTCGTTTGCCTCTAAGCTGCTCACAATTTCCTCCAACCAAGCAGTTACATTTGTTCTGCTGTGAACAACCTGTTTCTCCAATGAAGTCACCTGTTTTCCTTCTACAGTCTACTATTAATGGAAAGCTTTTCACATGAAAAAAATAAACAAAATCAAGATAACTGTACAGTCATACCTCATGTTACGTTTGCTTCATGTTATGTTTTTTCAGGTTACATCCCGCGGCGACCCGGAAGTACCAGAAAGGGCTACTTCCAGGTGTCGCCGCTCGCGCGTGCGCAGACGCGCAAAATGACGTCAAGTGCATGCGCAGAAGTGGCGAATCGCAACCCACGTGTGCACAGACGCACCGCTGCGGGTTGCGTTCTTTTCATGTTGCGAACGGGCCTCCGGAACAGATCCCGTTTGCAGCCAGAGGTACCACTGTACTATTGAAGTGTGTCTCGGTTTTTTCTGAATGAAGATTAGAGACACAGTACTATCTGTACATGTGCCCACAGAGGAGAACCCTGTCCCTGCATTTCTGTGTAAGTTGTCGTCCTCAGCATGTCACCTGACTGGAAGCTCAGAGCAGGGATTCATACAGAGATACAACATGTGACCTTTTCTGAAGATGCAGCAGACTCGGCAGAGGATGAACAGGCCAGAAGCCCAGAATTCAGCTTCTCCTGTGGATAGGTGCTTTAGGCTCACAAAAGTATTGATTCCTTGCTGCCCGGTAGCAGTTTTCCCACGGTACATACGCTGTTTGGGAATTACTGGGCGAGGTATAAAAGAAAATCTCACAGCATTTTTCTGGTGTGTCTGTACATATGCGAGGAAAAGATTTAGAAGATCATAGTCTTAACAGGTTACATAAGATGTTCACCAGCCAGAAGACTGAAAAGCCTGGTTTCCTGTCTGTAGGAAAGAGCCAAATGGCAAGAAAATAGCAAGATCAAACAGCCAGGCAGCCGATAGTTTGGTCTGAGATGAGCAAGAAAAGGGAGCAAAAAGGCAGGTAAAGACAGATCTGAGTAGGGGGTAGGGGGAAAGCAGATTTCAGTTTCTGTACTATCCCATCCTACAGATAAGGTAAAGGTAAAGGGACCCCTGACCATTAGGTTCAGTCGTGACCGACTCTGGGGTTGCGGCGCTCATCTCGCTTTATTGGCCGAGGGAGCCGGCGTACAGCTTCCAGGTCATGTGGCCAGTATGACTAAGCTGCTTCTGGCGAACCAAAGCAGGGCACGGAAACGCCGTTTACCTTCCCGCCAGAGCAGTACCTATTTATCTACTTGCACTTTGACGTGCTTTCGAACTGCTAGGTTGGCAGGAGCAGGGACCGAGCAACAGTCAAATCACCCCGTCGCGGGGATTCGAACCGCCGACCTTCTGATCGGCAAGTCCTAGGCTCTGTGGTTTAACCCACAGCACCACCCGTGTCCTCATCCTACAGACAGGGGCCAAATAAAACAAGAATATATACTTCAACATGACCCCGGATAGCTCAGTTGGTTAGAGTGTGGTGCTGATAACGCCAAGGTTGCAGGTTTGATCCCCGTAAGGGACAGCTGCATATTCCTGCTTTGAAGTGGGTTGGAATAGATCAGCATCTCTCAAACTTGGATCTCCAGCTGTTTTTGGACTACAACTCCCACCATCCCTAGCTAGCGGTCAGGGATGATGGGAACTGTAGTCCAAAAACAGCTGGGGACTCAAGTTTGGGAAACCCTGAACTGGAAGATCCTCAGGATCCCTTACAAGTCAACAATTCTGTGATTAGATTAAAACCTATTAACGCCACTAGCAGCAAGGACAATGAAAACAGTGCTATTGTGGGGTGGTCTAGCTCATATAAAACCCCTCAGTGCAATACTGATCTTATAGTAAAATCTGGTTCCCAGAAAATATGGCCAACGGGACATTTTCAAGTCAGTTTCGTTATCCCTGTGTTCCTAACAGGGAGGTTTAGATTTCCTTGCAGTGAAGATCTGAGCCACCATTCATCTATGCATGGGGAGGGAAAATTGAAATTGGTGTCCAGTAAAAACAACTGGGGTTCAAAAGCTTTTGAGCAGCCACCTTCCACGTTGGTCATCGATGAACTTTCAGTTTCACAATATGTTCTTGCCTGCTTTGGACGTGATGTTCTCTTCAGCCAGGGCATTTGACAAGCTGTTTTGTCTTGTCTCTTCTCGCCACCACTAGCGCAAGAGGGCTCTGAGTCAGCCCTCTGACAGCATTTGAGGAAAGAATCACTTGATCTGAAATTGCTAGAAGCAATTGTATTCCCTTCCAAATCTACAATTCTATGGTCATGAAAAGTCTAGAACAGTTCGCCGGTTTGCATTACTTTCTATGGGAAAGGGTGCCTTGGTTTTGGAACGGACTTCCAGAACGGATTAAGTTTGAGAATCAAGGTACCACTGTATTACATGAATGCAGAAAGTTGTCTTAATTCAGTCAAACAAATGGTTCATCCAGCTCAGCATTTCCCACTGACTGGTAGTGGCTCAGCAACATCCAAAGCATTTCATATCCAGACATGCCTGGCTTCGTCACCCACTCACATGATTTTGCTGCTTTAATTTGTACACTGGCCAGGTCTTAATTTCAGGGTGGAAAACAGAAACAGAAAGACCATGAGCTTGATGTGGCAATCCAAAGAATTAAACTCGGCCGAGCCATGTTTCACAGGTATCGTAAAACTGACCTGAACGGTTTTTCTCCCTTTGTTACCAATAGCCTTAAACTAGACTGTTCAAGATCCCTTCACGACACACGAGTAGCAGTTCCACAAATGTTTAAAACCAAGCCTCTAACGTACCAAGCCACCAGATTTTCTGAAAGGAGTATTTGTTAGCAAGTACCATCTCAACGGCACAATGCGGTAACAAGAAACTAGATCTCTGGACAATCGTATTGGTACACGGGAACCAAAAAATGATACTATGAACTGAGTTACTCACTTATATCAATGTTACACAATCCACATCCGCTTCAAACAGACCAAAACAGAGGCACTTGGCAAACAGCAAAGCTACTCTCACTGCTCAGCTTAAAAGCTAACTTGCCAACAGCCTTTTTATTATTCTTATTATTACTTACAATATTATCTCGCGGTGCTGGATATATTCCTATTTTTATCAGCTTAATCATTTACAGCCGGAATTTGTCCACAACCACCCACTATAGAAAATTATAGATCAACCACTGGACTTTACCACCTCGATTCTTATGCTCCTTCCATCAGGCAGAAGCAGAGGGGAAGAGAAGCAGAGCTATCCCATAATTTCTGCTGATTTTCAGCTCTCTTTAGCTCTCCCTAAACTGTCACCTAGCAGCAGCCATTGCATCAGGCAATCTGAACCATTCAATCCCAGCGAATCATTTTGAGAACAGGTGCCTCAGCTTGAATGAATGAATCTTTATATGCGTCAGCCATCGGCCGTAGCAATGAAACAATAATATGATATACAAAGAATAGAAATAAAAAGTCAATTATGTAAAATACATTTTAGGGTTCTGAATCAGTAGTCAAATGGTGGATCTTATTCTGATTGCCCCAGCTAAAAACCTGGCAAACTTTGCTGTCACCTGCTCATCTTGATCTGCCAAGAGAAAGGACACTGTGGCAGTGGCTGGGCGACCTGGAATGGACAACTAAAGGGCGGTGATAATCTCATTCCTCAAGTCTTTATAAAGAGTGCAAGCCAGAAGGGCATGCGCCACCAATTCGGTGCTGCCATCTCCACAGGGACAGAAGCATTTTTTGTATGGAATCTGTTGGAATCATCCCTCAAGTACAGCCGAGGGCAATACGTTCAATCTTGCGAGAGTAAAAGCGTGTCTGTATTTTAGAATTGCTAGGTTGTGGTGCCTGAGTTAGTTTCCCCTCCCCCTTCTCCTTCCCAATCCCTTCTTCCTTGTCATGTATTTTAGACGGTAAACATTAGGACACAGCTTTTTTATTTATTTTTTACTACAGATGTTTGGAAGCTGCTTTTGGCACTCCCCCCAATTGTTTGGGGTCGAAATAATTTAATGAGATAAATAAAATACTTGAGGTTTTTGCACAATGGCGGGGTGGCACGTCACGTTCCCGTCACTCATGGAGATGAAAAATGAATGCCGCAAATAGGCTGTCCATAAGAAACGGAGGGGGAAATTAATGCTGCCTTCTTCCGCAGGACAGAACTGACATGTTATTTTGTCAATAAATACCACTGCTACCGTTAAAGCGAAAGAAAAGTAGTTGATCAATGGATTAGACAAGGAAAAACTACAAAGATTCCTTTGGATTCCATTTCAGCCATGTTTGTTTTGAGTTTACCTTTTCAACAAGTACAGTAGTTTGGTTTTCTTGGCCTAGCTACCCATGAACACCTAGATTAGGGATTTTTGCTTTTGTTTTGGCTCATATATATTAGCTATATATTCAAGTTATAGGAATATGGGATCCTTTGTTTTTAGGAGTTCTTCACCGCAATGCTTATCAGACTGAATTTACAACTAAACTGGATTTGACAGCGGAAGTTCTGTATGTTTTACACGTGGAATTGCCCCATTTCCTCAGAACGGAATGTCTGATTTTAACGGCACTAAAACACACACACACACACGCCTGACATTTATCTCCCTAGCTCTGATACTGGAAATTATTTCAAAGGAGTTAAAGGCACGTGGAAAGGGGAGGTATAGGAAGTTCTCTGCATTCCCAATTCATGTACACTTTTTGTTGTTATAAATGCCACACATGACACTCAAACCTACTGTCATCTCGTTCAGCCCTTATTACTTATGTTTTCAAATCAGTTTCATAACAGCCAACCTAGATTATATTGTTAAACCATATGTTTATTTTTCTATCATGTGTCTACGATGGTTTCTTATTTTGACAGCAACTCATGAGTGGAAAGCTGACACCAACTATTTGAAAAACAAAACCCACAATGCACCTATTGAAGAAAATTTGCATTCTCAGAAGATCCAGTTTATTTTAAAAAGTTTATTAAAGTTTTGGGTTAAGGGGGGACGAGAGAATTTCCACGCTGTGGGCCTGATTAGGGCTGCCAAGCCCTTTTGCTCAAGCCATGCTCACCTGGTGTTACATGCAATGGCAGGTATGGGGGAGCTAAAGGTGATGCCAGCCCAAAAGGGAGTTTCAGGTGCCACTGATCTACAGCACCTGTAAACCTCTCTAAAGTGGATTGTCTGGGCTTCAAAGCACAGTGCAGGGCACTCTACAAGCCTCAACCATCATTTTTAGGAGCATCTCTCCCTCCTCTGCAGAGATTTCAAAGGTGCTCCCTGGGACTGACGCCCTCAGCCTACTGTACAAAGGTAATTCAGTGTTCCATCCACTTTTTACTCCAGACGTGCCCAGCACTGGCATACGGTCCCCTGAAAATCGCCCATGATGTAATGTGGTCTTCAGGCTAAAAAGAAGCTTCCCACACCTAGCTTAACTTTTCTATCTCAGGGGTTGCTGGTATTTGGACACGTGTTTAGAGCTGGAGGAGATGAACCATAGGATTGCAGAGTTGCAAAGCGTGTTCTCTTTCATGGAGAGCACGTGTTGCGGTGGGGTCTAACAGGACACCCCCCTCTTGGTTACTGGGTGGGACCGTTTGGATGGCCATGACTGTGATTGGGCCAAGTTGGGTTGTTGGGGAGATTTTGATGTTACCATTTAGAGGGATGACCCGAAGGTTATATATTCTTGGCACGCAGCTTTTTTCAGCCTCTTTTGCTGCGTGCATCAATCACCCACCCACCCTCCCTAATTTAGGACTGTTGCGCTTGACCTTGCTATGCCTGTCATGGGGTCGTCTGCTTTTGGGGCAGGGGCCTGGTAGGAATTTTGTCCATTTGGCAGATTGGCTGGGGCCATTTGGTTTTTGCCTACTATGTAGCAAATCGTCACAACTTGTAAGGTTGTGGTTAGGCATTGCTTTTATGAATTGGTTGGTGGAGAGGCATGGATTGGCTGTGCCTGCCCCTCCAATGCTGCTGCAGCAAGGGAATTCCATTAAAGGAACTGCCATACATTTGTCCGTATCCCGGCAAGGGGCTAGGGCCGTACAAGCCCCTGGGAGCATGCAGGGAGAGGTGAGGGTCTGATGCCCGGCTCCATTTTCTCCCCAATATTGTTTGCCCTTACTGGCTTTCTCTGGAATCTGGAAGTCACTTCTGTCCCGGGGCAAGGACAGATAGTCGTAACAAATGCCTAAGCAACCACTCACATTTATGTATTTTAATAAAGTTGTGACCAAAATTATGCCAAAAACCTTAAACAAAAGTTCTGTGTGAATTGTGATTTATTTAGGGGGTGGCTTGGGGACCTCGACACGCAGCGCAGGAATTGCAATGAAAGCATCCATGACAGATCCACAGGAAGGATGAAAAGGCCAAAGGAGCTCCTCCCCACATTTCTTTAGGAGGAATGTGAAGAGGAAAGGATGGGGAGGAAAGACCCCCTCCCTCTTTTTCTTGGAGGTCCTTTTTCCCTTTAGGGTGGGGCAAGCCAGCTCCCTGAGAGACACAACACAGACAAGCTTCTTGCAGAAATTCAACTGCCTTCTTTAAATCTGCATGGGGAGCGGGGAAGAGCTGGGGGTATACAGAAGGAAGGCAGGTACAGTCATACCTCGGGTTAAATTTGCTTCAAGTTGAGCGCGTTCAAGTTGCGCTCCGCGGCAACCCAGAAGTAACGGAGCGTGTTACTTCTGGGTTTCGCCACTTGCGCATGCGCAGATGCTCAAAATGATGTCACGTGCATGCGCAGAAGCGGCGAAAAGCGACGCGTGCATGCGCAGACGTGCCATCGCTAGATACGTTTACCTCTAGATGAGAACGGGGCTCTGGAACGGATCCCGTTCGTATCTAAAGGGACCACTGTAATACATAATCTGGTCATCGGGAGATGGAGCAGATTTCCGGCACCCACCTCATCCCGTGGCCTCCCCCTGGCGGGTCAAGAAGGATGCTCCAGAGGAGAGAGGTCACCGAATTCATTGCTTTAGCAACGGCAGGTAAAAATAAAAGACAGTCATCAGAAGAAGAAGAAAAACATTTTTAATACGAAGAGGATGCAAAAGGGAATAGAAAAATCAGGGGCCTACAAAAGCCACAAGAGGAGCTTCCTTTGCCAAATGGTTGCCCTTCTGGCTCCTGGGGGTTGACAGAGTTGGAGTCCCAAAGCTAGTGAAGGCCACACGATAAAGAGAGAGAAAAACCCCTCATGGATGTGAAGGTTTGAGAGCAGAGTTAGCATCCCAGTGCCAGAAGCCTTGGTTATATCCTGCCCAGATTACGGGAATGCACTCTACATGGGCTGCCTTTCAAAAGGGCTCAGAAACTTCAACAGGCTCAAAGAGCTGCAGCCAGACCGTTGAACAGGGCTGGTTATCATGAGCAGACAACTCCCTCGTTACAACAGCTCCGCTGGCTCCTGGACTGTTTCCAGGCACAATTCAAAGTGCTGGTTGTGACCTATAAACCCTATATGGCTTAGGTCCAAGCTATCTGATAAACAGTATCCCCTCATACAAACAAGCCTGAGTTCTGAGGTCTTTGGGAGAAGACCTTTCTCTTGGTCCTGCCGCCCTCCCAGGCACGCTTGGTTGGGATGCTGAGCGGGGCCTTCTTGGTGGCTGCTCCCAGACTTTGGAGCTCTCTCCCTAGAGAAGCTAGACCGGCTCCCTCATAGTTGTCCTTCTGCCAACAGGTGAAGAACAGGCTTTTGGGAAGTGACTGCTTTTAATGAGGGGCCTGGTGCCGTTTTTGTTGTGATTGCCTGTAGATCATACATAGATCGTATGCGTGTGTCTTTAATTGTTTTTTAATTATTGGGTTTTTTTCTATGCTCTTCATAGAACTGTAGAGTTGGAAGGGACCCTGAGGAAAATGCATCTGTCCCTTACAAGGATCAAACCTGCAACCTTGGCATTATCAGCACAACGCTCTGAGCTGTTCTTATTTTATCTGTAAGCCACCTTGAGTCCCTGTTAGGGTATTAATAAATATATAATAATAATAATAATAATCACCTAGGAATATGGCACATTTATAAAATCTGACAGGGCCCACCAGGAACCGTATAAAGATGATCCTGGGGCAGGATTTAGCCCCCAGTTGGACATTCCTAGTTTAAAGCATAGTAAAGTACCACTGCAAACAGCTTGGACTGAGAATTCTTCATTCACAAACGCAGACAGTGCTATTAACTAGTTTGCAAGTTTGCTAGATTTGCAAACCAGTCACAATCAAGATGCTGTACTACCCAAGGCCCAGTTATTTTTAGCAGATACTGCTGCAAAGACATATCTCTTTTGGTTTATTAGGGAAGAGTCTGCACCAAAACATGGAACTAAACTCTAGATGTTTTTACAGTTCAAAGCTTTAGGGATCACATTTCTTTATTTGCTTTCAACATATAAGGCAGCAAAATAGCACATCCAGAATCGTACTGAGCAGCGTTACATACACAAAAGTGTTATGTACCAAACACAAAAAGTGAACCGGAATATTGCACAACACCAGCAGCATGGCTGGAAGGTACTGGTAAGTCCACTTAATAATATTAGCTCTTGTAGCCAGGTCCCCAAACACAGATGTAAACAGAAACTGAAAACTGCCTGAATAATTACTCATGAATTACTGCCATATTTTTTTTGTCAAAACACTACAGAACTCAGCTCACATAGCAACAGACATCATGACACATTACAGCAATTGGCTTATTTCTACTCTTTCCTGAGAAATAATGTTTAGGATTTCTTACACAATTTCCTTCTAGAGTTAAGTCAAATCACACAGGAACTCAAGAGAGGAGTTGGCAGGAAAAAAGCAGATAAGGTAGAAAGTTACCTCAACACCTGCAGAATATATCTCCTTTGTGCTGGCATCCAAGGGGGCCCTTTCAACTAACTAATCCTCCATCTGCCAGGCACAGAGGAAGCCAAAAGTTTGGGGGCGGGGACAGGGAGAGGGAACATTCGGAGCAAATACTAAGCAGGATTTTTTCCCCACCAGCAATTCAGTTATAGTGGCTTTCTCACACCGATAATGAAAAACTGAAACTATTGCTGAAACACATTGGAAATATTATTGCTAAACATGGCAATGCCCAATGAAAGCAGCTTGCTACCACTTTCCTCAAGACTGATGATTGATGATCTCAAGAAGAAACTGCCTTGTAAAAACCACCACCTAGCAAAGCAAGCAAGCTACTCTTCACAGCATACCCTCCAACATTTTGGTGATGAAAACAGGGACGTACTATTCCATAATAATAATAATATTTTTATTATTATTATTGCTCCAGACACTCTGGGTGGCTTCCAACATATACAAAAACATAATAAGACATTAAGCATCAAAAACCTCCTTCTACAGGGCTGCCTTCAAATGTCTTTTCATGGTTACTTATCTCCTTGGCTCCGGGGTCGCATAACCCCATACACGCCAACATTTCTCCAGTGAAAATAGGGACGCCCTAAGGAAACATTCTGGAGTGAAACCAGAAACTGGGAAGGCGTCTGTAAATCCGGGGCTGTCCCTGGAAAACAGGGGCACTTGGAGGGGCTGTCCTATAGACAGCAAAATGACAACAAGGCGCGCACAGGTGTGTGGGTTTCCGGTATCCGCTGCATGCGCAGCAGATGTGACAACAAGCGGCACATCTCCCCCGATGCTCAGCAAGAAAGGATGGGGCCCTGTGGGGCCGCCTTCTTCCCCGCGACAAGCTGCTGCCTCCCCATCCCCACCTGCAAGCGAACGCCGCCCAGCACACCTTGGGCAGGTGAGGACATGCGCGGCGAGGAGGAGGAGGAGGAGACAGCCATTCCCAGGAGGAAACGCGGAGCGAGTAGAACAGTGCGCGAGACTCTTTCCCCGCCACCCCTCCCAACCCCACATCAGGAGGGCTGCCGCCAAACGCCCTCCGCTTCCCAAACCCCATACAAAAGAGGGCAGCCCTAGCTTTGGAGAGGCCACCTCGACCCCCTCCGGGCCCGGGCGCAATTCCCACGCGCGCGCTCTCTCTCTTTCGCCTTTCTGCGTTTCCAGCCTTCCTTCCCACTCACCCCCAACTTGCCCCAATGCTATGGGGAGGGGAAAGGGCTGCTGCTGCTGCTGCCGGGGAAGTGCGTGGGGGGCGAAACAGCCAGCCCCACGTCCTCGACTCTGCATTCGCCCTGGCCGGGTTGCGCGCGCGCGCTCTCTCCCCGCCACCCTCTCCAAAACGAGCTTCTTGGAGGGCGAGCTAAGGGGGTCTCCTAACCGAGGAAGCGCCCCGGGAAGCGGCCGAGCTCTCGTCCGCCTGTCAGCTTGCCCTCCCCACCCGGCCCCCCGCGCTCTCCTCTCCCCGCCTCACCGGCGGCGCTGGCCAGACGCGGGGCTCCCCGTCCGTCGTCGCCTCGGGCGCAGAGACTCCCTCGCGGCCTGGCTCGCTCCGGCGCCGCCTCACGAGCAAACCGAAACGTCGCTGTTGCTGGCGAGGGAGGAAGCGGCCACCATGTTCCTTTCGGCCCCGCCAGCGGCTGGAGGCGGATCCGAGGCCCGCCCAGGAGGAGGAGGAAAGAGGGCGAAAGGGAGCGCAGGCGCTCCTTAAGCAGCCGGCGCTTCGCAAGGAGGCGCTGAAGAGCTCTGGCTCCTCTAACGGCAGCTGGGAGGACTCTCCGCCGCCCGGACGTCGCCTCCGCTCAGGGCGAGGGCAGGAGGAGCCTTTCCCGGTAACGGGCGCGCCGTCGAAGCGCCGGGGCTGCGCTCCCTGTGCTCTCTGGCGCTCGCCTTGGCCACTGTGCGCTCGCCGTCCCGTTACGCACGTTTACCGGCTGGCTGGTGAGAGCGGGGGGCTGAATGCAGCAGGAAATCCCCCCCCCGCGGCCCCGGCAAACGTGCGCAAGAAGAGGCTGCCCTGCTGGGAAGGTTTCCTTCCCCGGGTGGCCATCCTTCTCCTGGCCGCGCGTAAGCGAGCAACTGGGAAAGAGGGCAAAAAGCGAGCGAGCCAAACGCCGGATCTCGGTTCTCCGGAGCAGAGTTGTGTTTGGGGTGTGGTGGGACACACAGCTATTCACAATGAGATCAGGTGTTAAACAGGTTTGTGTTATTGCCCCAACTCAGTTCATTATTTTCATTGCCATGATCCTACACTTTGTCGAAGGGAAACTCCCCACCGGAGTAGAAATCGTATACAGTATAGAACAGATGGAAAGCTCCTTATTCTGAGCAGGCTGAAAGCAAAGAGCAAGGTTATCTTAACTTCCGTCATAGAGCTTCAATAGGCTGATGAAAACGTGGTGTGTGCACGCTCAGAGGATGACCTCCAAATCATCCTAAATATCTTTGCAGAAGCTTACGGAAAGCTTGGCTCAACATCCAAAAAACCAAAGTGCTGCACCAACAAGCACAAAATAATCCCTCTGCAGCGCCACAAATCCAACTGAACGGTGTAACTTTGAAAAGTGTCAATTCTGTCAACTTAAGTTGCCATTCTTCTTTGATTGGGACCTCACTCATTTTCCATTTTGGGGCTAACAAAACACAGGCCGCAGTTGTAGCATACATAAATAACCTTTTTTTGACACCTGGGGATTTCAGTCTGAATTATTCCCAACAGAAAAGACTCTGGTTTGGGGGGGAAAGTACATTTAAACATTTTTTTCAGTTCATTATGGATCATTTCCCAATACTCTCTTATCCTTTTACAAGTCCACCACATATGAAAAAACATTCCTTCCACCTCTTTGCATCGCCAGCACTTATCTGATTCAGCCTTCTTCATCTTAACAAACCCACTCAGAGTTCAATACCACCTGTGGATCATTTTCAGGTAATTCTCCTTCAAATAATAACATGCTGTAAACTTCAAGTCGCTTTTCCAGAGTTTTCCCCAGAGATTATAATCTATATCGTGTCCTATATCTTTTGCCCAGTGTGTCATTGAGGCTTTGAGTGACATTTTCAGGTCCAGCCATTACAAAACTCTTTCGCAATATTTTTCCCCCAGAAGGGCTGCAACTTTTTTTCACAATATCAGCACTTTGTGCTGCACAGAAATCACAAGACATCCGACACATTTGAGTTTGCAATCGCCATGCTCCACCGCAAAGCACAACATTCGCCTCTCGTATGGCTCGGGAGAAGCAAGACTAAAAAGACATTGCATTGAGGAAGAATCCTGATGTGCTCTGTAATCCCAGAATTGGCTGGCTGAATTGTGCAATGATAAATGAAAGTTAAATATTCTTTACAACTGGCCCAAAGCATCATGAACATATGGATTGGACTCGCATCCCATTGTGAAAGTGTGTTCTGAAAGTCCAGAAGTACCTGCTTTTCTGGCTTTGGCCAAAATTGTCTTTGCTATTTTGACGATCAGATTTTTGATGATCAGATCCCCGCTGCTTTTGGAATGTTCTGAAATGCAAACTGTGGTCCATTATCAGAGAATAGAATATCTGCTCTTCTATATGTGGGCAAAAAGTCTCTTTAGCCTCTTTATGACTGTCCTAGATCCATACCCTGCAACATTTCTCTGATTAAAATAGAGGCGTCCTAATGAAAAGCGGGATCAAATAGAAACCAGGATGCCTTTGTAAATCCAGGACTATCCCTGGAAAATAGGGACACCTGGAGGGTCTGTCGATCTTCTATCTGGTAGTAGATCCATCTACCAAAAGAGACAATCTTTCTCTTCCCATGTGAATAAATCTACCCCCTGACTGCTGTGCTACTGGCACCTCCAAATTCTCCCTGCAATGCCCCCTGCCCCGAACATTAACATAATGAAGAGAAAACACAAGTTTCTCTTTGAAGTTTGGCCCTACACCTGGCTGAATTATCCCTATTTTTAGACAGCTGTCTTGAATCAGAATGTGGCGTACTCGTCGCCTGATATTTTGAATATCTTTTTTGAACCTTTGAAAGACTCTGGTCTGGAAAAATTAGCACAACTGCAACCTGTTTTGTCCTTAAAAACTACATTGTTGTTCATTCCAGCGTTTCCTTCATCTCCCCTGGAATTCTGCCAATCATTGTCCGTAGGCCTCCTTGACCAATGTGATAAATGACAAACTTATTTTCAGCCTCTGTAGCACTGAGCTTTCTAACAGACTGGGTCCCAACACAGGCTTGGACTGAACACTGCAAGAACGATTGCTGCCTTCAAACATGTCAAGTGAATTTGCTTTTCTTTCCTGATTTAGTGGATGTTCAGTTGAGCTGTCGGAGAGCTCATTGACTCTGCAGGCACTGCAGCAAAAAAACAAGTGGCCAAGTGGAAAAACCCATTGGCCACACTATCTGTCCAGCGTTCAGATAACACACATCATATACAAAAATATACTGAACCAGAGTCAATTCCTGTAGCGATCACACACAGGGCCCCCGGATGTTTGACGGTCTGTGCCGCCACCGCGATTGCTTTTTCCGCTGCCACCACCCTGTATCTCACGGGGACACACGGAGTCCAGTCAGTTGTTAACATAAACAAATAATCAAGTTTATTTTTAAATGCAGGAACAAGCTTATGGTTTCAGTTAGTTTTTCTTGACAGTTTCTTAATCTTAGTTCCTAACAACTTCAAACTGATTATTCCCAACTATCTATCTGACTCAACCTAACAATTCCTCTCACTCTCTCACAATACAACTTGACCAACCCACTGCCTATTCCTCCCTCTTCCTTCTTCAACTCCCAAACCTCAACTCAACTCACAAACCTCAACTCTCAACTCAACCAACTTTCAAAACCTCCCACTCTAACTTTTATTCCCCCCTTGCATTCTCACTGGCCAATCACATCACACCTATTTTAACCCTTTCCTTATGACCCATCCTAGGAGGCAAACGCCACAATTACCACCCCAGTATCGTGGCTCAAAAAAACCCCCCACCATCAGCCACTGCCTGGCTCTGTCTGTCATTTCTTGTAGCAGTAAAGGGAAGGAGGCTGGGCTGTTAGCAAAATAGATGCATCACATTTATGAGACTTCAGGTTCAACTCCTGCAGCGGAGAAGCAGGAAGGAAAATCTGGTAAACCTCGATGTGGCATTTTGAAAAAGTGTTCCTGAAAAGTAAACATCAAAAAGAAAAAGAAAAGAAAAGTGAAGCTGAGATTCTGCAGAGCCCTGAAACTATAGGCCAGAACCTTCTCAACCGAGATGCATATACGCCAACCACAGGAAATGTGAATATACTCTCCCTAACTTTTGTACACAATGCTGTTGCCCAAATACACTGCGGATGGGTGACCTTATGGGAACTTTGGCAGAGGTTTCAACACCCTTCTCTCGAAATCTCCGATTTGCCTGTTTCCAGTGAAATCAAGACCAAACACTGGTCCCAAAATGGGGCACTAGGTTTAAACAAAGCAGACTTGTGTCAACTGCTCATTTCTGGGTGCTTGACTTACTGTACAGGAAAGGCTCTCACCTCTGTGTTTTCTGGAAGCTTAGTCAATAAGTCCTGATCGGATCGAGATAGATGAGAACACATGAACTGAAGACCCAGTTTCTCCCACAGGCTGCAGTTCAGTGCACCCTTGCCTAGGTTGGAGTAAACCTCTTAAACACGATGGGACTTACTTGCGAGTAGATGTGCATGGAATTGCATCGTCAGGCTGTGTGCACGCTGTAACTTTAAAGCACATTTTCCCCCTCAAAAAATTACGGGCACTGTAGCTTATTCAGGTTTCCTGGGAATTGTAACTCTGTGCATGGGCGCAGACAGGACTTACGTTGGGGGGGTGGGGGTGGGCAGGACCCCCAGCTGTCATCATCCTCTGTCTGGCTCTGTCTAGTATTTTCAGAATGAAATGTCTCAACAACAGTGGTTTCAAATTACTTTTTTGAACCCCAAGGGCTCAGAAAAATCCGACTAAACCTTCCACCATGTGAAAACTAGGAAGCTAAACAAAAAATTAACACCAGGGAGTACCTTTCATGTGGTGAATGAGTGTATATTTTGCAAAATTACAAAGAGCACTCCCTTTTTCATCTTGTTTTAGAAAAAAAATCTAAACCAAAACAAGTTTTCTCGGATTTGATGCAAACCTTTTCCGCACTTCTTAAATCCCTCCTTCCCCCTGTGATAGGAATTTTATGGTCTTAGATATATGGTAATCTTCATAAGTGTACCAACCAAGCACGTACGTAGATCAGCACAGGAAGACCAACCTGGAACCATTTTGATTCCTAAACTGAGTAAATGTTTTCTCTACAAGGTGAAAATGGGAAACCTCCCCATTGTCTCTTTCCTCACAAATCCTGTCTTAAGGGCACATTTAAGATATGAATAGGGTGTGAGCCTGTGACCTGGCCCAGGAACTAAGTATTTATCATTACAAGAAACTGGCCAGGCTATCCAGGCAATCCAATCAAGTAACTTGCGAGACAGGAGATAAACAACAACAGGAGAAAAACAACATTCAAATTTCTGTTTTAAGACCGCCTTTTCTGTGATGTATGTATGATGTATCTGAGGGGTGGTCTTTTCAAAAGGGGGTGGCAATTACAAAAGTCTTTATAAGGCCTTGTGTGCCATTTTTCTGGGTTCCTCCTCTCTCCTGCGGGTGAGGGGAGTGTTGTGTATTGAGTCAAAGGATTTTTATCTGTATTATGATTGTCTGTATTTTCATTAGGGTAAAGTAACTGCCTTTTGGTTTCAAAGGGTACAGCTACTATTGATTCATTTAAGCTGCTGTATTTGGATCCTCTGTCTTATTGGTTTCCTCCAAAAGGCAGGACTGTGATTGCCTGATATTGTTCCCTCCAAAATGTATCCTTTCTAGCTAGTTCCCTGTCCCTATAAATGTAGCTTTCCCCTCCTCAGTCTTCAGTCTTGTTTGCTTTAATAAAGAAGTGTTACTAGAGAACTGTCTCCAGCATATTATGTCAAGAGAGCTGAAATCACAAACACCACATCACAACAGGGAGCACCCTGTTGCAACAGATCAATAAAGATCTAACTTACTAGCTGCTTTGCTTCTCAATATTCTCTGGTTGGCCTCTGTTATTCTCTCCTACCAATAGGGAACCTATGTAAGGACTCTATATGGGCTCTTGGATACCCCAAAAGGGAAAAGGGCAATTTTTGTTTACAACACCCCCCATGCAGTTTTTCTGTGTGCACTCAGTAAGCAAAGCCCATGAAGATGCTCCCCTGTCCTTGTTGACCTTAGTCAGGTCTTTACTCTTGGCAAAGGACTGAATGACCACTCCAGGGGACAAGTGCACTGCTGAGCAAGAGAGATGGCCGGTCAGACCCACTGCTGCAGTATCCTGAATTCTGATGTTCTGCAGAGAACGGCTCACACATTATAACGAAGGATGAAATGATAGGTGACATGAATTTGTGTGACAAAAGCAGGCACTGACTTTTTCTTTTCTTTTTTTAAAGATATTTATTAAAGGTTTTAAACAGTAAAAACACCAAACACATAAAACACCATCACCAAGATACAACAAACGAAGAAAAACAAGAAAAGCAAAAAGATTAACATAAAATAAAAACAATACAACAAAGTCAAATGTCCAAAAACCGTATTTCAATAACCTTTTGGACTTCCTCACATCTCCCTTTCCTGCATTCCCATTTATAAAATTTTAAGCAGCAATTTATCATCTTGTTTCAACTCTTATTTTATAATTTTCATATAATATGTCTCCGACTTTAGATATTTTTATCAAATACTTAAATACTTAATGTAGACATAATGTTACTCCATATTTTATCCTTCTCTTAAACATCACTTATTCTCATATTTCTTTCAGCTAAATTGCTGATGCCATGTTGTTTTCTATCCTGCATTTTCTTAACATTCATACAGTTTATAATGTTTTTGTAAATAGTCCTTAAACTTTTTCCAGTCCTCTTCCACTGTCTCTTCTCCCAGGTCCCGGATTCTGCCAGTCATTTCTGCCAATTCCATGTAGTCTATCAGTTGTGTCTGCCATTCTTCCAGAGTGGGCAAATCTTGGGTCTTCCAATGTAGGCACTGACTTTTTCTGGGGAAATGCTCTCTAGGGAGGGAGATGGTGGTGTTTGTATTTTTTTACTTGTTTAGAGGGTGACAGCTGCCGCCCCTGTCTACGCCCATGACTCTTTGAGAGGTAAACTGCAGTGACCAGAATTCATAGAGCGGGAGAATGTGATTTAAGGGGATACAGTGGTACCTCGGGTTAAGTACTTAATTCATTCCGGAGGTCCGTACTTAACCTGAAACTGTTCTTAACCTGAAACACCACTTTAGCTAATGGGGCCTCCTGCTGCTGCCGCACCACCGGAGCACAATTTCTGTTCTCATCCTGAAGTAAAGTTCTTAACCTGAAGCACTATTTCTGGGTTAACAGCGTCTGTAACCTGAAGCGTATGTAACCTGAAGCGTATGTAACCCGAGGTACCACTGTAATATGTATGCAGACCATATTACTGCGTGACGCTCCTTCCTGAGTGGTGGTTAGCTTGGTAAAATGTGAGGTGCTTTGTAATTTTAAGGCTACGGCACTGTGAGCTTTCAGTTAAACAAAATTACTACTGCCCCTGATTGTACCTCCCACTATTAGAGGAAATTGACAGCTCGCTGTATTCTCGGATCTTATTTAGGATAACAGAGACTTTCATCTCTTCCAGTTCAAGTAAATAAACCGAATCGACTGTGTTGCGGATGTTCAAGGGCAACCTTAGAAAACCTGGAGCTCTGTTTGCCCCTTGCTGTTGTATTACCTTCCTTCCTGCGCATTACGTTCCAAATCGAAACCTGTTTTTCCCTTTCGGTGGGCCCCTCAAAGCAGAGAATATTAAGCAAGTGGAGGGATATCTTTTATTTGGAGCAGATAGCGTTCAAGCAGCAGCGTGCAAGCTTCCAAGTTACACAATAGCCCCACATTTGGGCTGCATGTTCAAAGGGAGAAAATAAAATAAAAAATAAAATCGTGGCGGGGGAGGGAGATTTGACGTTCCTGGGCAAGGCATGTTTTTGTAGATAGTTCATTCCATTGCCTGCTAACAGTAGTGGGTTAAAAACACACACACACACACACAACTGTTAAGATAAAGGGAGACAGCTGGAGGAGACAATTAGGTTGAACACAGGCCATGTGATCACATTTCAAGTTACACAAAACCCACCCCTAACCACAAGGGACAAAGCCAGGCGGGGTATGAAAAAAATGTGCTAACTTTGAAGCTATTAATATCAGGCACTGCATGCAAATTGGTCATACGGGATATAGCAATATATGAATCTCACAATTCCTGAAACAGATTAAAATCTCCACTTCAGGCACTGGGCAGTGAGAAAATAGTATTATTATTAAAGCTTTTATTGGGTAGAGCAGAGTAATAAGAGCAATGGGTGGCACATGATGTGCCCCAGGAATTATACAGAAATCTATGTACAGCAGATTATTTAGATATAGCAGCATCGGTGTGCATTGGTCTTTAGAGAGGACAAGTGGACAGGTCTGTGCCCTGAGGAGCTTACAGTATAAAATTGCAGAGAAAGCGGGCAAGACACGGAGGCAAAGAAGCAATATGCCGTTGTTTCAGTTTGCAGCCTGTGTTTTCATAGAATCATAGAGTTGGAATAGACCACAAGGGCCATCGAGTCCAACCCCCTGCCAAGCAGGAAACACCATCAGAGCACTCCTGACATATGGTTGTCAAGCCTCTGCTTAAAGACCTCCAAAGTAGGAGACTCCACCACACTCCTTGGCAGCAAATTCCACTGTCAAACAGCTCTTACTGTCAGGAAGTTCTTCCTAATGTTTAGGTGGAATCTTCTTTCTTGTAGTTTGGATCCATTGCTCCGTGTCCGCTTCTCTGGAGCAGCAGAAAACAACCTTTCTCCCTCCTCTATGTGACATCCTTTTATATATTTGAACATGGCTATCATATCACCCCTTAACCTCCTCTTCTCCAGGCTAAACATGCCCAGCTCCCTTAGCCGTTCCTCATAAGGCATCGTTTCCAGGCCTTTGACCATTTTGGTTGCCCTCCTCTGGACACGTTCCAGTTTGTCAGTGTCCTTCTTGAACTGTGGTGCCCAGAACTGGACACAGCACTCCAGGTGAGGTCTGACCAGAGCAGAATTCAGTGGGACTATTACTTCTCTTGATCTAGATGCTATACTCCTATTGATGCAGCCCAGAATTGCATTGGCTTTTTTAGCTGCCGCGTCACACTGTTGGCTCATGTCAAGTTTGTGGTCAACCAAGACTCCTAGATCCTTTTCACATGTACTGCTCTCAAGCCAGGTGTCACCCATCTTGTATTTGTGCCTCTCATTTTTTTTGCCCAAGTGCAATACTTTACATTTCTCCCTGTTAAAATTCATCTTGTTTGTTTTGGCCCAGTTCTCTAATCTGTCAAGGTCGTTTTGAAGTGTGATCCTGTCCTCTGGGGTGTTAGCCACCCCTCCCAGTTTGGTGTCATCTGCAAATTTGATCAGGATGCCCGTGAGTCCATCATCCAAGTCGTTGATAAAGATGTTCAATAAGACTGGGCCCAAGACAGAACCCTGTGGCACCCCACTAGTCACTCTTCTCTAGGATGAAGAGGAACCATTGATGAGCACCCTTTGGGTTCGGTCAGTCAGCCAGTTACAAATCCACTGAGTGGTAGCATAGTCAAGACCGCATTTTACCAGCTTCTTTACAAGAATATCATGGGGCACCTTGTCAAATGCCTTGCTGAAATCAAGGTAGGCTACATCCACTGCGTTCCCTTCATCTTCCAGGCTTGTAATTCTGTCAAAAAATGAGATCATGTGTTTTGGTTGACTTAGAGTAGCACACGTGAACAAGGTCTTACTAGCCCACATCTAGCAGTCTTAAATGTTCAGGCCTTGTCCATAGGATTAGCTGCATTGCACCTTTCCACCCGTTGAAATGGTTGTTCTTACCTAGGACAATTATAAAAAGGTAAACAGTAAAGACCCCGTTTACCTTTTTATAATTGTCCTAGGTAAGAACAACCATTTCAACGGGTGGAAAGGTGCAATGCAGCTAATCCTATGGACAAGGTCCAGTCAAAGGTGACTATGGGGTGCGGAGCTCATCTCACTTTTCAGGCCGAGGGAGCCGGCATTTGTCTGCAGACAGCTTTCCGTGTCATGTGGCCAGCAGTACTAAACCGCTTCTGGTGCAACGGGACACCCTGATGGAAACCAGAGCGCACAGAAATGCCATTTACCTTCCCACCACAGTGGTACCTATTTATCTACTTGCACTGGCATGCTTTTGAACTGCGAGGTTGGCAGGAGCTGGGACAGAGCAATGGGAGCTCACTCCATCATGGGGATTCGAACTGCGGACCTTCTGATCAGCAAGCCTAAGAGGCTCAGTGGTTTACACCACAGCGCTACCCATGTCCCCTGCAGGACCATTAATATTACCATGGAACGAGTTATCGGGCCAAACTGGTGTCTTGTTAATCTGAGTGAGTGGATTGGTGTAGCGTCCTTCATGTAATTACCGTATTTTTCAGCCCATAGGGTGCACCGGCCCATAGGGCGCACCTAGTTTTTTTGGGGGGGAATAAAGAAAAAAAATTATTTCCCCCCCCCAGGCGCGGGGCTGGGGCGGGGAAGCCTGAGCTTCCCCCAACCCCAGCCCCCAGAACAGGCAGCTCTCCACAAGCCGTGGGAGAGCTGCGCGAAGCCCGAAGCCTGAGGGGCGCTGAGCTCAGCACGCCCTCAGGCTTCGGGGTGCAGGCAGCTCTCCTGCGGTTTGCGGATAGCTTCCTGAAGTCTGGAGAGCGAGAGGGGTGGGTCGCACCGACCCCTCTCGCTCTCCAGGCTTCTGCGAAAGCCTGCATTCGCCCCATAGGACGCACACACATTTCCCCTTCATTTTTGGAGGGTGGAAAGTGCGTCCTATAGGGCGAAAAATACAGTACACAATACCCAAATGTCAGCACGGTCCAATATTTGCCCCGTCACCACAAAATGATTTGAGCAGTGGTTCCAAGAAGTGTTTGGCTCCAAGGGAAGTGGAGGAGCAATGGTCACACCCACTTTAGCTGACACTTTAGCTGTGCAATGAAGGCAGAATCTGGCGTCAGAAAAGAGAACATCTCACTGTGCAGCCTGTCATATTGTCAAGGAGCTGTCAGTGAGGCAGGTCATCCACAGGGCAGGTACACACACAGCAGGCATGGAAGGCAAGTAGCTCTTTATTAATAGAAAGTAACAAGACTCTGGGGCTGTCCTGCCAATCTCTGACTCCTCTCTGCCTGAGTCCCAGCCTCTAACCGTCCTTCTTCTGACCTCCCTTGATTGCTCGAACCTCCTGCTTCTAGCACCTCCCAGCTCATCCCTTCTGTAGACTTCTCTTCAGTGTCCCACCCAGTGCGAGATTTGCGTATAAGCTAAACAAGCTGTAGCTTAGCGCCAATTAAAGGGGGGGGGGGGGAAATGGATGTACATTTCCAAAATATAAGATAAAAAACAAATTAAACCTACATACAGTGGTACCTCAGGTTAAGTACTTAATAAGTTCCGGAGGTCCGTACTTAACCTGAAACTGTTCTTAACCTGAAGCACCACTTTAGCTAATGGGGCCTCCTGCTGCCGCTGCGCCGCTGGAGCACAATTTCTGTTCTCAACCTGAAGCAAAGTTCTTAAGCTGAAGCACTATTTCTGGGTTCTGTAACCTGAAGCGTATGTAACCTGAAGCATATGTAACCTGAGGTACCAGTGTACAGCAAATGGCTTTAGAGATCTATTAGGTACATTTTAGCCAATTTTCGTAACATTTTCTTTAAGTGCACTGCATGCAGTAAAATTAATACCTTCCTTCCACAACCTTTCCCAAGTTTCTAACTGAATATGATATCCAAAATCTTTAGCCCATTGTATCACCACCCCTTTGACTTCCTCATCTTTAGTATGCCATTCCAATAATAATTTGTACATTTTCGATGATATTTTCGACGTAGGAGCTTGATCTGGCGTTTTAGCACATTGCCAGAAGTGTGGGAATTATAAGTATAAAGGATAGGCAGGAATCTTGTCTCCTAAGAGACACTCCTTTGTAGATATTAGGGAGCTGGCTGTGCCGTGTGCTCAACTGATGCTAGCCTTCCCTCCACTGGGAGACAGCTGTGAGGATCAAACATACCGCATCTGTCAAATAAACATCCTGTGGGTGTTCTGCTCCCCTTTCTCCCCACTGCTACCTCATTTTTATCTGTTCGGGGCCAAGGATCTGTGTCTCTGTGCTCTTCGCTTTCATCTGTGCAAAACAATATTTCTCTGGGGACAAAGCACGAAAAGTCCGCTTTCTGTGTGTGTTTGAGTTACCGCGTGCAGGGAAAGCTACCTAGCAGGCTATTCTCCTGAAAAATAAACAGATATAAAATTTAAAGCAAATCAAGAACACACAGCTTCACCTCAACACAAAGAGTAATGGTAACACAGCAATATTTCATCCTTCCCCACCCAGCCAATGCTTTCTATGCATGCAGATACTAATAAACAAGACCCAAAAAGATGCAGCTAATGCAGTGGTGTCCAAACCTTTTTCAAAGAGGGCCAGATTTGATGAAGTGAAGGGCCATGAGGGCCGACCAAAGTTGTTGACCTTTGACCTTTTTTTAGGATTGAAGTTGTTGAGCTTTTTTATGATTTTACCCCAAAGTTGTTGAGTTTTAAGACTGAAGTTGTTGAGCTTTTATTAGGATTGAGGTTGCAGAGGTTTCTTTAGGATTTTACCTCAGGAAATAAACTGCCACAGGGACCGGATTAAACCGACCGGCGGGCCGGATTACACCACCGAAATGGACTTTGGACATGCCTGTTTTAACCCCTTCTTCCCACCCCTTCTCTACCTTAAAGCATCTCTCCTTCCCTCCCCCCAACCCCCCACTTTACTGGGACCCAGTTCAGGCCAAGACAAGCTGGCCATGGCCACATTTTATCTGACCCTTAGGAACTGATGTAAGCAACTTCTTGCTATAACCTATTGAGTTCAATAGAACTTAGTCTAAGGTAAATGTGTATAGGATTGCAGCTGAGCAAGATGGTAAATTTTATTCCCCTCCTCCACCCCCGCAACAAGAAACTTGGAACTCCCTTAGAATGAAGCACTAGATTCCGTTGAATCTATGAATCTATGAAAACGATAGAATTCTGAAAGGTGTCTCAGTTTTGCAGGTGGCCCTGAAGCGCAGAGAAAAGCAAATCCTTTTCTGTCCAGCCTTTTGTGCATGAACTAAAAAGGCAAGATTTAGTTCATTGGACTATGGACCTGGGTGTGCCATATTCAAATAACAAACACAAGAAAGCAATTTGACTTGTGCACATTTATCTGGCTTTAATCTCTAAAGAGCCGTTTGCTGTGGGCTGCCCGGGGTGTTAAATCGATCCATATTCATCTACTTTAAGCTCTGCAGCGTCACTGACTGTACCACGGAAAAAGCGCTCTTCAAATGGTCCGTGTTTGTCTACCTTTGATCTCTAGGCTGTTATTTCCTGTGGGCTGCTTCTGTATGTGAGGCTTGTTCGAAAGAGAAATACCGTCCACGTTTGGAGGTCTGCTGGGTGGAATATACTCATGAGCTCAGCACAAGAGTCACTTTTGCCGTTCGTGCACAGGCTAAAAAGCTACCATGATCACGTAGCTCAGTTGCGTGTCGAGACCCCGCAGCCACCCCCTCGTTGGAAATAACTTACACAAGGGCACGGATATTAGGTTTATGTTATTGGGCAAATTTTGGGCCACAACTTTATTGAAATTACAGAATGTGAGCGGTATTGGCTTAGGCATTGTTTGGACCTGACTATATCTGACTCCTTCCCATTATGCAGGAAGTCCAGTAAGGGTAAGCCACCGGTTGGGGGAGCCCTGTCGATGCGAACCAACTCAAGCTCCCCCTGGTGTTTCCATTGGGGTCATGTCAAGGCCCAAGCCCCCAGCCGGGCTTCAGACTAGATCTACACCCCCAGATTCCTTTAACGGAATACCCTTAAGCATGGAGGGGCAGGTGATGGCCACACCTCCCCTCCCCCCCCAAGAAGCGAGCCAAAGAGGAAGTCCTCTGGCTCGCTCCTCCATTTAAACAGCTCCGGCCATGTCCCCCCCGGCCAGTGGATTGGCTGGCTGGGCTCTGACATGGCCGGGATCCCCCAGGCAATGGGGGACAAGGTCCCCCGCCCCCAGTGGGGAATGGGTGGCCACGCGGTCCACCGCAACTCCTCCCCACTGGGAAGTGGAGCGGATTAGCAAAGCACAAAGACCTCAGAATGGATGCCTCACGTCCAGTCTTCAGTCTTCCCAGTTTAAGGATCTCAGATCTCAGATAATAGAGCTGAGTCAAAGAAGATAGCCAGAGAAGTCAGTCTGCAGGCAGATGAACTGGTGGGCTTCGAAGGATAAAGAGACTGACATCGTTTAATGTTTCTGACGGCCGAGAGTGCCAGATTTACGTATAAGCTAAACAAGCTCTAGCTCAGGGCTCCATTCTCTTGGGAGCCCCCAAAAAAAATAAAGGGAAAGAAACCTGGATGTACATTTCCAAAATATAAGATAAAAAACAAATAAAACAAAACCTACATACAGCAAAAGTGTTTTGTGTTGTGTAGGTTCCTATGATGGAAGTCATGGGCCCCGCCTGCTCCCTCAAATATCCCTGGTTTGCTCCTTTCTATATATAGGGTGCCTACATTCTGCATGGAATGGTTGCATGGCAACATGGGCAAATGGCTTGAGATACCTATGAGGTCCATCAATTACCACATAGCATATATTCAACACCAAAAAACAGCGACAACCTGGTGTTGACAAAGGACAGCTGGACATATAAGGGGCCCCATTACCTTCAGGAGCTGAGGGCCTCATCAAACTGAAATCCGGCCCTGGTTCCACCACCAGGATCTGGGATCTAGGTCGTCTTCTTCTGTTCCCTCCTAGGTTAGGATGTAATGCCTCCAAAGTTGCAACCATGTGGGTCTCTTTGGCCAGAAAGGAAGTGGAGGAAGAGGTCCACAACAGAGTCCCACCGGGGAAGCGATGAGCATCCATTAGCTCAGGCATGTGCAAAATCCGTTTCGTCCAGCCCCTGTGGCAGTTTATTTCCTGGGGTAAAATCCTAAAGAAACCTCCACAACTTCAATCCTAATAAAAGCTCAACAACTATAGCTTGTTTAGCTTATACGTAAATCCGGCACTGGATCCTTCTCTACAGATGTTGCCTTGTAATGGCTCAGGCAATAAGAGGCGGAGGATTCTTTGCCATTAATGGATGGCCTATCTCAGTGACCAGATGGAGGCATCACAGAGAGAGAGAGATTAATGGGGTGATGACAGTCACTCGCACCTGATACCCCCCCACTGAGCTCCACCAAAAGAGATTCAGCAGGTGCCTTTTGTGTCAACTTTTAAACGCTTGATGGAAACATTTCTGTTCCGAGAGGACTATGCAGGCGATTAAGAATACATTTTCCCACAACGGTCAGCTGATGGTTTTTGTTATATATTTTATGTAATATTGCTGTAAACTGCTTTGGTATTTTTCATTTTATGATATGGAGGCATATCAACATTTTAATTTTTTTTTAATAAATAAAGCAAGCATCCAAAATTGTCTTGCAAAAGAAAGCGCATGCCATTGCCTTGTGCCGGATACAAATTTATTGTGGTATTTTGATGGTATTATGTTTATTTCAAATTCACCCGGCAAACTATGTTGATATAAGAAATAACAACAGTGGTACATTGGTTTAAGAACAGCTTAGTTTATGAACAACTTGGATTAAGAACTCTGCAAACCCGGAAGAAGGTGTTTTGGTTTGTGAACTTTGCCTTGGAATAAGAACATGTTTCACTTCTTGTTGAGTGTGTTCCATTTGTGAATTGAGCCCCCGCTGCTATGGGAAAGCACGCCTTGGTTTAAGAATGCTTTGGTTTAAGAACGGGCTTCCAGAACGGATCAAGTTTGTAAACCAAGGTACCACTGTATATACCTATTAAAAATATATATTTCCCTGTACTGTAATGCGGTATAATTATCATATGGGCCAAGATTTGAACAAGCATCAGGACTGCGCAGCTATCTCCTGCATCAGCTGTGGAATCAGACTATGTTTTGTTTCCAGCCACGAGGTGGAGCTATAAAACCCTGAAATAAACCATATAAATGTAGCAAAGGTCCCCTTGCCTTTTTTCTTTCTTTTCTTGGCAAAGGGTGGTAGTTTTTTTGGTACACAAGGTCACGGGATTTGTTGTAATGGCGGGCAGTTGTGTGGAAATAGTTGTGTACTCCTGCCATAGCTGTCAACTTACAGATTTGAAAATAAGGGACCAGCAGCCAAAATAAGAGATTTTGCTATTGTAAAGAGTTACATACATTGGTAGGATTGACAGATTCATAGAATCATAGAATCATAGAGTTGGAAGAGACCACAAGGGCCATCGAGTCCAACCCCCTGGGCATTGTCGGCCAATTGGTGTCAAAGAAAGACAGAACGTTTTTTATGTATGCTACAATAGCAGCAAGAATACTCATCGCAAAGTATTGGAAGACACAAGATTTACCCACTCTGGAAGAATGGCAGATGAAGGTGATAGACTACATGGGACTGGCTGAAATGACCGGCAGAATCCGAGACCAGGGGAAAGAGACGGCGGAAGAAGATTGGAAGAAATTTAAAATTTATCTTAAGAAATATTGTAAAATTAATGAGTGCTAAAATGTTGTGGTTATAGAAAGTAGGGGATTATAGCTGTAAAAGATTAAGTAAAAGAAAAGAAAAGGAAAAATTAGACAAAATTAAGGGGGAGGATTTGCTGAAACAAATTTGGGAATTGGAATGCAGAAAGGGGAGGTACGGGGAAGTCGGTGAAGTAAGTTTTAAGAAAAAAAAGGATTCAAAATTATACATGTTTGTTTTTGTGTGTGTATGTTTGTATTGTATTGTGTGTGTTTTTATAATTTGTGAAAATCCAATAAATATTTATATAAAATAAATAAATAAATAAATAAAAAGGTAAAGGGACCCCTGACCATTAGGTCCAGTCGTGACCGACTCTGGGGTTGCGGGGCTCATCTCGCTTTATTGGCCGAGGGAGCCGGCATACAGCTTCCGGGTCATGTGGCCAGCATGACTAAGCCGCTTCTGGCGAACCAGAGCAGCACATGGAAACACCGTTTACCTTCCCACTGGAGCAGTACCTATTTATCTACTTGCACTTTGGTGTGCTTTCAAACTGCTAGGTGGGCAGGAGCAGGGACCAAACAACGGGAGCTCACCCTGTCGCAGGGATTCGAACCGCCGACCTTCTGATCGGCAAGTCCTAGGCTCTGTGGTTTAACCCACAGCGCCACCTGCGTCCCTGCGGTATAAATAAATCATCATCATCATCTTACTAGGACTTGGGAGACGAGCATTCAAGTCCCCGCTGAGCCATGAAGTTCAGTGAGTGACCTTGGGCCAGTCAAGTTAGGCTGAGAGGCACAACCTCACAGGGTTGTTGGTAAGAATTAAATGAGGAGGGGGAGAACCATGTACACCACCTTAAGCTCCTTAGATAAGAGGATAAAAATGCAGTAAGTACCGCGGTGCCAAGTAACTTAACTTGTGCTGTGGGACTTGAGACCCTTTCTTGAAGCTAGCAGCCGCCCCTTAGAAAAGAGGACATAGATTTGCTAAAAAAATTGCACATGCTACTTTCTATTTGTGCAGATGTAAACTGAGCAGCAGTTACTGCAATTTATATAAGAAAGGCAGCCGATCTTGCCACGGGAGGGGGGGCAGACAGTGAGCAGGCATGTCTGCTGATCTGTTGATGGGCCAATCCGAAGCCCCTTGCCCTCCCTTGGTGGGATCCTTTATCTTTCCATCGGACTTAGACCAGACAAGCCAAGTCGCCATAAAGTAGGACGCATGATCCCCTCTTCCACTGCCAGCTCCTCCCAGGAAATGGTACGAGTGGGAACTGGGCTAGAGTTCACACCGCAGAGACGTCCTTGGTGCTTTTGTTTGAAAGGGGACGTAGGTAAATGGGCCATATTTCGTTATCTGCTGCTGGTCTGGAGCATGATTCTCTGTTCCTTCTGTTTCATCAGCCACGGCTATTCCAGGACTTGCGTGTCGAGGTCCCCAAGCCACCCCCCTAAATAAATCACAATTCACGCAGAATTTTTGTTTAAGGTTTTTGGCATAATTTTGGCCACAACTTTACAGTGGTACCTTTGGTTACGTACTTAATTCGTTCTGGAGGTCTGTTCTTAACCTGAAACTGTTCTTAACCTGACACACCGCTTTAGTTAATGAGGCCTCCTGCTGCTGCCGCACCGCCAACGCGAAATTTCTGTTCTCCTCCTGAAACAAAGTTCTTAACCCAAGGTACTATTTCTGGGTTAGCGGAGTCTGTAACCTGAAGCGTATGTAACCTGAGGTACCACTGTATTAAAATACATAATGTGAGTGGTTGCTTAGGCATTGGTTGCGACTATCTGTCCCCGCCCCGGGACAGAACTGACTTCCAGATTCCAGCGAAAGCCAGTAAGGGAAAACAATATTGGGGAGAGAATGGGGCTGGGCACCATACCGTCACCTCTTCCCACATGCTCCCAGGGGCTTGCACGGCCCTAGCTCCTTGCCGGGGATACGGACAAAAGAATGGCAAACCCCTGGATTCCTTTAACGGAATAACCTTGCAGCAGCAGCATTGGAGGGGCAGGCACAGCCAATCCATACCAATTTTTGAAACCAATGCCTAAGCGCAACCTTATAGGTTGCAACGATTTGCTACGCAGTAGGCAAAAACCGAATGGCCCCAGCCAATCAGCCAAATGGACAAAATTCCTACCAGGCCCCTGCCCCAAAAGCCGACGACCCCATGACAGGCATAACAAGGTCAAATGCAACAAATACCCTAAAATTAGGGAGGGTGGGCGGGTGATCCGATGTGCGCTGCGAAAAGAGGAAGCTCAACGCTGCGCGCAGGGCATATATTCAACCCAGGCTGTCACTCAAAAATTGGCAACATCAAACTCTCCCCAGCAACCTGAAGAGTCCAATCACATTTTGGGCCAACCAAACCAACTTGCCTAGCAACAGGGGGTGTCTGGTTAATCCCACCGCAACCCGTGCTCTCCATGAAGGAGAGCACGCATTGTCAACCTTTCTTTAGGGAGGACGGCACTGCCAGCGGGATGGGAGGAGGCGGGCAGCGGCTGGAGGGTGGCTTCTCCAGCGGGAAAGGCTGGACGCAACGCATCCCGGCTCAGCTGGTCGCTTTGTGCCGCGGTGGCCACAGCAGACGGAGGCTCCGGGCGCAGTGCTGCTTTGGCACAGGCGGCATGGCAGAGGTGGGCGAGGGTGGCGAGCTGATGCCAGGAGGTGCTGCGTCCAGCCTCCGCCTCTTCCCTGCCGCCCTCCAGAACTTGGCGCCCTGGCGCCCTGTGCCACTAGCCTCTATGGGTAAGACGGCCCTGGTTCTGAGCTATCAGCGACCTTCTGAACTCTGAGCTATGAGCCACCATCCATCTCAGGTCTCTCTCCCGCCCTGCAAGATATATTGCATCCTTGCATCAGCAAGCTCTTGATTGTTTTCTAAAGGAAGAGCTTGCAGATGAGTTTATGGCGATATGTGCAATGTTTGCTTCTTCTGCAGACGACCTGTCCCAGTCACAAAAGACAGCATTGTTCATATATTGACCAGATTTCACAAAGTCCTCCTAGCCATTGATATTGACTATCTTTTGGTTATAAAAGACAAGAAAGGTCAAGGATTATGTGCGTGTTATCGGAAGGCTTGCATTCTTACTCTCTGTTTGAGCTCGCCATTGGTAAAATTCCCAAGGGAAAGGAGGAGTTGAAATCCACACTCCTTGTCTTCCATACTGGTTCTGAAGTGTAAGGAAACCTTAGGATTTTTGCTACTGTTGAATAAGAACAAAGGATTGTCTACAAAGGGTAAAATCTAGCGACTGATTCAATAACCAGGCTAAGTAATGTTTGCCTGATGTGCTCTGTTGTTGCAAAGAAGGGCAGGTGGGTTTTGTGGGACTGAACTAGTGGTTTCGTGATCTTCCATTATTTTTATTTATCTGTAGTACCGTTGACAAGTCATATGTAGCTTAAAGGTAAAGGGTAAAGGGACCCCTGACCATTAGGTCCAGTTGTGACCGACTCTGGGGTTGCGGCGCTCATCTCACTTTATTGGCCGAGGGAGCCGGAGTACAGCTTCCGGGTCATGGGGCCAGCATGACTAAGCCGCTTCTGGCGAACCAGAGCAGTGCACGGAAGCGCCGTTTACCTTCCTGCCAGAGTGGTACCTATTTATCTACTTGCACTTTGACGTGCTTTCGAACTGCTAGGTTGGCAGGAGCAGGGACCAAGCAACAGGAGCTCACCCCGTCGTGGGGATTCAACCCACCATCCTTCTGATCGGCAAATTCTAGGCTCTGTGGTTTAACCCACAGCGCTACCCGTGTTCCTCATATGTAGCTTAGAAATGCACAAATTTTGTATTTCATTCATTTATTGGGATTTTATTCCCCCTTTCTCCAAGGAGCTCAGATGAAGCAAATGTTCTACCCATCCCCACTGAACCCTCACACCAACCTTGTGCGGTAAGCAAGACTTGGGGGGAAAGTCAGCGTCATCCCTGAGCAACTTTGAATTAGAAGCTTCCTGCACTGGGTCCTGTATTCGAAACACACCAGATTTCAGGGGTGCATGCAGGCCTGTAGCCGGACAATTTGAGGGAGATGAAGCCGCCATCTGGAAAAAGAACGCTCCTTCAAAGGGGACTTTGCTGCCCTGACAAACTGGTGCCATTAGCGCAAAGGAACCATCACCTCCTGCAAAACTTAACCTGCGGAAAGCCATTCTGTCAAGCCCCATAGTGACATTCCTAACCAAACCAGCGCATTTTGGGGAAGGCGGGAGGAAGAGAAGAGAAAAGGAAGAGTATATGTGTTTATACAAAAGGAAAGAGGGGAAAGGGCCACAGAAGAGAATGAGCAACATAATGTGACACACGATTTCCTTATCTTACTTCCACAGTTTCTTTTCTCTTTTTAAAATAAATTTCGCAGGGTTTCTCAAACTTGGGTCTCCAGCTGTTTTGGACTACAGTTCCCATCATCCCTGACCACTTGTCCTGCTAGCTAGGGATGATGGGAGTTGTAGTCCAAAAACAGCTGGAGACCCAAGTTTGGGAAACCCTCATTGGAGTATAAAGAAAAACTGAGAACTTAATCTCAGATATCTTTTCCCTCCAAACTGAAGCATTAATCTAAATAGCTCATCAAAGGGAAAAAAGAGAAGAAAAAGAGTAAGAACAAAAGAAGAAAAAGAAAGCATAGAAAGAAGAGAAGAACCTCGGGTTAAGAACTTAATTTGTTCCGGAGGTCCGTTCTTAACCTGAAACTGTTCTTAACCCGAAGCACCACTTTAGCTAATGGGCCTCCTGCTGCCGCCACACCACCAGAGCACGATTTCTGTTCTCATCCTGAAGCAAAGTTCTTAACCTGAAGTACTATTTCTGGGTTAGCGGAGTGTGTAACCCGAAGAGTATGTAAAAGATGCAGGGATTTATGATATGTAAAATGAACCATGGAAAGAGAAGAAGGGAAGTCATTGATATCTTAAGGATGTAAAATGAGTATTTTAAATTGTGAAACAGAAAATTTAATAAAATTTATATAGAAGAAGAAGAAGAATGAGCTGCAATTCTCCAGACATTAATTTCTTCACACGCTTTGGCTCAGCTACAGGGAACATGCGCTTGCTACTGTACAAACCCGCTCTGAAAAGTACATTATTGGGTAACACACCAATAATAATAATAATAATAATAATAATAATAATAATAATAATAATAATAATATATTGTTTATACCCTGCCCACCTGGCTGGGTTTCCCCAGCTACTCTGGGCGGCTCCCAATAGAATATTAAAAACATGATAAAAGATAAAAGATCAAACATTAAAAACTTCCCTAAACAGGGCTGCCTTCAGATGTCTTCTAAAAGTCAGGTAGTTGTTTATTTCCTTGACATCTGATGGGAGGGCGTTCCACAGGACAGGCGCCACCACTGAGAAGGCCCTATGCTTGGTTCCCTGTAACCTCACTTCTCGCAGGGAGGGAACCACCAGAAGGCCCTCGGAGCTGGACCTCAGAATGATGGGGGGTGGAGATGCTCCTTCAGGTATACTGGGCTGAGGCCGTTTAGGGCTTTCAAGGTCAGCACCAACTCTTTGAATTGTGCTCGGAAACGTCCTGGGAGCCAATGAAGGTACCCTGTAATGTTCGTATGCTGTTATTTGCACACTGTGCCCAAGTCAGTGTATCCCTGGAGGCACAGGAACGGGGCAGATCAGCTTGCAGACTTGACCCACAGAAGCCGCTCCTGAATTTAGTAAAAGGCTGTATTGGCACAGACCCTAAATATAGCAGCTGCCTTCAAGATCCCGCTGCATCAAGGGATCACGTTCCCCATATTCTCTTACACGCACGTGATCTGCTTCTCCTGGACTCTGCCCATTGCAGCAGACAGCAGTCTGTGCAAACAGCTGTGTGAGTCAGCAAGCGCCTGAACTTTGCTCTATATCGGCTAATGAAGCATCGCCAATAAATGGACATGTGAGGCTCAAAAAACCCAGTGGAAGTTGACCAGGCCCATTCGCTTTCTGACACGTAAGGTAGTTGTGCAACAATAGCTCTGGTTCAAAAGACTTAGTTCAAAGTATGTTCAGATATAGATATACTCCAACGAGACCCACATCTCGCTGAACTTGGGAGGAGAAAGTGAGAGTGCCTCTCAGGAGAGTGAAAGTATTCTGAAGCAGCCTTAGAAACCGAGATATGAAAACTAGGATAGGGTTGCCATACAGACACTCCAAAAATGGTTGAGCTTTTTTTTTTTAGGCTGACCATTATTGTTGAGCATTTTTTAAGGAAACCACAAAAATTGTTGAGTTTACAAAAAAGCAATGTCTGGGAAAATACAGGTGTAAATGGCACCTTAAACCTAGGTTATCGGTGCAAAAACGGACTGTCTAGGCGTGCTTTTTTATAACAAGAATACAAAGCTGAAAATGAATGAACAGCAGCTAATATTTTTCATATGATCTAGTCCTTCTCCTTCCCACCCCCCTAATATTCTTAAGAGGGTCTCTTCTCTAGTCTTCAGAGAGTAGCTGGAAGTGGGGCGGCAGAAAAAGCTCCTCCTTTCCTTCCACTCTGCAGTTTTAATCTGAAATCTTAGGCACAGGACTGCGCCCAGAGCTCGGAAACTGCTCACGCTAATGAAATTCCCTGTCACAAAATGTGCCCAGAACAAAGGGAGTTTTGAACGCTGATCTGAAGGACTTTTAGGGGCAGGTTATGACCTGATATCTTGAAGTTCTGTTTTTTTCTGGCTATAATGTAAACCAGCAATAATGTAAACCAACAAAGGTTGCATGGTTTGAAGCCACAATGGAGATATCGGTTCCAACATATTTTACTATAAAGTGATATGCTGTAAAATAAGAAATAGTGCCTGTTTGTTTTTCTCCTTCTCCCGCCATATTTATTTCCTGTTGTCATGTCTTTTGGATCGCAAGTCTGAAGGCAGGGACTGTCTCATCACTGACACATTTAAGCTATTCTTGGAGCCTTCTGAATGTTCTCTAGGGAACTTTTCTTGTTACATAAACTACAGTGGTACCTCGGGTTAAGAACTTAATTCCTTCTGGAGGTCCATTCTCAACCTGAAACTGTTCTTAACCTGAGGTACCACTTTAGCTAATGGGGCCTCCTGCTGCCGCACGATTTCTGTTCTCATCCTGAAGCAAAGTTCTTAACCCGAGGTACTGTTTCTGGGTTAGTGGAGTCTGTAACCTGAAGCATCTGTAACCTGAGGTACCACTGTAGTTGCATTGTGCCATCTCTGAGGGTTGGAAATCAATTTACCATGTTGCCCACAATGGGGAATGATCTGAGATAGCATTGCACATTATTATAGCATACTGTAGCCGTGTGGTGAAGGGGCCAGAGACCAGCACTCTGTACACCCACGAGAAAGAGTAATACCATGGTGACAACCGCCATGAGCCCACCAAGTTATGTCGTTGCAACAAAGGTTGGAATCAATCTGTCTAGAGCTTTGTTGCTAACCAGGTTCAAATCTCCTGCTTAAGCCATTTTTTCCCAGGTAAAGCAAGACAGCAGTTCTAGTGTGTTAGAAAGAAATGAGTATTTATTTGAACTGAGGAGCTGAGGTGGCCTTTTAACATCAAATCAACCCATACCTGCCCTTTTTAAATCTCATTTTATCTTCTGTGCTTGGAACATAAAAGCGTTTTGGAGTTTTTGTTGTGATGAGAGACACACCCATTGCATTAAGTTCAGCTGATTTCAACACGATGACTTGTGAAGGGGAAACCAAGGTTGCATTGGTTTATATGACTGTGGGAGTTTTCTGCTTTCATTTCCCCATTTTAGTGGTTTCCAAGCTTTTTTTTTTACTTTGAAGAGACCCTTTTCCACGTGAATGGGTCTGCCTAAGAAGCGATGGAGGGGCAATTCTGTATTGCCAAAAGGATGAAATGCATCACACACACAAAAAAGAGGACAACATATTTGCATAAAAAATGCAGATGATAATGTGCACATATAGATATACAACTAGTAGAAATATTATTATTTAAATAGAAATGTAATGCATATATTGAGAAAGATGGTGATTGAGTGATCTGTGTCTGCTTTCCAGCTCTTAACTATGGGTACACAACTTCAAGGACCGCTCCCCTCCTTTCTCATAGTTCTATAAACTAGTCGTCTTCTTCTTCCTCAGTGCTGAAAATAGCATTTTTTTCAGGGTTTACCATCTTGGCTGCCTTGCAAGCCTTTCCCCACCTGGCCCGGGAGGGCAGCACCCGGACTGACTCCAGCTGCAAAAGCTGAGGTTGCCGAAGAGGACAGAGATCAGTGCTGGATTTACATATAAGCTAAACAAGCTATAGCTTAAGGCCCCACTCTCTTGGGGGCCCCCAAAAATTTAAAGACAAAAACACCTGGATGTACATTTCCAAAATATAAGATAAAAAACAAATAGAATAAAACCTACATCCAGCAACAGTGTTTTGTGTTGTGTAGGCTCCTACAATGTAAGTCAGGCATAGGCAAACTCGGCCCTCCAGGTGTTTTGGGACTACAACTCCCATCATCCCTAGCTAACATGACCAGTGGGCAGGGATGATGGAAGTTGTAGTCCCAAAACAGCTGGAGGGCCGAGTTTTCCTATGCCTGATGTAAGTAGTGGGACCCGCCTGCTAGCCTGTTCCCTAAAATATCACTGGTTTGCTCATTTCTATATACAGTGGTACCTTGGTTCTCAAACTTAATCCGTTCCGGAAGCCTGTTCCAAAACCAAGGCGCGCTTTCCCATAGAAATAAAACAAAACCTACATACAGCAACAGTGTTTTGTGTTATGTAGGCTCCTCTGATGTAAGTCATGGGCCCTGCCTGCTAGCCTGCTCCCTCAAATATCGCTGGTTTGCTCCTTTCTATATATAGGGTGCCTACATTCTGCATGGACTGGTTGCACAGCAACATGGGCAAATGGCTTTAGATACCTATTAGGTCCATAAATTACCATATAGCATATATTCTGTTATGTACTGAAGTTCTCACCCTGGGCCAGCAGGGGGATACTGTAGATAGTTATGCAAATGAAGGATCGAAAGTGACGTTCAGTGATTGGATAGTTTGTATGCAAATGAAGGATCGAAAGTGACATTCAGTGATTGGATAGTTTTAGAAAGTTGCTACAGTTACGTTGTTCTGGAGCTCTGTATAAGCAGGCTGACTGAGCTCTTCAGTTCAGTTCTGTTCTGGCCTCTGAATAAACAAGAGTTGTTTGAAGAATTGCTGTGTCGTCTAATATGTTCGTCCACAACTTAACATATTCAACACAAAAAGCAGCAACAAATTGTTGTTGACAAAGGACAGCTGGACATAGAAAGGGCTCCATTACCTTCAGTAGCTGAGGGCCTCATCAAACCTAAATCCGGCCCTGATAAAGACCCTCTTGGCTGCCTCTTTGTGCAGACCCAGGTCACTGAGCCTGAGCTTCACACCTCCTGCCACAAGCCACCATTTTCAGCAATGGCAGCAACAGCAGCAGATATCTTCTATGGCTGAGATAATATTTCATTCCCTTGTTAGTTAGGCTGTTTGAAATGTGCATTTTAGATCTGACTTCCTTTGCTAATGTTTTCTCTTAAAATGTTTGTGATAGTTGTTGCTGCTAACTTTTCTGTGTTATATATGCCTTTGGTAGTTGGCCGCCTCTGTCATGTTTTGTTTTGAAATCTTTAAGAGAATCTTTTAGTTTCCTGTTAATTGTGTTGCTTTGAATGCATGCTTTATATTTGATTTTCTTCAGAACCATTTTATTCTGGATTGTTGTGTTTGGTGTTTTAACGTGTTGCAAACAGCTTTGAGATTTTTTCATAAAAAGGTAATGTAGTATAGAAATGCTATAATAATAATAATAATAATAATAATAATAATAATAATAATAATATATGTTTTATGTGGAGTGTTGGCCTCAACATTGCCTTACATGGTCTGACACTCATTGCCTTACATGGTCTGACACTCAGAAAACACCTGTCCTCTGCAGTTAAATATTGCAGGTAAAGTAGGCTACAGGGCTTTTTTTCAGACAGAACTCACCGGAACTCAGTTCCAACATCTCTCAGGTGGGCACCATTGCCATGATAAGAGAACAAGAGAGGCATTCATGGTGAGTTCCAGCACCTCTTTTTCTAGAAAGAGAGAGCCAGTGTGGTGTAGTGGTTAAGAGCGGTAGTCTCATAATCTGGGGAACCGGGTTCGCGTCTCCGCTCCTCCACATGCAGCTGCTGGGTGACCTTGGGCCAGTCACACTTCTCTGAAGTCTCTCAGCGCCACTCGCCTCACAGAGTGTTTGTTGTGGGGGAGGAAGGGAAAGGAGATTGTTAGCCGCTTTGAGACTCCTGAAGGGGAGTGAAAGGCGGGATATCAAATCCAAACTCTTCTTCTTCTTTTTCTTCTTCTAGAAAAATAGCTCTGGCTGGGGAAACTGACTTTCTGTGAAGTTTGTCTTCTGTTAATGCCCTTTTCTTTGAGATTCCCCGATAAACTTCTGAGCAACCTCAACGTTCCTAGAACAGAGTTTGGAAGACACATCCCCTTTCCATCAAAACATGTCTTGACCTTTTGTGCATATTGCAATCCACCATCAATCTTTTCTGGTCAAATATGTTTAGAACTTATGGAAGAAGGAAACCAAAAGAAGGGCAGGGAATCAACAGCATGAAGAACTACAATCAACAATCTGTATTTCCCAACGTGCGTCAATCGTTCTGGTCAAATAACCTAGCAACCATGTTTAGGACATACTGAGAAAAGAAAGCGTAGGAAAAATTAAAAGTAAACAGCTTGAAGGACTATAATAAACAAATCTGCAAAGCAACTTTTAGTTTACTTTCGACTAGTGCAATGTCCTATGGGGTACTGGCTGCAGAGCTAAATCATCCCCTGACTGCAATGAATTCAGTCTCATTTGTCAACCAAATGTTGGTTTCTTTCAGAATGGTTCCTCCTGTTTGTAAGCTGCCTTCTGTTGTTAAACCCGTAACCATCTTCAACTCCAACAGAAATTTTCTCCTTTAATGGCTTTGATGTTTTTTAACCCTAGCAGCGATTAACTATACAGTGGTACCTCAGGTTAAGTACTTAATTTGTTCCGGAGGTCCATACTTAACCTGAAACTGTTCTTAACCTGAAGCACCACTTTAGCTAATGGGGTCTCCTGCTGCTGCCGCGCCGCTGGAGCAGGATTTCTGTTCACAATCTGAAGCAAAGTACTTAACCCGAGGTAATATTTCTGGGTTAGCGGAGTCTGTAACCTGAAGCGTATGTAACCTGAAGCATATGTAACCTGAGGTACCACTGTAGATCGTGTGTGTGTGTGTGTGTGTGTGTGAGTGTGAGAGACAGAGACAGAGAGAGACCGAATGAATTCATAACAGAAGACAGATCGGTGTGTAACATGAACAAACTGCCTTTTCTCAATGTTGAATGTACACCTGGCCATAATAATCTGAAAACCTCGGAAGGGAAAGCAAAGGAGACTAATGGCCAATTTCCATTCCCATTGCTTCTCAATATCTCTTGTTTCTAAATCAATACTGACCTTACCGGGAGGAAAGCTGTGCTTCTGCTACACAAACTATGAGGGTAACTGATACATATATTCTCCCTTCCCCAGTTAAGTAGTTTAATCTTTATATGAGAACTGGTGGATAGTCTCGTAGTAAGCATAAGGCAACATAAGGCCCATGGACCACATATGTATGTCAAAGTTTTCCCTGTGTCCCTGGCCAGACCTGCAGCCACACTAAGTAAGTCCAGGAGAGCAGCCTTAGTAGGCTGGATGAAGCCCACACATCTGATCTGATTTTTCTTGCTTTCAAAGTTGATGTTTTCTTCTATATTTGTACAAATTGGGACTCCTACTCATCATTGAGTATTTTTATATATTTAAAAGTGACCTTACTTTAAGTAAAGTTGCATAGGAAGTCAACCTGAAATTAAGGAGCAATGTTTTTGTACCCTTTCAACCGGGAATTTGGACCAATTCTGTTTTCTTTCCATTTCTAATGGCAACATGAATACAGAGATGGGTACCGTATAGAAAATAGGCAGACACTTCCTCTTGCAGTTCATGGCCTTTGGCCCCATTTTATTGCATCATCTCTTAGCTGTCGATGACACACCTGGTGAAGTCCAATGGACTCTGGTTCATGAAAGTTTACGCCATGGTAAATGGGTTGAGTCTTTGTAGCTGCAATCCTAAACACGCTTTACAGTGGTACCTTGGGTTAAGTACTTAATTCGTTCCAGAGGTCCATACTTAACCTGAAACTGTTCTTAACCTGAAGCACCACTTTAGCTAATGGAGCCTCCTCCTGCCACTGCACCGCCAGAGCACAATTTCTGTTCTCATCCTGAAGGAAAGTTCTTAACCTGAAGCACTATTTCTGGGTTAGCGGAGTCTGTAACCTGAAGCATATGTAACCTGAAGCGTATGTATCCTGAGGTACCACTGTATTATCTTTTCTTTGAACATGGGCTTCCCATAGGCACCAGCTTCCCTTCTGTGGGGAAAAAGGATGTTGGGCTTGATAGCAACTCTCTCCTTACCTTCTTTGCTGGTTGTCCTGCAACAGACCTCCATGGCTCCCTCTCCAGAATTTTTAACAAGCCAGGAAGTGGCTTAGTTTATTATCAGTGCATCAAAGTTACTTTTCACGTATGCGATGGTATAGATAAGGCATCCCCAACCTGCGGCCCTCCAGATGTTTTGGCCTTCAACTCCCAAAATCCCTAGCTAACAGGACCAGTGGTCAGGGATGATGGGAATTGCAGTCCAAAACATCTGGAGGGCCGAAGGTTAGGGGTGCCTGGTGTCGAGATCTCCGCTCGGCCAAGCTGATAAAGCTCATTTTCTTCCCCCGAGTCTTCGGAATCGCCTCCCAACGTGTTTAATGACCTGAGCCTTTGATAAGGCTCCAAGGCACATTCTTCAGCAGAGTTTCCAGCACAGGAAAGAGACGAGAGGTTTGGGCTACATGGTAAAGAGTTTTATTTCTAAGCTACGCAGTCAGAAAAGACATATTCTCTCTATGGAAGCAGAGAGCAACTGAACAAAAGGAACAAAGGAGCAAAGGAAGCAGGAAACCACTACGTCACATCCTGTCTCCTCTCCCGTGAGACTTCCAATAGTATGGAATCCCAGGAATGTAAACAGAGTCCTGTGACTCCAAGCAGCTGCTCAGTGGCAAAACAGAAACTAACACCTGGTATAGATCACACACAAATATACCACACACACAAAACCGTTCAGACAAGCAAGAGGTGGATTTCGGGCAGTGCGACTGCTTCCCCCGCCCTGGGTGCTGAGCCTAGGGGGGGGCTGCAGGGTGCCACAACTGCAAAATAGTGAATGGAGCAGAAGGGAAGGTGCCGATTGTTGGTCTCGCACAGGACGCTGCAGAAATCTGAAAGACCAAAGTCTGCCCCCAGACATGCCTACCCAGAAGCTTAGAAAGTGGACATAATTCTAATCTGTTCTGGCAATGCCTTTTTCTGGGGGTATTCAAGGGTACACAGTACCGGCACCTTCACCCCCCCCCATGTTAAAAGTGTGGCATTTACTACAACAACCTGAAGGAGAATCTCCATCCCCATCGTCCGAGGGTATTCTGGAGGTTTCCTCACTGCGAGAAGTGAACTTACAGGGAACCCGGCAGGGGGCCTTCTCGGTGGTGGCGCCCGCCTCTCGTCAGATGTCAAGGAGATAATCATCTTTCTGACTTTTAGAAGACAGCCCTGTTTAGGGAAGCCTTTTAATGTGTAATGTTCCATTCTTATATATGTTGGAAGCTGGCCAGAGGGGCTGGGGCAGCCCAGTCAGATTGGTAGGGTATCAATAATAAAATGACGATGGTGATAGTGGTGAGTACCATTATCCCTCTGTTCCCTCTGTTTAGGGAGGTTTTTAATGTCTGATGTTTTATCATGTTTTTAATATTCTGTTGGGAGCTGCCCAGAGTGGCTGGGGAAACCCAGCCAGATGGGCGGGGTATAAATAAATGATTTATTATTAGAATTATTATTAGTATTATTATTACTGGCACTTTCCCCTCTTTTTTTCCTTTTTAAAAGAACTGCGTCAGTATTTTAACTTTTGTATGTTTCCCTTCCCTCCCCCTTTTATGAAGATCCCACAGCTACCGGTAATTCTCCCCTGGTCTCCTTGCTGGCCCAAATAGGACTAATTTAGCCAGCTAGCCCTGGTGATCATCTAATGTTTATTGCATGGATTTCCCCCCTAAATTGATTTTTGAATTCTGAATTTATTGTTATTCACATTTTATACTGTATTTTATGCTGTTTTTTTGTTGCATCAATTAAGTGTTTTAAATTTGTTGCTAGCCGCCCTGAGCCCGGTTTTCTGAACCGGGAAGGGCGGGGTATAAATAAAAAATATTTATTTATTCTCGGTTTTGCTTTTTTATCTTTTGCAAACCACTTTGAGCTTTCTTCTTTTTTAAAAAAAGACATAAAGCAGTGTAGGTATACACTTCATGAAATAAAGAAATAAGGAAATAAGCGGTTCGGGGCATTGCATAACTGGTCCTGCGATTCAACCTGGACGCTAACTGCTGCGATTTCTGGGGGTTGCCATCTTTTTTAAAGAGCCTCCCCCAAAAGAGGACGCTGCGTCGGCCATCCAAAGCAAACAGATGCGCTTTGTCTTTGATTTCACCCCTCGGAAAAAGAGGGCGCATCCTGGGAAAAGAGGACACATGGCAACCCTCGTCCCCCTCTCTCTCCTCGGCTTCTTTCAGCTGCGCAAGGAGGAGCCAAGAGGGCGCGGCGCCGAGAGGCAGGATCCGCCTGTTTCCTCCTCCGCCGCGCGCCCTCCGCGCCCCTCCTCTCCTCGGAGCCGTGCGCGCATCGTGCGCGCGCTTGGAGGAAGCTGCCCGGATTTGCAGCTGCCTGGCGTCTCGCGAGAGAAGGAGGAGGCTGCCCGACGCCCCCCCCCCTCCGCCCGGATAAATTGCCGGCGAGGCTGGGGCGCGGCTGCGGAACCGACGGGGCGAGAGGACTGGGCTGGGCGCGCTTGACGCACACGAGGCAGCCGCTACCTCTCCTCCGACAGGTGAGTCGCCTTTGCCCTTGGCCGAGAGGAGCCTAACCTGCGCGTCTTTGCAATCGGGGGTGGGGATGATGATGATGATGATGGGGGACGCGGACGCGCCTGGAGAGGCTGCGGGAGCCCAGGGCGCAAAGGAGCAAGCGGGTCTGCGCGCACCCTCGCCTTGCAAAGGGACCTCGAGGGGTCATCCTGTCCAACCCCGGGCTCTCTCGCCCGACGCGGGTCTCGAACCCACGACCCTGAGAGCAAAGAGTCCCACACTGCGAGCGGGTGGGTAGGTGTCCCTTTGCGCTTCCTTGCTCTGCGTCTTCCTTCCTCTCCATCTTCCGTTTGGAAAGCCCCGGGAATGATGCGCAGGGGCCGTAGACAAGGCAGGGCACACCCTGTGTATGCTTACTCCGAGGTAAGCCACACACACACACACACACGCGAGTTGATTGGGGCTTACTCCCAGGTAAGTGCAGTTGGCATCCTCTTTGCCCGAGGGGGGCGGGACTACAGGGCATCTTCTTAAACCCCTTTTTTCCCCGTGAGGAAAGATCTCTCTTGAGGATGCAGGAGTGAGTGGAGAGGCTCTCTGGGACGGCAGCAAGGAAATGCAGGCGCTCCCCAAACGCCTCCGTCCCGATGCTTGGGGAGGTCTATAAATGTACTTTCACTTCTTGCTGGCGGATGCTGTGCCGTCACTGAAGTGGAGCCATAATTGGGTGGGAAACATTTCTGTCGGATAGGTCATCATCTTGGCAATGTAGGTGGGGGCAAAGGACAATCGGGAACAGAGCTGTGTGATAAATACAATGCAACGTAAGCAAACAGAACCGAGATAGAATCTGCTGCTTAAATAGGTTTGGTCCCATTGTTTGGAGGAGACCAAGCCTGTTTGTTTTCTCTCCCCCTCTGCTAAAACTGCGTTCATCTGTGTAACATGCAAGCTGCCTCAAAGCCTCTAAATTATCCCATACTTGAAGGGGCCGAGAGGCAAAATTTGCAGCTGTTTCACAGGGTTCTCTGTAGGAGAGGTTTAGTTTGGTTGCTTTTATTTACACTGCCTGAAATATTGTAGTTGGGTTACAAAAAACTGTTGTGGGTGAGTGAGCATTTTTTAATTTGAAAAAGCTCCCTGTGATTTTTGGAATTCATTGTCTGTTGTCTGTAATAACTGTTTAACCAATGCATCACCTGTACTGTACTATATCTTTAAAAAAAACCTGGGTTTTGAGTGCTTGGTGGTCCTTCAAGTATTGCACTGAGACTTAAAATGAGAAGCTTGAATGCCCCTAGCATGGTGTGCTCTTTCCCTTTTGCCACCTTTCGTATGAAAATGAATCCTGCCTGATCTTGATCAACTTAAGGGAGGCATTAAGGTTTTTTGTTTTTAAGTTGCTTTGTAATCATTTCTGCAGCAGGATAAAGTTTCACGAGAACTGAAATGGAAACACATCCTCTTTAATAGTGCATACACAAACTTTTCAAACACACCCATTCAACCCCCCCTCCTAGAACTGTAGGTTATGCCTGTGTTTCCGGCACCCTTAAATTATAGTTCAAAGGATTCCTTTCCGGGAGAGGAGAGAGAATGTGCTTTAAATGTACAATGTGTACTCTGCCAAGAACAGATTTCTGAATCCTGTTTGGTTTTGACCACAGCCTGCACCAGCCATAGCTCATAATCATGGGATGATAAGAGTCACGGTCAAAATATCTGGAGGGCACAAACTCAAGGATGGCTGAGCGAGAGGAATATTCCAGAGCAACTCTCTGTCCTTAATAGACTAATGATGTGGTTTCATAATTCAGATGGCAGTTTTGTTTGCAGAGGGAGAGTCTCACAACCAGCAGCGGAAGAAGGGGCAATTGCAACGTGTTAAGCACTTTATTGCTACAGAGGGAACAAACAGTCTCCCTTGTTCCATTTAACACAACTTTGAAAGTGGATCCACATTTGGTAACTGTGGATTCAGCTTGGCTTTTCTTCACTCATTCTTGTAACCGGAGTTTGATGCAGAGCTTTCCAAACTCTGTTGGCGGGACACTTTTTAGACATGCATCATTTTGCGACACAGTAATTCAGTTTTAGTAGCAAACCGGAGGTTAAATGAACCCCTTTTCACACACCAACACACTGCAGCGGATGCACTAACATGGCGTGGCACACACAGTCTGGAAAGCTCTGGTTTAATGTCTACTCTGAAGGCACTGTTGTTTGTTTAGTAACTTAGTAAAGAATACTAGAATACAATGCTCGGCTTCCACTTTTCAAACCCCAATTAAAATTTTTATTTTCCTAACCTAAGTTGTTGCTACTACGTTTTGGCTTGGAAAGTGAGGCAAATTTTTGGACACAAGAAAAGCCAAGTGTTCCCAAGGTTATATACAAATTGGCTTTGTCAAAGCAACCCAGAACATGTCTCTGCTCAGTTCAAGTTATGCAAGCATTACTGAATAAATTAGTGAAGTATAATTTAGAAATAACGGAAGATATCCAAAATAGTGGTGCTTTGAATACGCCCATTGAAATTGATATTTAGTACATCAAGTTACTTAAGCCTATTGATTTTACCAGGTCTGCTCATGAGTATGACTCACTGGATATTGCCCACAAATTTTATTGGCTAGTCATATTTGTCCGGAAAGAAAATTATTTCAGATTTGAAGTTTCAACCTTCCATATTGCATAAATGGAAAGCGTTTTAATAACGGAACAAGCTGAGCATATCTTAGCAGCTGCAACTTGTCAAAAGGTTATGTTTTGTTTCAAGCCTTGCATTTAACTTGTGCTTTCTATCCCCTCCCGCAGACTCTATAAAGCATTCAAGGCCCAAACATGGCGGAAGAGCGGACTGATTCACAGCAGGTATGTTTGCACGCACCAAAAATGTTCCTGACGATTTATTCCAGAAGAAATGTAGGCTAACTGTCCTGTCTTCTGCATACACAGAATGTGGTCGCCAGGGTTGCCAACCTTCCCCTGGTGAGCTCCACCTACGACATGGTCTCCTCAGCTTACGTCACCACGAAGGACAACCATCCCTACCTGAAGTCTGTATGCGAGATGGCAGAGAAGGGCGTAAAGACCATTACTGCAGTAGCCATGACTGGCGCTATGCCTATCATCCAAAAGCTGGAGCCACAAAGTAAGCCGCAGCTCTTGGAAACACTTTTCAGCTTGCAAAATTCTTCCAGAGGAAAAAAAGATCAGGTTTATTAGCAACAATTAACAGGTTCCCAAGCAGAAATGACAGTCTGGGCATACAAGTTGGTATTCGTTTGGAAATGGCTGTCGTTTCGTAGGCTGCACATTCAGATGTGTAGACAGCATAGTAAGATCCAAAGTCATCTGTGATCCCTCTAGTGGAGTTTGATGGGAACAGTCAGGATCCAGTGATCCTCAGGCATGCACCTCCAAGTGGTGGAGCTGTCAGGGCTCCATCCTGGCTCCCAGGCACCTTCAGGTGGTTGCAAGGGACCAATAGCCAGGTGCCAAATGAGCCTGGCATCAGGCGAATTTTAAACACTGCCACCGAGCATAATAATCTCACGCAGTGTTCGAAACTCCCATTTTTCTTGGTGCATTTTGCGTCAGGGAATTTCATTAGTGTGAAGAAGAAGAAGAAGAGGAGTTTGGATTTGATATCCCGCTTTATCACTACCCTAAGGAGTCTCAAAGCGGCTAACATTCTCCTTTCCCTTCCTCCCCCACAACAAACACTCTGTGAGGTGAGTGGGGCTGAGAGACTTCAAAGAAGTGTGACTAGCCCAGGGTCACCCGCAGCTGCATGTGGAGGAGCGGAGACGCGAACCCGGTTCACCAGATTACGAGACTAGCGCTCTTAACCACTTTTCTGGGCGCAGTGCAGTGGTACCTTGAGTTACAAACGCCTCAGGTTACAAACGCTTCAGGTTACAATCTCAGCTAACCTGGAAGGGTTACCTCGAGTTGAGAACTTTGCCCCAGGATGAGAACGGAAATCATGTGCCGGCATTGCAGCGGCAGCAAGAGGCCCCATTAGCAAAAGCACGCCTCTAGTTAGGAACAGTTTCAGGTTAAGAACGGACCTCTGGAACAAATTAAGTTCAGAACTAGAGGTACCGCTGTACTGTGCCTAAATTATCAGATTAAAACTGCAGAGCGGAAGGAAAGGAGGACCTCTTTCTGCCTCGCCACTTCTAGCTACTCTCTGAAGACTGGAGAAGAGACCCTCTTAAGAACATTAGGGGGTTGGCAAGGGAAGGAGTAGACCATATGAAAAATGAACATAATATTTTAGCTGCAGTTCATTCATTTTCAGCTTTGTATTCTTGTTATAAAAAAGCTCACCTAGACATTCTGTTCTTGTGCCCATATCCTAAGTTTAAGGTGCCATTTAGCTCCTAGTTTTCATATCTTAGCTTCTAACGCTGATCTCAGGATGGTTATTCAACTACTTGTGTGCTGATTAATTGCTCCAGTGGTCAGGGATGATGGAAATTGCAGCCCAGTGACATATTCAGTTGTCAGCTTGCAAAATGCTCTGCTCAGAAGCCTCGTTGCTTTTGTAGAATGCCTAAAATGTTTTCACCACGGGCAGAGTATGTTGTTTGGCTTAGTGGAAGCACACTCCCTGCAAAGAACTGTAAAGGCCTGCCTTAAATAACAGCTCATTGCGAGGCTACTAATACCTTTGCATAACGTTTATGGGCCGCCGTAGCTATAAAGAAGCTTTCTGGACGAATTGGGTGCGAAGTCAAATAAGATTGTGACTTGTAAGATGCACAATGAGTCAAAAAAATCCTCCTGGCTCCAGTTTCTCACCCTTCACCCACTTCTAAGTTCTGTCTCAACTTCCCCTTTCACCTACTTTCTCAATGTCTCACAGTTTAGAAACTTGGCACTTTGCGTTTTGCACTCCCCTGCTTGAGTGTGTCAGCTTGTTCGCGGAAACCTATTCTTGTGAAGTGGCAGAGGGCCAGAAGACCCTCTTTTATCGCTTTCTGAAGGAGCTCTGAACTTGCTAATGAGTCATTAATGATGAACTTCGTCCTTAACGTGATACGTCAGAATGCTTCCTGTTTCCCAGCAGTTCAAAGAAATAAACAGCTTCTGATGAACTTCTTAAAATTGCAAAAGCTGGCCTAACGGTCCTTTAATGTTTCCAGTTGCAGTTGCCAACAGCTACGCTTGCATAGGACTTGACAAAGTCGAGGAGAGGCTGCCAATACTTTATCAACCAACTGATAAGGTAAACTATTTAGAAAGATTTTAATGTGGCTTTTTCTCTCTCGTTGGTTCGAAGCGGAGTTCCACATGAACTGGAAAAAAAGGTGCCAACTATAGCTGGGTGCAATGGGGAGGGGGGGACTTCAGTGCAGGAAACGAAGTAGCCCCGAGGCACGCAGGATGGTACGACTTACTTGGGATACCTGCCCAGTGTTTAATCTACAAACGCAAAAGTCCCTGTTTTATGTATCTGTTGAGTTCAAAGCCCTCTCCTGCAGGGCTTTCTCATTCACCTCTTCTTTGAAGGAAAAGGTCTCGCATACCTATAGGCTGCTGACTGGACACTTAGGGTGGTATCCAGTGCTAGTCCTACACAGAGAAGACTCACTGAAATGAAGGGGCTTAAGTTAGTCATTGCCATTAATTTTAGTGGGTCTACATAGTAGGACTGACCAGTGGTGTTGCGTCCTTTGCTGGTGCCCGGGGCACTGCTCTGCTTGCCCATCCAAATCATTCGCTTGGGGCTATGCCCCCCCCGGCCCTCTCCTCACTATGACCTTGGGACTACCAATATTATTACTTATTGCTTATTGCTTATTTATTGAATTTATATACCGCCCTATACCTGGAGGTATCGGGGCGATTCACAGAACAAAACCAAAATATAAAACCACAAAATATATCATCAAAATAAAAACAATACCCCCCCGTGCAAAAAAAGCCACACCAAATATTTTAAAAGGGCATCAGGTGTCAATCAAATCAACCAAAGGCCTGGTTAAAAAGGAACATTTTCGCCTGACACTTAAAGGTGTGTCATGAAGGCACCAGCAAAGTTCCCTGGGGGAGAGCATTTCACAGACAGGGAGCCACTGCAGAGAAGGCCCCGCTCTTGTGTTGCCACCCTCCAGACCTCTCAAGGAGGAGGTGCGCGAAGGAGGTCCTCACCCATGTGGCATTCTGTTTTGTCAAGTAAGAGCCCAGTGTTACAGCTCCTTTGAAGACTCTAGGCATTGGGGACACATTCCTCCAAAGTCTGCATGGCGTACACAAAGCGATCCAGAATCTAAGCTGGTTGCATTGTCGGAACTCAGGTTTATGTTTGTTCTCCCCCCCCCTCCAAAAAAATCCCCCAGCAAGCAGGAAGCAAGCTTTTTTATTGGCTTACCAATCTTGTTTTTTTTGGTAACCATCAGGTTATGCAATGGGCAAGATTCTGTCTTGTTTTATGCTTGGTGGGGGAGTATGGAAACTCATGATGAATTTGCAAGTGTGTGCCAGCACGGCGCTCGTTCGTAATAAAACCATATTTTTAAACTCGGACTTAATGTGATGGGCAAACTGGGCCCATGTGCTTTATACTGAATGAGTTGTGTCACTCCTTGCGTCTTGCATTCAGCTAGCAGTGAAGAATCTGCAACCACTTTTTCTAGGTTGTCGCTAATGCAATGGATGTGGTTGTCGGTGCGAGGGATGTCGTCGCAACTACCGTGACTGGTGCCAAGGATACTGTTGCACAAACCATTAATGGAGTTGTTGACAAGACAAAAGGAGCCGTCCAGGACAGTGTGGAGTTGACCCGGTCAGTGGTCAGTGGCAGCATCAACACTGTTCTGGGAAGCCGGGTGCTGCGTCTGGTGACCAGTGGGGTGGACACTGCACTCAGCAGATCAGAGACCCTTGTAGACCAGTATCTCCCACTGACGGAAGAAGAACTAGGTAAGTTCTCCTAGAACAGTGGTTCTCAACCTGTGGGTCCCCAAATGTTGTTGGACTACAACTCCCATCATCCCTGAGCTCTGGCCTTGCTATCTAGGGGTGATGGGAGTTGTAGTCCAACAACATCTGGGGACCCACAGGTTGAGAAAGGCTGTCCTAGAATATGGGTAGGCAAACTAAGGCCCGGGGGTTGGATCTGGCCCAATCGTCTTCTAAATATGGCCCGCGGACAATCCAGGAATTTTTACATGAGTAGAATGTGTCCTTTTATTTAAAATGCATCTCTGGGTTATTTGTGGGGCATAGGAATTCATTCAGTTTTCCCCCAAAAATATAGTCTGGCCCCCCACAAGGTCTGAGGGACAGTAGACCACCCCCCCTGCTGAAAAAGTTTGCTGACCCCTGTCCTAGAAGGTCCAGTCCGCCAGGTTACATTCCCCGTTATGAAGATCGTGCTATTTTTCATAAATAGACATGAGGGGGGGAATACATTTGCCAAAGTTCATTGGTTATGAAGCCAATAAAATGTGATGCTGTCGTGTATTATTTTTCAAGAACAAGGAAAACATACCGTATTTTTTGCTCTATAAGACTCACTTTTTCCCTCCTAAAAAGTAAGGGGAAATGTGTGTGCGTCTTATGGAGTGAACGCAGGCTGTGCAGCTATCCCAGAAGCCAGAACAGCAAGAGGGATTGCTGCTTTCACTGCGCAGCGATCCCTCTTGCTGTTCTGGCTTCTGAGATTCATAATATTTTTTTCCTTGTTTTCCTCCTCCAAAAACTAGGTGCGTCTTGTGGTCTGGTGCGTCTTATAAAGTGAAAAATACGGTAGTTTGTGGGTAGAACTGGGCCTCTTGATGATCATTTGGCTATTCGGTTGGTTTACGACTGCAAACTTTGTAACATGGCGTAAGATCAGTCAGCCCTACACACTCAATCGCGGCGACTCTCTGGGTTTGACAGAAGGCTTCACATTCAAAGCTCTTCCCTGGGAAAGTCGCCAGCTCTCTCACCTTGAATGTTTCACCATCAGACCAAAACCACCTTGCAAAGTTGCCTTGGGAGAATTTGTCTCTCTTGGCTGTGGGCAACAGACTCTCAAGAAGCGAGCGAGAAAGATAGGAAGCGGTTGTTAGCTTTCCTAATTGCAAGCTTGACGGCGTTAACTTGCCACGGTTACAGTTGGAATGGTTTGCTCTTTGATTCTGCAGAGAAAGAAGCTACGAAAATGGAAGGATTTGAAGTTGGAGTTCAGAAGCCAAGTTACTACGTTAGACTAGGGTCTTTGTCGTCAAAGGTCCGATCCCGTGCCTACCAGCAGGCCTTAATCAAGGTTCGAGATGCAAAGCTCAGAAGCCAAGAGACAATCTCTCAACTTAACTCCACTGTCAATCTGGTGAGTTCTTGGCTCTAACTTCAGATTTTTGCAAAGGGTTTCAGTCATAGCTGTCAAGCGTCCCTTATTTGGGGGGAAAGTCCCTTATCCCAGTGCTGCGTCCTCCTGCTGTCCCTTATTGATGATGTCCCTTAAATTTACTGGGTTTCAAAGGAAGCAGCTCAGCTCCTCTTCCTCCCTGCCAGCCAGCCAGGGAGGAGGGAGGCTCCAACTGTGTTGCTTGGCTGTGTTGCTCACCCAATAAGGAGTCTAAGAATGACGGGGGGGTGAAGCTTGCATGCCTTGTGCCGATCAAATCGGCCGTGTTGCCTGGGGACTTGCCTTTGCTCAGCGCTTCCCAGCAGAGAGGTGACGGTGGTTTTCCTTGCTGCATCCCCTTTGCTGGGTTGCTGCGCTGTGGGAACCACCGCTTGAGGCTTCGTTTGGCTGCTAGCTGGGCTTTCTGCCTTTGGCTTGGAGGGGCTCAGAAGTTGAACATAACTGTGCTTGGAAAATGCCTTATTTTGGCTGCTGATCCCTTATTTTCGAGGCTGCTGGTCCCTTATTTTCAAATCTGTAAGTTGACAGCTATGGTTTCAGTCAACCTTTGGGACTCACAGTGTATGTATCGGTGGATGGCAGTCCGCTCTACCTTTTTAATAATATTTTAATCCTGTGTTCTTTACTTGTGAGTTGGCCTCGAGTTTTAAAGTTTGCAAGGCTAGCATTAAGGTAATACAGAGCTCAGCATTTTACTGGGCAACCTTCCTACATCCATGGACACAATAAGAATATTTTCTTAACATCAAATTGTTGAAACAATAGGTCCAAAAAACACTATAGTGGCTTTTGATGGGCTCTTAGGGCAGGGTAATCTGAAGGGGGAAATGTTAGGCTTTATTTAAACAAATAAAGAATTCTTCAAAATGATATGTATTGTGCCAGCAACTGCACCAAAGGAGAGGAATTGGTGAAAACAGAGGCTCTACTGGGCAAGAATACACAGTTACATTTTGGGGCCCAAGTAGATATCTTTCATTTATACGAGATCCATATAGCGCTGTGAAATTCCAACTTCCTAATTCTTTTTCAGAGGGTTTGTTGGAGGGTTTAACAATCGCCGGTGGAGTTTTAAAAGGAGATATCAAAGTCGACCTTGTACAAACATGTTTGATAACTAAAGGAATAAAAAAATTTAAAAAAATGTCCAGTAGCACCTTAGAGACCAACTAAGTTTGCTACTGGACAGTTTTTTAATCTATTTATTTCGACTGCCGTCAGACCAACATGGCTACCTACCTGAATCTTGTTTGATAAATGTTGGCAGAACAAAGATTGCTTTAGCTGCGAAAGCACTCCCAAGAATGATCTGAGTTTCCTGTATCCTGGGAGAAAGATTCGCAGAAATCAGTGGCTACTCCTGAGTAGACATGTGCAGGATTGCACCATTGAAGAGTACTTCCCAAAAGTTGAACATGCAAGTCTTTTGTATTCCAGATTGAATATGCCAGAAAGAATATGAATAGTGCCAACCAGAAACTCCAAGATGCCCAACAAAAGCTGTATAATTCCTGGGTAGAATGGAGGAAAAACACAGGCCAAAATGAGGAAGATGACTCCCGCAGTGCTGAGGTAGGTTGCTGAATGAGCATTGGGCAGATGTGTGTCAGGTTAATACCCGTATTTTTCGCTCTATAAGATGCACCAGACCACAAGACGCAGCTGGTTTTTGGAGGAGGAAAACAAGGGGAAAAAATATTCTGAATCTCAGGAGCCAGAACAGCAAGAGGGATCGCTGCGCAGTGAAAGCAGCAATCCCTCTTGCTGTTCTGGCTTCTGGGATAGCTGTGCAGCCTGCATTCGCTCCATAAGACGCACACACATTTCCCCTTACTTTTTAGGAGGGAAAAAGTGAGTCTTATAGAGCAAAAAATACGGTATTCTGCAGCCTTATAAATATGTTTGCAGGAAGAGGGCTCGCTGTTTGGTTGTTTTTGTTTTAACTATTTACTTGTGTTTTTTTATTGTATTCAATTTTATTAATATTACCAGTTAAAGTAAAAAAAGGAAAGAAAATACATAAACCATTTTAAAAGGTAGAGGAAAACAACACTATGACAGCAAAATATAATTAAGATCACAGAACTATATAACACATGTGCAAATGACTGAACTTACAGTTTCCCTCAAATATACATGGATTCATGGGTTGGTATGGTTTCGATAGGGACACGGGTGGCACTGTGGGTAAAACCTCAGCGCCTAGGGCTTGCCGATCACATGGTCGGTGGTTCGAATCCCCGCGGCGGGGTGAGCTCCCGTCTTTCGGTCCCAGCTCCTGCCCACCTAGCAGTTCGAAAGCACCCTTAAGTGCAAGTAGATAAATAGGTACCGCTTTATAGCGGGAAGGTAAACGGTGTTTCCGTGTGCTGCGCTGGCGCCGGCTCGCCAGAGCAGCTTCGTCACGCTGGCCACATGACCCGGAAGTGTTTCCGGACAGCGCTGGCCCCCGGCCTCTTAAGTGAGATGGGTGCACAACCCTAGAATCGGACATGACTGCTCGTACGGGCAGGGGTACCTTTACCTTTACCTATGGTTTCGATGAATGCACTCCAGATATTTAATCTGTCCATACATAATGTTTGTCTGAAGGCGATGCCATCTGTCCATTGATTGAAAGGCTATGTTTTTGTCCTCCTAATGTATTAGTATCATATATTTTTTTGCAGATATAAAGGGCAAGGTTGCACCCAAAACAATTTCCTTGCCCAGTTGCTGCAGCAGTCTACAGCTGGCCATGCTGAAAGTTCTTTATCAAGGTTAAGAGTATTAACCTTTTGACCCAAATAATTACAGCAGTGATAAGGCTGCTGTCCAGGACTCAAGCGAAGGCTTAAACTTAGCTCTTGCTACTACTGGGTATTAGCTGCTTGTCTTGTTTCAGCCACAGCGGAAATACAGGAAGCTTGTAAAGAAAAGGGAAAAGATGTGAATGAGTAAGGTGGCTTCTCTCAGCACACTCTTTCCCACGCCTACAAAATCTTTGTAGCAAGCATGGGGGTAAAGCTATCTGGCAAATAGGATATAACTGAAGAACCACTTGACAGATCTGTTACTGGTGGGAGGCCAGGAGAGAGAAATGCTTTTCGCTTTCCAGGTCAAGGGGTCTGATTAGGTTGCAAGTCCCAGCCAAAGTTAGGATCCCTTGGATGTGGAGAAACATTGGTCAGTGCGTATGAGCATTCATTTGGGTCTTATGGCAGTGTCTCAGCCAGTGTGAGAAACTCAGATATATAAGCTTAAGTGCCAAATGGCTCCTTAAACCAGGGCTAGTCACCAAATCAGAATGCCTAGTAGCCCTTTTGGGGGCCAGGTGGTTCGAAAGCCATATTTTTCAATTCCTGAAATTCATTCTGATTGGGCAGTGAAAATGTAACAGAATTATACAGGATGCATTGTGAAAACAGCCAAGATCCATGGTTCCCCAGGTATGCACCTCCAAATGGTGGAGACATCAGGCGCCATCTTGGCACCTGGGCATCTTCACTTGGTCGTGAGCGGCCGATAGCCAGGTGCCAAATGGGCCTGGCAAATTTTGAGCACAGGTCCCAGCTTCATTCCATACTTCAGTCGTACCTTGGACATTGAATGGAATCTGTTCCAGAAGCCTGTTCGATTTACAAAACGTTCAGAAACCGAATCGCGGGTTCTGATTGGCTGCAGGAAGGTCCTGCAGCCAATTGGAAGGCACGTCGGACATTTGGGTTCCAAAGAACGTTTGCAAACCGGAACACTCACTTCTGGGTTTGCGACGTTCGGGAGCCAAAACGTCTTGAGTACCAAGGCATTTGGGATCCACAGTATGACTGTACCCCCACATTGGAAGTTCAAGTTATTGTTGTCTAGGGTGGTGGCCCTGGCTGTAGAATACAGTCATACCTCAGGTTAAATATGCTTCAGGTTGAGCGCTTTCGGGTTGCGCTCCGCGGCGACCCCGAAGTAATGGAACGCGTTACTTCCAGGTTTCGCCACTCGCGCATGCGCAGACAGTCAAAATGACGTCACACGCATTCGCGTAAGCGGCGAATCGCGGCATGCGCAGATGCAGGTTGCGTTCACTTCAGGATGCGAATGGGGATCCGGAACAGATCTGGTTCATATCCAGAGGTATCACTGTATTGGGGTTATTTTAAGCTAACAGAATAACATGGAGCCCGTTTCCAATGTCTGTGTGTTTTGCTTTTGTTTCCAGTACATTGAATCACGCACACTAATGATTGCACGGAACCTGACCCAGCAGCTTCAAACCACCTGCGTCACCCTGGTGTCGAGTATACAGGGTTTGCCCCAGAATATCCAAGGCCAGGTTCACCATGTGGGGGAAATGGCGGGCGAGGTCTACCGGAACTTCCGCTCAGCGTCTTCCTTCCAGGAAGTGTCCGACAACCTCATCACCACCAGCAAAGGGCAGCTGAAGAAAATGAAGGAATCGCTGGACGACGTGATGGATTACCTGGTGAACAACACGCCCCTCAACTGGCTGGTAGGTCCCTTTTACCCGCAATTGGCTGGCTCTGAGAATGCTGGGCACAGAGGTGACGGGGAGAAAAAGACCAGCCAGGAGGACAAACAGCCTGAACACAACACAGAATAAATGGCGGCGTGACAAAACATACACACACACGCCGCGTAGCTTGACTGACAAGGTGGCCGAGCTGTGGTAGCTGCAGTGTAACCTGCTGGGGGGCAGGGGGGAGAAATTTAATTCCTGCTCTGCTTTCTTTGACAAAAAAAGCAAAAAAAGATTTCTGCGCTTCCGAGTTGAGTTCCCGGTGTTTGGGTTCGAAGTTGTGAAAGATGCAAAGTGCCTTAAAAGACTTCTGAGCCTCAGCAGATTGCATTGGAGAAAACACCTTGTTTAGCTACCTGTATATTATAAAGCCCCATCTTGTCTCTCAGTTAAAGTGACCTTTAAAAGGAGCTTACTGCTATTCTGTTAATATACGCAGGGGCGGGGAAAAAACAAAGCAACCCCCTTTATTGAAAATCTGTAAAGCTTCTGGCAGCATAATTACATTTTCTTATTCAGCTTTCGTTTGAAAACTGCACACTGTACCCTTGTATACTTATCATTCCTTCCATTTGCCTTAAAGCAATTTGTTCTAGGACCTAAAAAAAAGAGAAAAAGCCTTGATAAGCTTTTTCCACTCCTTGCGTGGAGTTGGACTAGACTTGCCAGAGTAACTTGTCTGTTGCGACAGCTCACCTTCGTCCTTCATTTCTAAATATGAGACGTTGTACTACTCAGTAACTCCACTTAAGCTACTATTGAGCACTGTGCGCTAAACGAGATTCATGCTGTTTGTACATGGGTGTTTTTAGCCTGTCTTTTTGTAGTGCCTTGCCTTGTAATTTCACATGTATGCTTAGTAATAAATGCTTCAGCAGCCGGAGTCTGGTGTCTCTTGGATTGTGTAAAGAGTATTGAGGATGAGAAACAAACGTTGTGACTCAATTACCGTTGAGCTGTGGGTCTGTTTAAAATGGGTTGAATGCAAATTGCTGAATCAGCACCAAGCATTACATGTAAACAGATGGGCCAGGTGTTGCTGCTGTATTTATTTCCTTCCTACGACTCCTCATCCAGCTCTCTGGATACTTGCAGTTTCTTAAGCTTCTACCATCCCAGCTTTTGCTTGTAGCTTGCTTTTCTGGGTCGGGGCTCTTGAATTGGTCGGTTGTGGCTTGAATCGGTAGGCTGTTATGATGTATACTATGCCAAAGGAGGCCAAACCACCTGTCTCTCGTAGCACAGACATTCCGCAGTCTTGATGGCCCTTCAGATTTTACAACAGGTCCTAGGAAGCTGAACCACAACAAACTGTTGAGAACATCAGCGAATGACCTGGAGATATTTCTGGTTCCTCCTGCTCTGCTTGTTCTTCCATTTGATGCTTAAACTCAAACAAAAACAAGTTTGCTCTGCTGTCCAGGTATCCTGCTGCGCTAACAGTTACATGACAAAGTACACACAGGCCAATATGTTAATTGTTTTGTCCATGCAGGGAAAACATTTAGCGCACGGGATGCCCTGAGACTTCCACCTGTGTAGAAGCAGCACCGACGAGGACTTAAGCGTTCTGCCAACGTTGCTGGGGTAGAATTAAGCAGCAGGCCCACTCGAATCACAATTCATTGCCAATAATTCCCCTAGTCTAAAAGTGCCCTTTAAAAAATTGGCTTTAAAATTGAACCATGCCAACTGTCATGTGATCTATAATGCATGCTTTGTTGTGCTGGTTTCTTTGAACACAGTTTTTGGTTGGTGTTGCCTAGTTGCATTGGCAGAAGAATGTGAACATTTTGTTGCACTGGCGGGTGGGTGGGATTCACCTAACTAGTCCTGTTAGCTGAAGCCCTGCTCAAGGACTTCTGCTTGTGCAATGGGGCTTCCCCTCCTCTCTAACCCCTATGCCCCTCTGCCCCCCCCCAGAATAGCATGCAAGGGGAGCAGAGGAGAGATTGTTTCATCTGGCAAACTGAAATGCTTGTGCAGATGGTGCCATCGGCACAGCAGAGTGTTGAATTTCTCCCCAGTTGTTTATCCTGGTCCAACTGCCCTGGCTGCCAATTGGTTTCCAAGCCCAATTCAAAGTGCTGGTTTTGACCTATAAAGCCTTAAAAGGCTCAGGACCTCAAGGACCGCCTCTCGCCATATGAACCTACCCAGACCCTGAGATCATCTTCTGAGGCACTCCTTTGTGTGCCTCCTCCTCAAGAGGTTCGGAGGGTGGCAACAGGAGAACGGGGCCTTCTCTGCAGTGGCTCCCCATCTGTGGAATGCTCTCCCCAGGGAGATTTGCCTGGTGCCTTCAGGCGCCAGACGAAAACTTCCCTCTTTAACCAGACCTTTGGCTGATTGACATACAATGCCCTTTTAAAATGTGTTGTGCAGGGAGCAGGAATAATTAGGTTGTTACTGCTTTTATTTTTATTATGTATTTTGTGTTTTTTATATTGTGATTTTTTGTCCTGAGCTGGCCTGAGACCTGCGGGTAAAGGGTGGTAAACAAATCTGAATAATAATAACCACCTTGGCTTACTAAGGACAAGCAATAATTCATGAATGGACTGGTTTTAGCCGTGCAATTAATCTGTGGTTTAAAGATCACGGATAGGCTGTGGGATCTCTCACACCCATGGATATTCTCCTTCCCTTCAGGCTGTGGAATTTTCCCTCTATACAATTCTGGTGTTGCATAAGCATTGTTCATCTGCATTAAAACCAATTGCATGTGCTAATAATAATAATAATAATAATAATAATAATAATAATAATAATAATAATAATAATAATTTTTTATTTGTTATCCCGCCCTCCCCGGCTGAGGCTGGGCTCAGGGTGGCTAACATCATAAAAACAACACAATAAGCATAAAAACAGACATCAATTAATTAAAATACATCTTAAAATTAATTCAGACACTTTAAAATCCAGGCAGGTGGCAATTAGGTAAAGGTAAAGGACCCCTGACCATTAAGTCCAGTCGCGGACGACTCTGGGGTTGCAGTGCAAATCTTGCTTTATTGGCCGAGGGAGCCGGCGTACAGTTTCTGGGTCATGTGACCAGCATGACTAAGCCGCTTCTGGCGAAACAGAGCAGCACACAGAAATGGCGTTTACCTTCCCGCCGGAGCGGTACCTATTTATCTACTTGCACTTTGACGTGCTTTCAAACTGCTAGGTTGGCAGGAGCAGGGACCGAGCAATGGGAGCTCATCAGCAAGCCCTAGGCTCTGTGGTTTAACCCACAGCGCCACCTGCATTCCCAGGTGGCAATTATCAGGGTGCAACTGAGAGTGGTTAATAATTGCCAGGACCAACTGTTTCCACTGATCATACAAGGACCCGTGAATGGGTTGGGGGCCTCCTTCAGGCTTGTTTTGTACAAAGGAAAGTAAGCTCACATGCAATTTGACTGGGGCTGATGAGTCCCACAAAAACCTGGGAGGGTCCCACATTTTCTACCCCTGCTTTAAAGAATGATATGAAGATAATTATTAGTCTTCTGTACAGGTAAATAACTTGTTACATAGCAACAGAACCAGGGTACAGTGGTACCTCGGGTTAAGTACTTAATTCGTTCCAGAGGTCTGTTCTTAACCTGAAACTGTTCTTAACCTGAAGCACCACTTTAGCTAATGGGGCTTCCTGCTGCTGCTGCGCTGCCGGAGCACGATTTCTGTTCTCATCCCGAAGCAAAGTTATTAACCTGAGGTACTATTTCTGGGTTAGCGGAGTCTGTAACCTGAAGCGTATGTAACCCGAGGTACCACTGTACTTGCATTTTGCCGTTGCTTGGTACATATGTATATGTTCCACTAGCATTCAAGACAAACATAAGTACAATCCTATTCATGGCAATAGCTCAATTGTACAGGATCTTCTTTGCAAGCAGAACATCACAAGCTCAATGCCATGCAGCTCCAGTGTTCGAAATTCGCCAGGCACTAGTGGCTATTGGCCGCTTGTAACCAAATGAAGGTGCCTGACATCTCTACCATCTGGAGGTGTATGCTTGGGGATCTGGACCGTTTTCACACACTAGCAACACATCCTGTAGAATTCTACCCCTTATATTTTATCTGCAAAATCGGGTTGAATTTCAGGAAACCAAAATGCATCATCTCTGCAGCCTGATCAGGAGCCGAGAACGACGTTACAGTGGTGCCCCGCAAGACAAATGCCTCGCAAGACGGAAAACTCGCTAGACGAAAGAGTTTTCCGTTTTGGAGGTGCTTCGCAAAACAAATTTCCTATGGGCTTGCTTCGCAAGACGACAATGTCTTGCGAGTTCCTGCTGGTTTTTTTTCCTTCCCCCCCTTTTTCTAAGCCGCTTATCAGCTGATCCGATCAGCAGATAAGCCGCTAATAGCGCTAATCCGTTAATCTGTCAATGGGCTTGCTTCGCAAGACGAAAAAAACGCTAGACGAAGAGAATCACAGAACGGATTCTTTTCGTCTTGCGAGGCACCACTGTATAGTGAATTGTTGTAGCTTCTCTTCCCTTCTCCCACCCCAATGCCCTGCTCACAGTTGTGAAGAATAGCCCTATGTTATGAATGGCCCGTGTCACCATTAAGAAAAAGAGGTCGGAATAGGCCAATACATATGTGGACTGTCCCTGAATCGTGACTTTTCTTCTTTTAAGTTCTCAAAACTCTTAACTTAGCTCAAGGTAGTCCTCTGAACTAGCCAGATGTTGAACTGAGAATCAGTCACAGTCAGCCCATCTTTTGAAAAACAAGACTTTAGCCCCATCTTGCCCCAAAATATCAACTAGACATTTGGGAGACTGCAACCTTGGTTTTAAGGAACCTTTGGGTGCCTAGCGTATATATCCTGATTTTCGAACACTCTGCAGCTCTAGGTAGGGCAATTGCCTGCCTGTGTTGACAAAATGGAACTAGATTTTTCTCCCTTGGTGTAAGATGGAGCCTCATGTTCCTACTTAGAGGTTTTGCTGTGTTCAGTGATGCTTATGCCTTGGAAAGTGCGTGTAGGATTGTAGCCTTATCTACGTAAGGTGCTCAAAACAGGTTACGGAAGAGTAGGCAACTTGACCTCGAATCCAGTCTGCTGCTGAAATCGGTACGGCACGGCTAGGACAGAAAACTCCCTGCTGCCTTATTCTGAGAGCGTCAAAGCAAATGGTAGCAGGGAGACCAGCATAGCAGCAGACATAGTCATCATAGTATTTTTGTGTCCACAGTGTTAAAATAATAGGCAGCTGATCCTGCCTATGCTTACTCTGAAGTTCCACTAATTACAGTGGCGCTTACTCCCAAGGAATCACAGAGGCATTGCCACTTTAGGCCTGAATGAGCCCATTGACTTTAATTATTTTGAAACCAATTCATTCTGAATCGAATTATTTCTGGTTTGTATGAGTCTGTTCACCCTAACTATCCTGCGGGTGTAAACCACTGAGCCTCTTGAACTTGCCGATCGGAAGGCTGGCGGTTCGAATCCTTGTGACGGGGTGAGCTCCCATTGCTCTGTCCCAGCTCCTGCCCACCTAGCAGTGCGAAAGCACACCGGTGCAAGTAAATAAATAGGTACCACTGCAGCAGGAAGGTAAACGGTGTTTCCATGCACTCTGGTTTCCGTCACGGTGTCCCATTGTGCCAGAAGCGGTTAAGTCCTGCTGGCCACATGACCTGGAAAGCTGTCTGTGGACAAACGCCGGGTCCCTCGGCCTAAAAGTGAGATGAGAGCTGCACTCCCATAGTCAAATTTGACTGGACTTAACCGTCTAGGGGTCCTTTCCCTTTCCCTAACTGTTTCAGAGATGAAATCAAGCCATGTAATCATGCTGTTGCTTTAGAAACAGAGATTTGGAGGATAACCTGGTCTAAACTATGACAGTTGGTTAAAGTAAAGCGGGCATGCGCTGAGGGAAACTGATTCACACGTACACTACAGTTTAACACTTACCGGATCTCACTTCTGGTATCAGAGTCCAAGCTTAGGAGGAAACATACGGCAGAGATGTAAGCTGTGGAAGAATGGAAAGATTTCTCTCCAGATTGTTGGTCTAGGGATAGGACTCGTGCTTTCAGTGACAAAGGCCTTGAGTGCAATTCCCAGACAAACCCACACAACAGGAAGAAGAGGGTCGAGCCCTTAATTGCTAGCCATAACTAGAGTGCATGATTTGCATGCAGAATATCCAGGTAAAAACCCTCAAATCTTAGTGCTGGCCGGGAAAGACTTCCTGTCTGAAATCCTGGAGTGGTATTCAAGTGAGTTTTACACAGAGTAGACCTGTTAAAATTAATGGGCCTGACTCTCATGATGATGATAATAATAATAATAATTCATTTATACCCCACCCATCTGACTGGGTTGCTTCCAAGACATAAAAACATAATAAAACATCAAACATTAATAGTAACAATCTGATCCAATATAAAAGTCACAATAACATTAAAATAAACAACCTATATCTTTTTTTAAAACATATTTTTTATTAACAGGCCAGTCCAATCACATTATTTCCAAATCATATTACTTCCAAATTATACAGCCAGATTTTTAAATTTTGTTGGGGGTACCCTTACATCAAGCTCCGAACGAGGATCAAAACTTCACTTCTGTTACTGCTTTTATCAAACAGTTCTATCCAGATCTGTCCAGATAGTCTCTTTATTACTTCTTCATCTTCTTGTTGTTATCATGTATTCCTTTCTTTGCAATCTCTGATAGTCAAAATAAACAACTTATATCAAAGCAACATTCAGCAATCTATCAGAACCTAATAGTAAAATTAAGCACCAGCAAATAATAAACAGTTCAACCGCAATAAATAATTGCCAACCTATAATCAATAAAAGTAACAACAGATCACAATGCATAAAACACCACAAAACATACAAAACCATGTAAAAGGATCAAACTGAGAAACAAAGAAGCACAACTTTAAAAAAACAATTTTTTAAAAATATCCCTGAACTCCTCTCTTTCCAGCTGCTGCTGCTGTTCTCAAAGTCATAGTCCAGGAAAGGCTAGGTTGGGCAAGGCAGGTGGAAACACTAGTGCCTGATGAGGAACAGAAAGTCTCTCCCCCCCCCACAGTTCTTCCTCTGGAGCAGCTCTCTTATGAAGGCTTCCAGGGTTGGAGGGTGGGGCAAAGCATGTGTTCATTAATTTCAGTGAGCGTGCTCTGAATAAATCATAGCAGAATAGCACCTCTGGAGAGCCACCATCAGTCAGTGTGGTCAGTTCAGACCTGGGTGGGTCAGTGGTCTGGCATGATATAGGACAGCTTCGTATCAGCATTCAAAATTCGCCAGGCGCATTTTGCACCTAGCTATGGGCCACTTAAAGGGACGCGGGTGGCGCTGTGGGTTAAACCACAGAGCCTAGGACTTGCTGATCAGAAGGTCGGCGGTTCGAATCCCTGCAACAGAGTGAGCTCCCATTGCTCGGTCCCAGCTCCTGCCAACCTAGCAGTTCGAAAACACATCAAAGTGCAAGTAGATAAATAGGTACCACTCCGGCGGGAAGGTAAACGGCGTTTCCGTGCACTGCTCTGGTTCGCCAGAAGCGGCTTAGTCATGCTGGCTACATGACCCGGAAGCTGTACGCCGACTCCCTCGGCCTATAGAGCGAGATGAGTGCCGCAACCCCAGAGTCATCTGTGACTGGACCTCATGGTCAGGGGTCCCTTTACCTTTACCTTTACGGGCCACTTGCGACCGAGTGAAAATGCCTGGGCTGCACGATGGTGCCTGACATCTCCCCCATCTGGAAGTTCCTGCCTGGGAATCCTTGGATTTTGAATGTTTTCTTTTTCTTTTTCTTAAAAAATATCGTCTTTATTGATTTAAAATACAACCATACTTTACAACGGAGTCAAACACGAAAATGAAAAAGAAAAGAGATAAAAAAGAAAAGCAAAAAAAGAAAGACAAAAAAAGAATTGACAATAGCAAAAAAAATAAATCAGTTAGAAAAGCCAATCATTTATACAGCGTCATATCTTAGCCAATACAGTCCTCTGAAAAAAACTTCCAATCGTTTTCATTGTACTTTTCATATTGTCTTGATTTTATCGCTCAGTTTATTTTATGACTTTTTCTATATATTCCTCTAAGGTGTTTATTCCATTTGTTTATTATACACAAGTATCATTCAATTCTGCTAGGATAATACCGTTTTTACAATATAATCTTATATACTCCTTGAATAATTTCCATTCTCTGTATGTTTTTTGATTCGGGGCACCCCTGACTTTTCCAGTCAGCTTTGCTAATTGAAAACACGTGATCATGAGTGTTTGCCAATCTATTGTTGGTGTTGTTTGAGACTTCCAACTTCTGACTATGAGTATTCTTGCAGCCGTGATTGAGTACATAAACAGTGGTCTTGTGTTTTGCTTGATTTCTATTGGCAATATTCGGATCTTGAATGTTTTCAAACACCAGCAACACATCCTGTACAATTCTATCCATTATATTTTATCTGCACAATCAGCATGAATTTCAGGAACCAGAAAGTCATATTGAAAAATAAGACTTTCAAGCCGTCTAGCCCCAAAATGGCAACTAGGCATTCTGTTTTGGCGACTGTAACTCTGATTGAAGGAGCCATTTAGCGCCTAGCTTACATAACCGAGTTTCTACCACTGCTTCCTATATTAAAATAACACAATGTGGATAAATGGTTGGTTTAAAATCTTTGGGTCTCCTTTTATTTCTCACTATGAAACCTACACCAGAGAAAGAGGCAATTCCCCACATTAATTATTTGTGAACTTTTTAAATGATAAGACAATATCATTTCATTTCACATGTGATACGCTATGTTTTTGTCAATATAGTACTGTGAAATGGGAGGAAATTTTGCTGGCCTGTTCTCCTCAGTTTGAGTCCTAGGTCCTTAACACTTTGGGAAATGTTGAAAATGTTGCCTTCAAATTTATTTGAGTTTCTTCCTCTGCAGGTTCCGGATTTTACTATCACAGACTTGTCTTCAGAATCGGATGAGATACCAGATATCTTGGCTTTGGATGAAGAAGGGCAGCAAGATTATTCACGTGCAAATGGTCCCATCACCACAGGTCAAAGAGCTGAATAAACACCGAGCACAAAAAACCAAAAACTAATACTTTTGATTGAATAAATATATGTTCATACCCATTTTTTCCCCTAACCTTATCCTCCTGCTTTTTGGAGTGGAGTTACTTAGCTCTTGGGGAGTATCGGAATTGTTTGTATCACTTTTGCTTCATTTAGAGCGATCAAAACTCTGACCTTGTCAAAAAATATTATGGAACGCACATTAGCGTAACCTATTAGCATGGAGGAGTGGACTGTTTTTGTCCTCCGTGTCAGATAAATGTATTCAACTGGTCAACAATATCAATTTTAAGTCTATATCACAGTTTGGACAGCAGTTGCTTCTGAAACCACATCTCTGCTGCTTTGACATGGAATCCTGTCTGAAAGAAGATTTGCCGATTTCAATTTCAGTTCCTCTGTAAATACTTCTGTTTCTCCATCAACATCTTTACCTGCCAGGAAGAAAAAAATGCAACCATTTCTCGTCTCTTTCTGTTTTGTTGTGATGTATCTGCATGACTCCGTACCAAATGTTTAAACAGGTGCCCTTTGAGTTCAAATGCAATGGATGAGCTCAGTGCTCCTTGCTTTTCTAAGATTATGATGCTCCAGCAAATTGCAACTCATGTTCTCAGTCAGGTGATAAACCTGTGCCTGGGTTGCGCCATTTTAGACTATGGGAGAAAGACCAAATGCTCTTCTATACAAAGCAAATCTTTGCATGTAGAAATCTTAGCACATCACAGAGAAAGTTGAACTAGGACTGTCCTTCCTGAGACCTAATTTTGTTTTTCTGTGGAAGAGCAGTCATGTGAGCTCTCCACTTGCAGCCAGAAGTGGTACAGCCCAGGGACAGTAAGAATTAGGCTTTGCAGTAGTGGAACATGTGCTCCTTTCCAATGTTTTGGACCACATCTCCCATCATCCCTTTCCATTGGCCTGGCTGGTTGAGGCCGATGGGAGTTGGAAGTCGCAGGTTTCGCCATCACTGCTTCAGAACGTCTGGAGTTTAACCAGGACAATACTCTAGAGCAGTGGTGGCCAAACTTGGCGCTTCAGCTGTTTTTGGACTACAATTCCCATCATCCCTAGCTAACAGGACCAGTGGTCAGGGATGATGGGAATTATAGTCCCAAAACAGCTAGAGGGCCAAGTTTGGCTGCCACTGCTCTAGATGCAAACTGGGAAACTTCTGACAGGGTTCAAAAAAGGAACGACGTGTAGTGAAAAATGGGGCAGAAACTACGAACGAGATGGAGAAAGCTAGCCCTGAAGCGATGTTCCTGCGCAATCCACAGTTGTTTTAGCACGGTTTGTATAGTTCCAGTTGTTTGCCGTCAAACAGATCCGCCATTTCTTGACGCAAATCGGAAGAGTCAGAGGAAGCTCAAAACAAACTAGAAATGCAGAATCAGACGTACTTAATGAAATGCTACAGTTGAAAGACTACGCTGTGTTTTGGTTCAGACAACCTTTAATATCGCTGGCAGTTTTGGGTCCCCCCCCCGTTTTTTTATCATGGGATTGTGAGGATTTCCTATGGTGCTAATTTTTATAGGTTAGGTCCACAGATCTGAATTAAAGAGATAATTTGACGCTCTCTTTAGCATGAAGTGGACAACCTGTCCCCCCACTCTTCAGTTATGCATTATAAGAGATAACATGGAAGTTTTAAGCACTAGTCACTGAAATGCCTTGGAAATAAAGTTTAAAACTGTATAATCTGATGGCTGCTGATGTTTTGCTTCTCCTTTTTATTGCTTTTTATATGACCTCCAAACCATTAGAAATTCATGATTATTTGAAGTTGTTGTAGCTGCAACTGGAAAAAACCAACCTTTTCTGAAATACAGGGTTATCACATTTTGATGGGATCATAAGAATATGATTTCTTATGCTGTCTTACGTCTGTGACTAAGTTGAGTTATATAAAAACGCACACAAGATCACCACTTATCCCACAGTCCATGAAAAATAAAATTTGCATCTACTACTTTTAGTTACGCTTAAGATACTTTTAAAAAAAACACACACCAAAGAAGTAATTGTTGCTTCTGTAAGGGCGTGACTGAGTTGGCAAATACCGTTCAAATGTCATTATTAACAAGTTAACCAAGCCTTGAAGGCCATTAACTCCTCTCAGAAAACAAAGTGATAACGCAGCATGCTTCTTTTAAGAACTAAATAACCCTTATCCTTGAAATATTTTTGGCATTAAAAAAAAAAAGCATGCATCCTAGCTCCACCACAAGACCTTTGGGTGCCTGGAAAAGTATCTAAATAAAATACATGCCCCTTCCCAAATAATGAAATAATTTACTGCTTACTGCTCTAGAATGCCGACCCTCCAACATTCCTCAGATGAAAATAGGGACGTTGCTCACTCCTACCCCCAACTGATCTTCCTCAATCTCCCATTTTGTCCCCCTCGCTCCCCACAGGGCCTTTTCAGTGATGGCTCCGACCTGGTGGAATGCTCTGTCCCAGGAGACCAGGGCCCTTCAGGATTTAACCTCCGTCCATCAGGCCTGTAAGACAGAGCTATTCCGCCTGGCCTTTTAATTTGAATTCAGCCTGATCTTTTATTTCCCTTCTCTTCCCTCCCCCTCCCCTTTCATGACGATTACCCGCTCTGAGACCCCACAGCTAATTCTCCCCTGGTCTCTTCGCTGGCCCAAATAGGACTACTGTATTTTTCACTCTATAAGATGCACCAGACCACAAGATGCACCTAGTTTTTGGAGGAGGAAAACAAGAAAAAAAATCTGAATCTCAGAAACCAGAACAGCAAGAGGGATCGCTGTGCAGTGAAAGCAGCAATCCCTCTTGCTGTTCTGGCTTCTGGGATAGCTGCGCAGCCTGCATTCGCTCCATAAGACGCACACACATTTCCCTTTACTTTTTAGGAGGGAAAAAGTGAATCTTATGGAGCAAAAAATATGGTAATTTAGCCAGCTAGCCCTGGTGATCATCTAATGTTTATTGGATGGATTTCCCCCCTAAATTGATTTTTTATTTTATTGTTAATCACGTTTTATACCGTATTTTATGCTGTTTTTTGTAGCATCAATTAAGTGTTTTAAATTTGTTGTTAGCCGCCCTGAGCCCGGTTTTCTGAACTGGGAAGGGCAGGGCATAGATAGAATATTATTATTATTATTATTATTATTATTATTATTATTATTATTATTATTATTATTATTATTTGCACCACCAGTACCCCAATGGGACACAGCACATATCCCCTCCATCCTGAGAAAGCCGGCGTAGATGAAGAAGTGGTGTAGTGGTAAAGAGCAGTGGACTCGTAATCTGGTGAACCGGGTTCGCTTCCCCGCTCCTCCACATGCAGCTGCTGGGTGACTTTGGGCTAGTCACCCTTCTCTGAAGTCTCTCAGCCTCACTCACCTCACAGAGTGTTTTTTGTGGGGAAGGAAGGGAAAGGAGAATGTTAGCTGCTTTGAGACTCCTTAGGGTAGTGATAAAGCGGGATATCAAATCCAAACTCTTTTTCTTAATCCTGATTTGATTTTATTCTTTGGTAGATCTAATAGAAAATTATTTACAGATAACAGTTCCTAAAGCAATTCAAATGTTGTCCTTCACCAGTGCCGGATGTACGTATAAGCCAGGGGTCTGCAACCTTTAAGACAAAAAGAGCCACTTGGACCCATTTCCGAAGAAAAAAAAACTGGGAGCCGCAAAACCATTGCGACATTTAAAACAAATATATCTCCAGAGCCGCGATCTGACAGCGGGTGGGAAGGTGACGTCGGGACGGTGCGTGACTAACGCACGCACAGCCCCCATGCGACGTTACAGCCAGTACAGCACCCGCCACAGCGGGGAGTGTCGGGGCACACAATGCGCCTCCTCCCCTTGCTAGTATCCGCCCCGGAGCCGCGGCAAAGGTGTAAAAGAGCCACATGCGGCTCCGGAGCCGCGGGTTGCAGACCCCTGGTATAAGCTAAACAAGCTCTAGCTTAGGGCCCCACTCTCTTGGGGCCCCCCCAAAAAATTTAAAGGTAAAAGACCTGTGGATGTACATTTCCAAAATATAAGATAAAAAACAAATAAAACAAAACCTACCTACAGCAATGGTGTTTTGTGTTGTGTAGGCTCCTATGATGTAAGTCATGGGCCCCGCCTGCTAGCGTGCTCCCTAAAATATCACTGGTTTGCTCCTTTCTATATATAGGGTGCCTACATTCTGCATGTGCAAATGGCTTGAGATACCTATGAGGTCCATAAACTACCATATAGCATATATTCAACACAAAAAACAGCGAGGATTTGTTGTGGAAAAGGACAGCTGGACATATAAAGGGTCCTATTACCTTGAGTAGCTTAGGACCTCAGCAAAACTAATTCCGGCCCTGTCCTTAACACTTTCTCAAAAGTGTTTTTATGCTGGGGCTCTTTGACATCGTAGACCGACCTCTGTCGAAATGCCACGGCATCGAGTCTACTGGCCAGGAATAAGTTGCACCGGACACCTTACCCCACCAAAGCCACCAAACCAGCATTCAGAGTAGGATGTAGCCCACTGAATGTGCTGACATGGTGCTGGGGTTGCAAAATGACACCGCGAGCCTGGTGCTGCTACACCGGAATGCAATGTGTGTTGCGCCTGTGGTCATTTAGCAGCTAGTTATGCGGGGAAAAGCAAAGAAGGGTGCCTTCACCCCAGTGTGGTTCCCCTTTCTCACATACACAGCAAAACAGGACAATTATCTATTCCCCCCAATAGCTTATGAATCAATATGACCCATCTGACCCAACAACCTACCCCTCCCCACAAAACAAGCCGCACTGCAGCCAACTGAACACAACCAGGTAAAAGGTAAAGGACCCCTGGATGGTTAAGTCCAGTCAAAGGCGACTATGGGGTTGTGGCGCTCATCTCGCTTTCAGGCCGAGGGAGCCGGCGTTTGTCTGCAGAAAGCTTTCCGGGTCATGTGGATAGCAGGACTAAGCTGCTTCTGGCACAACAGGACACTGTGATGGAAACCAGAGTGCACAGAAATGCCGTTTACTTTCCCGACGCAAGGATACCTATTTATTTACTTGCTCTGGTGTGCTTTCAAATGGCTAGATTGGCAGGAGCTGGGACAGAGCAACGGGAGCTCACCGTTGTGGGGATTCGAACAGCCGAGCTTCCGATCAGCAAGCCCAAGAGGCTCGGTGGTTTAGACCACAGTGCCACCCGTGTCCCTTGAAGGCAACCAACCAAGATCTGAACCTCTAACCTCTCACAATGTCTCACTCCACGGTGGGATGCTGATACAAACCCCTGGACTACTAACACTGTACAACTTTGTATGAAAGAACACCCCCCCCACCTCTCTCTTTCTCCTTTCCCCCAAAGTCAGGATGTCTATGACAAAAGTGTCTCTCACTACCTGTAAACGAATGCGAAAGAGACTCTATGAACTGAAAGTGGAGACAATGGAGGTACAGTACTCCTCCCTGTTTATTTGTTTGTTTTGTAGCATGAGAATATCTTAAATAAAAGCTGATTTTGAAAAAATTAGCTAGTTATGCTTCTTGGTGGTACGGCAAGCCCACTATGGGAGGGCCCTGTAAAAAAGTCTGGAAAGGACCCCCCGCCATGAGGAAGCTCACAATTTTTCCCATGGTAGTAATCATAGTTTAGAGGTCCCGGGCCCTAAGGAAGTCAGATTATCCTCCACCAGGGCCAGGGCCTTCTCAGTGATGGCTCCGACCTGGTGGAATGCTCTGTCCCAGGAGACCAGGGCCCTGCAGGATTTAACCTCCTTCCGCAGGGCCTGTAAGACAGAGCTATTCCACCTAGCTTTCAATTTGAACTTAGCCTGATCTTTTATTCCCCTTCCTTCCTTCCTTCCCTCCCCCTCCCCTTTTTATGAAGATTATCCACTCTGGGATCCCACAGCTAATTCTCCCCTGGTCTCCTCACTGACCCAAATAGGACTAATTTAGCCAGCTAGCCCTAGTGATCATTTAATGTTTATTGGATGGATTTCCCCCTAAATTGATTTTAGAACTTTGAATTTATCGTTATTCACGTTTTTATACTGTAATTTATGCTGTTTTTTTGTTGTATCACAATTAAGTGTTTTAAATTTGTTGTTGGCTGCCCTGAGCCCGGTTTTCTGAACCGGGAAGGGTGGGGTATAAATAAAAATTTATTATTTATTATTACTTGTGCTGAGCTCTGTCAGTTCGAGCGAGGAGTGCGGGCAGCAGCAGGGCAGAATGAGCAAGAGAAAACTGTAGCTGCTCTCGGTTCCTCTCTTTTGTTCTCTCTCTCTGGGTACTGTGCAAGGAGGGATGGCCCCACAGTGCTACCTAGAGAAATTGCAAGTAGCCCCCTCCGCCCCCTTCCCTCTGTCTAGGGCAGGGTAGTGTTGTTCGTGATCACAGAAGACCAAGTAGCCAGCTCTTCCTCACCATTGTGGGGAATTTGACCACATGGAAAGAAAAGAACAGGACACTTTAGAACTTGTTTTACGATGTTTAACATTCGCTGAAAACAAAGTACCTGAATCCAAAATGGAAAGCCATTACAGTGAACAAAACCCAACAACAACTTTCATTTTTGAGTCCTCTTGCTTTCATAAACCAGAAGCAAAGTTTGGCAAGGGAGCAGTTGTAGGACTGGAGAAACACAGATGCTCTTCGTCCCAAGGATGGTTCCTCACTCTAAATCAAGCCGTGGCAACACAGGAAGAATAAGGTTTCCAAAGGCAGAGTCTTGGGTTATGAAGTATCCTGAGGAATGTGCATGAGCATGCTGCAAAAGGAACATAAGTGTTTCAAAATGAGACCTTTTCAGTGGAAGCCAAGTCTCTCCACCGTCATGCAAGCATGAGTGAGTGCTTAAGAACATCAGATTTGGAAGGAATATCTGTTCTTTGCCACATTTCAGTCCTGCTAGTAGTTGCTTTGACCCAGATGTGGGGAACCCCTGACCCTCCATATTGCCAAACTACGTCCATCCTCACATCTAGCTCATTCTTCCCAAGGTTTTGCCCGCAGTGTTTAAAACAGGGCTAAAAGGTGAGATAATACAGAACGTAACATGACCAAAGCCACTTCCCAAATCAGAAGACACTCTCAGAATTTTAAACTTTGTCATCACTATGCAAATCTTAAGCTTTCGTGATGCATGTTAGCTTTTGTCCCCAACGTCTGAGATGGGTGGGGGGGTTCTTAGGAGCTATAGTCTCCGAGGCACCAAAACAAAAAGGCCCAGGGAAACTTGCAATACGGCCCGTTTGGATATGCTTTAGTCAGGACAACTCACCTGTAGAGCAGCCTTCTGCTGTGCAGCGATGTGCTGTAGTTCAGCATGATCACGAAAGTCCTTGTTAAGGGAAGATCTGGCGAGAGAGATGCTGCGAGCAATGATAAGAAATTGAGATGTCACACAAAGGCAGGGAAGGCAGCCATCAGCACAGTATCAAGGTAGAGGCTTGTCATGGCCAGGGTGGGTGTTTCAAAGTCAAGAAGTTCCATGTCGTTACTTTAAATACAAGACTTGGGATTTTGGGCAAAACTGACATGCAAAGTGAATAATTTGCACATGCCAGACAGCGTTGGAAACTCAGATATATAAGCTAGGCACCAAATGACTCCTTCAACCAAGGTTACAGTTGCCCAACAGAATGCCTAGCTGCCATTTTGGGGCAAGACAGCTCTAACGTCTTATTTTCCAAATGATGGACTGACTGTGATTGAGTCTCAGTTAAAGATCTGGCCTGTTCAGATGAAAATCTTGAGCTAGGTTAAGAGTTTTGGGAACTTAAAGAAAAGTCACTTGATCAAGGGACAGTCCACATTATATTGGCCTATTCCTGCCTCTTTTTCTTAATGGTGATACGGGCCATTCACAACAGTGGGAGAAGTGAAGACAAGCTGCAACAATTCACTACAGTGGCCCCTCCGGATACAAATTAAATTCGTTCTGGGGGTCCGTACTTAACCTGAAAAGTTCAAAAGTGGAGGTGAAACTTCTGTGCATGTGCATGGCACGCAGAGCGCTTCTGCGCATGCGGCGAAACCCGGAAGTATACACTTCCGGGGTTGCTGCGTTCGCAACCTGAAAGTTACATATCCAGAGCGGTATGTAACTCTAGGGTCCAATGTATAATGTTCTTGGCCCCTGCTCAGGCTGCACCGAAAATGCGGCAGCTAGACTGGTGACTGGGGGCGGCCGCCGAGACTACGTAACACCAGTCTTGAAAGACCTACATTGGCTCCCAGTACGTTTCCGAGCACAATTCAAAGTGTTGGTGTTGACCTTTAAAGTCCTAAACGGCCTTGGCCCAGTATACCTGAAGGAGCGTCTCCACCCCCATCGTTCTGCCCGGACGCTGAGGTCCAGCACCGAGGGCCTTCTGGCAGTTCCCTCATTGCGAGAAGCAAAGCTACAGGGAACCAGGCAGAGGGCCTTCTCGGTAGTGGCCCCCACCCTGTGGAACGCCCTCCCATCAGATGTCAAAGCGATAAACAACTACCTGACATTCAGAAGACATCTTAAGGCAGCCCTGTTCAGGGAAGTTTTTAATGTGTGACATTTTAGTGTATTTTTTGTCTCTGTGGAAGCCGCCCAGAGTGTCTGGGGAAACCCAGCCAGATGGGCGGAGTACAAATAAATTATTATTATTATTATTATTATTATTATTATTATTATTATTATTATTATGGCTCCATAAATTCATTCTGATTGTGCAGATAAAATATAATGGATAGAAATCTACAGGATGGGGTATTAGTGTGTGAAAAGAGTCCAGATCCAAGGATCCCCAGGCAGGCACCTCTAGATGGCAGAGATGTCAGGAGTCATCCTGGCACCCGGGCATTTGCACTGGGCTGCAAGTAGCCACAGTCAGGTGCAAAATGCGCCTGGCTAATTTTGAACGCTGGTGCCAGAAGGACATTTCTGCTCAGGAACATTCACTCCAGCAATGGCAGGTGAAATCAAATAGGGAGGAAACCCTAGTGTAAGTCAAAAGGAAGTCAACCGGAAGGCATGCAGTAGAAGAAAAAGGGATCCCAGCACATTTTGCTCTCTCACCGGCGCCCCCCAATAACTTGCCTAAGTGATACCTGAATAAAACAGTGCTACTAACCAGGGGTCCATAGTCTTCATGATGGGGAGTTCATATGTTTGATAGAGTGGCTGCAGAACTCTGTATGCAGGAAAAGAGTTTCCCATTGAGATTGCGCTGAGACAACGTCTCTTTGTAGCCAACAAGTTACAGTACGCGAAAATACTACTACTACTACTACTCCACCATGAGCAATAAATCAAGTTCTACGCTAAACACATGGAAGAGGATTTTGTTTTGTTTTTTCAATTCAGGGGCAGCTTTACATTTCAGCAGATTCATAGAAATCTCAAATCTTAATATGAAAACAATGATAAGGTTCAACACAGGGGAAGCGGAATTTTGGTGGAGAAGTGGGTGGAAATACAAAACATTAAAAAGTTAACTTTTTTTTTTTAAAAAAAGGTGAACTGAAATTTCCCCTCTCCAGAGGGAATGAGCAAAGATGGAAACTCTCTTGCAGCTGGCTGCTTGGAACAATTGGCACACAACTCTGATGGTTATGAACGGTTTCCATTAGAAGTATGTGTTGCTGATAGGTCTATTCACCTTCTTGGTGGACGGCGTTGCGGCTGGGTATCCGGGTCCTGGTAGCGACCCGGCTAGGGGGCGGGAGATTGCCGCCCCCTCCACGCCAGCCCCAGCTGTATCACCCCCACCTGGCCAATCTATGCTGATGGGGGGCATGGCCACAGGGTAACTGAAATCGCGGCGCAGCCAGGGTTTCTTTCTCTTGCCTCCATGCCAGAACTGCTCGGACCTGCAAGGACCCTTGTTTAATGGAGGATACTCCTGGATAAGGGTATCCTGCTAAAAGGATCTGGAGTTGTGGATTCTGTCCAAAGTGTGGGCATGGGCTAGGGCAGGGGTCAGCAGACTTTTTCAGCAGGGGGCCAGTCCACTGTCCCTCAGACCTTCTGGGGGGCCGGACTATATTTTGAAAAATAATAATGAACGAATTCCTAACACCAGACAGGCCCCACAAATAACTCAGAGATGCATTTCAAATAAAAGGATACATTCTATTCATGTAAAAGCACGCTGATTCCCAAACCATCCGTGGGCCAGATTTAGAAGGTGATTGGGCCGGATCCAGCCCCTGGGCCTTAGCTTGCCTACCCATGGGCTAGGGCAGGGTTCAGCAAACTTTTTGAGCAGGGGGTCGGTCCACTGTCCCCCAGACCTTGTGGGGGGCTGGACTATATTTTGGGGAAAAAATATGAACAAATTCCTATGCCCCACAAATAACCCAGAGATGCATTTAAAATAAAAGGACACATTCTACTCATGTAAAAACATGCTGATTCCCAGACCACCCGTGGGCCGGATTTAGAAGGCGATTGCGCCGGATCCGGCCCCTGGATCTTAGTTTGCCTACCCATGGGCTAGGGCCATGCCACTAACCCAACGGGGACCCCTCGGACTGACCTTATTTGATGTAAGTCATAGGGCTCCCCCTTCTGGTGGTTTACCCTTAGTTAGACTCCCTGCAAGGGACGCGGGTGGAGCTGTGGGTTAAACCACAGAGCCTAGGACTTGCCGATCAGAAGGTGGGCGGTTCGAATCCCCGCGATGGGGTGAGCTACTGTTGCTCGGTCCCTGCTCCTGCCAACCTAGCAGTTCAAAAGCATGTCAAAATGTAAGTAGATAAATAGGTACCGCTCTGGCAGGAAGGTAAACGGCGTTTCTGTGTGCTGCTCTGGTTTGTTAGAAGCGGCTTAGTCATGCTGGTCACATGACCCGGAAGCTGTACGCAGGCTCCCTCGGCCAGTAAAGCGAGATGAGAGCTGCAACCCCAGAGTCAGCCACGACTGGACCTAACAGTCAGGGGTCCCTTTACCTTTACCTTTAGACTCCCTGCAGGTGGGCAGGTGTCAAGATATACAGTGGTACCTCGAGTTAAGTACTTAATTTGTTCCGGAGGTCCGTACTTAACCTGAAACTGTTCTTAACCTGAAGCACCACTTTAGCTAATGGGGCCTCCTGCTGCCACTGCACGATTTCTGTTCTCATCCTGAAGCAATGTTCTTAAGCTGAAGCACTATTTCTAGGTTAGCAGAGTCTGTAACCTGAAGCGTATGTAACCTGAGGTACCACTGTAGCGTGGTTTCACCCAACGTCCAAGCCAATAAAGTTGTGGCCTCTTTTAGCCCATAATCCCAAACACTCGTGTTGGTGTGTTTATTAATCAATGGGGAACTACAGGGCACGGGGCCTTGGCATGCAAGAGAAAGCGTCCCTTGGCTTTCCTCTTTGATAAGAGAACACAACTGAAACAAAAAGGCAGGTCTCTAAACTTACTGTACCTGGCTCCAGGGTGATTTGTGGAAGACTGGTTTTGCATCAGCAGCTTCCTCTTCTCCTTATCTAGCTCTGCCAAAATCGCAACCCTGTTTTTATTCTGAAACCCTGGCAGGAGTGAGAAGAATGGAAAAGTCTGTGCACTACTTCAAGCTCTCCAAAGTGAATAATAAAGAGCACAGTGGTACCTTGGTTCTCAAACAGAATGCGTTCCGGGAGTCTGTTCGACTCCTGGAACCGTTCAAAAATGAAGGTGTGGCTTCCGATTGACTACAGGGGTATCCTGCAGCCAATCAGAAGTTGTGCCGGATGTTGGACTTCTGGAAATCGTTCGAAAACCGGAACACTCACTTCTGGGTTTTGATCATTCAGGAGCCGATTTGTTTGGGAGCCAAGGTACCACTGTATTAGAGATTGTACTGAAAGGGCTGCTGCCGTGTTGTTTTTATTGTAATTATTTGTATACAAATATAAAATAGGTTTTATATATGCATATAGCTTTAAATCTAACAATGTTCAATTGGTTTTTATTATTATTATCGCTTTCCCTATGTTTTTAGCAGTTCTTATGTTTATTTATAAGCTGCTTGTAGTCCTGTCTGGGGAGAAGGGGGGGGGCATAAAACTGTATATAAATTTTACTCCGGCTATTTTTGCTGGCCCATGTAGGACCAGCGTGGATAGTTGGCCCCAGTGAATATTTGACATTTTCTCCCCTTATGGCTTTGATCTATAGGCTAGCACTTAAAATGAGGCTGCATTTTAAGCTGTATTCTAACTTATATTTTAATCAGCTTTTTGCTTGTTTTTTGTTTTTTTAAAAAAGTTTTTACTGTATTTATATTCGGTGTTAGCTGCCCTGAGCCCGGTCTTGGCTGGGTACAAACAAATAAATAAATAAATAAATAAATAAATAAATAATAAGAGTGTAGCTTGTCTCCTGCCTGTCAAGATATCCAATGTTTGCTGGTTGTGGTTTCCTGGCTAGTCTGAGCCATTCCTTTGAAATGGTAAGCACCCACTGACACACAGAGAATGCTCCTCTGACAGGTCTGTTTTGCCTTTAACAAATACAGTCGTACTGTTGTTCTCTAATTTAATCCGTTCTGGGAATCCACCCAACTCCCAAAATGGTTCGAAAACCAAGGCATGGCTTCTGATTGGCTGCAGGAATTTCCTGCAGCCAATCGGAAGCCGCATTAGGACGTTTGGCTTCCCCAAAAAATGGCAAACTGGAACACTCACTGCGACGTTCGGAAGCTGATTTGTTCGGCCACTAAGGCGTTCGACTACCAAGGTACCACTGTATTCGATTTTAAGGATTTGCGAGTGAAAGAACTATTGGGAAAGGTTTTCCAAGATGAGAGGAGGTAAGACTTTGGGATTGTTCTGTGTACTCACATGAAGTCTCAGGGAATATTTCCTAAATTTTGAAGGGTGAAGGGTTTTTGCGGAGTGTGTGCACCTTAAAATTTTATTATAACGTAACCATGCAGATAGAGGTGAAGATTACCAGATGTAACATTTACCTTGCCCAGGAGGATTTGATGCCATCTTGCTAGTTTCCGCCTTAATTGGCTACAACGTAGTTATGGGATGAGCTACGGAAAAGAATATAAATGGACATGTGAACATAAAAGGCTCACTACTAATACAATTGTACATTAATATTCAGTTTGCAGGATGCAATAGCAACACATTTTGCAAAATGCTTGTGAAAACGCTGAGTAGCAGGTATGCTATACGCAAAGATGGTGTGAACTGGGGCCACCTACTGGGTACATGTGACTCCCTTATTGGAACAACTACATTTGGTTTGGATTGGTTTTCCAGGGACAGTCCCGGATTTACAGAAGCCATCCTGCTTTCTGTTCCTGGAATGTCCTGCAAAACTGTTGGAAGGTAAAGGGACCCCTGACCATTAGTCCAGTCGTGGCCGACTCTGGGGTTGTGGCGCTCATCTCGCTTTACTGGCTGAGGGAGCTGGCATACAGCTTCTGGGTTGTGGCCAGCATGACTAAGCCATTTCTGGCGAACCAGAGCAGCGCACGGAAACGCTGTTTACCTTCCTGCCGGAGCGGTACCTATTTATCTACTTGCACTTTGACGTGCTTTCGAACTACTAGGTTGGCAGGAGCAGGGAGCTCACCCCGTCACGGGGATTCGAACCGCCGACCTTCTGATCGGCAAGTCCTAGGCTCTGTGGTTTAACCCACAGCGCCACCCGCGTCCCCTGCAAAACTGTAGGACATCCCTATTTTCCTCAGGGAAATACTGGAGGGTATGGAGCTATTCATGTCATTGGGAAGCAGCCCAAGTTTTTAAAATGTTCAATGTTTTATTATGTTTTTATATATGTTGGAAGCCGCCCAGAGTGGCTGGGGCAGCTCAGTCCGATGGACAAGGTATAAGTAATAAAAGTATTGATTACGGAATAGGACATCCCTCTTTTCATTGGAGAAACGTTGGAGGGAATTTCGTTCCATGGTTCATTTTTCGGACTACAACTCCCGTCAGCGCCAGCAACTGATGGAAGAGGCTGTAGTGCAAGCTGTCTTGCAGGGTGCCTGGACTTGGGAATCCGCGAAGGGGATTCTTACAGTTAGCATTGTGGTTGCTGCTTTCGGCTCACCTCCAGCAGATGGGTGGAGTCCCTAAGTGAAAGCATAAAAATAAACAGCTCCAAGCACCTGGCGATGGGCACAGTCCCCATTCACCCACATCCTCCTTGCCGGTGGACTGCTCCCTGTTTCTCTCACGCCACCCCCTTTAGCTGCCCAGATGGACTCTGCCGCCCCCCCCGGCTGTCCAGGTAGACTCTCCCAAACCTCCTTTGGAACTACAGATAGACTCTGCCTCCCCCCATTGGCTGTCTAGATGGACTCTCCCAAACCTTCTTTGGCTCTAGAGATAAGACTCTGCTGCTCCCCCTCTGGCTGTCCAGATGGATTCTCCCGCCCCCCTTTGGCTGTTCACGTGGGCTCTCCCAAACCGCCTTTGGATCTACAGATAAGACTCTGCAGCTCCCCCTTTGGCTGTTCAGATGGACTGCCCCAAACCTCCTTTGGCTGTTCAGATGATCTCTCCCGCCCCCCATTGGCTGTCTAGATAGACTCTCCCAAACCTCCTCTGGCTCTAGAGATAAGACTCTGCTGCTCCTCCTTTGGCTGTCCAGATGGATTCTCCCGCCCCCCCCCCTTTGGCTGTTCACGTGGGCTCCCCCAAACCTCCTTTGGATCTACAGATAAGACTCTGCAGCTCCCCCTTTGGCTGTACAAATGGACTCTCCCGCCCCACTTTGGTTGGACGAATGCAATCTCCCGCCCCTCCCCCCATTGGCTGCCCAGATGGACTCTTCCTCTCCCCGTTTTAGGGGCTCTTTCTTCCCCGCTCACCTGCTCCCGACTTCATTGTCACGCGCGCCGCGTTAACGAGGCGGGGCCAGGAAACAAGTCCCGCCTTCGCTTCCCTGACCACCCTTGATTCAGATAAGGGTAGAGTGACACGCAGCGTCCAGCTTCCGGGATGAGCCGGAGCTTCCGCTTAGCGAAGGCTTAGCCAGCTGGGTCTCCACTGGCGGGGAGTTCCAAAGGTGCCGCCCAAGGAAGCGGGTATTCTACGGCGGCGCCTGCGAAAAGTATTAGTTCCCCAAGTGTCTCTTCAGCGGTCAGCGTCTAAAAAATCCCCCCACCTTGTTATTCTCCCCCCCCCCAATATTCTTTACTGGTTTTCATTTGCACACTCCACATACACATATTTCAAATTTACACCTGCTCCCCAGAGCCGACTTCCCTCCTTCTCTCTTCTGGCCTTTTACATCACATCTTACTTTTTCGCATTGTCTTCATCCCTTTTGTATATTATTGTTCTTTTGTATTTGTCCATCGAGTGTCTATTGCCAAATAAATCCTCCTGTATATACAGTTCTCATTGTCTGCCTATATTCAATTACAACTACCATTGGTTACATTGATCGCATTGTACATTTTACGTTTTGTTATTTTCTTTATCCAGAAATTTTCTTTGTATTTCACATTATGAGGTTTATTTCAGTTCTACTGGTTTCACTATTCCACCTTATCCTTCCTATGTATGACATAATTTCCCCCCATTCTTTTTGAAATGTTTCATCGCCCTGTTGTCGAATTTCCCCCGTTAATCTAGCTATTTCTGCATATTCCATTACCTTCTGTCGCCATTCTTCTACCGCTGGTGCTTGCTGTTGTTTCCAAACCAACCTTGTTATTCTCATGCTATATCTCATGATCCTTGTGGATGCCCTGAGCTGAGATTCCTGCCTTGCAGTGGGTGGGACTAGATGGCCCATAGGGTCCCTTCCAGCTGCAGGATCCGGCGACTCTACACCGCAGGCTGTGGCTAAAACATCCTTGCAACTGGAACAGAATATTGCGGGGGTGGGGGGACTCCACCCCTAGGAGTTGGGCTCCTGTGCATAGCTGTCAACCTCCCCTTTTTTGCGGGAAATTCCCTTATTCCAGCGCCGTTTCCCGCTGCTTCCCACTGCTATCCCGGATTGTTAGATATCCTGTAGACTGTCCCCGGGACAGGTGAGGCTGCTGATCCCTTATTTTTGAGGCTGCTGATCCCTTATTTTCAAATCTGAAAGTTGACAGCTATGCTCCTGTGCTGGCCACGTAGTCCTTGCAAGGATGAAGGATGACCACGCAAGAAGCCACAGAGCAGGATTCAGTTACATTGAAATTGGATGAGGCCCTCAGCTACTGAAAGTAATGGGGCCCTTTCTATGTCCAGCTGTCCTTTGTGCACAACAAATTGCCGCTGTTTGTGTTGAATATATGCTACATGGTGTTGTAAACAAAAATTGCCCTTTTCCCTTATGGGGTATCCAAGAGCCCATAGAGTGTCCTTACATAGATTCCCTATTGGTAGGAGAAAATAACAGAGGCCAACCAGAGAATATTGAGAAGCAAAGCAAAGCTAGTAAGCTTGATCTTTATTGATCTGTTGCAACAGGGTGCTCCCCTCACCTGCAGGAGAGAGGAGGGACCCAGAAAAATGGCATGCAAGGCCTTATAAAGACTTTTGTTTTTTTTTTATAATAGTTTTTTTTATTTGCTTTTTTCCAGGGTAAGAATACAACATCCGTAACACAACAAAAGCGGTTTTACAGAAAAGAAAAGAAATTTTAAAGAGAAAGAAGAAATTCACTTTTTCAGATCAATTTTCATAGTCAACCAGACTTCCCCACGTCCTCCATCCCCTGCTTTCTTTACAATAAAAAATAAACAGCAAATTAATACCTTATTTCAGTTGTTTTTGTGTTTTCATTTAGTTATATAGTCCATAATTTATACGTTTCAAAATCTTAAAACTTAGTTTCAATCATTTACCAATTTCAATACTGAAGCGTGTTTATTCCAAAGCACTTAGCAAACTCTCAACATTCATATAACTTATAATGTTTTTGTAAATAGTCCTTAAATTTTTTCCAGTCCTCTTCCACTGCATCTTCTCCCAGGTCTCGGATTCTGCCTGTCATTTCGGCTAGTTCCATATAGTCAATCAGCTGCGAATGCCATTCTTCCAGCGTGGGTAGTTCCTGTGCTTTCCAGTATTTAGCTATAAGAATCCTTGCTGCTGTGGTTGCATATAAGAAGAAAGTTCTATCTTTTTTTAACACTCTCTGGCTCACAATGCCCAGGAGAAAGGCCTCTGGTTTCTTACAAAAGGTGTATTTAAACACCTTTTTCAACTCGTTATAAATCATTTCCCAAAAAGCCTTCACCCTCGGGCATGTCCACCAGAGGTGAAAAAAAGTTCCTTCAGCCTCCTTGCATTTCCAACATTTATTATCAGACAAATGATAGATCTTTGCAAGTTTGACTGGGGTCATGTACCACCTGTATACCATTTTCATAATGTTTTCCTTTAAGGCACTACATGCCGTAAATTTCATACCTGTGGTCCACAACCTTTCCCAGTCTTCAGACATAATGTTGTACCCAATATCTTGTGCCCATTTTATCATTGCTGATTTAACTATCTCATCTTGGGTATTCCATTCAAGCAACAAGTTGTACATTCTTGAAAGCACTTTCGTCTTAGGTTCAAGTAGTTCTGTCTCTAATTTTGATTTCTCCACCTGGAAACCAATTTTTTTGTCCTTTTTAAAAATCTCAAGAATTTGGGCATAGTGAAACCAGTCTCGCACCTTTCCTTTCAATTTTTCAAAGCTCTGCAACCTCCAGGTATCACCATCTCTCTCAATTATATCACAATATCTCAACCAGCCACTCCCCATATTACGTAGTTTTATGGCCTTGGCCTCCGTCGGTGATAACCACCTCGGGGTCTTACTTTCAAGTAAGTCCTTGTATTTAGTCCAGACAATAAATAAGGCTTTCCTAACAATATGGCTTTTAAACAATTTATGAGACTTTGCCTTGTCGTACCACAAATATGCATGCCACCCAAACACATTGCTGTGCCCTTCTAGATCTAGGACATCAGTGTTTTCCAACAGAAACCAGTCTTTCATCCAGCAGAGAGATGCAGCTTCATAATACAATCTTAAGTCCGGCAGGGCAAACCCCCCTCTTTCCTTTGCATCTGTTAATATCTTAAATTTTATTCGGGGCTTTTTGCCCTGCCAGACAAATTTCGCAATATCTCTCTGCCACTTTCCAAAACATTCCACTCTGTCCACGATCTGAAGGGTCTGAAACAAAAACAACATTCTTGGCAATACATTCATCTTTACCGCAGCAATTCTTCCCGACAAGGTAAGTTTCAATCTTGACCAAGTTTCCAAGTCCTTTTTAATTTCTGACCAGCATTTTTCATAGTTATCCTTGAATAAATTCAAATTTCTCCCAGTCAAATTAACCCCCAGGTACTTCACTTTTGTAACCACATTTAATTCTGTTTCCTTCTGAAACCCATCTATTTCTGCAGATGTCAAGTTTTTTGCCAGAACCTTCGTTTTTTGTTTGTTCAACTTAAATCCCGCCACCCGACCAAACTCAGAAATTAGTTCAAGAGCTCTTTTTGTACTGGTTTCTGGCTCCTGTAGTGTCAAAACCAAATCGTCTGCAAAGGCCTTAAGTTTGTATTGCTTTTCTCCGACCTGTTTTCCCTCCACCAGCTGATCCCTCCTAATCCAGTTCAGCAAAACCTCCAGGACAGAAATAAATAACAAGGGTGATAGAGGGCACCCCTGTCGTGTCCCTTTTTCAATTTTAAACTCCTCCGTCACCACACTGTTTACTATCAATTTAGCCTTTTGTTCTGAGTAGATTGCTTCAATACTATTTTGAAACGCCCTTCCCACTCCCATCCCTTCCAAATTTTTCTTCATAAATTTCCAAGATATATTGTCAAAGGCCTTCTCCGCATCTATAAAAATCAAAACTGCTTTTGTATTCATATTTGTCTGAAGTAACTCCAAAACATCAATAATATTCCTAGTATTATCAGACAAATGTCTACCAGGGAGAAAGCCTGCTTGGTCCTTATGAATTACTTCATTCAAAACTTTTTTCAGTCTGTTTGCTAAAATATCAGCAAAAATTTTGTAATCCACGTTTAGGAGTGAGATGGGACGATAATTTCTGAGTTGAGTCTTTTCAGATTCCAATTTTGGTATCAGAGTGATGAATGCTTCTTTCCACGATTCTGGTGCCCCCTTCCCTTCCATGATCTGGTTGCATACCTCCATTAATGGTTGTGTCAAATATTCCATCAGAGTCTTGTAATATTTGGAGGTAAGCCCATCTGGGCCCGGGGATTTGCCTATTTGCAGATTCTGAATGGCTCTTTCAATTTCCTGTTGTGTTATTCTACAGTTCAGGGTTGTTTGTTTGTCTTGTGTTAGCTTTTGCAGGCCATGACTTTTTAAGAAATTATTTATTTCAATCTCTGCTTGTGGTCCTTGGGTGTACAGCTTTTTAAAGTATCTCTGGAAGCACTTTCTAATTTCTTCTGGTTTCTGAATACATTCTCCTTCAACCTCCAGATTGGTAACAAAGTTCAATTTTTGTCTCTTCTTCAGCTGCCATGCCAGCAGCTTCCCGCATTTATTCGCCGACTCAAAAGATCTTTGTTTCATCTGTTTAATTTTCCATTCAATTTCTTGGTTTATCAGTTTTGTATATTGTGCTTGATAAAATTTTATTTCTCTTAAGACCTCTTTTGATTTTGGATTTAATCTCAATTTTCTTTCTCCCTCTCTTATTCTTTCCAAAATCTTGTCCTTTTTACCATTCCAGAGCTTCTTTTTGATAGTGTTCTGCTGTATCAGGAACCCTCTCATAACGGCTTTACTCGCGTCCCAGATTGTCTTCTTTTCCACCGAAGTATTCAAGTTTATTTCAAAATAGTCTTTCAGCGTTTTTTGGGCCTTCTTCACAATCTCCTGGTCTCTAAACAAGTAGTCATTCATTCTCCATCTGAAGGATCCAGCTGGTGTAAGTCTCAAGTCCATTTTCAAAGCATTGTGGTCGGAGCAGGTTTTAGGACAGGTCTCTATTTTTTTTGTCTTAGGTGCCAGTCCTCTTGATATCCAGATTTGGTCGATTCTTGTCCATGATAGATGGGCCTCAGAGAAGAAAGTTCCCTCCATGCCTAGAGGGTTCTTTGTCCTCCAAATGTCAATCAGATCCATATTGTCTGTAAGTTCAAAGAAGGTCTTAGGAAGTCTGCCATCCTTGTTCAGGTTTTGGTTTTGTGACTTATCCATGTAGGTAGAGACTACCCCATTCATATCTCCCATCAAAATGATGTTGGTGTAGTCAATATGATCCAGCATTGTCTCGTGCAGTCTCTTGTAAAATTCCGATTTCCCATCATTTGGTGCGTATATTCCAACTATCAAAAATTTTTCTCCTTGTGATTGTATTTCAATCGCCAAAATTCTTCCTTGTTCATCTTTAAATACCAATTTCGGTGCCAGGTTCTCCTTTGCATAAATCACTACTCCTCTTTTTTTAACCTTGTCTGATGAAATAAACTCTTGGCCTAGTTTTTTGTTAATTAACACTCTCCTGTGGAGCCTGGTCACATGCGTTTCTTGAAGACAGATGACGTCCAATTGCTCTTTTCTTAAAATGTGAAAAATCTTCTTCCTTTTTTCGGGAGAATTCGCGCCATTTATGTTCCAGCTAAGTAACTGCAGAGACATCCTGGATCAATTTATTTGTCAGTAGGGGTGTCTCCTTTGTCTTCTTCACCTGGAGGTGGAACCGGCTTGAAACCAAACGAAGGAGGTGGCCAGGCTCCTGCTACTCCTTTCCGAAGGTCCTCCCCGTGATCGTTTAGGAACTTTTCTTGCTCCTCCGCTGTTCTAATTCTTACCTTCCTCTCTTTCAAGGTAAAAGATAGTCCTTGAGGGAATTCCCACCTATAAGGGATTTTATTGTTTCTCAGTAGGCTTGCTAGGTCTTTATACGTGGTTCTTAAATCCAAAAGCTGTTTTGGTATATCTCTGAAGATTTCTGCCGTCTTTCCCTGTATCACCAAAGAATTTTTAAAATGTAGGCCGAGTATGTTGTCTTTTTCTTGCTTTGATCTCAAAATGATCAAGCAATCTCTTGGTTTATCCTTCTTGACCACTCTTCCCAGTCTAAAAGCGGTGACTATTTTAAAGTCCTTCTCTTCTGTCAATCCCCAAAATTTGGAGATTTCTGTTGTCAAAAAGCCAATCAGGTCCTCTTTTTCTGATTCTGGAATATTTCTCAATCTGAGATTATTTTCCCTGTTTTTCAATTCTGCCAGGGACAGGTACGCTTGCTGTTCAGTTACCTGTCTACTCAGTGGCCTCACCTCCCCTCTCAGTTCCTCTATTCTCTTTTTGTTTTCGTCTGTTTTTGTATTTACTTCTTCAACTAATTTTCGGTTTTCTGTTGTGGCCTTTTCAATATTGCTTATTGCCTGTGTATTTTTAGTGACCTGGTCTGTCAATTTATTGATGGAAGCCGTCACCTGGTCGAATTTAGCAGATTGTTCATCAAATCTAGCTGCCTGTTCGTCAGCTTTCTTATTCAATGCTGCCAGTTGTTCCAATATTTCTTTAGAAACAGGATCTATCCCTCCAGCAGCCATCTCCCCTAAGGGTGGTTGTATAATTTGTCCTTCTTGCAGACCTGTCACTATTGGAACAGACGATCTGCGTAGCTGTCCAGGCAAAGTTGTTTGCACAAGTTCAGATTGTTTTGCTTTCTTTGCAGCCCTTGTTTTTGGTGCGCCACTCATTCCACAGCTGTCCCAGGATCAAGGTCAAATTGTAAATCCCATGGGAAACAATCCAGAGAGAGTAAACATCCAGAAAAAAAACCGGCAGTTCTCAGAGACTATTAAATCTATAATCCAGTAGGGGGAGCTCCCAAAAACAAATTTAGGAGAGAAGGATAAAGAGTTTCCGCCATTAAATTCCCACAAAGAAGGAGAAAGAAAAAATAAAAGTTAAATAACATCCAAAACAGGGGGATCTTCCATTGACTTTTAACTGCAGAGAATAATAGTTCTCAAACAAAGGTGCATGCAACAGTTCTCTTTTTTTCCAAATACAAAGTAGCCCGATCTATTTTTATGTTTTATATACAGTTACCGCAGTCCGATACAATTTATATCCAGGCAGATCGGGAGCCGGGTTTCGAGACTTTGTAATCCACAGGCAGGGAAGAAGAGAGACCACAGTTTTAATCCACTTACGATGCTGTTATAACTTTTTTTTTAAGATTTAAGCAGTCTAGATCGAGTTTGCAAAGTAAATTCCAACTTCTTTTAAGCTCCTTTCGATGCTTCCGCTTTAGAAAAGTCTTTGCTTGGCACTTTAAGCAGAGCCGGAAGACTGACTTCCTTTTTAGCGTCTCCCGCTTTCAGCCGAATTTCACCAAATTAGTTCCAAATAAAACTTTAGATTTCTTACTCACGAGTAAGTTGTTTCAATTCAGTTGTTGAAGGAAGAAAGGTCAGCGCTAATCAGCAGCAGCCGCGCGGCTTCGCTTCCGCGGAAAGAGCGATGGATTCACAGCACCGCTACCCCCTCCACGTTCCGATACCCCTTACGGGGTCTCTTCTACGTATCCGAGGTCGCTTCTGGTGCCCGCCGAACCCCACGGCCACGAGCTCACTCTACCCGTGGTTTGTCTGGATGGGTCGTCGCTGTGCCGCAGCGCACGACCCTTTTCCGCGGAGCCCCTCTTCAGCAGCTGAAGAGGACCGCCATTGCTGAGCGCGCCGCCTCCGGAAGTCCCTTATAAAGACTTTTGAAATTGCCACCCTGTAGATCAAGACCACCCCCAGAAACATCATACATACATCACAGAAGGGGTGTAACCTAAGACCACCCCTCAGATACATCACACCTACATCACAGAAAAGGCGGTCTAAAACAGAACATTTGAATGTTGTTTTTTCTCCTGTCCTTATTTATCTCCTGTCTGGCAGGTTACTTGATTGGATTGCCTGGGGAGCCTGGCCATTCTTTTGTAGTGATAAATACTTAGTTCCTAGGCCAGGTCACAGGCTCACACCCTATTCAAACACAGACATACCCTTAAGACAGGATTTGTGAAGGAAAAGACAATGGGGAGGCTTTTCCAGTTTGACCTTTCAGAGAAAACATTTGGTCAGTTTAGGAATCAAAATGGCTTCATGTCGGTCTTCCTGTGCTGATCTATGTACGTGCGGTTATGAACATTACCATATATCTAAGACCTCAAAATTCCTATCGCAATGGTCATTTATGGACCTCATAGGCATCTAAAGCCATTTGCACATAACAAAATACGTATTTTATCAAAGTAATTGTTGAACTGAAATCTATTAAAAAGAAGTACCGTATATTACTAGTGAAATACATTTAAGAAGAAGTATATTACTAGTGAAATAATTATTAATCTCTAACTTAAATTTTTATTCATAACTAACTTAATAATGCAAACACATTGGCATTTAGCAAGAACAAAAGTTCCTTTAGAAACACAATTTACACTCAACCTAGTCTCTTGAAACTTGCTATAACATGAAATAATAATAGGTGTAAATATATGATGCAAACTACTAATAATTATAAATAACAGAATGTAGGCACCCTATATATAGAAAGGAGCAAACCAGGGATATTTTAGGGAGCAGGCTAGCAGGCGGGCCCCAGGACTTACAAAACACTGTTGCTGTATGTAGGATTTATTTTATTTGTTTTTCATCTTATATTTTGGAATTGTACATCCAGGTTTTTTCCCCTTTAAATTTTTTTGGGGCCCCCAAGAGAGTGGGGCCCTAAGCTAGCTTATACATAAATCCAGCACCGATTGAAAGCCCGTGGGAAATTTTCCCCCTCCGTTGCTAAGGAGCAGTTTCCGCTTTCCGCCTGTGGAAGAGCCTCGCGCAGCAGGCAGACACTTAACTAGTAGTTCCCTCTACCATTTTCGTAGCTCTACGCCAGCGTGCCTCGGTTGAGAGTCGGGTACAGTATATGTCTCCGGCAAGCGGTGCATGCTGGGAACTCGCATGCCGGTCCCCCCCCCATTGGCTGGAGCCAATCAAGTTTCTCTTTGATTGGCTGGCGCGCGCCTCGCCGCCCCTCCCCGTTTTCTTTTTTGGCGGTTTGAGCCTCAATGGCGGTGGTGGGCGAGGCGGCGGCTGAGGCTGAAAAAGAAGGGCGCCTCTGAGAGGAGCTGAAGGGCTTGGCGAACGAAGGCGGAACCCTTGAGGAAGAGCAGAGCGCTGACGCGGAGGATATACCTGCACGTGAGGAAAGGAAGACACGGGTCAGCCCCGGTTCGCCTCGCGGCCATGAGCGCGCAGCAGCTCTCGCCTCCTCCCGCCTGGGAGAAAGAGCACCTCTGGCTCTACCTTCTGGCGCTGGGCTTCGACCCGGAAAAAGCCGCCGCCGGGAGGGTCTCCACGCATCTCGGCCTGGGCGTGTGAGTGGGCCTTTTTTTCTTTTTTCTTTTAAACTGACCTTTGTTTAATGCTGCGTTTCCCAAATTTGGGTTTCCGGCTGTTTTTTGGACTACAACTCCCATTGTCCTCAGCCTTCCTTGGAGGTTTCTTAAGCAGAGGTTGGGGCCCCCACTTTCTTGGCCCCCCCAAATTTCACTACAGTATTAATATACTTTTTCTTAATTGCATTTCAGTTCAACAGCGGTATTTCAGTTCCACAGTTACTTTGATAAAATACATATTTTGTGATGTACAAATGGCTTTAGGTCATAAATTACCATATAGCACATATTCTTTTATACACACACACACACACACACACACACACACACATATAAATATTATTGGCTTTTTAACATATCATTTTCAACAATTATTAAACATCCTTTTATATCTTATACAATTTTTTTGACTTCCATTAATCACATCTGAAAATTTTCCAATCTTTTCCACTTAATTTACATTTCTTACTTTCACTATTACATAAATATAACCAATACCTCTCTTCTTTCTCTTCTTTGCAATATTTCATATGTTCCTCCTTACAAAACTTCTTGTAGTCCTACTAGCGTAATTTGTTGATTACAGTTGCTCTTCAAATAATTTGTAAATTTATTTCAATCTTCTGTGAATTTCTGGTCCCACAGGTTTCAAATAATTCTTCCTGTCATTTTATCCAGTTCTGCGTAGTCCACTAATTTTGTCTGCCATTCTTCTTTCGTTGGTATTTCTTCTTGCTTCCATTTCTGGGCCAACAATATTCTTGCCGCTGTTGTTGCATATAAAAACAGTTTAATATTCTGTCTATTAATGTCCTTGACCATATAGCATATATTCAATGCAAGAAACAGCAACAATTTGTTGTTGACAAAGCACAGCTGGACATATAAATGGCCGCATTACCTTCAGGAGCTGAGGGTGTCATTAAACCTAAATCCAGCCCTGTCTGCCAAGACCGCTTTAGCTGAGATTCCTGCATTGCAGGGGGGTTGGGCTGGATGACCTTAGGGGTCCCTTCCCACTCTACAATTCTGTGACTCCGTGATGGGAATTGTACAGTAGTTTGAAAGCAGCTGGAGACCCACTGGTTTAATGGGTGTACATCTCACACAAGTTCCTAGAAGCAACAGCGCTGGTGGGGGTTAAAATGCTATGGGGGTTTATTCGAGTATATTGTTTATGGTAGTGGTTTTTTGAAAAAGATACGGTACCGTCTTAAAAATCAAGTACTCGTGTTCCTTAAGCACACCTCTGGCGGGCAAATGTTGGTAGATGAAGTATTGCCATCACTGCACCTCTCTCCCTTAAAATTAAAAAAGAATGTCCACGTTCATGCAAATTGTATTTACCGACACTAAAATGGATCATGGGAAAGAATTAATAGTGCAGGACTGTGGCCTTGTAGCACTCCTGTAAGTTTCAAATGTGCTATTATAAGAGGGGAAATGAAGCATGGTTGGATGTTAATCCCATTTCTTGCTCCAAAAAACAACAACCTGCTTCTCTATAAATCTTGTTATTTTGTGAGCTGCTATCAGTGCATTGAAGGGCCCTCTAAGGGAGGAAAGGAGGCAATCCTGGTGGGTGCTGAGGTTTGTGCATGGGGCAATTGTTTCCTTTACTGGTTTTCTGGTTTTCATATTTTTTTTATTTTTTTAGGAACATGTTTGATAAACCGAACAAAGATGCATTTAGTATCGTTGTGCACTTCCTGTTTTCCAACGTAGACCAGTCTCGTTGTAATGAGATTTTCAGGTGAGTGTCATTTCTCTTTAACTTCATTTAAAGGATGCTTTATTACTCAATGGCTTTTTCTTATAGACAAAATTATGAACGGGTCCACAACTTCTGGATGGCCTTACAAGCCAAACTAAAAATTGTGGCCACCAGAATGTAGTTGGTCTCTGCCAGGCAGCGCCTTTGCACCCTTTCCTGCAGAAAAGGGTAACAGGGTGTTTGCCAGTTTGATAGCTGTGTGGCCAAGGGCCCAGCAACTATGCAGCCCACAATTGCTAGTAGCAGCCTTCCTCTGGGGAGAAATTGTACATTGCTATCCCTTTGTGGGACTGGCGTATTGCTCCCCATTAAAAGAAAATAGTGTAATATCCAGCCCACAAGTAGTAGAGGTCTAGTCTTGCTGCAGAGGAGATAACCATAATGTTTGTTTCTACTCCTCCTCTGCCCACCAAAAGGATGCATATTGTGCACAAGGCAGGGGGAAGAATTCTTGTGGATGTGATTAATAGAATTAGAGGAATGTGTAGGTAGTACTTGTTAATTTAACATCCTTTCCTCCATTTCTTCACATCATTTTTTGAGATTTTAAGCTTACTGCTGCTGCTCTCTCTGTGTGTAGCCTTTGTTTGAGAGGAAAAACTAGCTAACAAGGGACTTGCTGCACATTTTCTGGAGATTAGTTGCAACTCCTGCAAGATCTTCTTTGTGGTGTTGAGGTCACAGGGTGCTGGAAACTGATAGCAATGAGCAATAGAACTCTTTTCCAACTGATGTCATGAATAATATCTTTGTAACAATATAGTATTCAGTGTTTGGAATACAGTGGTGCCCCGCAAGACAAATGCCTCGCAAGACGAAAAACCCGCTAGACGAAAGGGTTTTCCGTTTTTCGATGCGCTTCGCAAGACGAATTTCCCTATGGGCTTGCTTCGCAAGACGTTTTCGTCTTGCGAGTCTTGCGATTTTTTCCCCGCTTCCCCCCCTTTTTCTAAGCCGCTAAGCCGCTAATAGCCTTTTAGCCGCTAAGCCTTTAATAGCCGCTAAACCGCTAATAGGGTTGCTTCGCAAGACAAAAAAACCGCTAGACGAAGAGACTCTCGGAACGGATTATTTTCGTCTTGCGAGGCACCACTGTATACGATTACACAATTTATTACTTATAAAACATAGCAGTGCATTTAACAGTGCAATCTTTCAAATGTCTATTCAGAAGTAAGGGCTTCTATGTTAAATAATACTTGCACTCAGGAAAGTATATAAAAGCAAGAGATCAGTTCACTAAAATAAATTATTCTGAAAGGTCAGATACCTGCTGGGATAAGACTAAGTCATGTGCCAGAATTTTCTGTTCTGACAAGTGAATTAGGTGATAAAAAGCTTTCAAGCTTTACTAATTGTCATGGTTAGCTCAGTTTCAAAAGATGCAGATGGAGGAAGCCAGTTGCTTGGTAAGATGATAAGTGTTCAGTTATTTATGCAAATGCCAATCTATTGTAGCAAGCAGGAATTCTAGCTTAAACAAGGCTGTGGGCATTCAGAATGGAACTTGATCTCTTTTTATCTGCTTTTTTTGCAGTCATTAAGTTCTAACTATCCACAAAAGCAATGGATAGTGATTTATTTCCAAACGAAACATGTAGATAGGATTTTGGAGACAAAATGACTGGCTGGGTGGGAAAACAAAAAACCTGAGAAAGTGAGGGAGGAAAGGCTGTGGAATAAATCTCTAGTTAAAAACAGAATTTAAAAAACTCAAGCTATATCAATTTAAGATATATGTTTTTTCCAGATAATATATTTATTGATAAATTCAGGTAATATTATTGTGCTATCATAGTGGGACTAGACTGCACAGCTAGCTAGTAGAAACTAATGCTTGGCCGTTAAGCCAGCTATATTTTGTCAACCCCCGCTTAACTATGTGACAAAAGCTGAAGAGAAAGCAGGCCAAATAGACTTCCTAAGGCAGGGAATTTATCAGTCTAGGTGCTGCCACAGCACCCTAGGAGAGGTGCTTGTCTCCTAGCTATTTGTCATTCATCACTGATGGGACTTGGAGATCTTAAGATTAGGCAGATTTATATTGGAGACGATGCTCCTTTTGGTATTTTGGGCCCAAGTCATGTAGTGAGAGACTTGTATGTCAGCTTGTGTTTGGAAGTGAACTGGAAGCCTGTGCAGCAGTTGGAAAGTAGTCAGCGCATGTTCTCTTGGGTGAACACACACCAAAACCCTTTGTTTACATATTCCACATCAGCTGAAGCTTCCAAAAATTCTTCAGAGGTTGCCCATTTGGAACACATTGCTGTAATTGTAACATGCCTCTTCTTGTCTCCATAACTTGCCTATTACTTAGCACAGGGGTAGTCAACAAGGTGCATTCCAGAAGTTTTTGGACTCCACCTCCCATCAGCTTGGCCAGGGGTTGGGGATGATTTAGTACTATCAATGCCAGCCTGAAAATTGACTACAACTGTTGTCTATGCAAACTCTATCCTAGGTGGGATACTTAGGTCTTTGTTAATGCAAATGTGTTTAGAGAACACTGAGCCTTTTGTATTGCTATCTTTTGTGAGAAATATATCTGATTCATTGAACGTTTGTTGAAATTGACTTCTTTCCCTTCCCTGGAAAGATTTTGTTTTCCTCCAACAGATAAAAAGACAGACTCTGAATTCAGGAAACATAGTTACGAATGGCTAAGAAGAATTTCAGTAAGTATCGGTAAGAATGAAAAAGGGGTTCACATATTTGCCCCATAAATATTGGTGGTCTATGAGAATTCCTTTCAGACTTTGTGTTCTGACTCTAGGTGTTGAGAGGGAGAGTTCTCTCATGCCCTATTCTCTGCCTCCACCATTTCACCTTTTTCACGCTTTCATAATCTTGCAACAACTCAAGTAGTTCAAGTTGTCAGCAAATGATAGAAACTGTTTGAAAGGAGAGCCAGAAAGGAGTGTGGACGAAGATTCCTCCCTCCAGTACTTGCTCCTTTGGGGAGGTTTCCTTGCCAGCCCCAAAAGTAGCTGGTCAGTTTAAATTGTTGCTGTCCAGGATCAGAACATTGGTACCTCTCTTTAGTTTTTAAACAGGGCATTTAAATATGGCTTTGCAATCCTATGGTTGCAGCACGTGGGATTGAATTTGAAACACCCAGTGCCGACATAAAAGTACATTTGATGAAGTCATGCTGGGTGGGATTCAGCACAGCAGAAGCTATTCCTTCATTTGTTTGGAATATGAATAAACAGGCAGCCCTGTTCAGGGAAGTTTTTAACGTTTGATGCTTTATTGTGTTTTTGGGAGCCCCCAGATGGGCTGAATAATAATAATAGTAGCAAAATACCATAATGATATCCAACCATAATAAAAAACAAAAAGATAACAAATAAAAACAGATAAAACTATTATCAGAGAAAAAAATTGATGTTTTCCATGGGAAAACATTTGGGAAAGCGTGTAAAAATAAAAGTTGTTAGCCTGTGACAAAATGTGTCCAATTTCAGAGCCTGTCTTAACTTCTACAAAAATCCAGTTGTGATGCTACATGGGTCGCTGTAACTAAGCTGTTCCTGTCCAGGAATGGCCATTGTTAGCACAGCAATGATGTCTGGGAATCCCTTCTCGTCCCAGAACAGCTGCTGATGGGGGAGGCAGGGATGGCACTCTGGTTGTTACTTTAACTGGTTTACAAACGGCAACAACAACATGCAATCGCCAACATAGATCCTGGGGGGCCTCCACCATTCTTACTTGGCTGATCCCCAAAGTAACCATGGGGGCCGGTCGGAGTGATGGACGGGCTGCTCTCATTCCACAGGTGCTTCCTTTGAACACTGGGCCGCTTTGGGGGTCTGGACTTCACGGCCCTCTTCCTCTCCTGGCTGGGATTTCTGCATTTCAGAGGCTTGGACTAGATTACCCATTGGGGTCCCTTCCAACTCTACAAAGCACTCCTAATTACTGAGATCACTACTGTCACTTCCAGTGGCAGTGATGAATCAAGGAGTACTTCTAGACTGTATGCCTGTTCCTTCAGAAAGTACAGCCTCGTTCAGACCAGTGATGGGGTGGGCTACCTCTGTTCTGTCCAGTGCCACATTCCCTGGGGTGGGGAAGTAATCTGTGGACCTTGCATGCTGAGTGGTGGTGGAGCACCTCCCTCCCCCTCTTCTTTTCCCCCTCTCTCTCGGCAGAGGGAGGAAGGTGTATTGTGAGCTGTGGCTCAGGCACAATATTATTTATTAATTTATAAACCACTTAAATGTCATAATGGCTTCTAAGCAGCACACAGCTATAAAATCGATACATACTTAGATCTACAACAACAAATCCATTGGGGCACTCAACATCCTTAATTAAAACCTACAGTAAAACAATTAAAAATCATAACAAAGGAATACAACCAGAAGTTCGGTATTGGTACAAGCCTTAGGAAATGGTGAAGCAAAGTATGCTGATTTGTCAAAGCTACTTGGTATTGTTTTATTTGCCGATTGTATTAGTGCTACAAACAGGTAGTAGCTAAAGCTTAAATCTAAGAGAGAGAGAGAGTTGTAGGCTGCAGTTCACTTCCTCCGTTCACTTTTTTATCTTTTTAATTCCCCAGGACGAATGTGGAAACAGCTTTCCTCCAGTTGTTGCATCTTTATTCCTTTCTCCCGGTGGGTCTAAGTTCATTCATCTAATGTACTGCTTCGCAAGATATGTCATAATGCAACATGTTAAAGTAGATTCTGCAGGTAAGCAATCATTTCTTGGGAGGCTTTCTATTCCAAACTAGCTTTTTTTATATGCACACCACGTGGGAAATAAACTGTAGGACATGTAGTTGATACTGGGTTCAAGGGATCAAAAAACAGAATGAAGGGGGGCCCATGAACAAAAGGCTTGAGAAACTTGCTTCTTCCATTGTAGGTGCTGACATATCCTATCCAGAAGCAGTGAACTCAAGACCTCCCGACTTGAACATTGCAGTTGCAAAATATCATGTAGCACAAAACAGATTTTTACACAGTCTGCAAAAGGAAGACACTTTGATTCAAGAATTGCAGAAAAAAGCATTGTAAGTAGAGTTTCTATAACATGTAAGTTGTGGCAGTTTGAGTGATCCAAACAACCGTATAGCTGAGATTGTTGAGTTTTCGTTTCTGTGCTGCCTTCCAGCCAAAAGACGCCCTCACAAAGGTTAGCACACAAATACACAATTCAAATAAAAAAATAAGTATGAAACTTACAAAAATGTAAGACAAAATCTTAGCACTTCAAAAAAGACTAGAAGCCAAATAAATGCATGATCCTGCCAAGAGACAGGGCAGTCTCTACAAAGATGTCAGGGAGAATAGGAGTAAATCCCTAGGGAGCAGGCCTGTGTAGCTAAAAAAGGCTTCTTGATTCAAACAAACAAACAAACAAACAAACCAACTAAAACTTTTAGGGAGCTGCCATCTTAGAATTGCATATTACTAAAAAAGTAAACACGTGAACTATGTGAAGCACATATTGGGGGTTTGGGGCTTAAGGAAAAAATGCTGTTTGCTCTTCATCAGCTGCTTTTGGGAGAATTGTACATTTAAGAATCTTTACCTGTAGCTATTGGCTTTTACTTCTTTGTTTGCAGGCATTTTAGTAAGCGAATTAGAGATTTAAAATTTGAAAATGCAGATCTGGACAAGCAACTCCAAAAGTAAGTGTACCCTCTTAGCTTGCTTTCATTTGAAAGTTTCAGTTTAGAGTTTTTTTGCCCTGGTTGTGGTGTTAACACATATTCATTACAACATAATACCTGGCAGATATGAGAAGTGGGAGAAGGAAGCATTTTGTGTTGACTTGTATGTGATACGCTCTTGTCATGCCTAATGCTCTCAATGGCTACAGATTAGCTGTTAGCAAAAGACACCAGAATATGTGAGTCAGCTTTTCTGTAGCTCAAATTATACCATTGGCTCACACTTTTTGTGTTTTTCACTTTCTGGCTAGAATGGAGAAAGGCCTTAATCCAAGTCAGAACAACACTGCAGAGAGAGTTGAGAAGGTGAGGATATTTGATCATGTAATTCCAACTATCACCATCTGGTGCCCTGCCTCCCAGGACTGTCATTTTACGCGCATGCATATTTCTGCTTTCTCAAAGTATTTCATTTTCGCTCTCGTTTCCACCCCCGCTTTCTTTTACTTCCAAAGGTTCGCTGTTTATGGGCACAGATAACGGAAACACTTGCACGTCTACAAAAAGAAATAGAAGTTGTAGATTCAGTTGTCAAAGGTCATATTGACCAGTACGTATTAGATGGCACAAGTGTCGCTATTAATGTTCCGAGGCCTCTACTTGAAAAAGTTGAAAAGGATATGCACCAAGTAAGTTTCTTTGCATCTTTGTTTTTACGCCACTGTTTCTGTAGAATTGTTTTTTTTCTTCTTGTCTGGTGTTGTTTCGTTTAGTTGTCTGAAATTCATTGTCCCCTAGCTGTTGTGATTAGCAACTTTGTTAAGACAAAATGCAGGGAAAGATCTGCAGTATAGTGAAGATGTAATCAAACTTAAATCAAAGAGCTCTGTTCTAAGAGTTGTACTTCTTGCAAGATCATTCGACCCCTACACTGAGTTGGGCTTACGTGAGCCAGGCTCTCCTTGCAGCTGACCGATCATTGGGTTGGACGAAGTTCCATGCATATATCGGCACCCTTCATCTGTAATAAGCAGGGGTGACTAACCCACGGGTCGCATACTACCCCCAAGAGATCCCCCCCCCAATTTAAATTGTTTGCCATGCAAATTTTTAATTTAAGAGAAGTTTACTGATTGCTCCCAAGCATACACTAGCATGATGCCAAAAGTCTTTTGGTGCCCCTTTCTCGGTAGTCCCTTGAAAAATCACAATGTAAAATTGGTGATGTCTTTTTCTTTTACCCTTCAGCCACTCCCCCTTTGACTTCCAGGCCCATGGCATAAAGAAGCAATCTACAGCCCTGAATCTCAAGCCACAGGCACTCAGTTATCTCTTAAATCATGGTCTTCACTCCATTTGTCTTGCATGGCTCACTATCCCATTATATTTTGCTCAGTTTTTGAAAGAGGAATGGGGTGTTACGACGATGTATTTCTGTATTAATCAGTTCCTGCCCTTGTTTGCAACGTTTTGCAGTTTCATGTAGGGAATGTCTATGAAGAAGGAAAACTAAACGTTTTAACGGTTGTCCACTTACTCAACAAAGCTTTGGAAATACTGATGCATGAGCGCTGGCGCATTGACAAGAATGCACTAAAATTGGATCTTCAGTACATGGAAGGAAAGACCAAATACCAGAATGTTAATTTACAGGGTCTTAAGTCACTGAGGTGAGTTCAGAAGTCTGTGGCTTGCATATCCTTACATGCACAGCCGCTTTTCACATACTTGTGGCATGAATAAACTGACTTACTGGCCTGGCTTAGATGTAAGGGTCTGGTAAACCATGATTTCCTGGATCTGGAGCAAACTATGCCCCATCTTCTGTTATCGACCTTAAGTCAATACTTCTATGGTTTATTAAGTCAATTTTCTCATGATATCTGAACCAGGAAACTGCTTTAAGTAATCCCTAAAACCAGGAACATTCCTGTTTTTTTTTACGATTTGCTTAAATCAGAGTTTTCTGGTTTGGATGCCATGAGGAAAGTGTGGTTTAACAAGCGCTGGAGGTATTCAGAAACGGAATAGAAAAGAGTGGGAAGCATACAAGCACATTTGTTTCTGGACTAGTTGATGGATCTGAACTTGGAGTACAAAATTCCTTTCTCCCTGTATGTCTTGGTGTCCAGATTCTATTTTAAACAGAGGACCTGTACTCTTTACCTTCTGATTTTATTAACTTGCAGTTAGCTCATTTCAATTGCCTTTTGGTGAGTATTCTTGCTTTTCAGGTCTATACTAGTAGTCTAGTAACTGTTAACTTTTTAAGACACAAACTTACCGTATTTTTCGCTCTATAACACGCACCTGACCATAACACGCACGTAGTTTTTAGAGGAGGAAAATCCGTAGGCATGCTACCCGTAGGCATTTCCTCCATAACACGCACAGACATTTCCCCTTACTTTCTAGGAGGAAAAAAGTGAGTGTTATGGTGCAAAAAATACGGTACTTTTGTGAGTATCAAATAGCTTCAGATTTTTGTAAATGAAACTTATATATTGTGGTCTTGCAGTTTCTTTCTGCTTACTCTAATTATGGTTCACAACTAGACTTTAGCTAAGGCACAGCTGCTGTGTAATTTATAGCAGATACATTCACTTGATATAACTCATTTGTTCATGAAATCTCAGTTTGCTTGAATAAAACACTTTGTAGTAACTATGTTGGTTATTCTTCAATTCTTACAGGCAAAAATTAAAACGTGAAGATTGTGTATCAATAAAGCAGTCTATTTCTAAAAAACAGCAGGAATGGGATTTGAAGTGGGAAAATTGCCTTGGCCAGTCACCTTTTCATTTAATTAAAAATCCAGATCCTGTAAGTATCCTTTCAGGGAGAGTAAAAGGCTTGTGTTGATTTTTAAAAATGTATGTTTTCTGTAGAAAATTAATTGAAACAATTTGCCTTTAAAAATCCCGAAGGCAGTCCCCTTATTGTTATACTAATTGTTTAACTTGACCAACACACTTTTTGGTAGTGACGCTGGTAAAATCCTCAAGTATTTTGCAATGGTTAATTCTCTTGATTTGAACCTTCTTAAAGAGCCAAACTTATGACCCCTTACTATTGTAAGGTTGTAAGTATAATGTTTTTAGAATGTTGCACTATTTTAGTGTTGTTAGCCGCCCTGAGCCCAGCTTCAGCTGGGGAGGGTGGGATATAAATAAAATTTATTATTATTATTATTATTATTATTATTATTATTATTATTATTATTATTATATTTCAAATGTTTATTGAAATGGTAAAACTTAAGGGCAGCCTTTTAGATTTTGAAAAGAGCCTGTGTGGTTTTAAAATTTTGTAGGAATTTTAAGTTTTCTGGAATATTGACGATATATTACTCAGAGCTAAAAATATTGTTTAACATAACTTTTTGAATGTCTTTCTTTTTAAGGCACTTGACTTATTACCAGCCATGTCTCCCCTTTCTTTTTCTCCTGCTACCGAGGAAGCTTATAAAAGCAGTGTCTTCTGCCAGTACCCTGCATCAATTCCAGGTAAATCTGAAGAGCAGCTTTATCAATCCTGCCCTGAGATCCATAGCCTCAGAGCATGGATAAGGGCTTTCGATGGCAACAGTCGCAGACATGTCTGTCTTCCTCTTTGCATATTTATACATTTAAAATTATCATCATTAGCCATAATTTTTTAATCATCTTGCTAACATGGGCACAATATTTGAGGCATGTAGTATTAGTCATTAGGGCAGGAATCCCAAACTTGGCCCTCCAGATGTTTTGGGACTACAACTCCCATCATCCCTAGCTAACAGGACCAGCGGTCAGGGGTGATGGGAACTGTAGTCCCAAAACATCCGGAGGGCCGAGTTTGGGGATGCCTGCATTAGGGTATTCTAATCTAGTAGATATAACAAATTTGCACTTCTCGAAAAGCCATGATTCTCTTTGTAAAAATGTATTTTTAGATTCTACCAAGAAGAAGAGTTTTCAGAAAACAGAACTTGAGCTTCCTGGCAAAGCATCAAGATGTCAAGGTAGTTCAGATGGGGGAATTGCAGAGAGGTATGGCTTTAATATGTCCTTATGCATCAAAGGTGTGTGTGTGTGTGTGTGTGTGTGTGTGTGTGTGTTGAATGTGACACAAGTCTGAAAATTGGAGGAGCAGGTATTATACAGGGATGAAGTACTGCTAGACATCTCACCTCTTGTTTATAGTTCTGTGACCATCTCATGGAAATGCAATGCGAATCAGTCTTTTCCTTCTGATGCAAATCTAGATTTGAGCTCTAAGGCTATATAGCTTCACTTACCTGCTGTCTCTTACGTATCCTTAGTCCCAGGAGGCGCCCAGGTCCAATATGGGGGCAGAGGAGGAACAGCAGAGCTGAATTAATTTATGCTTGGTTTCTCTTGTAATGGGAAGCTACCCTCAAGTGAGGAGGACCCCACTTGCGCTGCTGCTTCTCCTGTCAGGTTTGGGAAGCATCTCTGAAGAATGTTGTCCGCCCCCCCCCCCTGTAAGACATGCATGCTGCTCCCTGAAGTTCTTAGGCTTGAAATATCATTTGAGCTACGCGTGCAACTGATTCTGCACAGGTCAATATTGACCCAGCTATATATGAGGCATACCTTCCAGCTCCTGTAGCCCTTCCTATAAAGGACTATAAATGGTTTATCCAAATAGGGGGAAATACCGTATTTTCCCGTGTATAAGACTTAAGTTATTTTCTTAAAATAATTGTGCTAAAAACTTGGGGTCGTCTCATACATGGATAGTGGAGAGGTGGGACGGGCGATTGGTGGCTGCTGCAAACAGGATATTGCCTGCGGCATTTTTGTGGGTGATTGGTGGGTGCTGCAAGGTCCGCTGGCTACTGGCTTCTGCGGCAATTGGTGCTTGCTTTCGGCGAGTGTGCAGACAGTTGGCTGTTGAGTTCCTGCGGGTGAGCGATTTTTGGCAAAACCGCCACCCCAAATGCTCAACACGTCTGGGCAATCCCCCCCAAAAGATCAACAACTCTGGCCAATCTCCCCCCAAAAAAGCTCAGCAACTCTGGACAATCTCCCCCCATTTTCTCTATTTATATATACTTATACATGGGAAAATACAGTACTTACCATATGTAAAACACTGATTTTGCTTGAAGTTCTCTGTGTGGATTGCTACCAGTTCGTAAACTGGTCTTCATCAATTTGTGATTGTGTGGCATGGTGTGCAGTTGCGATTTGTGTGCAAGCTATCTTTAAAAGCATTCTATGAAGCATATATTTCCAGGCACTGAATTCTTTGCGTGTGCATATATTGTTGTTCATGAGATTCACCTTTATACTTCTGGGAGGCTGATACTCAAATAGAGATAAAGCTTTGCTCTAGTTGGCACTAGCTCTCCCTATAATAAAACTGCCTTTTGATGACCGGGACGAATTGAGGGAAATCGTAACGGACAGATACGGGGCATACAGCTTTTGACTGAATGAAGTGCAGAGCATCAACAGTATGCATTTAGTAATATTTTCACCTCTCCTCACCCCCCCCAGGATGGTCGTGCCCTCTTTCAGTCTCACCACAGCGTCTGAAAATGAAACATGGGTATCTTCGGAAAAGGTAACCTAACTGTTCTTGAAAAGCTGAAGTGTCTACAAGGAGTTACAGAGCTTGGAGTAAAGTCATAATTTGGCCTGGTTCTGTCTTTCCCAGCTTGTGGATGGGAGTGATTTCTGCTTTTGGTTGGAGGAGAAGGGAGACAATATAGGCACCAAGAAGTAGTGCTACTCTGGGTGTGAGGCAGCACATAGACTATTTTGTGAGTGTTCCCTGCCTTCCACATGATATTGATCGGCTTCAAAAAACGTTATTACTTCATAGAGAGGCCATTGCCTTGAAGAAGCTAAACCTTATCCTAAGATTATTTTACTGGTTTTGACCTTTTAATGGCCTTGAGACCATATATGCCTGCCAGTAGACATGCATGAGAGAGAGGGCCTTTTCAGTGGTGCTGCTATGCCTAAGGAATTATTTATTCTATAGCCTAATAGATTTATAAATATTTCTAAGCCATTCATTGGATTTTTAAATAGTTGTCTTGATTTTCATTATTTATTTTATTTTATGTTGTGTACTGTTTTTAGTTCTTTATTAGATTTCTTACCACCCGTCCCAGGGCAGGTTACAACAATAAAATACGTGAAATTTATTAAACAAATGAAACAATTATAATGGGGAAACACAAAAGTGTCAAAACAATTAAAAACATTTCCATATATAAAATAATTCCATATAATAACAATAATTGCTAACTTGGGAGCTATCTTGTGAGGTTATCTACCCTGAAAGAGGGCCTAAAATCTTTAAAATTAAATGTTTAAAATGTGTATATGGTGCAAATGTGGCTTAGTTGCTGCGACATCATAAAATCTTTTACCTTAAAGAAGACCAGCTACACCAAGCTTTTCTGTAGTGACAGCCCAAAACCTGCTTCTCCCTTCTGAATAGGGGAATCCATATAATTTGGGAAACTGCAGCATTGTCTGTTGCAGTTAAATCTGCCATGGTGGTTATGTTGTCAAGAACGACAGTTTGCATCTAAAACCGGTCCTTGAGCATTTGTGCAAATAATTGCATCATTTCAGGGATTGGTTACTGAAACACCCAAGGCAGCAGATCACTCTAGTTATCAACTCTTAAGATATAAAGGAAGAAGTTCAAGACCTGCAAAAACAGCAAAGAAAAAACAAGCTGATACATTCAAAACGCCATCTTCCGTTAAACGAGAAGATCCTCTGAAGAAGGCACAAGAGCAACTGGCGGAACAGGTGAGAGACGTCCTTGAATGTGATTCAGCCAGAAAATTGCCACAAGGCAAGCAGCTCTGCTTAGCTCCGGCATAGCCAAACTCTGGCCCTCCAGATGTTTGGGACTACCATTCCCATCATCCCTAGCTAACAGGACCAGTGGTCAGGGATGATGGGAATTGTAGTCCCAAACACCTGGAGGGCCAGAGTTTGCCTATGCCTGGCTTAGCTGGATTCAGTATTGGAAGGTCTGAGGTGGGGGAGGGACTTCCTTCTTCCCTTTGGCCATGGATAAGCAGAACAAAGCCAAAGCAGTCTCTTAACCATTTAAAGAGATTTTAATGATCACAGCTCAAGAACATCTCGGAGGAAAGGTGTTCCCAATTAAGGTTTCCACCCACTTCCCTGCCCCCCCAGTCCCATCACTTCCATCTTGCAACCACCGTGCTTTTTGTGTAGCCACCTTATCTGCTCTACGTGACCTTGGACTGATAGGCTGGACACTTTCCAGTGAGAGAGAGAGTCTGTTAGCGCGCTCTCTCTCTCTCTCTCCCCCCCCCCCCTAGTTCTTCTTCACTTTGCTGTTCACCCTCCCAGTTCTTGCCAACTATGCCCCTCTGCAAACCACTGTTTCAAATCTATACTGCTCTACTGCTCCTGGGCAGCTTCAGGATCCTGGTCAGAGGAGGGGGAGGCTCCCACTATTCCTCATCAGAGGTGCAGACCTCAGCCTGGTCTCTTGACACCTAGGAAAGAGTTGGGAAATCTGCTTGCATCTTGAGCAGCTGCTTTAAAAACTGTTTCATTGGCAGGTGTCTAAAGAACTAGTTTTTCTGTCGAAGTTTTACTAATGCTGCTCTAAAGCTCAATGTTAATAGTCCCATAGTTTGTCAAAGCTGGATTCAGAATCCCATGAGTAGAACCCGGTCCTGTGGAAACCTGTGTTACTTTTATGTTTTTTTTGTGTGTATTTTTTTGCAGATGGCAGATGTAGTAGTATCTAATTCTCCCCAGAGCACTCGAGGAGGAGGACAGGATTTGGAGGACCCGTTTGGCACCTTAATCTCAGATCCCTTCTTAACAAAGAAACAGATTCCACGGACCCCAGAAAATCTGAGTGAGTATCTCTAATATTCCACCCTTTAATTAATTACCTGCAATGCCAGTTGGTACAAAGTTAAGGTTTTGAGGGAATGTAATTCCTTTGTCTGATGCAGGAATTTTACAAGAAGTCGCGTTCTCTCTTGAACAGGTAGAATAGACACCACAATTAAAGGCATCAGAGAAATCGTTCGATATTTTGGGCAGTCAGTGATGCTTCTGTGCTAGATGGCAACGTTTTCCTCTAGGACTCAAGTGTTGAAGGCAATGGCAGCTGATACCTTTTGACACACAGGTTCTTGCAGATACACCCTCATCCTTTCTGCCTCTGTCCATTTTTCTTTAAAGGGTCAGGAAGAAGGAAGCAGAAATTGTCCTGGTTGGCTCCCTGGACTAGGAGGCTCCCTTTTTGGTGCTGACTGACTCATTGAGAGGCCAGTAAATTGTTCCCTCTCATCACTCCAGCTGTTCTTGGGGGAAAGTGTGATGTCCTCTATGTTGGCCTGTATGAATAACCTGCCAAATTGTAATTACATGTGGGAAAGGAGGAGAACAATGGTTGGTCAGAGTTCAGTTACGAGCCAGATTAGCAGAAATGCTAATAGTTCCCAAAGGGGGTGATTCTTTCCAACTTTTAACTTTACTCTTCTGCAGCCTAATTCAGTGTTTCCCAACCTTGAGTTTACAGCTGTTTTTGGACTACAATTCCCATCACCTCTAGCTAGGAAGACCAGTTGTCAGGGATGATGGGAATTGTGGTCCAAAAGCTGCCCGAGACCAAAGGTTGGGAAACACTGGCCTAATTCATTTGTTGTACAACACACACACAGACTATGGTATTACCTTCACTCCCTGAGAATCCATTTTTTGTTTATGAAGAGTAAGTTTCTTTTCCTTATGGCAACAAAACGGGCATTTCCATTCTGTGGGCGATGCCTGGTGAAATATGCCTGGAGGAGGGAAGCCTTTTCACTGATCAGAGGTTGATGCTTCAGCCTATTGTCTTGCTGTTCACATGACTAGCAGAGCAGTTCAAGCTAAGAAAATCTGTTTGGCTCATACAGAACTTGATTTTTAAACGCAGAGCAGTCACAGTCTGGCAGTACAAATAGTTTTGCTTCCCTGAACTTTGACATTATATCCACCATTCTTCTAAGGACCTTATACTTAAGTAACTGATGACATTGCATGTGGAAGGAAGCGAGGGAATCCAAACGGTCTGGGCCCAGTATCCCGGAAGGAGCGTCTCCACCCCCATCGTTCAGCTTGGCCACTGAGGTCCAGCGCCAAGGGCCTTCTAGCGGTTCTCTCCCTGTGAAAAGTGAGGTTACAGGGAACCAGGCAGAGGGCCTTCTCGGTAGTGGCGCCCGCCCTGTGGAACGCCCTCCCATCAAATGTCAAGGAAATACAGTGGTACCTCGGGTTACAGACGCTTCAGGTTACATACGCTTCAGGTTACAGACTCCGCTAACCCAGAAGTAGTACCTCGGGGTAAGAACTTTGCTTCAGGATGAGAACAGAAATCGTGCTCCAGCGGCACGGCATCAGCAGGAGGCCCCATTAGCTAAAGTAGTGCTTCAGGTTAAGAACAGTTTCAGGTTAAGAATGGACCTCTGGAACGAATTAAGTACTTAACCCGAGGTACCACTGTAAACAACTATCTGACTTTTAGAAGACATCTGAAGGCTGTCCTGTTTAGGGAAGCTTTTAGTGTTTGATGTTTTATCACGTTTTTAATATCCTGTTGGAAGCCTCCCAGAGTGGCTGGGGAGGCCTGGCCAGATGAGTGGGGTATAAGTAATAATATATTTATATTTATATTTATATTTATATTAGCTGTCCTAGCTAGTTTTGAAGGTAACATGCTAACTGTGCAATAGAAACACATTGGATAGGAGTATGGTCTCCAGTGCAGTGCTACATTTCACTTACTCTTGATTGAATTTTAGTTGCTGAAATTAGAAGCTCCTGGAAAAAAGCTATCCAGGATGAAGAAGCCTCAAGTGTGGAAAGGAATCATACCGAAGCAATAAAAGACATGCCGGAGGAACGAGTCCCTGCGTCTCGAAACCAAGTAGATTCAAGTATGGCATGCTTTATGTCTTCATGCATGTCTGATACAGCAGAATCTCCTTTTCTGGATGCACGGTCTCCATTTTGTTTCCAGCAGGTGGTTACCGGTTGTAGCGAATTGCTGACCTGTCAAGCAGCTGCTGGGCCAATGGGTGAGATGTTTTGGAAGCAAGGGTTAACAGGCGCTGTTTCAGGCAAATGTGAAACAAAAAGTCCAGATCCCGGCCTCAAGACTGAACGTGCAAGTGAGCTGGAGAATGGTCCATGGAATGGCATTGCGGCAGAGACTTTGCCTCCTTACGTGAGCCAGAATTCTTCTATGAGTACAACTGTGTCATGGGATGGTCTTCCGATAGGAAGCTGCTCTGATAGCCAGGAAGTTATCCAACTGGGCATACTTCAAGAAACCCTTCCAGAGGAAGGGGCACTCTTAAGCCTTAATAATAGCTGTAAAGATTTTGAACTGGATGAAGTAAGAGAAGACAGCAACACTTTGCCGGACTGCGTGGCAGGAAGTGCGTGCAAACTGGATTTGCAATCTATTCGAAGGCGCTTGGAAACGTTGAAAAAATCTGCGCTCGAAAACTCGCTGCCTTCTAAAAAACAAATCCCAAGGTGCAGGTCTGAGTTTAGTCTCTCTCCGGCGAGCTTGGAAGCTTGCAATGTTCTTACCCCTTCGGGGAAACCATATGCATCAGATGCGGAACTTGCCGGGAAACCATCGCACACGACTCTACTTGAAAGAGAGATCCTTCTCTCCCCCCTGGGTTCGCTTCCTTCAACCCCACAGAGAGAGCAGTCAGGCTCACAGGATAGGGGAGACCTGTTAAATGGTTAGTACCTGTTGGATCTTGCAGATGAAAATGTGTTTTATTGCCTTGTTGGGGTGGGTTGGCATTCCTCTGTTTTCAGTGTGTGATTTTGGCCACAGTCCTCTTGTTTGCCTACAGGGGAAGCAGAGTTGATCAGTGGTTAGAGCATCTGCTTTGTACGTAGAAGGGGCAGGTTTTCTCCCTAATCATCCACAGTTAGGGGTCTCCACACCCGCTCTCTGAAACTCTGAAGAGCTGATGTCAGTCAATGTAGACTCGATAAAAAGCAGCTTCCTATGTTCCCAAGCCCCAGTGAACATGATGGGACTTCTGAAGCAGGCATAGGATTGCTGTGATGGAACACTTTCTAATACTGAGTGGGGCAGAAGCTAAGGAATGCCAGCAAACTGCTAGCACAGTTCTGTAAGGGATAAAATAGCTTGCATTTCTGCTGTGCTCAGATTTGCATTTTCTAGCGCAAGCATTCATGCCATAGTAGGTACACAAGGGAGCAAGTAGCTGTGTGAAATGGCTTATGTACATGAGACGGGAGCCAAAGAAGCATGCCACTAATTCTGCACATCCAAGGTAGTGTCTAGTTTTGGGGTTTTTTGCCCCACCATTTCCTATGTAGCAAACAGCTTTTTAAACTTTGGGGACTTCCCAGACCAGTTTGTGTTAGAGCAAGAAAGTCTGCTGTCTGTTTTTTATTTCTTTGTTTAATTCTCATTTGTTCCCACTTGCACAACAAGTTCTCTGGATATAGTTTTATTTAACAAAATCCACGTGCTGATTTTTTAAAACAATCTTGTATTCAGAGATCTTGCATGCGTCGTTTGTGCAAGGAAAATGATTTCTCATTTTCTGCTCTTACATGTGAAACATATTCTCTCAATTTTGACCATCTTATTCTTAATATTATCTAAATTCTACTAGCCAAAATGACCATAAAAATATCCTTTTACTACTTGAAGTTTTAAAGGTTTTAACCGAGGTTGCTTTGTAATAGATTTCTACCCCATACATAACAGGGTACATCCTTGGAAGACTTTATGCCTAAAGGACTATTATTTCTAGGCAAGTTTTTTAAAAAAATTGAAAAGTTTTTGAATGGCATATGTGTTTCTTTTTCAGAAAAGTAGCATGGAACTGGATGTAAAAGAATCTTCATCTGCAAAGATCTGTAAAGATGAAAACATTCCTTGGTTATATAACAAAGCACTAAATTCAGAAACTTAAACATTTCACTTTTACCTAAAGTATTATTATTTTTTTGGTAAACCTCATGCTTACATTGAGATTTTGGTGTTAAGCAGTGCAAACTCTGACTTAGTTTGTTGCATAGTCCCAATTATAGTGCTCTTCTGTTTTTACTGATTAAGAGATCCTGAAAAATTGAGGCCATTTGAGACTTTCACAAGCATGGAGTGTTAAGAAACTGAACCAACAAATATTATCTGTGTACACCTTTACATATCATATCTGCATTCTAATTAGATTTTGACAGTTCATTTTGCTCTAACCCTTTTCAGCACATATTCTTAATGAAATGCTCTTGTAAATAATTGGCTAAACCAATTGCCCATTCTTATGTCAACTTTTCCTCCTGTGTTTGAATCTACGCAGATTTAAGAATAGTCTTCATTACGCAGATGTTTTCATCTTTCTCTTCTGTGTTTTCTCTTAATATTTGCTGTTGCAAGATGCTCCCTCTAAAATAGGTTATGTGCTGTGTATTTAAGAACTAATCTAAAAAACGGAGAGCTTGCTTTGTTAGAACACATTTGCCCAGACATAGCTTGGTCATGTAGACAATGAACTGAATTCTAGTAACTAATGTATTGTCTTAAAACTTTCACTTGTCTTAAAATATTTATTAAAAATAAATCTTAAAAAGCATAATAAACCTCTCTCAATAAAATCTTCTGATTTAAGGGTTTCCCTCCTTCGGCTCTTTGGAAGAATGAAGTAAATTTATTTAAGGCTATGAAAGAGGCCCAACTTGTGTTTTATGCCTGTTCACTTATTTTAGGCTGGATTCAACTAATGGGTCCTGCCAGCGAAAGCCCAGGTAAGGCCTTCTGCTAGCCAGTGTGGTGTAGTGGTTAAGAGCGGTAGTCACGTAATCTGGGAAACGGGGTTCGTGTCTCCGCTCCTCCACATGCAGCTGCTGGGTGACCTTGGGCCAGTCACACTTCTGTGAAGTCTCTCAGCCCCACTCACCTCACAGAGTGTTTGTTGTGGGGGAGGAAGAGAAAGGAGAATGTTAGCCGCTTTGAGACTCCTGAAGGGGAGTGAAAGGCGGGATATCAAATCCAAACTCTTCTTCTTCTTCACAACAGGTCTTTCCAAACTTCTGCAGGCCCCCCATTGGTTCTGAGTGGTCCAAAATGCTTTTGCTGGTGGAATAGTCATCTTAGCGCCACATTGAATTCCTCCTAAACATCCCTCCAGCTTTATGGTGGATGGTCTGTTCATGTGACTACTGTGGCTTCTGAGCTGGGAAAGTATTTTTCCAGCAGCAATTTTCTATACTTCATGAACCATTATTATTAATTTCATTTCTATACCGCTTTATATTTTTAAGAATCTCAAAGCGGTTAGCAGCACATTAAAACATCAATAAAACAATGAAGAAAGTCAAATAGAAAACTAAAACATTATCTTAAAGATTTCAAAATAAAATATTACAAAGGAGGTCAACTACAGAATACATATTTAACACAAAGTTAACAAAATCTTAAGCATTTAAAAACACATTCCTAAGTGAAATAAAATGCACATTTAAAACAGCATAATTAACAAGAGAATATAACTGCACTTGGGAGCCTCTCTGATCACAGAAGGGGCTTTTGCCCCTAGCATTTAGTAAATTTCCCTGTTGCATGCTGTATTGCAGCATTTGGGTTATGCAGGTCAGGGGAAGTGGACCTGCCAGAATTTTCTCATTTGGAAAAGCCAAATAGTGTCATAGTTAAGTCTTCAAGGTGGAATCTACACACATAGAAAACGCTGTGAAAATGCTTTTTTAAAAAATGACGTTTTGGAAAAATACTTTTAATTTTGCTTAGCTCATTGTCGCCATCTAGTGTCACATTTGTATAGTGCACTTTACAACACATTTAAAATGTTTTATTTGCAGCTGTGTAGCTGAGTCCCAAGTCAGATTTGCTACTTTTTCATATAGCATGTAAATGTAGAAAAGCCCCTATAAAAGAAACTGCCAGCAAGGGAAGATGTCTTCTTTCATACGTTTCAGCTGCACAGCTTGCTCCCTTGCCTCAAAATATTTTGTTGGGACTTGGTACCTGATAGGATGACACCAAGGATGCTGGCCAAGTAATCCTGATTCAATGTGGAGTGCCATTTAATTTCTGTCTCTGTACTAGATTTAAGGATATTTTGTAAGCCACTGTGATACTCTTGGGTCTATAAAGCAGGATATACATATTCTCCCTAATACAAAAAGTCTTGTGGCCTGTCTCAGTAACATTTTTATTACAGGAAGTGTTCTAATATCAAACATGTGTACGGATCTGTTTTCAATATTAGTGGGCAGCGTGTGGGTTTTGCTCCACTCCATGTTCACAGGTAGTTTTGACAATGTTGCAGGAAATATGCCCCAAATGCCCACAGGAACAGAAACAAGAAAACAATAGCCATTTAATATTCATGTGTTACTGTGCCTTTGGCATTGATTGATACATTAAGGTTTTTAAAGGACTGATTCGAAACGCCACATGGAAGGGTAACAGTTCTCAAATAAAAGTATTGTCAAGTAATGTTTGCAGCTGTATTAACTACATTTGTTTTCCTTTTATAAATATTGAAATGGGGGTCCTTTAGCTTGCATCTCTAAAGCAGCCCTGCTCCAGTTGCTCACAACTGGAGTAGTTTAGTGATTCCCAGATTTAAAATTGAGCTGGCTATAAATTGAGCTATGAATTCCTCCTCTGTTTTGTGGTGGGGGCTGTGCTAAGTCCTGCTTTTGGCAGTTTTGCTGCTGCAAGATCCAGGTCTACCTTGGTGACTTCACAAAGGATCTCCAAGTGACCACCCCAAGAGGATATTATGAGTCCCCTGTCCTTTGCAGAGCAGGCCTGGATTAGTAGAGGCTTGAACAGCAGCAAGTTTAGGGGGAAAGAGAATTTGTGCTGCTCTAGGAAAGCTGACTAGCTGAGATGTGCAGAATACTTTCTTCCTTTGTGACCTGCTGCAGTGAGATGAGGAAGAGCTAGCCTACAGGTTGCACCCCAGAAGAAACAGGACTGCAGCAGCCATGGCTTCTCCAGCGGTTTCACGTCTCTCCCAACCATGCATTTGCGAGATTTGCGACTGTGGGTATGTATATGCTGTGTGCTGGCTTGCCCAATCATAGATAAAGATACACACCTCCATCCCCATTCACGGTTAAGTCGCTTTCGCAGAGCTGTTATGGACAGACAGAATCTCTCCTTGCTGTGTTGTGGTCCATGGTCCCGTTGCCAAGGATGTATATGAGTTGATTTTCAGAGCAGCCACGTGACTTTTCCCCCTCCATTTACAGTCGTACCTTGGAAGTCGGAACAACTCAGTTCCCGGATGTTTTGGCTCCCGTCCGCCGCAAAGCTGGAAGTGAGTGTTCCGGTTTGCAAACTATTTTTGGAAGCAAATGTCCGACGGGGCTTCTGGCTTCTGGTTGGCTGCAGGAGCTTTCTGCAGCCAATCAGAAGCTGCACTTTGATTTCCGAACGTTTTGGAAGTCGGACGGACTTCCAGAACGGATTCCGTTCGACTTCCAAGGTATGACTGTATGTGGTAACTTGCTTACTGTATTTCTGTGTCACTCTTCCGTTGGAAACCTTTTGTGGTTCTCCCAGCAGCTTCTTACCTAAGTGCAGATCAGGTAACTACTTCGCTTCGAAACTGCTGCATTGGGTGAGCCCAGATCACAGTGAGCCCGGCTTTTGCAGCCTGCCAGCTGGAATACACATGAAAGTGGGTTGTCTGAAAGGTGCCTTGCACAATGGATTCCAGGATTCCATAGTATGTTTCAGTATATTTGATAGATTTATCATCTTACAGGCCAAGTCAGCTTTACGTTAACCCAACCGGAAGGGCTGTTTTTTAAAATGGCATGATAGCCATAGGGAAATGATGGCGAGCAAAACTCCAAGGTTCAGATCCACAGCAGGCTCTGAATCCAGGCCTTCAGAATTCCTGATACTTATGATTCCGGAAGGTTATAGGTTGACATTATTGTAAAACAAAATCTCCCTCTCTCATCTAAACAAATTATTCATTGGGAGAAGGAAGTTCAGTTTGTGGCTCCTGGAGAAAAACCACTTTGTTGTAATGCCCCCTCTGTCCAGTTTCTTGCTGCAGCAATTGAACAGTTCCAGTTGACGCAACTTGAGTACTCGCAATCACAATTTAGCACCAATGTCAATTGAGAGATGCTCTCTTCTCCACAAGTCAAAACGGAAGATGCAGAATGGGGGCATAAATCCCAGAAAGAGAGGAGAAAGAGAGGCTGGGGTGCAAGTGATACTCAGCTATATTTTTGCTTTGTTGACAGGGTGCCATTATGGAAGGAGTCTCCACTGGGTGGCAGGGCTGGATGATATATCGATATAGCATCGAAAACTGGGCTGAAGCCCATATCGTGATATTGGTTTCATAATTTTTGACCTGGCAATATATTGTGAATCGTGTATGTGTGTGTGTGTGTTGTGCAAAAATCATAATGTGGGAAAAGAGCCAATGCCTTTACATAGCTCCATCCTTATTTCAGACAGTGTGATATATCAGTATATCATTATCTTTTGCTGGTGATATATTACGATGTTGAAAACCAGCTATTGCCCAGCCCTACTGGGTGGCTGGTAGTAGCTGGCCTGACCTAGAAGTTTTGGGGGAAGTGTTGCTGGTAGGGATCTGGGTGGTCATTCTTTGCAATCGGTAGTTTCTTCTGCTTGGTATGAATTTGCATTGCAAAACACACCAGGTCTTGGTTTTGCCCATTTTGTTCCAATGTGAATTGACTTGGAACATCAAAAACGTGTTTGCATCCGTAAACCGCCTTGCTTAGGACAGCTGTTGGTCGTCTAGTAGGGCTTTTCTGAACCGCATCAGCTATACTTTCCTGCAATGGTAACCGTCTCTATATGTTTTCTGGATATGCATTAGGACAGTATGTGTATAAACCAGTAGTGCAGCTTGATCACCGGGAACCTCAGATTTCGTGATTGCAAAGGAAAACTTTTAACTATGAGGTGCCCATGGCAACTTTCTGATATCACTGGCTCTAAGCCCATGTGTTTTCATGGCTGTCCAGCCATTGGTTTCAACCTTGCAGTACTCCTTTTTTTAATTCTACACCTCTGATGCAGTCCAGACATCGCATAAAGTCAGCATACTGACATTGGGTGACAGTTTTCTTGAGCCTCTGTGGGTCGTGACCTGGATGCTCCTGCCTGTGCGAGAGGTTGCTTCAATCTCTACATCTGGAGCAATGTGTGTGGGCTCACAGCTGGGGAACTCGATGTGTTTGGTGGATTTGGCACAGAGCAGAAACACACACATCGCCCACTGTTAGTACATCTGTGTCTCCTTTATTTTGGGTACATTAACACTTTTCCTAGCCTTCCACATCTGTTGCTGTTTTTCCATGGCACTGACAGTGGTTTCAGATATATTTACAAAAGGAGTCGTGCTGGTGCTGAATTTGGTCCGCGTTTGCCTTAATCTCTCATTTATGGATACACTGGCTGCTCAGCTGTCCCCTTCCAAAGTGTCTACATTTCAGTGGTTAGCGCCACGGACGCCATGCAGAGATGTCTGTGAGAAGCTGGTTTTTCAGCACAGCCAGCAGCAAAATAATGTTATTCCACAATTATTTGTATTTGCGGTGTGAAACTCTGTTTGCTTGACACAATTCAGCACAGTCCATCCTTTCCAGCTTGAAACAGGATTAAGTGTTGACAGTCTCCTCCAACCCATAATAAGAAAAGAATGAAGGGATTGAGTCTATAGATGAGGACAATAACTCACTGGAAGACCCAGAAGTGGGAACTTGTTTAAGAAGTATCTTTAAATGTTAGAATCTAGACTCACAATATTGTGCTGTAGTAGATATATATGGATTTGTGTGGTGGTGAGCTCTCATATTCCTAGCAGATTTATCTGAATTCTTAATATTCCACCGCACTTGTGTTATCAAGGATCTGAACCCAGGGTAGATCAGAGCAGGCTTGATTCTCAATGTCTGGGGTTAGATGAGTCAGTAAACAGATGTACCCCACAGACTTCCCCACCTCTTAGGAATGAAAAGGTAAAGGACCCATGGACGGTTAAGTCCAGTCAGTGGTGACTATGGGATTGCAGTGCTCATCTTGCTTTCAGGCTGAGGGAGCCGCCATTTGTCCACAGACAGCTTCCTGGGACATGTAGCCAGCAGGACTAAACCGCTTCTGGCACAACGGGACACCATGATGGAAACCAGAGCGCATGGAAATGCCGTTTACCTTCCCGCCACAGTGGTGCCTATTTATCTATCTGCACTGGTATGCTTTTGAACTGCTAGGTTGGCAGGAGCTGGGACAGAGCAATGGGAGCTCACTCCGTTGCGGGGATTTGAACCACCGACCTGATCGACAAGCCCAAGAGGCTTAGTGGTTTAGAGCACGGCACCACCCGCTCTCTTAATGAAAAAGCAAAGTATAGCATTTGGGGGACACAGCTACAGTCGAACTGAGCCAGACACCAAGTGACTTAGCCTTCACTGACAGGGATCATGCAGTGTGTCTCTTTGACTGCAGCGTACAGAGGTGTTCTGCCCCCTCAGAAGTCCTTGGAGTATCTATGGAAATTTCCTATGCAAGGAAAAGAGGAAAGGGAGCTGCTAGATGCAGGCTTCTACGTGTTTCAAATTAGTATGTTCAGAGGTACGTTTTAAACAACCAATCTTGCTATTCGGTCTCTGGTGATTCTGCTGTAAAGTAACTTGGACTGTTTGGCAGCAGAGTTGCTGGAGACTAAAGATTAAGGCCGGTTGGTTTTACGATGTTCTTCAGGAGCATGCTTAATTTGAAATGTCTTAGATCCAACGAAGTGCACTTTGCACTGAATGTTTCTGCTTTTTACCAGTATTGGTGCTTTCCCATGTCTACATCCGGCCCGTCGTTTAAAGCCATTTTGTTTGTAATATGTGTTGTAAGGACGTGCTTGGGGAATCTGAAGTGCTGGAAAACCTTGTCTTCTGACGAGTTTATTGCCCTCAATAATTCTCTTAAGATAGTGGTTGGTAGTACTGAAACAGCTTGAAAGGTAAAGCAATCTGTACTTCTGCCCTTGATAAATACGAATATTCAGATGATGCAAATCCACTCAGAATTTGAAAACTAGCAAAGCTGTGTAAGATCTAGCTACATCCATTCTTCTATAGTCTCTCTCTCTTTTAAGAAACAACCTCTGTGAACTTGGCATGTATTATTATTATGATGTACAGGTGGCAACCATTTTGCCTGCATTCAGTTGACATGTGATAGCCGATGCACAGGTCCTTTTGGACCCGGAGGAGGGGGCGGCTTATGCATATTCTACTGTTGTGCATGGGGGCCAGGAATGGAACCCCTGTGCAAAATGCTCACCTCCCTGTGAGCGTGCGCGCGCGCACACACACACACACACACACACACACAAAATTCCTCGTGAAACACCAAAACCAAGGAAACTTACAACAGCAAAAAGGCCAGCGAACGCCCCCCTCCAAACAAACCCACCTATAAAACGCACAAACCATAGCTGCTAAAACAATTTAGCAATCCAAACCAGCAAAGGAGAACTTTGTGCAAAGACTGAAGCACCCAAGTCAGTGCAGTGTGTTCCCTCCAACCCAGACAGCCTATTCAGCAGGATACCATGGTTGATGGAGTCAAAAGGATTGAAGAAAACTGACAGTGTGTCACACACACCCGTCTGTGTCTCAGCAGAGGTGATCCCACAGGGCAACAAAATCAGTTTCCGTTCCGCAACCAGGCCTCAAGCCCACCTGAAGCGGATCTAGTAAATCAGTGTTGTCCGCAGAGAGTCATGAGCTGAGCAACCACCCACTCAAAACACCTTGCCAAGGAAGGGATTTTCTTTTGAATCCTACATATAGTTATTAACACCTCCTTGCTCCAGACTATGCTACTTTAGGAACAGTGCAGTCATTGCATCCTTTAAAGACTGGATCCAACGCCTCTTTCGATGAGGAATTTACAACCACCTTGACATAACAATGTGGAACTTCTGTCTCGTTTGTCCTTTCAGATGCCTGATGGCTTGCTGATGTTTCCTAGCGCATATCATTATTTGTGACCTTGCCCGCTGCAGGGTATAACATAAGGGGAATGCTGTATCTATCAGCAGGAAGCTATTTAGTCTGGGCTGTGGAGCCATGCTAGGGATATCCATCAGAACCCTCTGGAAGGCTGGAGAGTGATCCAACTGCCTGTGTGTCAACAGGGTGGCTATTTATTATTTTGCTCCAAAGAATAGAGCTGTGTGTATTTTGCTGGCTTGCTTTGTGCTTTGACCAAGAGATTTGAACACATGGGAAGCAGTTTCTCAAAGTTTTTAAATGCATGTAACGTTCCTTCACCCTTCACGGCGAGGTGAAAATATGTAGACATGGATAAAAGTACCTAGTGTGAAATATTTACATTTTAAGAGGGCATTCAATACCTGCTGCCCTCACCTGAGTATACAAACTCCGGAAGCCGTTCAAATAACTGCAGCAGGAGAAGAACAGAGCCACCTAGGTGCATTATTTTGAATGTTGACTTTAATGGAAGGCACACTTCAGCCATTGTATGTTTGCGAAACAGGCGTGCATCTGTTCAACAGGTTACCGCAGAGGCGGTGAACTTGCTGCCCTCCAAATGTCGCTGGACTCCAGCTCCCATCATCCCTGGCTATCTGAACCCAGGCTGAGTGAGGTTGTTGAACTCCAACTCAGCATCAGTATCTGGGAGAAGCACAGGTTCCCCATCCCTAGGTTACAGTGATTTAGGCTGGAACTAAAGCTTTCCCTTCGCTGACCAAAGGAACTTCTGCCAAGAAGACTTACTGTATCCACAGAAGAGGACCTTTCGGATCTGAATACGAGTCTTCCCATGAGTAGTTGTCGTTGTGCACCTAATGTTGTGCATCTAAAATCGACATTGATGCTCCAGTTGGCATCTGATGTTTTTCTGAATTGTATCCAACAACAACGCTGGTAGGTTCTGGGCTATGGGATCTGATAATGGCAGCTAGCAGATTGAGGTTGAATCCTGTCAAGACAGAAGTACCATTTTGGGGGGACGGGGCGGGCACATGTGGGAGACTCCCTGGTCCTGAATGGGGTTACTGTGCCCCTGAAGCCTTGGGTAGGCTTGCCATACATCTGGAATTTCCTGGACATACCCAGAATACTGCTGTCAGAAGCAGTGCCCCGGCAGAAATTGGCATATCCGAACTTATGGCAACCCATGTCGGTAGTGTTTTTGCCTATTTTCCTTTTTAAAAAGATAAAAAACGGCAATTTTGTTTTGCTTAGGAAATCAGAAAAAAAATATTTGCCCAGTCTGGGCTAATCCAAAGTTGGGCTTTAATGTTCCACTATAGCCTGAGAATTGGGGCGAAATTTATGGGTAGCAAATTTTGGACAGATTGGTTCAAAATATGCCACTCTTGAGGCTCAACCTTGCTGTTTACTCAGATTATTGTTGTAGCAGCAGCAGCAGCCAAGTAGCACCAAGATGGAGCTGGGCGTTTGCATTGGGAGTGGTTCAAGATGATGCCGCCATATTGTAGTCTAGTAAGCTTCTTGGATGCCCTTTATCCCCCACTGCTAAGAGGAGAGGAGGGCCGGGCATAGTCAGGGCCACTGATCGGTGGTCCTGTTCCTGCGGAAGTTCTCTGTCGCTGTCAACGAGGTTCTCCTCGGCATCTTTTTCCCTCTGAATTCCACAGGGTGGCAACATAGACCTTAGAATGCCAGAATGTGGAGGTTGCTGTTAGCTGTGAGTGCTTTTGCCTCTATTCACTTGCCTTTGCTCTGCGTTCTTTAAACCTGTTCCATGCTTTTGGGAAGCAGGTAGCAGAGAGAGAAAGAGAGAGGTACTTCACATTTGAAGGTGCTGATCACTGCCCACCTTCATTCCCAATTAGTATTTATTATTATTATTATTATTATTATTATTATTATTATTATTATTATTAGGCAAATACCACAATTCTATACAAAATAAAAAAATTCCATCCAGTAGCACCTTAGAGACCAACTAAGTTTATTATTGGTATGAGCTTCCGTGTGCATGCACACTTCTTCAGATACACCACACTTCTATGATTCTATGGAATGTGAGGCTAGGGAGAGAATAGGTGGGGAAGTATTAGGTCTTTACTCAGTCAAATAACTAGTCCCTGCAAATGTGCTCTCCCTCCCTGCTGCTAGTTTTGAAATACAGTGGTACCTCAGTTTTCGAGCATCTCGGAAGCCGAACGCTGAAAACCCGGACGTAATTGCTTCCGTTTTCAAACGTGCCTCAGAAGTTGAACAGCATCCGCTGCGTTTTTTCATTTTTTCTCCATTGACTTTGCTGATCGCCCTTTGCGCCTCAGTTGTTGAACGTTTTGGAAGTCGAACGGTCTTCCGGAATGGATTGTGTTCGACAACTGAGGTACCACTGTATCTTCCCCCTGTATGAACCTGCCTGGAGCCTGAGATCATCACCCTTCACTGTGTGCCTTCTCCAAGGGAGGTCCAGAGAGTGGCAACAGGACTCTACACACTGTTGTGTGGTGAGCCAACCTGGTCATCTGTTTGATGCCAGACAAAGGCGTTTTTTGTCTCCTCAGCATTTGGGGAGAGTGCCCATGATATTGTATTGGTTAGCCTGTTTTAAATGGGTTCAAACAGTTTTATTATTGCAGTTTTTACTTGGTTGTAAGTCACTTGTGACTCAGACTTATCCCCTTAAACTTTGCTGCTCCTGAGCAACTTCTGTTGTGAAAGGAGCAACCTCTCGCTGGCGATTACTTCTCACGTTTGCCTTCTCCAAATAGGGCTGTGCAATATATTGATATATTATCCAAAACCACTTTGAAGTCCATATTGTGATACTGGTTTCATAATTTTTTTACCTGGCAATATATTGCGAATCATGATGTGTGTGCTATGCAAAAATCACAATGTAGGAAAAACCGTGGAAGCCAGCCAGTGCCCTTACATAGCTCCATCCTTATTTCAGACATTGTGATATATCGGTATATCGCGATGTTTAGCTGGTGATCTATTGCGATGTTGGAAACCACCATATATTGCCGAGCCAAACCACAATGGGGGGAGGGGGGCATCTTGGCTGCACTGAGCTCCGTAGAGCAAACCCCAGAGCTTTTCATCAGTGGGTTGAATCCAGACTTAGCCACATTCAGAGCAGACCCATTGAAATCAGTGGGACTTATTAGCAATGAACCATGCAGTCCTCACCGTGTCTATGCAAACTTTAATCCTGTTGAATTCCACAGAACCTACTCCCAGGTACTATGTGTTGAGATTTCAGCCTCAGTCTAGGATCCAACCTAGAAGGCCAACTACAGTGGTTGGCATTCATACGGACGTTGCTGTAGTCCACTTACCAGTGCTGTTTTCCCACCGGATGAGCTATGGAGGCACAGCTGTTGCTACTGCCCTTTCAGTAGCAAGAGTGCTAATACCCCAGCATTCCTTGTGTGCAGCAAGAGGTTGCTTTCATCATCAATCGTGCTTGTTGGCTCAGAATGCTTTGTGGATAATTTCCCAGCATGCTTCACAAAAGGATAGCTTATTACCAAGGCAATGGCCCACAGCATACTGGGACACATTTTATGATGTGCATGAATGTGCTGGCTAGGATAGGAAATGATTCTGATGGAATACCACCAGTGGCAGGCTAAAAGCATGGCTCTCATAAAATAACAAAATACAGCCAAACCTCCATTGTTGAACTTGTTATGTACTGAAGTTCTCACCCTGGGCCAGCAGGGGGATATTGTAGATAGTTCAGGTCCACATATGCAAATAAGGGATCCAGAGTGACATTCAGTGATTGGATAGTTACAGAAAATGGTTACTGTTGCGTTCTAGTGGAGCTCTATATAAGCAGGCTGGCTGAACCCTTCAGTACAGTTCTGTTCTGGCCTGTGAATAAACAAGAGCTGTTTGAAGAATTGCTGTGTTGTCTGATATGTTCACCCACAACTTAACAGAACTTAATCCTTTTTGGAAGCCCATTTAGCTTCCGAAATGTTTGACAACCGAGGCACAGCTTCTGATTGGCTGCAGGATCTTCCTGCACTCAAGCGGAAGCTGCGTCGGACGTTCGGCTTCCGAAAATGTTCATAAACCGGAACACTTCCAGGTTTTTGGCATTCGGGAGCCGAAACGTACAGTAACGGAGGCGTTCAGGAGCCGAGCTTTGACTGTATAACCTAGCCTTCTCTTCTAGCAAGTAGTGTTGCACACAATGATGTGAGATCGGTTCTGCCTATGTGAAAAAGCCACGTCCATATATTTTTATTTATCGTGCCCTGTCTCTCAGCCCTTGTTTTCTTTCTCTTGATTGCGTAGCAGAGTTGGGAGTTTCGTTGTTTGTGAATGAAACACGACATGTGAGAATTTCCTCTTCTGTTTTGCTTGCACCATCATATCATTTGAGATTCACATGAGCGCAGATATATTTTAAAAAATAAAATAGAGAGAAATAACTAAATAACTCCTAATGCAGCAAACGCCAGGAAGTAACTGTGAATCTGATCCAGAACTCAAATGATCAGATGATTTGAACAGGTCCCATTGTAAAATCTGCCCCATCCTTAATCCTCTTAAGTCGCTGTGGGTGTATATCTCTTTCTTCATCAGCTTCAGTGAATGGCAGCTTTTTGTGGGCAGGGGTCTTGTAAAATAAGTCTTGCCTTCTGCCCGCTGAGAACCAACGGCTGACTTTTGGATTAGGAAAGCTGTCTTAGGCCTCAGAAATTCTCTCTGATCTCTGACATCCTTCCTTCAGGAAGCTTCTTTCTTAGATTGGGTTTCACCAAAGGAGGAAATATTATGTTCTACCCATTTAATTGGTATTTAGGATCTTAATTACCACACCTGTTTGCATTTAACTGCCTTTTGCAATAAGCTTGCACGATACCCAGTTTGGAAGGAAAACCCTCCTACTTCTCATCTGAAGATGTGCTGGGGTAGCTTTTCCTATAATCACTTCTTTGTCATCCCAATTTTCTGTTAATGGACTGCAATATGTGCTAGGCGACAAACCATTCTTTATCTGGTGCTGCTATGGTCCCAGGTTGCCATCTGTGCTGCTGAATTATTATATTTTTTACATTTATAAACACTCGATACACTCCTATCCAAACACTCCTATCCAAATTTTGGACTTTATACTGGCAAACAGCTGGATGCTGATGAAAGTTTTGCATTCTGTATTGCGTTTTACAGTGTTCAATTGGATCTGGATTATGGTATTGCTAAAAGGGGAGTTAATCCTCCCCCATGCCATTTTCCTTTAAAAAAATAAATAAATAAATTTTATTAACAGTTTTCAACCTAATATACCATCAAATTCCAACTAAACTAAAAATAAAATAAAATACAGTATATCAACCAGAAAGGAAACTAAAGAGAAAAAGAAGATAAAACACATTAATAATCCTCATATAATCCTCATAATACACAAAATTATAAATACATCTATGTTGCCCTTGGTCACCCTTATATCTCGATCTTCACAAGAGAGTGGGGGGGGGGATGCTTCCATTTTGCTATCTGCCAATTGTGTATATAACCGTTATTCAGAGTATTTAACATATCTACTCCTGGTCCCAGCCCCTTCTGCCATTTTCCTGGTGCGAATTAAGAAAAACACCTTGGGGCAAACAGCAGCTTCAGGAAGATTTATGCTAAGAAAACTGGGGAGGCTTAATCCTTTCACCAGAGGCCTGGATATAATTATCTCCTCTGCCTTTAAAGGAGCCACAGGTCCAATTGTGGACTAGCAAGGTTGCAACTCGTTGAGCCATTTGGTGCACCTAACCGGTGGCTTTCACAGGCACCATTTTGCCTAAACCAGAAAACCAGGAAGGAGGACAAAGTCACTGACTTGAAAAAGCAGTTAATTCTGCTTTGCAGGGCTGCCCTGAGCGTGTTTAGGATTACAGCCTTCAAAAGACAAAGGGAAGTTTTTAAGCGAATGTCATGACAGGCCGTCTGCCTTGAGAAATGTAATGATCTCATGGCGGACCCTTTGCTGACCCTGCGAGCTGACAGTAAAGAAGCTGACCTTGTAATGACTCTGCCTCGCTGCAGCTTATAAAGAGGAGACATTCACGAGAGTCTTTAACAACATGCTCCAATGTCTGTCCTCTTCTCAGACTATTGACCTCATTCGGAATTAATAAAATGCTCCCAGTGGCTGATAAATCACAGCTGACTCTTATCGCAGCAGCCAGTTCAGAGCACAGATTTGTGCATTTTTAAAACTTTGGTTTTGCTTTCCTCAAAAATAAACTGTACGCATATATACCCGCACTAGAGAACACCAAAGTTTTATTTTGGAAAACAGTGTAGCTGCAGGGTTACACCCGGTTTTGCCTTGCTCAAGAGCTTTTGATGCAACAGATGCAGCTGCTACCATAAGAGAAAGGGGGAAGACGTTCAGCGGTTCCCTCCTTGGCCCCTTGAACCCCTGAAAATACGACGATTCGCCTTGGAAGGGCTGAATAGCTTCTCCTCTGAACATTCAGAGGGATGGTTCAGAGGAATTTCTCTGGAGGAACCCCGAGGTCTCTGGGGCGGAAACTCTGGCGTATAAAGTATTGCAGCGCAGTCTATAGAGTCGCCATAGCTATAAATTAGTAGCAAAGTAGTTGGGGGAACAAAAGGAATTGGGGAGGACAGAATGTACTGCTCTTTTTGTGGACAAACCAGACCCATAAGATCATGTTTTATCTAGCTGGTTTTCTAATTGTGGTTTTTGTGGAATGAGCTGGATCCCACATGACTTGAGTGACAGCGTGGCTTAGGATAACGAAAGTCAGTGGAGAATTGTCAGATAGCAGGGGACTGTCAACTCTGTTGTTAAAGTGTTGAGTTAGATTATGAACGGGCAGGAGCCTGTCTTTTCTGTGATATTATTTGCTGTTATTAATAATAAGAGTAAACTTAAAAATAATAATTGTATCGTAAAAGATATTCAATTTATATAGGCTATTGCAATGAACAATGCTCTTGGTTTTAAAACGATTTTGAGTGGTGTCTCACGTTTTATTGTACTGTTGTATGGACAGATGATGGCCTTTGGCTAAGCAATAAAGATCTGGATTTCGCTTTTTGTCCACCCCCAGCCCCTTATAAAGCTGCGTGTCCGGATTGTAATGTTAAGTGGTTATTCTGATGGATGAAATGATAGTAATAGTAATAATAGTAATAATAGTAGTAGTAGTAGTAATAATAATAATAATAATAATAATAATAATAATAATAATAATATATGTTTGAGCTGCTGCTTTTCTACTGAAGTACACAAGGTCTGATCATGTGATAAAAAGCATATTAAAGGTCTTTTAAAAATAAATAAATAAATATATGAATCTGTTATTGTCAGTCAGCCTAATCACATACCCTGTTTTACACGTCAGTGTGGGACAGGCCGTTACAGAGCCATAGCTGTCAACCTTCCCTTATTTAGCGGGAAACTCCCTTATTCCAGCACCGTTTCCCGCTGCTATCCCAGATTGTTGATATCCTGTAAATTTCTCGGATTTCAAAGGAAGCAGCTCCTCTTCCTCCCTGCCGGCCAGGGGGGCTCCTCAACTGCGTTGCTCGGCTGTGTTGCTCACCAATAAGGAGTCTGAGAATGACTGGGGGGTGGAGCTTGCATGCCTTGTGCCGATCAGATTGGCTGCGTTGCCTGGGGACTCGCCTTTGCTTCAGCGCTTCCCAGCGGAGAGGTAACAGTGTGGTTTTCCTTGCTGGTGTATCCCTTTGCTGGGTTGCTGCGCTGTGGGAACCACCGCTTGAGGCTTCGTTTGGCTGCTGGCTGGGCTTTCTGCCTTTGGGCCTTTTTGCTTGGAGGGGCTCTACTGTGTGTGTGTGTGTGTGTGTGAGAGAGAGAGAGAGAGAGAGAGAGAGAGAGAGAGAGAGTGAAGGTGTCACTTAAGCTGATATTAGGAATGCTGTAGCTTTACACACTTACCTTCACACAATGTGTAATTAACTTGGGCTTTTTTTTACCGCAGGATGTGGTGAGGTCATTACTTTAGATTTACAAGGGGATCTGAGAGATGAATGGGAGATACGGTTTGTTCATATTAATGGACAGCTAAATAGAAACTTAACCCCAAAAGTTAGGACCAAGATTCAAATCCTGACTGGGTAACTTTGCTCACTAGTAACATTGAACCATGAGGACAAGATGGTTGGACAGTGTTCTTGAAGCTACCAGCATGAGTTTGACCAAACTGTGGGAGGCAGTGGAAGACAGGAGTGCCTGGGACAGGTGAGGCTGCTGATCCCTTATTTTGGCTGCTGATCCCTTATTTTCGAGGCTGCTGATCCCTTATTTTCAAATCTGAAAGTTGACAGCTATGTACAGAGCTAATACACATAGCATACAGCAGTGGCTCCAGAGCCTTTGGTTGCGTACAGACCCTGCATTTAAAGAACATGACTCTCCTCAAATAATCTTGGGGACTGCAGTTTACCCCTTACAGCACTACAATTGCCATCAGCCTTAATAAGTTACAGTCCCCAGGATTCTTTGGGTTAAAACATGGGTAGGCAAACTAAGGCCTGGGGGCCGGATCTGGCCCAATTGCCTTCTAAATCTGGCCCGCGGATGGTCAGTGTGTTTTTACATGAGTAGAATGTGTCCTTTTATTTAAAATGCATCTCTGAGTTATTTGTGGGGCATAGGAATTCGTTCATCCCCCCCCATATAGTCCAGCCCCCTACAAGGTTTGAGGGACAGTGGACCAGCCCCCTGATGAAAACGTTTGCTGACCCCTGGGTTAAAATGTGCTTTAAGTGTGTGGTACATATGCAGGTTTGTCCAGTATGTCACAGGTAATGATCCTTGGTGTAAAAAGAGATATTTGGCACGATCTTAAGAGTGGCTTTTCTTTTCACCAATGAATGGCGTCTGTGTGTGTGCTGTACTGGTTGCATGTGCAAGATGCCAGCTTTCATGGCCAACTTGGGTTTATTGGTGCATGCAACTGCTGGGTCTATGTTTTAGCGTTTGGGAAGCGTTCGTGGAATCAGGTTTATCATCCAGAGCACTATGTTACAACCATGGCATTTGGAAAATGCTTCTGAGCTCTGCAGGAGTTCCTGCTAACCCTGTAGAGGTTTTGGATTAAAGTCATAAGCGTAGAGACTTCAAACTTTTGCTTTCCCCAAAGGAGGAGTTGCTTTTCACTGCACCTTTAAGTTTTATTTCAAAACCACTCACTGTCCAAAAGCAACAGGCTGACATTTCCTTATGCCTTTATCTGCAATGTGTTTTCATTTTCTTAAAACTATTACCACATCTAATATTCCTGTGTGATACATTGTGATGTGTTGCACATGTATGCTTTTGCTTCCTTACATTATCTCTGTAAGCTATCCTGCATACCCATGTATATATATCTTATAAAAATAATCCTATAATGTTGAGATATTGCAGGCACTCAGTATTTGTAGTGTCCGGAAACAATTGAAGATGTTCTTGTTTCGACAAGCTTTTCCAGCTGGATGAAGAATTGTTAGGTCTCTCTGCCTAGGGTGTTTCCCTTTCTTGCTTCTAGTTGTTTTATTGTACGGTTGTAAACTGCCTTGAAATTTATATGCAAGGATATTTAAAAAATAATAAGAAGAATGTAGACCGTTGTTTGCATGCCCAGGCGCAGTCCCTCCCCCCTTACCCCGGGAGCCAGACCTCAAGGGCAAAGGAGTAGACCCAACAACATATTTTGGGATGAAAATGGCCCCAACTTTATTAAATTTCAAATGTAGGAAACCTTGGCATAGGCATTGGGCATGTATCCCTCTCAGCCCCCAGTTGGGGGTCTGAGGCCTGGCCGGGTCAAATAAGAATATGGGACCACTGCAAAATGCGTTTACACAGCCGGTCCCCTCCTGTGATGCTGGGGGGAGCTCTATGGCCCATTTGCTGTGCGCTTCTGGACAGAGACTCCCCTCAAGACCCCTCTAATGAGGAATCCTGCTATCGCCGCCGGCACGGAATGGATGAGTCACGCCTTCACCCCTTCTGCAGTTGTTAGACTAAAGCAGGGGTTGGCAAGATTTACCTTGCCTGGGCCAGTTCACTCCAGCTGAGATCCCGCAATTTCTGGTGTCTGCATCTGTGCAGATGTGATTTCCGGCGTCTGCGCAAACGCAATTTCTGGTGCCGTGGAAGTGAGTCCCTGCCCCGCGCTGTGCCAGTTTAGCACAGCGGGAGCGGCTCGTAGGCCAGTTAAACGACCCCCGTGGGCTGCTTGTGGCCCATGGGCCTTAGTTTGCCTACCCCTGGACTAAAGGATTTTACCTGCCCGCGGACTGTCTCGCCAGAGTAGTGCATGCTCTAGTTATCTCCCGCTTGGACTACTGCAATGCGCTCTACGTGGGGCTACCTTTGAAGGTGACTCGGAAACTACAGCTAACCCAGAATGCGGCAGCTAGACTGGTGACTGGGGGCGGCCGCCGAGACCATATAACACCGGTCTTGAAAGACCTACATTGGCTCCCAGTACGTTTCCGAGCACAATTCAAAGTGCTGGTGTTGACCTTTAAAGCCCTAAACGGCCTCGGCCCAGTATACCTGAAGGAGCGTCTCCACCCCCATCGTTCTGCCCGGACGCTGAGGTCCAGCGCCGAGGGCCTTCTGGCGGTTCCCTCATTGCGAGAAGCAAAGCTACAGGGAACCAGGCAGAGGGCCTTTTTGGTAGTGGCGCCCGCCCTGTGGAACGCCCTCCCATCAGATGTCAAAACAATAAACAACTACCTGACATTCAGAAGACATCTTAAGGCAGCGCTGTTCAGGGAAGTTTTTAATGTATGATATTTTAGTGTTTTTTGGTTTCTATGGAAACCCAGCCAGATGGGCGGGGTACAAATAATAAATTATTATTATTATTATTATTATTATTATTATTATTATTATTATTATTATTACCTAAAACCCCACCCGAGACTGCGGAATCGCAGTCTCACCTCCAAGACTGAATTCACTCTTCAAGGCTCTGCTTCACGTCTTTCAACCAACGCTCATTCCCTGTAGGTGTAAGATGCGCTCGGTCAGTTCTGAAAAGGTCCAGTTTGTCAGATTTCTGGATGCTTTATCATTCGGCCACCAAGACGCAGGGTCGCATTGCGTATAGCCCTGTTGATTTTTACTAGGGCGTAGGGGGATGACAGAGTTGTTGAGCTTTTTTTGGGGGGGGGGTTACCCAGGGTTGTGCAGCTAAAGCTGGCTCCCATCTGTCCCATCGCCGGCCAACTGCTGGAGTGTCAACCAATCAACACCCACCCATTGACGCAGCAGCCAGTAATACGCACAATAGCCACTGACAGCCTCGGGAGCAACCAATCAAACATTCACCCTAGGCACTACCCATGTATAAGACGACCCCCCCTTTTAACATGATTTTAAAAGGAAAAAACATAGGCTTATACACGGAAAAGTACGATATTTGACATTGTTCAAGGAGCTGCAGCAAATGCAGCAGATTAGCCATATTCTTATGGCATTTGCAGAAGCGCATGCAACTTACACATGGGGCTTGCTGAGTTTTCTCTGAAGGGTCTTTTCAGGGCTACAGCAGAGTTTTCTCAAAAACTTGATGGCGGAGCTATTGTTGGCCACAGTTACACACATGCAAACTCCACTCCTAGCAGGAAAATTTTGGTAGGAAATTGTCTGAAAGCTGTGTGCATATCTGTGTACATAACATGGGTAGCTGTGAGCATGTTACAGTTTCCTAAGTGTCTCTACGTGAATAAGAGTGGGGAGAAATTCAGCTCCATTCACAATTAAAGGCATTCCCCTATCTGTGCTTCCCAAAACAAAAACCCAGCCATTCTGCAAAGCCCACACTTCTCCATATTTCGCAGTGCAATTCTCCAAATGATAGTTACAAAAATGCACATATGTTTATATGAGGAGACAGTCACACTAAAATGCCAGTGAATATTCACGAGGATTTTTTTTTTAAAAAAATGCAAACTGATGTAGAAATGTGGAGAACTGTATTTAAGGTGGTGGTGGGGGAATGAGAAACTGAAAGAAATCAAAATTGACAGATTCACCCATTCCCATACACAAATCATAATCTGGTAATTGTGTGACGTCATGCAATTTATATGAGACTTTTGAGCACTTTCCTACAAGGACATGATCCCTGTGTCTTGAAAATCTGAATTACCGGGCCTGGATAGCTCAGTTGGTTAGAGCATGGCGCTAATAATTTCAAGGTTGCAGGTTCGATCCCTGTATGGGTCAGCTGCATATTCCTGCATCCATGGGGTTGGGATCCCTTCCAACACTACGATTCTATGAATATTCAGTAGCCCTCATTTTTTTTGCTGTATTAGTGCCCCATTCAGGAATTTGGGTCTCTGGTAACATCCTTTCCTGGCTGCGGCCTCAGGAGAGCAAGACAACACTTCCATGGTGCTTGGTTCATGTGTGCTCTTGAGGCTCATTCCCCAATTTCGTGTCACAAAGGCCCTTGTTTCACGAAGGTGAACCTTCGAGATGCTGTCAGATCCCTTTCTAACAGCACTCCATCTAGTCACACCAGCTGACAACTTGGGGGCCCGGACTTTGGCCAAGCGCATAGAAATCCACCCAATTCACTTCTAATTACTAGGGGTGATTTTAACAATGCAAAGTCGAGGTCATAAAGTAAGCAGGATAGCACTCGTCACTATCAGTTCGTGAAATGAAAGATCTTTCTTCCGCACCGCCCGCGCATGGATCATAAAGAACCTCTGCAGCTCTAGGTGTTACAGAAAAGCCTATTTCAGCTTGGCGGGCCATGTGTTTTCAGCCAGCCAAATCACCGTAGGCTCTGAAGATGAGCTAGCAATATTGCTTCAAGGCAGACAATGCAACACAGCAAGACCTTTAACTGCAGAAGGTGCTTTATAATACTTTAGGCAAAGATATGGATTGAAGATTTTCCATGGTGTAGGTTGATATCAATAATATTCTCCTCCATAGCCCATGAGTGTTTGTTGACATATATATTCTACCATGCAGTGCAAAGAGTTTCCTGTATAAACACAGAGCATCTCCCAAAATCCTCTGCCATGTCAAGACAGGTGGGGCAGGAGGCAGTAAGATAATTCTGTTGAAATGGCCAGGCCAGAAGTACGTCTGAGCGATACCTGGTTTCCAGCGTTGTGATATATCACCAGCTAAGCACCGCGATACACTGATATATCAGAGCTTTCCAAGCTTTTCATGTTGGTGACACACTTTTTAGATATGCATCATTTCACAACACGGTAATTTGGTTTTACTAGCAAACAAAGGTTAAACTAACCCCTTTCCCACCTGAGAGGAGCATGGGGAGTGTTCGTGTGACACACCTACACACTGCAGTTGACACATTTAACGTGTCACGACGTTTGGGAAGCTGTGTGATATATCACAATGTCTGAAATAAGGATGGAACTCTGTAGAGGCAATGGCTGGCTTCATGGTTTTTCCTACATTGCAATTTTTGTAAAACACACCATGATTCGTGATATATTGCCGGGTCAAAAATTATGAAGCTGATATCACAATATGGACTTCAAACTGATTTTGGATGCTATTTTGATATCTTACCTAGCTCTAGTCAGAAGCAATCTAGAAACCTGGAGAGATGTGCTTTTGCCAACCCTGACTGCATGGCTACTTTGCCCATAGAATCATAGAATCATAGAGTTGGAAGAGACCACAAGGGCCATCGAGTCCAACCCCCTGCCAAGCAGGAAACACCATCAGAGCACTCCTGACATATGGTTGTCAAGCCTCTGCTTAAAGACCTCCAAAGTAGGAGACTCCACCACACTCCTTGGCAGCAAATTCCACTGTCGAACAGCTCTTACTGTCAGGAAGTTCTTCCTAATGATTAGGTGGAATCTTCTTTCTTGTAGTTTGGATCCATTGCTCCGTGTCCGCTTCTCTGGAGCAGCAGAAAACAACCTTTCTCCCTCCTCTATATGACATCCTTTTATATATTTGAACATGGCTATCATATCACCCCTTAACCTCCTCTTCTCCAGGCTAAACATGCCCAGCTCCCTTAGCCGTTCCTCATAAGGCATCATTTCGAGGCCTTTGACCATTTTGGTTGCCCTCCTCTGGACACGTTCCAGTTTGTCTGTGTCCTTCTTGAACTGTGGTGCCCAGAACTGGACACAGTACTCCAGGTGAGGTCTGACCAGAGCAGAATACAGTGGCACTATTACTTCCCTTGATCTAGATGCTATACTCCTATTGATGCAGCCCAGAATTGCATTGGCTTTTTTAGCTGCCGCGTCACAGTGGCATATTGTCAAAGTGGCCTAGATGAGGGTCTCCATGTGGAAATGATTTCCCTGGCATGAGGATCATTTGTATTGGGATTGGGGAACAAATTTTGTTGTTGTTCTTCAAGGCCTGCATTCCAGTGGTGAGTGGGACCAGAAGGGGATGGATGGGGCAAAGGCTATGATGCTAAACTTTGCTCACTCAACTCCCTTCCAACCATGCTAACCTCTATCTGGTCTAGCAAAAAGCGTTATCTCACATCATGGGACATTCTAGCCAGGCCAAAGCAATCCAGGAGGCTGTGGAGCAGGACTTGTAAAGGGTGTGGCTTGGGGGAGTCTTGATGGCAGAAAAGAGGCCTGAGGTTCCTCATTGGATATACATATAGAAACACAAATAGTGTGGATAAATAAGATTGGTATAACTGACTTGGCAATTGGGGCTGGGGGTATTCATCCTACCTCATGATGACCTTCATCATGAGAGCCAGAGAAGTGCAGTGGCTAAAGTGCTTGGTTGGACTGGAGAGGGTTGGGTTCAAATCTTGCCAAGTCAGGAAGCTCTCTGGGCTGGCCTAGGCCAGTCTCTCTCTCTCTCTCTCTCTCTCTCTCTCTCTCTCTCTCTCTCTCTCTCTCTCTTCTCTCTGTGTGTGTGTGTGTGTGTGTGCCTAGCCTACCTCACAAGATTGTTTGGAATGATGAAGTAGATAAGTCATACATACATCACCCAGACCTCTTGAGAGTAAGGTTTTGGAGGCCCGTATAATACATTTCTGCAAATAAATATTTTCTTCGTGGCGTGGTAGGTTAAACCACAGAGCCTAGGACTTGCCGATCAGAAGGTTGGCAGTTCGAATCTCCGCGACAGGGTGAGCTCCCGTTGCTCGGTCCCTGCTCCTGCCAACCTAGCAGTTCGAAAGGACGTCAAAGTGCAAGTAGATAAATAGGTACCGCTCCGGTGGGAAGGTAAACGGTGTTTCCGTGCGCTGCTCTGGTTCGCCAGAAGCGGCTTAGTCAAGCTGGCCACATGACCTGGAAGCTGTATGCCAGCTCCCTCGGCCAGTAAAGCGAGATGAGTGCCGCAACCCCTGAGTCGTCTGTGACTGGACCTAATGGTCAGGGGTCCCTTTACCTTACTATAATACACCTCTGCAAATAAATATTTTCTTCATATCCCACCCAACAACAAAGGTTATGACAATGCGAGCAAAAGAGAAGGGGCAACATGAAACTGAACTTGGGGGAAGCATAAGAGATAGCTAGGTAGAATCCAACTCTTGCCAAGTTTTTCCACAACCCCCAGTCATTTGCTGGCAGTGTGCTGAGCACATTGCAGCGCCCCTCCTTTTACCAAACAAGCCCCTCCACACAAAAAGAGCTGGAATATTCCTTGTCTCCCCCCTAAACGCATGAGTAGCTCACTGGACTCAACTCTTATTTTCTCCTCAGTAAATTCAGGTTGTTCTTGTAACAGCTGCAAAGAGAAAAAGGGGGATAAGATAACTTCAATTATTTTTAAGTGGTTAATTTCTCTTCAGATGCCAAAAAGGATCAGGCCAACTTGAACAAAGTCGCTGAGATATAGAACAATGCCAGAAATTTGCTGTACTTAAAAGAAAAATGCATTTGGCTTGAATATTTCTCTTTGCCTGACTCGGGAAAGGAAGTTTGTTTAGGTCAGCGAGAAGAATGTTTGAGCTGCTTCAGAGCTTGCCCTGGGGATTCACGGCTAGTGCTTTATGATTTGCACCGCTATTTAATGACCTTTTAATGATCTACATGAACTTGGAAGCGCACTTGTGTGCAGATGATGTCATGCATCAGGCTGCTTCGACAATGTAAGTCACAAGTACAAAAATGTGTGGCTTTCTGATCAACTAGATGCCAGTTCTGTGGGCAGTTGGTATTAAAGACCTGCGGCCATAAACATTTAATGTATTTTCTAACATTAAATTACAATAGAGGGTCTCTGTGATGGTCTGATTTAGGGCTGATTTAATAGCGGTAATAACTTTGTATGTTTTACTCCAGCTCTGTACAATGAGGTTGCCACTATTTCTGCTGGCCCAGCCATTGTGACTTCAATGGGGCCATAGCTAAGAGGTAGAGGTCCATTTGACCATATGCATTGGTTCTAAATTTCACTTCCAGGTGTTGAAAATAGATCCCAACCACTATTTTCCACTCTCCACTCCCTTAACTGATAAGTTTGGAACTGAAGATTCTGAATCCAGAATTTGGAATTTCTAACAATCAGGACATAGGTGGCCAGAGTGGTGCATGCTCTGGTTATCTCCTGCTTGGACTACTGCAATGCGCTCTACGTGGGGCTACCTTTGAAGGTGACCCGGAAACTACAACTAATCCAGAACGCGGCAGCTAGACTGGTCACTGGGAGCGGCCGCCAAGACCATATAACACTGGTCTTGAAAGACCTACACTGGCTCCCAGTATGTTTCTGAGAACAATTCAAAGTGTTGGTGCTGACCTTTAAAGCCCTAAACAGCCTTGGTCCAGTATATCTGAAGGAGCGTCTCCACCCCCATCGTTCTACCCAGACACTGAGGTCCAGCACCGAGGGCCTTCTGGTGGGTCCCTCATTGTGAGAAGCCAAGTTACAGGGAACCAGGCAGAGGGCCTTCTTGGTAGTGGCGCCCGCCCTGTGGAACACACTCCCACCAGATATCAAAGAGAACAACAACTACCAGACTTTTAGAAGGCATCTGAAGGCAGCCCTGTTTAGGGAAGCTTTTAATGTTTGATGTATTACAGTATTTTAATATTTTTTGGGAAGCCGCCCAGAGTGGCTGGGGAAGCCCAGCCAGATGGCCGGGGTATAAATAAATTATTATTATTATTATTATTATTATTATTATTATTATTATTATTATTATTATTATTATTGGACTCTGAGGGTGATTTTTGTGAATCAAGATAAACCCAGAAGTATGGATGAATCAAATTCTCTGTTTGGGTTTCTTTGAGTTTCTTGTTTCTCCCATCTTAACTTCAGTTCACCACATTCCCTCATCAGTTTGTATTCTTGAAAAACCTCAAAGACTTGTCACCATTTTAGCATGCATTTCTTCTAGAAAAATTTGTATGTACTTTTGCCCAATATACATGTTTTTGGAAGCAATTTAACCTAATATTTGGGTTATGTACTCTGTGGTCTGTGTTTGCCTGAGCTTGAGTCTGGACTAAGGATTCTGAACCCCTGTGTTCTGATTCGATACATGATATCCAATCACAGAACATTTCAGGATTTGTGCCTCTGCCATTGGCCCTTAAAACTCTGAGTCATGATTTGCAGCTTGGGAGTTGAGACAGCCAATCACGTTGGGAGTGGGAGTGGCCCAGTCCTTCAGAAATGTATATAAGCAGTTGCTTTGCCCCTGTTGTCCAGTTCTGTTAGTTCAATAAAGGTTATTGCCATTACCACTGTGTCTTGTCTCATGGGAACCCACTACACTTCAGTTTGTGTATTGCTTTCAATAAGCATTTCATGTGTATGCTTTTTTGGGGGCATACTTTCTCCTTATACACTTGTTTTTGTACACAAGTTTTCAACTCAAGAGAAGCGCAAATTTTATTTATTTTTAATTTTTTATTAGCAAAAACATATAAATACATAGTTAGCAAATACATTAATAACCTATATGAAAAGAGGAAAGGGGGGAAAACATACACGTCAGCGTGAACAAAAAAGAAGAAGAAATGAATAGAAAGAAAAGAAAAGAAAAAACAAAAAGATACAAATTGACAAAATTTACCTATAACAGAATGATAACTTAAACATTCTCAATACCTATCACCTGATAGATTCTATTTAATATGATTCTACCCTGTGTTGGTATTTCTTGTATATTGTGAACCTTCAGTGTGGGTTGAATCTCGTTACTTATTTTTTATTGTAGACTTCCTTCTGCCTCATTACAGTTTCAGTTCACATTTACCTACTCTTTCCCCCTGTCTTTATTGTTTTATTCTCATCTTGGAGAAGTGCAAATTTTAACTGATACCAGCATTCTGGTTTGGGTACTGTTTTAGGAACTGTGAATCGGGTAATGCAAATCAAACTGAATTCCAACCCCATCCCTGCTCAAGAGGCCTGGGGCCAGAACCTTCTCTCAACTAGGAATGCTCCAGATTGTTCCCATTAAATCACCTGTAGGCATTCCAGCATTTCTTGGATTTCGGCAGAGGGAGGTCAACAGCATGGGCCACTGAATTTTAATACAGGAAAGGCAGACTTATCTCTGGATGCAACTGTCAATATTCCCTGGGGGGATTTATTCATTTGCAGTTTTGCCTAAGGTTCCCACATTTGAAGCAGCAGCAGCATTGCCTTACTTCACAGGTGAGGCATAAATTAATTTCAAAACGGAAAAGCATTCGCATTTAAACTTGGCAGGAAACCATACTTCTGTGACTCTGAGCCCAGCTTTGGCTGGGGACGGCGGGCTATAAATAAAATAATAATAATAATAATTATTATTATTATTATTATTATTATTATTATTATTATTATTATTATTATTATTTTAATGTAGGAAGGCTTGCCGTCCCTCTTCTTCCCCCTGTACAGTGGTACCTCAGGTTACATACGCTTCAGGTTACAGACTCCGCTATCCCAGAAATAGTGCTTCAGGTTAAGAACTTTGCTTCAGGATGAGAACAGAAATCGTACTCCGGCGGTGCAGCAGCAGCAGGAGACCCCATTAGCTAAAGTGGTGCTTCAGGTTAAGAACAGTTTCAGGTTAAGAACGGACCTCTGGAACGAATTAAGTACTTAACCTGAGGTACCACTGTAAAGTGTTTTAGGGCTAGCTCTGGTGAACCTGTGCCATGGGAAAGGATCTCTGCACATGCTCCAAGGATCTCTTCTTTATTACTATGTCACATGTCTCGGTCCTCAGCACTGTCCCTGGAAGCAGTTTGCAGAGCTGAGCTGAGACAAACAAAGTTCTTGTTTTGTACGCCAACTAATTCCTAACCTTTGTGCTTCCTCCAGGCGCCATCGCTGCCCTCATATAACCAGACCCTTCGAAATGAGCGAGAAGCCATGTCTCCTCACTGAGTATACAGAGAAATACCCACTTTATCCCAACTTTGAACCCAGAGAATCCTGCAAACCCGTCATAGAGTACAATAAGCAGCCGGTACCAATGGAGGGCATTTCTACCATGAGGTAACAAAATGGCAAGTGATGGGTATCTGTGAGCCAAGAAACAGACATACCTGGGAAAAGATGTGTGTTGCAGTCCCGTGTGGGGGTGAAGTCCTGATTTTCAGGACTTGAGGAGGGAAATGATGGAGGGTTTGTTATCCTGCTGAATGGAGAGAGCAGAGAGTGCAGAATGGATGTTGCTCTTTTCTCAGTAACACCAATACCTCTGGGCAACAGAGGTATTTTGGCCTCATAAACTGAGACAGGGAAGATCAGTCCAATGTTTATTATGGTGAGCAGACCATCAAAGGAGTACAGAGCATAAAAAAAATTAAATCACAGCCATTGCAGAACAAGGCTTGACAGGTAGCAAGGGGACACCTAGCTACTTTGCCACGATTTCAAATCTTCAGGGCCTGATAACCTGCACCCAAGGGGTACTAAAGGAGCTCACAGATGTAATCTCAGAGCCTTTGCCTAAAAACTGAGAATTCTTGTAGAACAGGAGGTTTTTGAACTGTCCCTAGCTAAGATGCTCAAGAACGTATGGATGCAGCCTTATCTATGGGGCTTCATTAGACTTGGAGAAAGAGGCTATGGGGTGGAGAAGGGGGCACAGTTTGTAAACAGCAGCAATAATAGTAGTAGTAGCAGCAGCAGCAATGTCCTGCTAAGCACAACGCTTGTGAGTTTCCTTTTCTTTAAACAATTGGCCAAGTTAGGACCCACTACAGATTCCCAGCTTGATTACCACCATACAGATATATCAGGGGGGAAATAAAAAGTGTGTCCTCAACTGCATGTTTGGGCTAGATATGGGACTCGGGTGTAAAAAAATTGAAGACTATTATCAACAACAACAATCTTTATTATGGTCCAAAGACCCAACAAATCGTTAAAAAGCAATACACAATTCATACAGCCTACCTCCAGGTTAAACAAGCATTTTGTTCAGAATATAGGGATCATTGGTTTTTGCAACCACCGACAAAAACTTTGCCACTGCTAATGTTCTAGCATTTGTCTGGTCTTCCAATAGGAACCTGACATAGTGAGACTCTGCTTTTCCCGGGAAAGGTACCAGCAAGGGTAGTATCAGTTCAGCCCTGGCTTGCTCATATTTCGCACAGTGCAACAAAATATGTTTTATGGAATTGATGTCTTGAGCACACGAGCAAAGTCTGTCCTGGTAGGGTACTCCTCTCAACCTGCCATCCAACACTGCAGAAGGAAAGACGTGCAGTCTGGCTTTGGTGAAAAATAATTGAAGACTATTATCATTTATGGTGATTAAATTTATTACCTGCTTTTCACCACCAGGTCCCCAGGCAGGTCACAATATCCTAACATTCAACATTAGGAACGTGAAAACAAATCACAGTTGCGGGAACAGGGCGAGTTGGCTTGCCAACCCAAATCCCCTGCCAGCTTCCAGGGGCATTAAACCTGTCCGACAACATTATCTAAGGACAGGTGCAATATAGACACATGTTTTTCCTCGGTTCTAGATATTAACACAAGTGAGCCATGCCGGCGTTCTTGTTTACAGGAGAGATTACGTCCCTCATGAAGTATCGCCTATAAAGCTGAGGCCGCCCGAACAATATTTCAAGAGTAATGCAGCTATGGACCTGTTGTCTACGTATAAGCAAGACTACAACCCTTACCCCATTAATCGAGTGCGTCCTTGCATGCCTCAGGAACGGAAATATTCTTCCGATGACAAGATGACCACAGTACCAACATACAAAGGTAAGTGTCAAAGGAGCTATTTTATAAGGCGATCTGCTTCTTTGCAACATCTTGGACACGGGGCTGAAACAAAGGCGCCTTAATCCGTACGATGTCACCATAGCAATTTGCCGCAGGACAGAGATGCTTTCTTTTGCACTTATAGCTCCATCACTATAAATGGCCAGAGTCTGGTGTTGCAGCGACCAACTCGGCGAGGATCAGGTGGCGCGGGGGACCAGTAAGGTTCCACCACCTCATTCTATCCTTTCAGGGTCCTTGCCGCGGGATCACATTCATCTGGCTCCCGGTGGAGTACAGGGTCAGGTTTAAGGTGCTGGTTTTGGCCTTTAAAGCCCTATACGGCTAGGACCCTCGTACTTACGGGACCGCCTCTCCTGGTATGCCCCACAGAGGACCTTAAGGTCCACAAATGACAACATTTTGGAGGTCCCAGGTCGCAAGGTGTTTAGATTGGTCTCAACTAGGGCCAGGGCCTTTTCAGTTCTGGTCCCGACTTGGTGGAACGCTCTGTCACAAGAGACTAGGGTCCTGCGGGACTTGACATCTTTCCGCAGGGCCTGCAAGACAGAGCTGCGCCTTTGGTTTGGACTCGTTCTGACCCTTATGTTTCCCTCCCCTTGTGGTCTTGATTTATCGGCTACTTTTAAAATGAGGCTGCATTTTAAATTGCATTTTAACCTGTATTTTAAATTGCCCCCCCCCCCGCCTTATGTTTTTAATGTGATTTTATTGGTGTAAGCCGCCCTGAGCCCGGCTCTGGCTGGGGAGGACAGGGTATAAATAAATATTATTATTATTATTATTATTATTATTATTATTATTATTATTATTAAGCTGCCAACTCTGGCTTGGCTCCTGCGTCTGAGGCAGTTATTGCTTGGGGACTGCAGGTCAGCTGTGGTGGGGTTATCTCATGGCAGCTTCTTGTTCACATCTCAGTATTTAAAGACTGCAGAATCTGTGTACAGAATCTGCATATCACCAGAGGATATGCAAAGCTGGATGCAGCTGGGGAGATGCACCCAGTGAGGAGCCTTTTCGGTGCTGTGTCTGTGGCACAGAAAGCTACCCTGAGAAAGGGCTGTTAAACTAGAGTGAGCAAGGGCTCACTTAAATGTTAAGAGCAGTGGAGGTATTTTCCTGGGGGTACTCAAGGGTCCACAGTAACGGCACCTCCCCCCCGAAAAAACACACACGTTAGAAGTGTCGCAGTTACTGGAACAACTTCACTGATTAAGAGAAATGAAACCCTAGTATGTAAACAGTGTTAACTCTGCTGGGGATACTGTCAGAAATATAGATATTCAAACTTGTAGGCAGGTCAGGAACTTTAAACATGACGCAGGTGTAACAAGGTAAACGTAAAGGACCCCTGGATGGTTAAGTCCAGTCAAGGGCAGCTACGGGGTGCTCAAATTGCTTTCAGGCCAAGGGAACTGGCATTTGTCCTCAGACAGCTTTCTGGGTCATGTGGTCAGCAGGACTAAACCGCTTGTGGTGCAATGGGACACAGTGACGGAAACCAGAGTGCACAGAAACACCGTTTAACTTCCCACCACCGTGGTACCTATTTATCTGCTTGCACTTTGACATGCTTTCGAACTGCTAGGTTGGCAGGAGCAGGGACCCAGCAACGGGAGCTCACCCTGTCGTGGGGATTCGAACCGCCGACCTTCTGATTGGCAAGCCCAAGAGGTTCAGTGGTGTAGATCCTTGGTGCAAGAGGAGGAAGCAGGATGGTGTCCCCGGGACCCTCCACTACTCCAAAATGAACATTTTGTATAGTGTGTGAACAAATGGTATGTGTACAAACATATTGACTGCCTACAGGGCTTGTATACAGAAGGTCTGTATGCACTAAGTCATTCACAAGGTATGGGAAATGTGACTAACGGGGTTGGGGGAACCTGTGGCAGACCCGCCAGGTGCCCCGATTTTCCAGGGACAGTCCCGGAATTACTGAGGCCATCCCAGTTTATGATTTGATTCCGGGATGTCCCGGTTATCCTTTTTCCTCCCCTCCACGTCTTTGCTCTCTCTCTCCCTATAATTTCGAGGGAAATGGTCACCGATCCACTTCAAATTCTTTCATGGCAACGCTTCATTTTTAAGGAAACGCGTGGAGTGTCGATTCCTTTACTGTAAATGGAGCCTTACACTGTAAGCTTTTACATGTCTACTCAGAAGTAAATCCCGCTGTATTCAGTGGAGCTTACTCCCAAGTAACTGGTTAAAGACTGTGCAGCCTTACACTGCAATCCTAAGCATTTTTATTCAGAACTAAGTTCTAATGAGTTCAATAGGATTTACTCTTTGGTATGTTCTTGATCATTTTCACCGTTTCCATTATTATTATTATTATTATTATTATTATTATTATCACCCACCTTTTCCCCTGACAGGGACTCAAGGCAGCTTACAGATACAATTATTCCTTTTTCTTTTTCCTTTCTCCTCCTGTGATGAGGCTGCATTTTAATATTTTAATGTTTCAATATTTTAATCTTGTTTTTAAGTTGTATTCATTGAACTTGTTTTATTATTGCTTGTTAGCCGCCCTGAGCCCGGCCTTGGCTGGGGTATAAATAATAATAATAATAATAATAATAATAATAATAATAATAATAATAATTATTATTATTATTATTATTATTATTATTATTATTATTTCATTCCATTTGTCTGTGGAAGGTGTTGTGCGCAATCCCTTCCCTCACACGTTTTTTCTTCACCACAATCCTGTGAAGTAGATTCAGTGGAGAGGTTCCAATTGGCTCAAAGTGCCAGATGTCAATGTTCAGGTGACGTCCATGCGTGCGTGAGATCAAACGCGGGAGCATCTTCCTGACACAGAAGAGAATTCCCTGTTTTCATTGGAGAAATGTTGGAGTGCATGCCATGGACACAATCCCTGCTCCCCACCTACGCATGCCGATTGTGCACGCATGTCCCTTCTGTCCCGTCTTCCCTGGCCCTTCGAGTGTGTGGATTCATCCCCTCAACGACGTTACTGTCCCAAACCGAAGTGCTTAAACTACCTGCAGATGAACCATATGAAAACCTTAGGTAATGATTTGCAGAGCTTTTGCCGGGGTTCCGAGAGCCGTAACGAAATGCAGCTTGCCTACATTTGGTTGCAATTTACAACTTTTTATCACAATTCTCTGTAAATGGAAATCCCCAGCTAATAATTGGTCCCATGGTCTTGGGCATATTGTGCTGATTCATTGTTTATAGGGCACATTTCATCGATTTGGAGGACTGGAACAAAGTGGCGCTTTCTAGTATTCAGGCAGTTATATCCTCTTAGCCAGAGTCAGACCAATTAAACTGCACTCACAAAGTTCCTGTGAGTGGGGCTCTCCATTCACTTCAATGGGGGATGGGAGGCAGCTGCTTCCATCAGTAGAATGGGGAAGGAGGCAGTTCCTTCTCTCCACTGCAGCTCCTGCCCACCCTAAGTTAACTCCGGAGGATTTGGAACAGTGCCGGATTTATGTATAAGCTAAACAAGCTCTAGCTTAGGGCCCCACTCTCTTGGGGGCCCCAGAAAAATTTAAAGGGAAAAAACCTGGATTATATTTCCAAAATATAAGATAAAAAAGTAATAAAATAAAACCTACATCCAGCAACAATGTTTTGTGTTGTGCTCCTATGATGTAAGTCAGGCATAGGCAAATTCGGCCCTCCAGATGTTTTGGGACTACATCTCCCATCATCCCTAGCTAACAGAACCAGTGGTCAGGGATGATGGGAGTTGTAGTCCCAAAAACATCTGGAGGGCCGAGTTTGCCTATGCCTGATGTAAGTAATGGGCCCTGCCTGCTAGCCTGCTTCCTAAAATATCACTGGTTTGCTCATTTCTATATACATTTTTATATATTTCTATATACCTTGGTTCTCAAACTTAATCCATTCCGGAAGTCCGTTCCAAAACCAAGGCACGCTTTCCCATAGAAAGTAATGCAAAACAGATTAATCCATTCCAGACTTTCAAAAAACTACCCCTCAAAACCAATTTCTTCTTAATTGTAATTCACTATTAATATACTTCTTAATTGTATTTCAGTTCAAAAATTATTTTGATAAAATACATATTTTGTTATGTGCAAATGGCTTTAAATCGCTATTAGGTCCATAAATTACCATATAGCATATATTCAACACAAAAAACAGTGACCATTTCTTGTTGAGAAAGGACAGCTGGACATAGAAAGGGCCCCATTCCCTTTAGTAGCTGAGGGCCTCATCAAACCTAAATCTGGCCCTGCTTTGGAAGAATGTGGGAGGGGTGCACTGGGGCAGAGGGCGATTGCCCCCAATTGCCCCCTCCCCTTTCTGCTGATGGAAGCCTCTGATACAACCCACTTTCCCCATTTCACAGAATCATACAATTACAGTGGTGCCCCGCAAGATGAATGCCTCGCAAGACGGAAAACTCGCTAGACGAAAGAGTTTTCCGTTTTGGAGGTGCTTCGCAAAACGAATCTCCTATGGGCTTGCTTTGCAAGACGAAAATGTCTTGCGAGTTCCTGCGGTTTTTCCCCCCTCCCCCCTTTTTCTAAGCCGCTAAGCCGCTTATCAGCTGATCCAATAAGATGATAAGCTGCTAATAGCGCTAATCCGCTAATCCTTCAATGGGAAAAAACCGCTAGACGAAGAGAATCACAGAACGGATTCTTTTCGTCTTGCGAGGCACCACTGTATAAAGTTGGAAGGGAATTTGTGGTGCAGGGATTAGACCCACCAATGCAGATCCGCATTAGCCTGTTATCTTTCAAGGTCAGGTATGGGACAATCCCTTCCATTCATTATATGGAGATAGAATATAATTCAGACAGAAATGAGAGCGAGAGGGGGAAATGCAGTTTTTGCATTTATCTACATACACCCCAGCCAGACAATGTGGCAGAAAATGATGCTATCAGGTCACAACGAATGCCTTGCAGCTTTGCAGCATCATCCTGTGTATTGTTCCAGTCTTCTCATTATCTCCCAGATAAACTCCATAGGTAGATAATCTAATTTTAGAGTCATTTTGTTTGGCTATGCTGAGGTCTGCCTGAGCCTTTTTTTAAACATGTGGTGCGTATCCTTGATTCCCTCCCCTATTCCTTAATTTTTTCAAGATGGTGATACATGGGAAGCCATTAATACCCACCAGAGAAGAAGGAGAGTTTCAATGAAATTGTAACATATTTTGATGGTGGATAGTAGCGCTGTTGGCTCCAACAAAGTGAAATATATTCATAATACCTAGGAGAGCTCCAAATGTGTGGAGTTCATTTTAACAGTAACACACACACACACACACACACACACACACGTGCAATGGAAGACATATGGAAACGTTTGCCATCTTCCAAATATTGTACAAAACTCCCATATCAGCAAACATCCTAGGCCAGATTATCACAAGTAATGGCAAACTCTGGAAATACTTCCGTATGTCTTCAACGGCCTACAAAAAGTGTGTTTGAAAGGTAATCCTTATAAATTTGCTCCAGGGTTGCGTAGAGACTGTGTTAAGAAGCAGCCGTAAAAAAACACGAGGGATGTTCTCACTTAGTCGTCGCTCCATTTCCCCGTGGTTCCTTTCAATACATGTACATGGCTTCTTCCCAAAGTAACCTTAATCCTTTATTGCGTGCAGTAGCTATTAAACTGTGGCTGTCCGTGGAGATCCCTTGCAAGCACCTCAGTCCTCCTTGGGACGCAGCATTGCAAGGAAGCAGATTTAAATCCCAAGGCTGTCACAGGTGCTGTGCCTCGATGGCAGCTTCTCAGGTAGCAAAGATGCAGGTGTGCGGATGAGAATCAGGAAGAAGTTAAAGATCGCACAGGGCTTTGCATCACAACAAATTGTTGGGGCTGCGCCAGAGCAGACAAGAAGGGCTGTTGCACACACAACACATAGATAACTTTTGGGATTCATTAATAATAATAACAATAACAATAACAATAACAATAATAATAATAATAATAATAATAATAATAATAAATAATAATAAATAAATAAATAAATAAATAAATAAATAAATAAATAATTTATGCCTCGTCCTCCCCAGCCAAGACTGGACTCAGGGCGGCTAACACCAGGTATAAAAACAATTGATTAAAATACAACTTTAAAACAAGATTAAAATACAACATTAAAATACAGCCTCATTTCAGTAGAAACTAAAATCAAAAACTTTTTGGGCATGAAAATGTCAAAAATCTTCACCAAGGCCAACTATTCAGACTGATCCTACGTGGGCCAGAAAAAAAGCCAGGGAAATCCCCAAATATGAGTTCCATCACAGAAGGAGAAAGGAAAAAGGAAAGAGGGGGAGGGAATCAAATTGATTCCAAGCCGAAGGCCAGGCGGAAAGAAATCAGATCCTGCGGGGCCCTGGTCCCATGAGGCAGAGTGTTCCACCAGGCCGGAGCCAGTGTTGAAAAGGCCCTGGCTCTGGTTGAGGCTAATCTGACTTCCTTAGGGCCCGGGACCTCTAGGGTGTTGCTATATATGGACCTTAAGGTCCTCCGTGGGGCATACTGGGAGAGGCGGTCCCGTAGGTACGAGGGTCCTAGGCCGCAAGATGCAATTAGATGAGATGGTTTGGTTAGAGCAGGGGCTTCCGAAACTCCCCACTCATAGCTCCTTGGTCATAAAGTGATGAGAGTGCTCATGTTTCTTCTTCTTCATAAAACTGAAGCAGGAAGTTGGAAGAGTCACACTTTCCCCCACTTCCTCCTTCATCTCCATCTGTGTTTTTCAAGGCTCAGATAAATTCTACTGGATTTATTCTACTTTTACTGAGAATGCTCGAAGAAGCCAAGTGCCCACGTTCTCTCTTTCTGACTCTATGGGAGAGGGGTGTTGGTGGTGCCCATTTGCACTCAACTAAAAGGACCCAGATGTGCCCACAGACCTAAAAAAGACGGGTGACTCCTAGGTTATAGGTTCACCAGCAGAGTCAAAATGCCCATGAAGTATGGAGTTGGTATCACCATCATTCTTTCGAATGCTAACTCAAGTCTTCTAGAGTCAAACCACCCCACCCACAACAGAGAGCTTGTGGCCCTGCGGTGAGCATCTCTCCCTTTTAGGGTAATACGTAGAAGAACTTACCTTCAGTGATGATGCTGTGATGTTACAGTCCTTTAGTCCTGCTTCACAGCTTTCTTTGGCTGCTGTCATGGAATCACTTAGTGGAAACATGTTGCATGGAAAAACCAGGTCGATTTCAGAGGCAGCCCTGTGTTTCTTATAGTTCCACCCTCGTATGCTATCCTACACTCTCTTTGGGCTAAAAGGTAAAGGTATCCCGAACGTTAGTTCCAGTCGCGGATGACTCTGGGGTTGCGAGCTCATCTCGCTTTATAGGCCGAGGGAGCCAGCGTTTGTCAGCAGACAGCTTCCAGGTCATGTGGCCAGCATGACTAATCTGCTTCTGGTGAACCAGAGCAGCGCACGGAAATGCTGTTTACCTTCCTGCCGGAGCGGTACCTATTTATCTACTTGCACTTTGATTCAAACCGCTGACCTTCTGATCGGCAAGCCCTAGGCTCAGTGGTTTAGACCACAGCACCACACGTGTCTGTTTTAGTGAAATTGAAGGAGCAGTCTTCTTTCTGTACACCTTTTTGGGGGGTGCTCAACTCAGGAAATGCACATTTAAATCAAAATGGCAACTGGTTGTAATGGCAATATGTTATTGCCTGAATCTGAGGCAGCCTGCCTCTAAAGGCCAGTCACTGGGCGACAACTGCTGTAAGAGGGCTTTTGCTCCCCATTCTTCCTTGTGTGCTTCTCAAAGGCATCTGATTTGGCGCTGTGTGAAAAAGGACGCTGGACTAGATGCAGGTCTGATCTAGCAAGGAAGGCCCTTATGTTCTTAACATGACGTTGCACATCCCTAAACAGAGGAAAGTACAAAGAGACAGTGATCTAGGGACGTCTTGTTTCAGTATTTATTCAGCTATACAATTACCATGTTGATAATGTGTGCATCTCATCTGTTTCGTTCTGTTCATTCATACAACAAATGTCTTGACATCTTTCTAATAACAAAGCAGCTGTATTCGTTCTTCCTGCCCACGTTTGCATAAATCCTGCTATTTTATTCATTAGCATGGCATGCCATAAAGCCACTTCCGACATAGAACGGAGGTGGGGTTGCGGGTTTCTCCCTCCCACCATGCGCACAGGGGCTGGCTCTCAGCCTCTGCATGATTGAAGGAATCCCCGATCGGGTCATCCCCTGGCCAGCCAATCGGGTGGCCTGCTCCATTTAATGCAGGGGCAGCCAGGAATCTCCCTCTTTGCCGCTTCCAGCTGCTCTAGTTTCCCACCCTCCTGCCCTTTAAGGTTTTCGTCTTTGACCTTGCTATGGACCTCGGTTGGTCACCGTTGAGGGGCCTGGTAGGAATTTTTTCCCACTTGGCAAATTGGCACCAGCCACTTGGTTTTTCGCCTACCTCGTAGCAAATCGTCACACCTTCCTCGGTATTGGCGGTTAGGCATTGGTATTGGTATTGTTATGCAGATAGAAGGGGGGGGGAGAAGCGCCATCATCTCCCCCGCATATTGAAGGGTAGTCCGATAAAGGATTCCGGGGTGTGTGGCCCTGTCCGAAGCCTATGGAGGTGAGGGCCTAAGGCACGTCCCCGAGCGGTGACCCCGGGGGAGTTCCTAGTTGATGTCCATTAGCAGGACTCCCCCTACTGGTGGTTAACGCTTCCCGGAGTTCAAGCGAACAGGTTGAAGCTGGATAGTTGGTTAGGACCAATGCCTAAGCCAGTACCGCTCATCACCTGTAACCAATAAACTTGTGGCCATATTTAGCCCATTAACCTTAAATATCTGTGTCGTGTGTCTTTATTTCCACTGGGGGGAGGCGGGAACTCGCCACGCAAGTGGTGTGGAAATGAGAATATGAGGGTAAACAATAGCCCCATATTATTAGTCAGCAAATGTTAGCATATGATTTTGCTTTAAAGTTGCATTCTCCTTACATTTCAGCTGATTACTTGCCATGGAAGCAGCCCAAAAGGGACATGATTAAGCCGCCACACACTTTCCGCCCAGCAGAAGATAAATTTGACTGTCGGACCACGCACCAGGATGAGTACCTTTACAAGGGCCCAGTGATGACGAAGAGCTGCAAACCTTTTAGATCGCCACACATTACAAAGATACCCTTGGACAGTATGACCAACTATAAGTTGAATTACGTGGCACACCCCTTGTCCAAACGCCATGCCCATGTTCCTGAGCCATTCAAGCCCAGCGAGGAGCCATTCGACGGTCTCACCACCCACAAGCAGTCCTACAAAGGGCTGGCAGGGCCACCCGCTCAGTCTGTGAAGCCACCTTACGTGAGGCCGGACCTTGCCAATTTTGAGGGGACTACCGAATTCCGGGAAAAGTTCTTAGCTTGGCCAACGGCCCCGCCGGTCAGCAGGAAGCCTGCCGCATACACACCGCCTAAGGAGAAGATGGACCTCAAGACGATGGCGCAGATTCATTACGTCGACCCTCACGGCCGCCCGGCAACGTCCTGCAAACCCCTGGCCCGTGTCGTAACCAACACAGATCCCTTCAACCACTGCTCCACCATGAAGGAGGATTATAAGCATTGGGACTATTCGAAACCTAAGGCCATTGTTCCTCACTGCGAGGTCACGTTGCCCAAAGTCCCCATGGACACCTTGACCACCTTCCAGAGCCATTACGTGCCTCACCCGCTTCCATTCACCAAGAGCTTCAAGCCCCGGCTGCCGGCCTGTCGGCCTCACGTCCCATTTGTTGACGAAACCACCTACGCCACGTGCTACACACCCAAGAAAGTCCACATTTGCCCTGCCACGTACAAAGAGCCGCCCGGCTACGTATTTGAGAAGATTGATGAAGCAGGGCACAGGCGGTTCCGTCCTGCTACGGTGGCCCAGGACCGATGTGCGTCCAGTTTGAATATTGGCGACCGTAGAGGCAGTCTTCCTGGCGGCAGCTTCAGTCAAACGGGCCTCAAAGAGATTGCGATGAAAGCCTGATGTTTCTTGAGCTAGTTTTCAACACACCACTGAATTTATTCGTTGATGAATGCTATTGGTATCATGTTTATTTCCAGAGGCTTGTCGTCCTTCTGGTAGAGCTGAATAAATAACTAACATTCTAGGAAAGCTCTCCTCCCCCTGGTTGCGTTATGACATTTTATTTCCGGAGCTGCCACCAGACAACCATATGGCACGATCCTCTGCATATCTACTTGGAAGTCCCATTGAGTTCAATGGCTCTTACTTGCAGGTACAGGTATGCAGCTTAAATTCATTAATCGTATGAGTCTGAACTGATTGATCAGGCAATTAATTGATCAAATCTATGTTTGCATGAAAAGGGACGCAGGTGGCACTGTGGGTTAAACCACTGAGCCTAGGACTTGCCGATCAGAAGGTCGGCGGTTCGAATCCCTGCGACTGGATGAGCTCCCGTTGCTCAGTCCCTGCTCCTTCCAACCTAGCAGTTTGAAAGCACGTCAAAGTGCAAGTAGATACGGTAAATAGGTACCGCTCTGGCTGGAAGGTAAACGGCGTTTCTGTGTGTTGCTCTAGTTCACCAGAAGCAGCTTAGTCAAGCTGTACGCCGGCTCCCTCAGTCAGGCCAATAAAGTGAGATGAGCACCGCAACCCCAGAGTCGGCCACGACTGGACCTAATGGTCAGAGATCCCTTTACTTTTATGTTTGCATGTGAGGGGAAAACAGTAATTCTCCAGGGGAGAAATGTTTTTAAAATTATGCATAGGCATGTCACAGAAGGGATCAGCGCTGGTGAGTCCTTGTTGCACACAGATGTGTGTGTTCTCTTTTAAAGTGATGCTTTTACAGTGGTACCTCGGGTTAAGTACTTAATTCGTTCCAGAGGTTCGTTCTTAACCTGAAGCACCACTTTAGCTAATGGGGCCTCCTGTTGCTGCTGCGCTGCCGGAGCACGATTTCTGTTCTCATCCTGAAGCAAAGTTCTTAACCTAAAGCACTATTTCTGGGTAAGCAGAGTCTGTAACCTGAAGCGTATGTAACCCGAGGTACCACTGTATACAGAATAATGTTTTTTAAGGTCTGCTGCCCAATTAATTAGGGCACCTTTTTTTCAGTCAGCAAAATGTTTTTAACTGATTAAACTAACCAATTCATCGACTAAGCACCCTACTAATTGCTGCTGCTACTGTTAATCAGGACTTCATTGCGTGGCGAGTTCCCGCCCCCCACCAAGGATAAATAAAGACACCAGACACCATAATTTAAGGTTAAATGGGCGAATTAGGCCACAACTTTATTGAATTCAGGAATGAGAGGCATTGGCTTAGGCATTGGTCCTATCGACTATCCGGCTCCAGCCCATTTGCTGGAGACACAGGAAGGGTTAACACCATAGAGGGGGAGTCTCCTGCTGAGGCATGTCAACTAGGAGCTCCTCCGGGTCACCGCTCGGGGGCGTGCCTTAGGCCCACACCTCCATAGGCTTTGGACAGGGCCACGCCCCCGGAGTCCTTTATCGGACCCCCTTCGTTCACTGGGGGGAGGTGATGGCGTTCCTCCCCCCCAAATCCTCTTAACCCCTTCTTACCAATGCCTAACCGCCACACGAGCAATCGCTCGCCGCCAATACTCTCATGCCTGAAACCAATCCCTTATTCCCTTTGCTATGTCAGTCAGCCAAATATCATTTCCCGCATCCGAAAGATGCACGCCATCAAACCGGTAGAGGGCCTCGCAGTTGAAACGTATGCCCGGGTGGTCAATGACCCTTCCACCCAGGGCTGCCACTCTACGCACCACCGCCCGATCCAAGGCTTACCTAGCCCTATTTGTGGCTATCGGCCACCTGCAATCTCTCCAAACCCGCCTTTCCATCAACGAGGCCCAAATGATGGTGCTGTTTGGGTAAGAGGCCTTAAGCTCCTCAAAGTCACTAAAGATGTGCCACATCAAGTCAACTGCCTTTCGGTAAGCTAGGTCATTTTCTCCTAACTGAATCAGTAAAGCATCTGGGGGGGGGCCCTCCGCTGCCGCTCTGGCCTTAATTGCGGGCAACATTTCGGCCCAGCGCATTCCCCTCCGAGAGATCCAGGATATATTGATGCCAGGCGGTAAGTCAAGGTGCGGCCCGAGACCGGAATTGATGGCGCGGACCCTGGCCCAGTGCAGTGCCCGATTATCCAAATGCATGCCCTCATAGCTCCTGCAAGAAAATTGAACGAGCGGGCCAAGGTCAGGTAACCCCAGGTAAGCAGTCATAAGTTTTTTCTAACATAGGGCTTGTAAGCATCCGATTTCCAACGGCCCAGGTCCTTAATCCTCTCGGCCGTGAGGCCCAGGTGCATTGCTGTGGTGGCCGCTCCTATCCTAAAAGAGTGCGCCACAAACTCCGCGGGGGGTAAGCCGCATGCTGCCACTGTTAAGCGCATGACGCGAGTGAACTGGTGCCGCATCAGGGGTAAGCCATCTGCATGGATCAATAGTGGCCCTGCTGAATTAGTCCTCAGAAATAAGAAACGCCTGGTATCCTTAACCGGGCATGGGCCTGATTTTCCGGTTGCCAAGAGCCGAACCAAAGCCCCCCTCCCGTACTGATCTGTTTTGGAGCTGCGTATCCTCAAAACTAGATCTTCCTGTGATAGAGTGACATCGCTTAATAGCAAACCCCGGGAGGAACCACGCTGACCCTCTTCGTATACCACCTCACCAACACGCAGTGCGCCGAAAAAGGCGATGGAGTATGCCGCCGAGAATAAGCGAGCCTCGTACTTGGATCAGCAGACAGTTCTCAACTTTTTATGAATTTGGTAAAGGATGTCATATGATATTGGCCTTCTCATGTCGCAACTGGGGGGCTGCAGCCTGCACCAGCCCTCCAAGGCCCTCCGCACGACAAAATCGGCACATGGGTCAGAGGAGAAAACTGCCTTGCAAAAGAATGATATTGCCGCCGCCTGTAGGTTGAGGGTTTTAGGGGCGCAGCCCAAGCGTCTCAAGTGTACTAAGTAGGATAAAACCTCTGACTTGATGGGAGGGGAATTGCTTCTAGCGGCATAGGTTTTACTGCGGAATATTAAGATGAAGTGGCTTTGCCAAAAGGGGAGGTGATGGGGCTCAGCTCTAGAAGTCAATCTCTTTGACTTGAAAGTGCTGCACGGAATCGTAAGAGTAGCAAAGGTCGTCTTGGAGTGGCCTTCCAGGATGCAGTTACAGCATCCCTGACCAATAGCTGACCCTCTGCTTAAATATCACCAGCGAATGAGAGTCCACCACTACTTCCCAAGGCGGCCTGCTCTGTTCATCCACTTGAGAAGAACTCTGCACATGCTCAGAGTCATGGTCCTTGTTAGTCAGTCCAGTTACTAGCCCAGGCGCATTTTTACGACTTTATTCATTTGAGAGAAATTTATGTTGTAAAGGGAAGAGAATAACTTCAGGGCAGATCGACACCATACATTTAAGGCACATCCGACACACATTTTAAAAGGTTCTCGCAAAGAATCCCGGGAAACGCGGTTTGTTAATAAGGCTGGGAATTCTAGCTCTGCGAAGAGGAAAGTACAGTTCCCAGGACGTGTAGTCGTTATGAGGCTTTGCTGCATATTCCAAAAACTGAATTTTGGCCCTATTAACAGCTTCCAGGCCTAGCAGTGACCAGCCCTGACTATAACTAACTAATAGCCTCACTGCACCTGTGGTTTTGTTCTTAGCAATCCCAGGAGTTTGCAGGGTTGCCATGTGTCCTAAATCACAGGTGATGGCCAATTTGTTTGAAGGGCTGGCCAACCCAAGCCCAGTTTAAAGATACAGAACCACCAAAAGCAGGGGGCTGGAGGTTGCCCATTTATTGTCAACAGCTGGGCAGAAGGATGAGCAAGCACCCGAATCACCTCCTCACACGATTCTGGTAAGTTGCATTTTTATTTAAAATTATAATAATTAATGCTAAATTGACATGCAAAGGGATGAATTTCGGGGATAGATGACCCCAGGTCCAGTCCCAGGTAGGGGACTGAGGGAGAGCTCTCTCTAAAACCTTGGAGAGCCTCTGCCAGTCTGTGTAGACGATTACACAGAACAAAAGAAATTGCCGTGAAAATCCCTGAAACGAGAAGTAATCGACTATAGAATAACAAAAATCAAAAAATAAACTAGAATTAAACAAAAACTTAACGAGATGCCGGCTACAAAACTCATTTCACTGAACTAATCAGTTTCCTCAGAAGGAAATAAAGAAATTATAAGATTGTAAGTGATATCAAACAAGCTCAAGAGCCCTATTTAAGAGAATCGAGCAGTAGTGATAAGAAATTGAGGTTTTAAAGTTTCAAACAAACTCAAAAAACAGGGCAGATACTCAAAAAAGTTTTAAATAAAACCCTATTTAAGAGAACCAAGCAGTAGTAATAAGAAATAGAGATTTGAAGTTTCAAACAAACTCGAAAATAGGGCAGAGACTCAAACAAGTTTTGAACATAGCCCTACTGAGAAATTGAGGTTTTAAGTTTCAAACAGACTCAAAAACAGGGCTGAAGCGCTCCTGACTGTTGATGTTAAAGAATGATATAGGGTGTTCCTAATCACAGGTTTTTAAACTGTAAGGTGAAAGAATTTTTAAAGGGACAGACCATCTAGTTCAAACATAGGGCATGGTTGCCAAAGTTTGTAAAGAATAACAAGAATATTGTTTAAAAAGAGTTATAAGAGATTACAAGAAGGAATTAAGTCAATATAAGAGTTGAGACCTGACGGAATTAAGGAACCAAATCTAAAATGATAAACCATCTGAAATCCGTTGCCTTATGTTTGGTTTCTAAGAAATGAGAAGTAAGAGGTGCTTCCATCACTTTACTATGAATACGATGGTTTATCATTTATAAACTTCAAACTTCTGAGATAAATACAAATATTTTAAGAAAGAAATTACTACAGAAGGAAATGTATTGGATTTTTAGATTGCTCGATTCTCTTAAAGCCCTGTTTTTTGAGTTTGAAGTAATTTTTTTGAGTTTGAAGTAAGTTTTTGAAGTAATTCTATAGTCGATTACTTCTCGTTTCAGGGATTTTCACGGTAATTTCTTTTGTTCTGTGTAATTTTTTGGTTCCGTGACTGTCTTTTTTTCACTAGTCTGTGTAGGCGATGCAGAACTAGGACTGGCATCCTGAGAAACAGTTTCTACCCAAATGTGATTTTGATTTTAGGGGTTGTTTTTAAAAGTCTGGAATGGATTAATTCGTTTTGCATTACTTTCTATGGGAAAGCACACCTTGGTTTTGGAACGCTTTGGTTTTGGAACGGACTTCCGGAACAGATTAAGTTTGAGAACCAAGGTACCACTGTACATGAAAGTCAAGATGCATATCAGTGTTGTTTAAATTTGTGCCCTCTTTTTGGAGATTTACATAAGTGGCCACTGGAGGCACTTACTCAGGCAGGAATCTGATATCCCAAACCTCTTTCTGTGGGGGGTATTAATTGTCCAAAATTTCCTGGTTATATGGCAAGTCTGGAGAACATCACCATTTTATATATTCCGCTTAGTGGAAATCGTGGCTCATGCATTCAGCCTTAGTTTTGCTTAAGGGGGTTTGCAGCAACTGTTGGTTTTCAAGCAGCTTGGTTCTCGAATGTTTTGGCTCCCGAACACCGCAAACCCAGAGGTGACTTTTCTGGTTTGCAAACTATTTTTGGAAGCCGAACGTCTGGCGGGCATCCGTGGCTTCTGATTGGCTGCAGGAGCCATGCTTTGGTTTCTGAATGGACTTCTGGAACTGATTCCGTTCGACTTCCAAGGTAGGACTGTATTTGGTCCTCCTGGCTATTGGTTAGCCATTCCCTGGTTTCTGGCTCAGGAATCTTTCCTCCTGGGTGCAGTCGTACTTGATCTGCTATGATACGTCTCAGCAAGTTAGCTTTCTTTCTTAGGTAAAGGTAAAGGTACCCCTGACCATTAGGTCCACTTGTGGCCGACTCTGAGGTTGCAGCGCTCATCTCGCTTTATTGGCCGAGGAGCCGGTGTACAGCTTCTGGGTCATGTGGCCAGCATGACTAAGCCGCTTCTGGCAAACCAGAGCAGCGCACGGAAACGCCGTTTACCTTCCTGCCAGAGCGGTACCTATTTATCTACTTGCACTTTGAAGTGCTTTCAAACTGCTAGGTGGGCAGGAGCAGGGACTGAGCAACGGGAACTCACCCCGTCGCAGGGGATTTGAACCGCCAACCTTCTGATCAGCAAGTCCTAGGCTCTGTGGTTTAACCCACAGCGCCACCTGTGTCCCCAGCTTTCTTTCTTACTTGGTAATAAAAACCACTAGGTTAGACCACTGGGTTTGTAGAAAACCAGCCCCATAAACGTTGCACTACCAACCTCGCAGAACATTTACTTAAACCAATAATTTAGGTTTAACAAATAATTTTGGGTAAAGTGGGGGAGGGAATAGCAACCTTCAATCTGGCCATTGAAGCATTTCCTTAAGTAACAAGGAGCAAGTTCTGGGTTCCTTCATTAGCAATTAAATTGTTCTCCGTTTCTCCGGTCTCTTCGGTTTACATGGCGCTCCTGTTTGTTTGGGTTGACCTTCTGGATTGAAGCATGAGATCGTCCCAATGGTCATGAGGGACCGAGAGGCAGCAGACTGTTTTATAGGATCAGAGGAGCGCCCGCATGTGCAGAAGAAATTGATTTCTCAATTCCCACATGATTTTGTTGAAAGCATATGTACAGTGCAGGGCGTGCAGCCGCAGCGATCATAATAATTACCCACTCAAAAGCAAATGTTTTGTATTTCAAATCACAGCCTCTCCCAGCACTTTTATTCCTTCTCAGCCAGACACATATGCACCATATTTGTTTGTTATCGCAGATTATCAGCTATTTTACCCTTTATCAGTGGTGTCCAAACTTTTTTCAAAGAGGGCCAGATTTGATGAAGTGAAGGGCCAACCAAAGTTGTTTTTTAGGATTGAAGTTGTTGAGCTTTTTTTAGAATTTTACACCCCACAAAATAAACCAACTGGCATGCCTGCTTTAGATTTAGATAGCATTTAGTCCTTTGAAGGAAGAACTCTAAGCCATGATAAGCTTTCATAGGAACCTAAGACCACTATCCTGTGAACATTGGATTTATGTAAGGACAGACCCTCCAAGTGTCTCTTTTTTCCAGGGACAGTCCTGGATTTACAGAAGCCGTCCCTGTTTCCGATTTGATTCCGGAATGTCCTGCTTTTCTTTAAGATGTCACTATTTTCATTCGAGAAATGCTGGAGGGTATAGGGATGTTTCTATTTTAATCGGAGAAATTTCAGAGGGTATGGAGTTATGCGACCCCCCCGAGCCAAGGAGATACAATCTGTAGAAGACATCTGAAGGTAGTCCTGTATGGGGATGTGCTGTGGTCTAAACCACTGAGCCTCTTGGGCTCGCCAATCGGAAGGTCAGCAGTTCAAATCCCCGCAACGGGGTGAGCTCCCATTGCTCTGTCCCAGCTCCTGCCAACCTAGCAGTTCTAAAGCATGCCAGTGCAAGTAGATAAATAGGTACCGCTGCGGCGGGAAGGTAAACGGCGTTTCTGTGCACTCTGGCTTCCATCACGGTGTCCCATTATGCCAGAAGCGGTTTAGTCATGTTGGCCACATGACCCAGAAAGCTGTCTGTGGACAAATGCTGGCTCCCTTGGCCTGAAAGTAAGATGAGCACCACATCCCATAGCCGCCTTTGACTGGACTTAACTGTCCAGGGGTCCTTTACCTATAGGGAAGTTTTCTAATGTTTAATGTTTATTAAGTTTTCATATATGTTGGAAGTTGCCCTGAGTGGCTTATACCCGGATGGGTGGGGTATAAATAAGAAAATTATGATTATGGAATAGGACGTCCCTATTTCCATCAGAGAAATGTTGGAGAGTATGTAAGGATAAAAATGTTTAGGATCAGGCTTTGGAAGCTCAGTGGTAGAGTAAATGCTTTGCATGCAGGTGGTCTGTTTCAATCTCCAGCATCTCCCGGTAGGGCTGGGAGATGCTCCTGCCTGAACCTGTGGAAAGCGCATCAGTGTTGACATTACTTATATATATATATATAATAAAAACAAAGCTCAGCCAAGAACAAGCCTCCCAGGACAGAAGCTTCACTCTGGTATCTTAAAAGGGAGAGGCTGCCATAAAATAAGCGAGAAGCCATTTCATATGGTGCTATTCCTCCTCTTGTAAATCCGATGCAAGTGGGTGTTAGGATATTTCCGTTCCACCTTAAAAGGGAGCAGGATGTTTGTGTCACAGCCTGCGTATTTCCTGTTCACAGGATGTTTATGTTTGCTATTGCTTTCGTTTCGCTCTCTGTCTGAGACACTGTCGCAGGCAGTCATGTCTTTCTTTGTTCTGATCAACGCTGAATAAAGCTTGTAAATAATGCTCTCCTGAGTGCGACTTTTGGCTGTGCATTATCTGCTGATAAGGGTGTGCATGAGCTCTGGAATGTGGCAAGTTATTTTTTTAGAAACTCATGTCGCTAATCGATGATACTGCGTGCCTACGGGAGATCGATGGACGTCCGGCAGACAGCTTGGGGCCATGATGGACTTTATCTCCCTGGCAGTATCCAAACAGTGGGATGCAGTACCGCTTGTTGGGCAGAAGGAAGCCGGTGAGGAAAGCCCTGGTCCCCAGCCCCCCCCCCCAATTTGGCAAATATATCATTGGCATCGGGATTGTTCATGTGCAACGAACCAGCCTTCGGTTTTAAAGTGGGCCAAAATTCTTTTTGGTGCCCTTTAAATTCAGGCAGATAACGATGGCTGACATGAGGGCAGGTTTGCTGCATTATCATTCACCATGGCTACTATTTGTTTCTCATCTGCACAGCAGTACTTTGGGTTTTGTAATTAGGGTTTCAGTTTTGGGTCCCTTAGGGGGCTGGAGAAGGAAACTTAAGTCATTTGCCTAATGTTAAATCCACCCTCTCGCCTGGAAACCGAAGCCTAAGGTCACATTTAAATTGGCTATTAAAACACATCTCTTCTCTCAAAGAATATGAAGAACTGTAGTTTTCTCCTCATGGAGCTCTAATTCCCAGCACCCTTAACAAGCTACATTTCCCAGGTTTTTTTTTGGGGGGGGGGTCAGGGCATTTTAAATGTACACAGCCTAAGGGTTTTGATACTTCTCTTCAGATCTCGGACAGAAATGAAGCCTGAGCTGTTTCTAAATTCCAAGGTGTCCGTATGGTTTATAAAGAACGAGACGAGACAAGAGGGAGTAAATAAATAAGATGCATTATTTGTGCAAAAAAAATTATATAATCAAGTTTTTTGTTTTTGTTTTTTTAAAGGGGAGGGAAGCCGCCTCCTGTAATATTTTCCAACCCTAATAAATGTACACTGATGCTCTCAGGTTGCAATTCATCAGACAAATTACATTTGAAATTACATTCATAGGCTGCAAGCCTTTGCACAGTTAGCAAACCTGCAAGCCCCGGCGGGACTTAGCACAAGCGCTCTGCGCAGAGGACCCTGGCCATGGTGTGCAAAGGGGGGCAGAGCGGCCGAGTCAGCCTCTGAGTGCAATTCAGCACCACGAAATACAGCGGTACGATCCTTGATTTCTGTAGGAATTGATTTGCATGGCCTTGGAGAGTCCTTGCAGGCGCAGGCCCCACTGTGATGCCCATGCGCAGCGTCACATGAATGAAGGGGGCAACAAAGGGATGCGTGTGTGGAGCTTCACTCTGCGCTAATTTTTTTTTTTTTGGGGGGGGGAGTCTGCTTGGGTGAGAGTCCCAGGCATGCTGGTCCACAGGGGCTTTAAGCTCCAAGATTCCTTGGAGCAGAGTTATTGCATAATGACTATAAAAGAGGTAGCTGCTGCACGGTTGCCATGTGTCCTCTTTTTCCAGGACACACCCTCTTTTTCAGGGGTAAATTTTTGAGTCAAATTGCATTTATTTGCTTTGAATGGCTGGCACAGTGGCGTCCTTTTTTTTGCTCTTCAAAATATGGCAACCCTACCAAAGGCTGATATTACCGCTGCATTTCTTGCCAGTTATTGCTGTCGGAAAACAGCCGCCACGTCATTATTAAGTAAGCTGCTGTTTGTTCTCTTGGTAACTCCTTGGTTTTTTTTTAAATTAATTAATTAATTAAATTTAATTAATTAATTAAAAAAACACCACTCCACCCTTGCCTCCCACTTGTTGCAATTTACTCTGTATACGCTGAAACTCAGTCAATATTAAACAAGAAGTGATGATTTAGAATTTGGGGAGGGGAGGGGATATACATTATCACTGGTACAACAAAAACACATTGCAGAGGGATAACAGAATAGCTCCTCCTCCTAAATAGGTTCATCTGAACAACATAATGTACAATTATTCATATTGCACTTTTTATACAAGAAATTCTAATAAATATACAAAAAAAGATACATTTACATACATAGAAAGACATTCTTCTTCTTTTTTAAATAAACGTCGCTTTGATTCATAGCAACACAATAGCTCAGAGACCCATCTGAAAGAGAGAGAGAGAAAACACGTATTCCCTGCCAGATACATTTTGGAATGACCCAAAACCGGAGGCAATTTAATCTGTCGGACCTGATGCTGGCCTCACCAGAGAACTTCCAGACTTGCTTTAGAATTGGCAGGTAATAAAAGCTGCAACCTGTCAATGCTACCTTCAGCACTTGAGCTGCATTTTATGACTCCAGCACAAGCCCTGGGCCCCCACAGAGACACCTGAGGCACAGCTAAGCCCTTTTATAGAGCCTGGTGCTCAACCAAAGGACGAGAGCCGCACAAAGCTACAGGTTTGCAAGCCAGGCCTCCCCGCTGCCTTGCCCCACTGACGTGGGGGCTTCTTTCTAAACAGCCTTTTATTTTCCTTGGCTTGAAGAGGTGCAGCACTTTGTGGCACTAAAGCCCGGATATATAAATCCGCTAGACACCTATAGGGATGTCGGGGAATTCTGACAAAAACGGAAAAGGAAGCGGAATCTGCTGCAGCTTGCGTGTTTGTCTGCAGTCAGCAGCAGAAATGGATCAAGCAAGTAAGATCAGTGTTCATTCACATTGCTGCCGTTTCTGAGTCTGCAAACAAGCACGCAAGTTAACGGCATTTTAAACATGGCTTTGGCGTTCCCTTTATACTGAAACGAGTGTAAGGTACATTAACTAGCAGACATAATGTAGCATTTGGCAGAAACTGAACTGCAGTGGAATGGAAACGGCGCTGATTGTGATGGATACAGGTCAGAATGCAAAAGGTGGTCTTCGCCCATCCCCTAGAGAGCTCAAAGCACACATAGGAGCAATGTTATTTATTGCAGAAACTTGTTCTTTCTGCTTCACTTTGGGTCCAGGGGCTGCAGGCTGCATAGGTTGCTGTGCAGGTATACTGGCTGCAGTCCCACAACCTCGCCTGCTGGCCCTCCTGCTGTTTGCAGGCTGGAAGTCATGCTCACGCAACCCACATGAGCTGTGTTGTGGGCCAACACCTACCGTATTTTTCGCTCTATACAAGACGCACCTAGTTTTTGGAGGAGGAAAACAAGAGAAAAAAATTTCTGAATCTCAGAAGCCAGAACAGCAAGAGGGATCGCTGCGCAGTGAAAGCAGCAATCCCTCTTGCTGTTCTGGCTTCTGTGATAGCTGCACAGCCTGCATTCGCTCCATAAGATGCACACACATTTCCCCTTACTTTTTAGGAGGGAAAAAGTGAGTCTTATAGAGCAAAATATACGGTATTTGACAACCTGCAGGAAGCAAACCTGCCAAACCCTAACTGAGCCATTCACGGGGGAAAACATGCACCTAGATAGTCACTACGAAATAGCTGTGAGAGTCTGTTGGATGCACACTTCTGAATCTCAAAATGTGCATGAGATGCACATGGACTTTGGTCAAAGTAGTCCAGCTGAAGCCTGCTTCATACCTGACCCCGAAAACATTTATTGGTCGTATGTTTCACTAAAGTGGGCGTGCGGCTCAGGGACCACCTAGACTGATAGTCCTATCCTTATTCAACATTTATCTTGTCCTTCCTTTGTCTGAGATCTGCTTCAAATGAGAAGGCAGCACAGCCACGTTCCCCCAGTTACGGGAACGCTTACCTTTGCCAGAAGCAACACAGTCAGCATCATGGCTAAAGTAGGCCATTCGCATCAATCCGTGCTGTGGCCCCATGCCATGGATCGATGCTGCATGGTCAGGTGCTACTGTTTTAAACATGATGCTGAACTCGTGGGAATTCCGACGGTGTGTTTAACCTTAATGTGCTCATAGTGAGAAATACCTGATTGTGTGCCAATTCTGGGCCAGCGGGTGGGTGGAGACTGCTGCGTTGTACGAATCTCAAGTCACATTCAAGAGTTACACACTTTTGCATTTTTAACCTGTATACTTTTATTCTGTACTGTTAGCTACAGATGTCTCATGGTATTTCTTTTTCTGGACTAGGTCCCCCACTTACCTCTGTTACTATCAAATATTCTTCAATTTTTTTTTAACACTCAGTATGCACTATTGCATCTATGCAACTGCCCAATCTAGATTCTATTTTAATCATTAACTCTCAGTTATGTTCCAATTTAATTTTTATTAGCACCAGCTAAACCTGATAATTGCTTTAGGATTTTTGAACCTAGGGTCTTCCTCCAGTTTCATCTGGTCTAAAATTGATCAAGTGTCCTATTAGTATGTGAGTATCATTGCACATATTCAGTATTTATTGAGAATATTTGTGTGTGTGTGTGTGTTTTAAAAACAAGAGTCTATACAGTCGTACCTTGGTTTTTGAACAGCTTAGTTCACGAACAACTTGGAACTCGAACGTTGCAAACCCAGAAGTGGGTGTTCTGGTTTGCGAACTTTGCCTCGGAAGCTGAATGTCCGGCGTGGCTTCTGATTGGCTGCAGGACACTCCTGCAGCCAATCGGAAGCCACGCCTTGGTTTCTGAACGTTTTGGAAGTTGAACGGACTTCCGGAATGCATTCTGCTTGAAAACCAAGGTACAACTGTACAGTATGTGTCAGGTGGAATACCAGGACAATGAACAGAAATCAACTGAAATGTGACAAGAGGGCATCATTTCTTTCAAGACTCTCTTTTTGGTGACTGGGATTAACGGATATACCCTTTGCATTGCTCCCCCTGTTTTTAATGCCACGTTGAAATGGAGCTTGTGCCGATGCAGTATTTTGAGACTTGGCCTGTGCCTCCTGAGCATAAACCAAAAGCAGGGAGGCCCAGGTGGTAACATAACAGAGAAACAGCTATACAAAACCCATGGCGGATGAATATACGGAACTGCTGAGCACATGAACACACAACCATTTGGGAAGCTGTTGGGCTGCAGCATCCCTGCCCCAGTGGCGAGAAGCAGAATTTCCCTGCTCCCTTGCTTCCCCGTATTTCTGACTGCAATGGCACAGGGTAAATTCCTCTTCGCCCAGTGGTGGGTGGCTGTTCCTTCCCATGTCCACGTGGTGAAATGCACTACATGGGAAGCTACTCCTTTTAGCAGATGGTCATATCTATTCACCTTACGTGAGCAAGCCTTCCAGGGTCAACCGAAGACTAATCCATTCTTCAACACGACAACCCCTTTTCCTTTCACTTTGCCATCCCTTCTTTTGGGCAGGGGCGAATGTCGCGTTCCACTCTTGACTCAAGGTACTGGCAGTTTCGCTAGGCGTTTGCTGAGCCCAGTTGCTCAGGGTCGGTTTCCGCAGGTTCCTTCTGTCCACAAAGGGCAGCCTTGAAGTCTTCCAGGGCGTCCCATCATTCCAGACTCTTTTCTCTCTGGTGCTCTCTTTCCTTTTGTTTTTGGTCTGCACCCTCATAACGAATTCTGTGACTTGCTGCGTTTGTCTCCCAGCCTCCTTAGAGAAGGGAAACCTTGTCGAGGTCTTTACAAAGACTTCAGTTTAAGAAAGGGATTTTGAAAAAAGCGGAAACAGAAAAAGGGGGGGGGAGAGGGAAAAAATAAATAAATAAAATGGAAGATAAGGCCATTCCATTTCCAATTTTTCCTTTTTATGAAGAAGCCCTTCTCAGTAACAAAGCAGAGGTGGGGGGGCTGGTGGTGCCAAATTCATCAGATGGTTCTCTGCCTGCCACCTTTATGCTTTTCCACACGTCCCACAGCACCTTGATTTGAATTGCGCGAGCTGGCAGAGTTTCAGCTGCTTCACCTTCTCACAGTACCTGGTGGTATCTCTGCACTCGACTAGGAAAAAGAGAAAAGAGAGAATCATTGCATTATTGCATAAAAGAGAGAGAGAGAGAATAATTCATTACCTTGCATCTCATATGTTGACTGGTTTTACAGCTTCTCTCTGCAAAGTTCCAATCTTCCTATCATTTCATTACCGTTGCAACATTTGGGGCCATTTCTTTCACAGAACTTAAGACAGAACTATTGGCCGTTTACTTCCGCCCACCCAAAAAAGCCCCATAACGTTTTTGTCTGCAATTTGGCAGGCTGAATCCAATCTGCAGGGGCTCTTGGCCTTGAACATTTCATTCGCTTTGGCCCAAGGCGGAGAAAGTTAGAGCTGTTTTTAGATACAGTGGTGCCTCGCAAGACGAAAAGAATCCGTTCTGTGATTCTCTTCTCTAGCGGTTTTTTCGTCTTGCGAAGCAAGCCCATTGACGGATTAGCGGATTAGTGCTATTAGCGGCTTTTAGCGGCTTATCTGCTGATCGGATTAGCTGATAAGCGGCTTAGCGGCTTAGAAAAGGGGGGGAGGGAAAAAACAGCAGGAACTCGCAAGACATTGTCGTCTTGCGAAGCAAGCCCATAGGAGATTCGTTTTGCGAAGCACCTCCAAAACGGAAAACTCTTTCGTCTAGCGAGTTTTCCGTCTTGCGAGGCATTCGTTTTGCGGGGCACCACTGTACTCCATTATAGTGAATGGGGAACACACAGCTTTTAAAATATATATACAGAACAGGTTAAAACCTGAAATGCAGGTCAAACTGAAACACAGATTGAATGGGGGAGAGTGTGGCATGATGCAGAAACAGATCATAATTTTTTTTTTAATGCACAGCTTGCAAGGTGAATCTTGGGGCCTCTCTAGAACTCCAAAACAAAGGAGCTGTGAGAAAAAAGATTATGCAAATATATATTCATATATATGAATCAGTACACATTTCAACCTACATATGGGATTATCCTGCGACAATGTCTATAAAGAATAACCACAGAGCTTTATTTATATAGTACAGTGGTACTTTGGGTTACATATGCTTCAGGTTACAGACTCCGCTAACCCAGAAATAATACCTCAGGTTAAGAACTTTGCTTCAGGATGAGAACAGAAATCGTGCTCCGGCGGTGTGGCAGCAGCAGGAGGCCCCATTAGCTAAAGTGGTGCTTCAGGTTAATGGACCTCCGGAACGAATTAAGTACTTAACCCGAGGTAACACTGTAATGTAATTGTGGTTTACATGCAACTGTTCTGGAAGCTAGTCTTTCATGATGTTATGCCGGGTAGTGATGAGAACTTTATCATATAGAATCTGATTAGAAATCTGGGGAATCAGCAGTGTAGTGAAAATCATGCACAACCAGCTATGACCACCTGCAGAGGACGACATGTGAACCAGTCCTCAGAACGTGCATTTTCAGACAGCGGCTTTCCCCAGCGACTGTAGTGCTAAGTTAGAAAGACGTACTATTTTCACAGGGAGTGATGTTGCAACGCTGCCAGTTAGCCGGCCTCGGTCTCCAGGCGCAGTAGTGCTCTTGCACGGGTTTGTTGGTGCGGACACGCACACATTCCACTCGTCTCGACTGGAAGCCGTAGTTCCCGCAGGTAGCCGTGCACAGAGTCCACAGACTGACCCTCCAGTGCACTCCGCAAGCATCTGTCCAGCAGTTCTGCGTGCTCAGAGGCCTTTTGGCAAACAGAAGAGATACAATACTACTGCAGAAATATTCTTAAAAACAACACCTGTACGAGCCTTTCAGGAAAGGCTGACCCTTGTCTGGCCAAGTAGGAGTCAAACCAGAGTCAGTCCCCTGTCTTGACAAATCAACCAGAAGGATGTACAGGAAATAGGTTGGGCCCTCTTAGTTTTGCATACTCACCAAGTATTAACAGCCCAGAAGTGAAACTCAGCAGAGTGCTAACCCTTTTCTTGCAACAAACCATTAACCGAAAGCCAACCGTGCAAATGGTGCCCTGAAAAAATTGCTAAGCCGAAACGAAGTTGTAAGAGGAGTCACAAATGACTACAAGAGCAAAAAACCTTCAAAAGTGGCCAGCCTATTTCTTGTTCAAGATTACTCTTGTCTTCGTACAAGTAAGCCAAATTGAATGATGCCACAGTGGCAAGCAAAACAGCCCAGTTCTCTTTCCATCATTTTGCACAGTTTATTCTGACATCTGTACGACTTTGCATATTTGCTTCTGGTTTTGCAAGTCAAAGGAAAAGGCGAGGATCTGTGAAAGGCGCAGGATTCTGCTACTGGAATCCTGCCAATGCCCTCTGGCTTCCAGGGTTCCAGCATCCAAGCATTTCTTTCTAAAAATAAGGGCTGGGCACTTGCCCTTTATAAAATGAAAAGTTGAGCTTTTCCGGAAGCTGAATTGTGTGTGCAGTATTTTCTACATCCACATGAAATCATAACATGTAAACATAGTCCGCCAGTAAGAAAAGAGAGGAAGAGGATTGGCTAATGTTTTCATTTTCTCCTTTAATGAGCCAATCCATCCATCCCTAAAGCAACAAGTACTCTGTCCTCTTGAGAGTCCCATGGACTGCAAGGAGATCAAACCTCTCCATTCTTAAGGAAATCAGCCCTGAGTGCTCACTGGAAGGACAGATCGTGAAGCTGAGGCTCCAATACTTTGGCCACCTCATGAGAAGAGAAGACTCCCTGGAAAAGACCCTGATGTTGGGAAAGATGGAGGGCACAAGGAGAAGAGGACGACAGAGGACGAGATGGTTGGACAGTGTTCTCGAAGCTACCAGCATGAGTTTGACCAAACTGCGGGAGGCAGTGGAAGACAGGAGTGCCTGGCGTGCTCTGGTCCATGGGGTCACGAAGAGTCGGACATGACTAAATGACTAAACAACAACAACAACTCTGTCCTAGATTTATTCACTTTGCAAATCGTAACGTTTCCTTCAGGCATTCTCAGTATTGGTAGACTTTATTTTGAGACAGGTGAAATTGTTAGATGAAGCATTGAAATGGGCGGGGTTTCAGGGATCAGGGTTCTTGTGGGCTTCTCACATGCATCTGGTTGACCTCTTTGAGAACAGGATGATGGGCCAGGTTGTCCTTTGGCTTATCTAGCAGGGCTCTTGCTATGTTACTAATGCTGGCTCCGCTCTGCCCATCCCACAGGATGGGCTTTCTCCCTGTCCAGCTCCTGTCTCCTTGCTTGGGGGACAAATGTTTCCCGAACAGGGACCTGATGACTTTTCCTCCTTGAGATGCTGGCAGGTTGGGGATTTCTCTTTTCCAGCTCCGTCTGCTCTCATGGTTGTGGTGATGAGATTCAGGAAAGGAAGGGGAGGACTCAACATCTAGGATTGGCATTTCCCTTCTCAAGCTTGTTGCTTAGGGAAGAGGATGAGCTAGTCAGACTGTGATTTGCCTTGGTTTCTTTTTTAATGAGCTATAAATCAAATCCAGTAGAGTTATTTCACTCTCTTCATAAGTCCTCATTATCATGGGTAATGAAGTGACCATATTCAAGGTAACTAGATCTTGCAGGAAAGATGAGGGAATATGAGGGAATACATTTGCATTCCTCTGTGATAATGGATGATGTTAGATATATAGTTGTAGCTCGCACTCCACAGGAAACAGGTGACTGGGAGTGGCCGCCGAGACCATATAACACCGGTCATGAAAGACCTGCATTGGCTCCCAGTACGTTTCCAAGCACAATTCAAAGTGTTGGTGCTGACCTTGAAAGCCCTAAACAGCCTCTGTCCTGTATACCTGAAGAAGCGTCTCCACTCCCATTATTCAGCCCAGAGGTCCAGCTCCGAGGGCCTTCTGGTGGTTCCTTCACTGCGAGAAGCAAGGTTACAGGGAACCAGGCAGAGGGCCTTCTTGGTGGTGGCACCCGCCTCCTGTCAGATGTCAAGGAGCTTCACAGTATTCCAATATACCTGAAGGAGCTTCTCCACCCCCATTGTTCAGCCCAGACACTGAGGTCCAGCTCCGAGGTGGTTCCCTCCCTGTGAGGTTACAGGGAACCAGGCAGAGGGCCTTCTTGGTGGTGGCGCCGGCCCTGTGGAACGCCCTCCCATCAGATGTCAAGGAAATAAACAACTACCTGACTTTTAGAAGACATCTGAAGGCAGCCCTGTTTAGGGAAGCTTTTAATGTTTGGTGTTTTATTGTGCTTTTAATATTCTGTTGGGAGCTGCCCAGAGTGGCTGGGGAAACCCAGCCAGATGGGTGGGCTATAAATAATCCCCCCCAACAGGATTAAAACTTAAAGTTCAAAACATAAATAATGCTATGTCATAATTGGCACACATGGTGTCAGTTTCTGAAAATATCAGCAGGGCTTACCGTGGAAGGGAGCTGCATTGGTCGGAAGGCACAGATATCCCATCCCTGGTCCGGCAGAAAACCTGCCTGTGTTGTACAGCCAGTCGAGATCCAATGCATGGTCCATTACACTGTTAAAAAAGACAACTGGACATTTAGAACAGACATGCACTATTTATTATTATTATTATCAAAGAATGCAGCCTACCAATCATGTATCGAAATCTACCAAGGGCTTGATAAATATTTATTTGTTGCTCGTCCAGGATTGTAAAAGAGGTGTGGCTGGTATACTGAATGCAGCTTGGTGGGTCATAAATTGAGTGGGCTGCAGCAGAACGAAGAAATAGCATGCATTTCTTTCAGTACTGCTAAAGGAACACTGCAAATGAGTCAGATGCTCCCTGTCTTTTGCTACGGATCTGTGGCCTGGGAGAGGTATGATTTAATAATTTATTGTTAAATTCCAGAAGCATAGCTAGGGTGGTCTGTTTCAGCAAAACCAACAAGAGTCCTGTTGCACCAGGAAATTAATGGTAGCATGGACTTTTGTGTGCCAGAACCCCTGAAAACTGATGCTACAGTAAACACATTAGCCTTTCAAGCTGCCTTGGTTGGTGCTATAAATTCAAGAGTTTAGGACAAATGAAAAGTCCCCTCTCACTTTCCCATTTTGTTGTCCTGCAGCTTGAGATCCACACGGCAAATGCCACTCTATCCCGTTTGCCGGATGTTTTACTAATAATTTAGAGGCAACCCCTTCAAAACAAGTAACCAAAAAGCAAGAGACAATTAATGCAAGTCCTGGAAACGTAACAAAAGTCGTGAATGAGAATTCATTAAGAGTTTCACGGAAGGGTTGTCCACAGATCTAAGGTAAACTCCCCTCAGTGTGGAAAAATGGGTAATGACTACAGATCTGCCTAAATGAAAATAATTAAAAAGAACTCTGCAGTGGAAATATATATCAGTTAGGCTCCTGCTCGTTGCCAGATTTCATAGCCTCTTGGCCTTCTCATAGTTGATCATGAAGTTGTGATCCTAGAAGACCGACAGGGTCACATGAAGTCTTCTGTTGTTTGGTGCAGGGATGCAGAGTCAATCATCATGTCCTCGAGGTAAGGAGAAGGGAATAGGCACAGAAGCAGCCACTACCTAGGTGAAAGCTCTCTGGGCTGAGGCAAGGGCAAACCAGATTGCTCCGTATTGGAGGTGAAAGCCGTTGTAGGCAAACATGAGGAACCTGTGCTGTGGTGGAAAGATAGGAATGCGTGTGGGATGTGATCCATGAGAATCAGTCAAGTACAACATTCCTTGTAATGCTAGAGAAGACATGCAGGGAAATGTTTGGTCCAGCCAGTCAAAACTTCCTGTTCCTCCTGGCTGGAGCATCCTTCCTTTGCATGTGTTAGAAGGAGGGTGTGACCTTACCTGTCCAGGTAATAAAAGGAAGAGTCATGCAGAACACTTTCTCTTTTTGACTTCCTTCTTTGTTTGACCAGCTTTCAGCTAGGACTGCTCTGCTAGCTCTCAGCTAGCAGAAGCACTGGGATCATTCCCCCGTATGGGGTAGATCCACATGTACATATTTGTAACTAAGTCTGCCTTCAGGAATCCAACTGTGAACTGATGTGAGTAAACTTCCTTTATTGACTTTGAATAAGATTGTGGCGTCTTTATTCTTTTTAAGAGGGATTCAAGGGAACTTGCCAGGAACGTACAATTCAATCTGAGACAGACTGAATTGTATAATAGAGCCTCACATGAGCCTGCAACCAGCCATCTGCTGTGCATGTAAAAAGGGGAATGTAACTCTGCTAAGTAAAAGAACTTGCTAGTGCAAGTTAGGAAGGATATTAATAAACAATATTTCCTCTCCTGCCACCCTGGACATTCCCACAATGCGCAGGTTGGCTTCTGTCAGATAGTCAGAGGGCATGAAGCCCTCCTTTTGGAGATATTCCTGAATAGGCTGTAATGTCTCCATCTGAAAACGGTGGTGTTTTATGAGTTGGCTGCAAAACTTGAGGCCTAATACCGTTCTGAGCGATCTATCTTTCTTGGATGTGGTAAAGGTAGAATAGATCCCTGAGCCACATTCTTCTTGAAGAATGTGCTCCACCAACTGCTCTATCTAGTAGGTGTACCATTGCATTTCTGACCCCAGCTCTCTTGGAGGGGTCTGGCAAGACTGGAGACGGTAAGAATTTGGATGGAGGAGCTGTAGGTTCATTCCAGACAAACACCATTGTGGATATTGTCCGGCACCCTTCGGTCTGATGTGGTCAGCTGCTGGCTAGCTGTCCTCCCACTGGAATGGCGACATTGCTGAGAGTGGTGGGGTTTGTTCTGTTGCGTGTTGCAGGATTAGGACTATTGATTTGACTTATGCTCCTGCTCATTGCCAGATATCACCTCCAACTTGATTCCTCACCAAATACTGTGGACATTGCCTGCTTAAATGACTATATTGTCTGGAAGTGGAATGATCGATCATGCTGTGAACACCCCAAAGCTCTAGAGCCAATCCAACCCTGAACTGAGCTACTACTTCCCAGAGGGGACTCAATGCACCCAAGGGAACTTTTGACTCCCATTACTCTGAACAGCCAGCCTCCCAAACAGCATTTCAAATTCCTCAGCCCTAGACTTCAAATCCGTAGTCTCAAATATCTCCACTGCAAACCATCATGAGTGAAACTGGAGTTACAGTGAACGTACTTAATTCTTATGAGAAATGATTACATGGAATTCCTGCCTTTGAGGCTGTCACGACACCTACATCAAAACTAAATGATAGGAGACAGGGGAGGGAAGGTCTGTTTGCAGAGGGGACAACGTAATCTGCTTATTTTCCCTGCACTTTGGGAAAGGTAATCATTGAGCTTGGCCAATCAGAACCTGATGTCTCCTTGAGTGGACTGTGTGATACAATAGTGAAATGGCACTGATCCATGGCCAGTAATCTGTTCTTAATTGTAATCAGAATAATCAATTTGTAGGCCTGCCTGGGAATGGAGCCTTGTAAGTTTACACAATGCATGAGAAACTCCTCTCCCTGTTCTCTGGTTGGAGAAATATTATATCAGAAAGCCGAAAGGTCAGGTGAAACAGATGAATTCATACAACTTTTTATAATTGAGCTTGGATATGACATCATGGGATGCTATAAACTAAAAGCCATCCCTCTGGGGGAACTAGACATAAACCTTACCTGGCATTCCAGGGAAAGTACAAATTAGACCATTTGCTTACAGCTTTTCAAGGAAAGATCTGATCCTTTTTAAATAAATGGCAGCATGATAAGTCAATCAATGCTGGAGGGAACATTTTCTAAAATCTACCAAAGCAGAATTTGTGTGTGTGCATGCATACACATGTTTTTAATGCAGTTATCTGCCAAATGAAAGCTAATAAGAAGTCTGATTTGGCCATAGGATACCTTGCAATCCTTCTTCACCCCACCAAACCGTATTCTTCAGGATGGGCTAGCACTGCCCTCATTGTGGCAGCTCAACACTGCATACTGCGTAATGGACAGTAATGTAATGTGTAATGTCTTTTAACCAGGGAATTATAAGTCCATCTGGTTCATCAGGAATTGTAGAATAAACGTTGCTAGTTGACCCACAAGGCCTTTTTACCTGTCTGACATAAGACGTACTTTATTTGCTATTCTTTCAAATTGGCTTACCATGCTGTGATCGTTCTCAGTAATGGGCCGGATATTGCGGATGATGCAGTCATACGGCTATTATAATTTTATCAGGATATTACTGGGTTCCTCTAAACTTAATTTCCCTGTGCAGCTAATATTTAACAGCATCCATTAAAACATATGGCTTAACGCCGTCATTTTAGGGTCAACCAAGAGTGACAGCAACATGCGCTTACAATTTCCTTTAATGCTATTATGATTAATATACACCAAACTTTTTAAACACACACACACACACACACACGCCCATGTTAAAATGCTAATTTTTGCCTGCACTGAAGCAATCCTGAGAGGCCTGTCACCGTGGTTTTACTGGTGGGTAACTGGGATGATGACTTGCACAGGGCTATCTAGTAGAAAGACACCAACCCAATTTTTAAAATGCATTCTCAACCCCTGTTTTAACCTCCTCACAATCCCGAACAAGAAGAAGAGTTTGGATTTGATATCCCGCTTTATCACTACCCGAAGGAGTCTCAAAGCGGCTAACAATCTCCTCTCCCTTCCTCCCCCACAACAAACACTCTGTGAGGTGAGTGGGGCTGAGAGACTTCAGAGAAGTGTGACTAGCCCAAGGTCACCCAGCAGCTGCATGTGGAGGAGCGGGGAAGCGAACCTGGTTCCCCAGATTGCGAATCTACCGCTCTTAACCACTACACCACACTGGCTCCTAATGACTGGCAGCTGCATGTACTTACCTGCCCCCAGGCAGATGTTGCCCACTCGACACACAGCTGTCTGTTACAGCTCTGGGTGTCTACTGGGCGCTTGGAAAGTTGAGCACATGCGTCGTTTGACATGGGCATGGAGCTGCCTGCGGCTGTCAGCTTTTGACATGTCACCCGACGGGTCTGGATGCCTCCACCACAGCTTTGTGTACAATGGGACCACGACGTCACCATCCATCTAGCACAAGGATAAGGGGAAAGGAAGAAGAATTACTGGTGGGTGAGCCACAGGTGTGTAGCAAAACGACCTGCCCTCTCTTCCTTCTGAAACTGTACACTTTCAGTCAACTTGGCTTTTATTCTAACAAGGATTCTCACCTTCTCCTTCTGTGAAAGGCCAGTGGGGCTCGAGAAACTCAAAAAACCTCTCTCTCTCTAGCAGTGAACAAGGTGGTAGGTGCTGAGTGAAGCACAACCAAAATGGGGCCAGCGAGAAACAACAGGGGAGACATAAGTAAAAAAAGGAAAAAGCCGCAACTTTTTCAAACACCTGTCGAAGAATGAGAATGCCCAGGAGGTGCTGAATACTAGCTGTCAGTTGGGGGGAAAAACAGGCATGGGAGGAATTTAATCTTCTACACCCACTCTTTATAGCTTGTTGTAAAAGGTAAAGGACCCCTGGACGGTTAAGTCCAGTTAAAGGCGACTATGGGGTTGCGGTGCTCATCTCGTTTTCGGGCCAAGGGAGCCGGTGTTTGTCTGCAGACAGCTTTCCAGGTCATGTGGCCAGCAGGACTAAACCGCTTCTGGCGTAACAGGACACCGTGACGGAAACCAGAGCACATGGAAACACCGTTTACCTTCCCACTGGAGTGGTACCTATTTATCTACTTGCACTGGTGTGCTTTCGAACTGCTAGGTTGGTAGGAGCTGGGACTGAGCAATGGGAGCTCACCCCGTCATGCAGATTCAAACTGACAACCCTCCGATTGGCAAGCCCTAGGCTCTGTGGTTGAGACCACAGCGCCACCCGCGTCCCTGGCTTAACTTGCTGTATCCAGGAGGAGGCACGTGACTGGCACCCTGAATAGGAACACACCAATTAGGTGTGATGATGACGACACACTGCAACCTTTTGTTGCAGGTAGGGGTGGGGAGAATTTTGGTTTGGTTCCCATTTCAATGTGAACCCACTTAATTCGCCCTCCCTAAAACAACGTGAGAACCGAAACACAGCCATCTCTCAAAACTCACACTTCTCCGAATTTTGTGATGCAGTTCTCCAACAAAAAAATAATAATGTAATGAACTGCATATATTATGAGTAAAGTGGGCATAAAAATGCATATTTCGGCAAAAATAACGTACAAACACACATATTAGGGAAAATTGCTTCCAAATACATAAAAAAGAACATAAAAAAATTATGTTAGGAGAAATGTGAATTTAAATGGTAGGAATGTTCACCAGGACTTGTCAAGTGACACAGATCTCAGGCAAACTTATCTTAAGACTGTGAAAATGAGCAACTGAAATGTACAGATTCATCCATTTCTATTTCATCCCTAGGAAATGCAATTTTTGATGCATTGCTAATTCTTAAGGTTCTATGACACTGTCAGGCCAAGAATATACATTATAACGATACTTGAACTGTTTCTTTTTTTTCTTTGTGGGGTGGTGCTGTGATTTGACAATATAATTTAGGCTGCAGTCCTAACTAGGAAGCAAGGACCATTGAATAAAATGCAAAAATAGAGAGGAATTTAGAAATCCATTAGAAGGGGTTGAGGGAAGTCTTAGGCTGTGATTAGGCTGAAAATTTGTGCAAAAAAATTATGTACAGTATAGGAAGCAAGGAACTTACTTCCAAGTAAACATGAATAGGACTTCTCTTTCTTGCCCTTTAAATTAAATAAAAATGCAAACTCTGCAGCTGTGAATTTGCTTTTATTCTTCTTCTGCTAACCAGGACTCCCCCCACCCCAAATACCCCCCCCCGAAACTTATCAGGTCCTGCCAAAACAAAGAAAACACACTTCCCCTTTCTTTGTAACGCTGCTCTTTGGAAAGGTCAAATCCACAGGTTTTTCTGCCCCTTGTAAATTTCAGCCCTGCATTTCCAGCCTCTTTCTCTTTCCCAACTTATGCACATTTCATCAGTTTCTTGGGAGTCGGTAAAAGCAGCATGGGCGCTGCTGCAGCTTAGTAGAGGGGCAAATGAAAGTGCATAAATCATTCCTGCAGAATGTGTTTCCCACCAGCAAGTCAGAATTTTGCTGATATTAATGAGCAAGTTTCATATTTCACACACTCTCCTGGTCCCAGTTGTCCCTTACGGTTCAGCTGGCCATCCTTTGTCTAAAGCAGAGATGTGTGGAACATTATGGAAAAGTAATTAAAAGGGAGTTATTTCCAAGATGGCCACTCCAAGCTGATCATGCAAATCTTTGCTTTTGTTGTTTCGTTTCTATTGGCAGCTGCGCTGCTGCTGCTGCTATTGTCAGAAAAGATTCTGAAGTCATGAAACACTGGAAACAGCCCCTGATAGACCTTTGCTCCACAACGTCTACGTTGGCCTGGTTTCTCACGACGCAGCGAATGGCTTGCGGGGACCACACAAACTTGCAGGTTCTTGGAGAGCAGCTCGCAACCACTTTGCTCCTCTGCTGTATTTTTCTTCACTTCCACACCATATTGAGCTGAGCAAATGTTCAACTTAGCATTCTGTTGTCCAAACCCAGGCTGGCGGTTGAGCTCTCTTCTTGCTAACCAATGGCTGTAAAAAGGTAAAGGGACCCCTGACCATTAGGTCCAGTCGTGTCCGACTCTGGGGTTGCAGCGCTCATCTCGCTTTACTGGCCGAGGGAGCCGGCATACAGCTTCCGGGTCATGTGGCCAGCATGACAAAGCTACTTCTGGTGAACCAGAGCAGTGCACGGAAACGCCGTTTACCTTCCCACCAGAACAGTACTTATTTATCTACTTGCACTTTGAAGTGCTTTCAAACTGCTAGGTTGGCAGGAGCAGGGACCAAGCAATGGGAGCTCACCGCATCGCGGGGATTCGAACCGCCGACCTTCTGATCGGCAAGCCCTAGGCTCTGTGGTTTAACCCACAGTGCCACCTGCATCCCCTAACCAATAGCTGTAGCAAAGGAAAAAACCTTGGCTGTACAGCCTGTGGTTAGTGAAGAGGGAGCTGAACCACGTGGCCAAGTCTGGACGGCTCAGCGCGGCACCTGAGTTGAAAAGGCAGAGGAGGAGCAAAAAAGACAGCAATCCTCTCTCTGGGAGCACGCACATTTGGGAATATAGAGGCACAGGAAGTGGGTGATCCCTGTGTCTGAGAGGTTGGCCACTTGTCTGTCCTGGACGGGGCTGCTCTCCTTCGTAAAGAACAGGGGCACTGGTTGGGGGCCGTCCTGGATCCATCTTTGTCACTTGAGGGTCAAGTAGCCTCATGAGACCAGGGCCCTGCAGGATTTAACCTCCTTCCGCAGGGCCTGTAAGACAGAGCTATTCCGCCTGGCTTTCAATTTGAACTTAGCCTGATCTTTCATTCCCCTTCCTTCCCTCCCCTTCTCCTTTTTATGAAGATTACCCACTCTGGGATCCCACAGGTAATTCTCCTCGCTGGCCCAAATGGAACTAATTTAGCCAGCTAGCCCTGGTGATCATTTAATGTTTATTGGGTAGCTTTCCCCCCTAAACTGATTTTTGAATTCTGAATTTATTGTTATTCATGTTTTATACTGTATTTTAAGCTGTTTTTTGTTGCCTCAATTAAGTGTTTTAAATTTGTTGTTAGCCGCCCTGAGCCTGGTTTTCTGAACCGGGAAGGGTGGGGTATTCACGAAAAATTATTATTATTATTATTATTATTATTATTATTATTATTATTATTATTATTATTATTATTATTGGCTAGGAGTGCCTTTCAGTGGCGTGTGGTGATTTTTTTGTAGAGGGACAGTTAGGGCCAGATGCTCCAGCTTGCAAAGGCAATTGGGAGGTCCGATGTTGCGTGTGTGATGCCCAAACGTCGTGTTTTTTGAGCATCGCACCTCCCGCTCTGAGCTAGGCACAAGCTTTCCAGCCCTTGGGGAGGAAGCGCCAGGCTTTAATACTTTAATACTCTAATTTACCAGGAACCTTTAGGAGACTAGCCTAGTTCCCCTAGTCCACTGACTGCACGCCACTGTACAGGGTAGATATGGATTGTAGCAAATTTTACATGTTTACGTCACTTCCCAAACCAGACGTGGGAGCGTAGTGCATGCAGAGTAAATGGGAGTATGTACGCAGCCTACATTTTCTCCAAAAGATGGGTTGAAAAATCTAGTCTCTTCCCAAGCACAAGTCTAGGAATCTTTATGTCTAAGATAACACTGCATAATAACATGGGGAGTGTGGCCTGCAGTTTGGCTCAGTTTATTTATTTAAAACCGCTGGTCATAACAAAACAGATCACAGAATACAGTAGTCTCCGAAAGTGCTGAGAATTATTGCTTTCTTTTACTAAGCTGTGCTTTTTACAAGCCGTCTCATAAAAGGAACTACCGTATTTTTCGCTCCATTGGACGCACCGGACCATAGGAGGGGGAGAACAGGGTAATTTTTTTTTCTTGTTCTCCCCCTCTAAAATAAGGTGCGTTCAAGGTACATTCACCAGAGCTTGTGGGGCTGGCGGTGGGGGGAAGCGCTGCTTTCCCCCACCGCCAGCCTCAAAGATCCCTGAAGCCTTTGGAGCGCAGCGCCCCGCTGCCCTACAGAGGTTTGCGCGCAGCCGTCCCCAAGCTAGAGCAGCGAGATGGAGCCCTCCGTCTCGCTGTTCTGGCTTGGGAACAGCCTTGCTAGCTTCTGCAGGACAGCGGGGTGAAGGCACCGTCCCCAAGCTAGAGCAGCGAGACGGAGCGCTCCGCAGTGCTCCGTCTTCCTGTTCTGGCTTTGGGCTTAGTGGCGCAGCCTGCATTCGCTCTATAGGACGCACACACATTTCCCCTTAATTTTTGGAGGGGGAAATGTGCGTCCTATAGAACGAAAAATACAGCATGTGACTGTGAAAGCTGGATTCACCCAATATTTCTCCTGCTTCCTGCATTCATATGGACCTTGTTTCTCTCTGTTTTTTTACAAGAGTTTCCTCACTTGACTGCCGGCAGGGAACTCTTTATTTAATGCAGGCTACCAATTTATTTGTGTGTGTGTGTGTGTGTGTGTGTGTGTGTGTGTGTGCGCGCGCGCGCTGCTTTATAATGCTGATTAATATTCTACCTACAGCCTTTTAAATGTGTTTGTGGGATGGGGGAGGGGCATTATTGTTTTGTTTTAACTATTTACTTGCGTTTATACCTTGTATTTTCATCCTGTGAACAGCCCTCAGATCTTGTGATGAAAGTAGTCTATAAATCTAATAAATAACAACCACAACCACCAGGCAGTTTCGATCCTGCGGTGCAATCTGCACTTCAGTAGCATTGGGAATGCGCACAGCACATGTTGAAAACACATGACTAAACACATGATTAAAGCACACGACTTCTGCCGAAGAATCCTGAGAACTGTAGTTCCCCCCCTGACAGAGCTACATTTTACAACACTCTTAACAAAACCACAGAATTATTAAGGAAAGTTGTGTGGTTTAAAAGTGCATTCATAGTGCTTTCCATGTATGGTGTGGATCAATGTTTGATTAGCAAAGAGGTAAAGGCCCCCTAGGGATGCGGGTGGCGCCGTGGGTTAAACCACAGAGCCTAGGACTTGCCGATCAGAAGGTCGGTGGTTCAAATCCCCGCAACGGGGTGAGCTCCCATTGCTCGGTCCCTGCTCCTGCCAACCAAGCAGTTCGAAAGCACACAGTGCAAGTAGATAAATAGGTACCGCTCCGGCGGGAAGGTAAACGGCATTTCCATGTGCTGCTCTGGTTCGCTAAGCGGCTTAGTCATGCTGGCCATATGACCTGGGAGCTGTACGCCGGCTCCCTCAGCCAATAAAGCGAGATGAGCGCAGCAACCCCAGAGTCGGCCATGACTGGACCTAAGGGGTCCCTTTACCTTTTTAAAGGTCCCCTGGATGGTTAAGTCCAGTCAAAGGCGACTATGGGGTTGCAGCGCTCATCTCGCTTTCAGGCCGAGGGAGCCAGCGTTTGTCCACAAACAGCTGTCCGGGTCATGTGGCCAGCAGGACTAAACCGCTTCTGGCACAATGGGACACCGTGACAGAAACCAGAGAGCACAGAAATGCTGTTTACCTTTCTGCCACAGTGGTACCTATTTATCTACTTGGACTGGTGTGCTTTCAAACTGCTAGGTTGGCAGGAGCTGGGACAGAGCAATGGGAGCTCACTCCGTCATGGGGATTCGAACCGCTGACCTTCTGATCGGCAAGCCCAAGAGGCTCAGTGGTTTAGACCACAGCGCCACCTGTGTCCCTCCTTTTGGTCAGCAGCACACTCTTAGCTAGAGAAGGGAACCATCATGACTTTGTAGTGATGTTTTGTAGCACATAATTATACATTTCAGGGGAAAGTCCGAACCTCGAAGGGCAATCTCGTCTGTTACAAGCAACCGGCTGCAGAGCCGGTTTGGGCTTCTCCATGCAGTGGGAGTTGTTGACTTGGGCTCTGTCCAGTAAGCATCTCAGCTGGTGATACTGCAGACCCTTGTTACCGCAGGAGGCTGAGCAGGGCGACATCTTATCCACCGACCACCAGTAATCTGCAAGAGCAGCAAAACATCCAGGTGAAAAGATCTAACAGAGTTAGATCTAAGAGAGCTTATTAGTAGGTGTAAAAGCAGCAGACTTCTCAACCCATCTGTTTTTTTTTTTTTTTGCATCAATATATTTATATGGTTATAGGGCATGGGTGGGCAAGGTTTTTTTAACCCTCGAGGGCCATGTTGTCTTCTGGGTAACCTTCTGATGCCCGCATACCAGTGGTGGGCAAAGTCAGAGGCAGAAGTAGGTGCAGCAACAAATGTAAATTTTATCTTTGTAGAGTAGGTAAATTTCTACATAGTGCACACACTCAACTCACCCTCTGTCCTTCATCCAAGAAAGAGGCATTTTCAGAGTCCATTAATGCACATTCCGTGAAAGCCGTGTTCTGTGGTACCTGCAGCAGTTCCTTAGATTTCCAAATGTGATCCCATGTCCAAAAAGGTTGGGGAAACCTGACAGTCATTGCCATTTATTGGAAATGGCTTTTTCCTCCACCACTACAACCCTTTTGATGCAAGTAACCAGAGCCAAATTTAGGTTTGAGGAGGCCCTAAGCTACTGAAGGTAATGGGGCCCTTTCTATGTCCAGCTGTCCTTTGTCAACAACAAATGGTCTCTGTTTTTTGTGCTGAATATATGCTATATGGGAATTTATGGACCTCATGTGCTGTATGTAGGTTTTATTTTATTTGTTTTTTATCTTATATCTTGGAAATGTACATCCAGTTTTTTTTCCTTTAATTTTTTGGGGGGAGCCCCAAAAGAGCGGGGCCCTAAGCTATAGCTTCTTTAGCTTTTACGTAAATCTGGCACCGCAAGTAACTATGAAGAGGAACTGTACCTGTCAGAGCTGCTTCAAGATCCTAGCTCACAGAGGATCACGCTAGCCAGCGGTCATTAAGTAAAAGTCTTTATTGAGTTACAGTTTCCATTCTCAAGCTGCTACTTGCAACTCTACGTCTAATGGCTAGATCGGCGAAGCTCCGTCTGATTCTCCGCCCCTTGTGCACCAACTTAATATCCTAGCCCTGCTCCACCTTTTCCGCCTGACTGTTCTCCTCTGGGTCCCTCTGCCCCCCGGTGTTTCTTCCTTCCTGGATTCTTCTGACGCTGACCCGGACCCTCCTGCCTCCTTGCGCCGGGCTTTAGGACCTGGCTCCCTTTCCGGGCTGCTTACTGCGCCGCCTTCCTCTGCATTTGAACTTGGCGCGCGCGCCCAGCCTTCCACTTTCCTCTTAACCGTTTCTTCGCTCCCCGATGGAGGTGTGGCCACTCCTGACTCATGCCCTCCCTCCTGTGGTGAGCTGCCAGCGCTTGCCCCCTGGCTCCCTTCCTCCTCCCTGCTCCCTAGCGGTGACGCTGGTCCCGATTTCCAACTGCTCTCCTCTGAGTCCCCTCTGGCTCTATCTTCCTGGGGTGCCCCCCTAGACTCCCCCCTTGCCCTGGCCACTGGTGCTCCTTTCTGTGAATCCTCTGATTCACTGGAAAGACTCGGAGATCTCGGGTCGTCGTCATCACTCATCTTTTCTTCTGCCTCCTCCCCTTCGCTCTCTGTTTCCTCCCTTGGCCTTGCCTCTGCTCCTAAACCCCTGACATCCATCCCCCCCTCGAAGCCCCCCATTCCCCCCTCCCCTCCTTCCGGTGCTGGAGCTGGGTGCTGCTGTTGCAAAGGGACGAACGTCGGATATCGTTCGCTTCCCGTGGCGGGCCTCCATCTGAAGTCTCTCGGGTCTTCCTCCCTGCTCTCGTCGACGACGGTCACCTCCGCTTCCATCTCTGTGCCGCCGTGCTCGAAACCAGGGTCGTCCCCGAAAACGTCCATGTCCGTTTCTCCCTCACTTCCTCCTGGCGGCGTTGCTCGTCCTGGACCTTCCTGCCACTTCCTGCGCCACTGCTCCTCTGGTCTATCGTCCCACCAATACGAGGGTTCTGAGGCAGATCCCGAGGGTGACCCCTCCGGGGAACGGGCGTCTCGTATCGGGTCCTCGTCCGAGTCAAACCCCTGGAACGTGCTGGCAGAAAGCGTTGGCGTGAAAAGCCAGTCGTCGAAAAAGTCTGCTGGCATAGGTCTATGTGGGAAGAGGGCATGAAACTCGTCTTTGAGTAGAGGTTCGTCCAAGGCGTAGCCCGGCACCCAGCTGTTCGCACTGGCCGGGGTGCCCTCCTTGGCGAGAAAGTATTCTACCCCCTCTTCCCCCCATCTGGAGTCCAAAATCTCCGTGACTTCGTTGATGCGCTCCTTCTGTGCCACTCCCGCGTGCCCTGTTCTGTCTCTGACCGGACTCGGCGCCGTTCCTGGTTCCTGGAACCTGTGCGGTGCCTTGTAGGGAGTGAGCACCGATCTGTGGAACACCGGATGCATTCTGGAACCCTCCGGAAGTGCCAGTCTGAAAGCTACCGGGTTGACCTGCTCTTCGACTTGGTAGGGCCCCAGTTGTTTATGCCCTAGTTTCTTCTTGGCCAACGACCTGGCCGGCACTGCGTGGGCTGCTAACCAGACCCAGTCTCCCACGTGGAGCTCTTCGCCAACCCTTCTGTGTCTGTCCGCTTGTACCTTGTATGCGTGTTTGGCCAGCTCCAGGTGGCGCCTCAGCTGATCGTGGACTTCCTGCAGCTCCGACGCGAACGCATCTGCCGTCTGCGGCTCCCCCTCCCCCATCCTTTCCAGTCCCGGGAAGGTTCTGGGGTGCCTCCCGTTGTTGGCGAAGAACAGCGTGACCCCCGTGGACACGTGCTTCGTGTTGTTGTAGGCGAACTCGGCAAGCGGCAGGTAATCCACCCACGTCGCAGGCTGTTGATTCGCATAGCATCTCAGGTACTGCTGCATGATGGCATTGACCCGCTCCGCTTGCCCGTTGGTCTGCGGGTGCCTCGCCGACGCCAGGTTGATCTTGACGTTTAGGAAGCCCATCAGCTTCTGCCAGAAATTCGAGATGAACTGCCGCCCGCGGTCGGACAGAATAGACCGTGGCAGACCGTGAACCTTGAACACGTGGTCTATGAACAGTTTGGCGGTTTGCTCCGCCGTGGCCACCTTAGCACACGGAATGAAATGGGCCATCTTGGAAAACAGGTCCACCACCACCAGCACTGCCGTCTTGCCCCTCGAGCTGGGCAGATCCGTGACAAAGTCCAGAGCCACCCTTTCCCAAGGTTCGACCGGAGTTTGCAGCGGTTCCAACAGTCCGGCCGGCGGTCTATGCACTGGTTTGGCCCTCTGGCAGGTGTCACACCTCGCCACGTAGTCTGCGACCTCCCCTCTCATTCCAGGCCACCAGAAATCCCTGGCTACTAATTCCACCGTCTTCTCCTTGCCAAAGTGCCCGGCCGTGGGCGCGTCGTGCAGCTGCTGCAGCACCTTGGCGCGAAGGTCGTCTCCCGGCACGTAGATGGCCCCTTTACGGATGAGCAATCCATCTCGTAGCTGGAAACCGTCGGCCACAGCCTTGCCCCTTTGCACCTCTGCCATCTTTGCTTGCGCGAAGGAGTCATCCTGCAATGCTTGTCGCACCGCCTCCAGGTCCACGGTGGCCGCGGCGCACGCCCATACTGTTGGTGCGAAGATGTGCATGGCTGCCGCTGGCGTTGCGTCCTCCAGATACTGTGGCTTACGGGAGAGGGCGTCCGCCATGATGTTAGTGTCCCCCGGGACATACTCTATGCGGAAGTCGAAGTTCGCAAAAAACTCAGCCCAGCGTATCTGCCTCTGGTTTAGGAATTGTGCCGTGCGCCAGTGCTCCAGATTCTTGTGGTCCGTGCAAACCTGCACCGTGTGCTTGGCGCCGATCAGCAAGTGCCTCCACGCTTTGAACGCTGCATGAATGGCCAGCAACTCCCTGTCCCAGATGGTGTAGTTCTGCTCGGACTTGCTGAGCTTCCTGGAGTAAAACGCTCCCGGTCGCCACACCCCCTGCTGGTCCTTTTGCAGCAGGACCGCCCCCACGGCTCTGTCCGAGGCGTCTGTCTCCACCCTCATCGGCCTGCTGGGGTTGACGTGAAGCAGCTGCTCTTCTGACGCGAAGAGACGCTTGAGTGCCTGAAAGGACTGCTCCGCCTCCTCTGTCCAAACGAACTTCTTTTTCTTGGAGCTAAGCGTGTCTGTGATGGCCGCTGTCTGCATAGCGAAGCCCTTGATAAACTTGCGATAGAAGTTCGCAAAGCCGACAAACCTTTGGACCTCTTTCCGGTTGCGTGGGCTCTTCCAGTCCAATACCGCTCGAACCTTGGCGCTGTCCATGGCGAGCCCCTTGTCAGACAACTTGTAGCCCAGAAAATCCACCTCCGTCACGTCGAATTGGCACTTCTCCAGCTTGGCGTAGAGCCTATGTTGCTGTAGTCTGGTCAGCACTTCCTTGACGTGCCTGTCATGCTCCTGCTGCGATTCCGAAAAGATCAGGATGTCATCTAAGAAACAGACGCACGTCTTGTAGAGAAGTCCCGCCAACACGTGATGCATGAAAGCTTGAAAAACGTGGGAGCCATTTTGCAGTCCAAAAGGCATAACTCTGTATTCGTAGGTACCCAGTGGCGTGAACATGGCCGTCTTCCACTCATCTCCCTCCCGCATGCGAATGAGGTTGTACGCCCCTCGCAGGTCTAATTTGGTGAACACTTTTCCCTTCCGCACCTTCGCCAGGAGGTCGTCGATTCGGGGCATGGGGAAGTCCGACGGCTTGGTCACACTGTTTAAAATGCGATAGTCCACGACCAGTCTTTTTTGGGGCGTGTCTCGCTTTTTAACAAAGAATACAGGACTGCCCCCCGCTGCCTTGGACTCTCGGATGAAACCGCGCTCCAAATTATGATCGATGAACTCTTTGAGTTCCTGCAGCTCGTCCTCCGACATGGAATACAGTTTCCCTTTAGGCAGCGCCGCCCCCGGCAACAGGTCAATTTTGCAGTCATATGGTCTGTGAGGGGGTAGCCTGTCCGCCTCCTTCTCGCAGAAAACTTCCAAAAATTCTGCGTACTTGTGGGGAATCGCTTGCAGCGTGCCTAGCAGCAGCTGTGACTCCTCTTCCTCTCCTTCCTGCCGGTGCACGATGCAGTGTTCAGCACAAAAGGAAGAGCCGAAGACCAGCTGCCTCTGGTACCAAGCCAGCGTTGGGCTGTGCTTGTCCAGCCAACTCATTCCCAATACAATGGGCGTATCCGATAGTTGAGTGACATTGAAACTGATGATTTCTTTGTGATTCCCAAGTCGCATCGCCATTGGCGGCGTCTGCTTCACCACTTGCCCCCCTAGCAACTCCCTGCCATCCACCGTGACAACCTGCAGGGGCAGTGTGGCCGGCAGCAACTGTATAGCGTGCTTGTCGACAAAGTCCTGCCCTATAAAGTCCGCGTTGCTGCCCGAGTCCACTGTGATGGGCACGTCCATGGTGATTCCATTGGGCAGCTGGAGAGATGCGGTGAGCCTCACCACTGGTTTGGGCGGGAGGGGGTTCACGGGCTGTAAAATCTCTGGGGACTGCGGCACTAACACGTCTGGCTGGGCCCCAGGGCCTCTTCCTCCAGCCAGACTGCTTCGTTTCCCTGCTGTGTTCCTCCTTGCTGCGTTGCTGCAGTCACCATTGCCGAGGCTGCAGTGAGCTTGTGGAGCCTCTGGGGACACTCTTTCGCCATATGCCCTGGCTCCCCACAGACGTAACACTTCCTGTTCCCTCTAGGAGGCTTCGCTTTCACTGCTGCCGGTGCTAGGGCTCTGGTTGCTGACTGAGCCCTTGCACCTCCAACCTCCATAGGTTCGGCTCCTCCTCCTGGCGGAGGCGTGGATTGCGCCCGCGCTGCTTCTCTGGGAAGGAAGGAGGGGCCCCTGGCTGGTTCGCGCCCTCCACGCCCTTCGTCCCTGCTCCACGGGCGTTCTTCCAGCCTCACCCCCACTGCCAGTGCCCTCTGAACGACCTCCTGGGTGGTTCGGGGTCTCTCCCCCCTCGCGATCTCATCTTTAATCGAGCTGTGCAACCCCTCCCAAAAGAGGTCTCTTACAGGGGCCGAATCTCTGTCCCACTCCAGGGCACTGACCAAGGCGAAAAAGCGGGCATGGTACTGCCTGACGCTGGCCCTCCCTTGTCTTAGCCCATGCACCTCCTTCCGGGCAAGATCCACGTCAATGCTTGATAAAAAACACCCATCCATCGCTTTAATAAAGGCATCTGCATTCTGGAGCGCCGGATCCTTATCTCTCCATAAATTGCGTAGCCATGCTTTAGCATCCCCATGCAAATGAGACATGATGAATCCCACTCTCTCTTGCTCATCTCTAAAGTCTTTATGCAGCAGTTGCAGTGCGCACAGTACGTCTGCTCTAAAGTTGGGATACTGTTGCAGGTTCCCATCGAAGTGAGAGACCAGCCCGCCTGTTCGTCTCGCCAACCCAATTCCCTCCTGCCGGGGTGTCTGCTTTGTCAGCACGTCTAACCTGACCTGGAGATCCCTGCAGGCGGCAGCTGCCTCCTCCTCTCTCTTCCTGGATGCGAGAGCCTCGGCAGTCAGTTGTGACACTGCTTTTCTGAGTTCCTCTATCTGCTGCTCAGCCGTCATGTTGTCTGCCGTTTGTGAGCTAGCTAGTAGGCACCTGCTTCTCTCCTCTCCTCGAGGCTGTAGATGCCCACAATTTTTGAGAGACGGAGCTTACTGTCAGAGCTGCTTCAAGATCCTAGCTCACAGAGGATCACGCTAGCCAGCGGTCATTAAGTAAAAGTCTTTATTGAGTTACAGTTTCCATTCTCAAGCTGCTACTTGCAACTCTACGTCTAACGGCTAGATCGGCGAAGCTCCGTCTGATTCTCCGCCCCTTGTGCACCAACTTAATATCCTAGCCCTGCTCCACCTTTTCCGCCTGACTGTTCTCCTCTGGGTCCCTCTGCCCCCCGGGGTTTCTTCCTTCCTGGATTCTTCTGACGCTGACCCGGACCCTCCTGCCTCCTTGCGCCGGGCTTTAGGACCTGGCTCCCTTTCCGGGCTGCTTACTGCGCCGCCTTCCTCTGCATTTGAACTTGGCGCGCGCGCCCAGCCTTCCACTTTCCTCTTAACCGTTTCTTCGCTCCCCGATGGAGGTGTGGCCACTCCTGACTCATGCCCTCCCTCCTGTGGTGAGCTGCCAGCGCTTGCCCCCTGGCTCCCTTCCTCCTCCCTGCTCCCTAGCGGTGACGCTGGTCCCGATTTCCAACTGCTCTCCTCTGAGTCCCCTCTGGCTCTATCTTCCTGGGGTGCCCCCCTAGACTCCCCCCTTGCCCTGGCCACTGGTGCTCCTTTCTGTGAATCCTCTGATTCACTGGAAAGACTCGGAGATCTCGGGTCGTCGTCATCACTCATCTTTTCTTCTGCCTCCTCCCCTTCGCTCTCTGTTTCCTCCCTTGGCCTTGCCTCTGCTCCTAAACCCCTGACAGTACCATATAGTGCTTGGAGAATGGCGCCATAATTCACTGATCCAAGATGGAAGACGATGGGAAAGGTTGCTGCTAACAATGGTATGCCGAGAATCTGAGATGGGAGTGGCAGCTGGGCATGTGTTTGTCATACTCACAAGTCAACAAGAGGATAGATCCCTCTCGTGTCATGATTCTGCTCGCAATAGTGATTTGCAAGACTACCCCCATAACAGCACTCAAAACATGGGAAGCTCCAAAATCCTAAGGAGAATTTTGAAATACTGTAAACACTGATTTCAAAATGCTAAACTCCCTTGGGTGTGATCGGCATTCCAGACTGAAAACTCAACGCACCTCTGTCAAGAACATAACTGTGGAGGCAGGGCCAGATTTAGGTTTGATGAGGCCCTCAGCTACTGAAGGTAATGGGGCCCTTTCTATGTCCAGCTGTCCTTTGTCAACAACAAATGGTCGCTGTTTTTGTGTTGAATATATGCTATATGGTAATTTATGGACCTCATAGGTATCTAAACCCATTTGTGCATGTTGCCATGCAACCAGTCCATGCAGAATGTTGGCACCCTATATATAGAAAGGAGCAAACCAGTGATATTTTAGGGAACAGACTAGCAGGTGGGACCCAAGACTTACGTCATAGGAACCTACACAACACAAAACACTGTTGCTGTAGGTAGGTTTTATTTTATTTGTTTTTTATCTTATATTTTGGAAATGTACATCCAGATTTTTTCTTCCTTTAAATTTTTTTGGGACCCCCAAGAGAGTGGGACGCTAAGCTATAGCTTGTTTAGCTTATACGTAAATCTGGCACTGCGTGGAGGTACTCCAGTAATTCAAAAGTTGCTTTGGTTGGGTATCCTTAACATTACACCGTAGTTTATAAACGTTTGGTATTTGTGAATGCTGGTGAAGTGTGTCCTCTTCTTTGAGCTGACTCTGTTGGCAATATTCTAAAATCCATAATCTATTGCCCAGAAGCTGACTGCTTCCACATGAAATTTGTATGCTGTTTGTTTGTGTGTTTGTTTAAACAACAACTGTATTACCTATGCCATTACACCAATTCCAAAAATCTAGAGGTGCAGTTTTTACCTTGGACCGTCAGAGATGTTTTTTGTACGAGCAAGCCTGCCTCGTTCTGAGCCATGCAGCTGATTTCTCCTTGATAATCAAGGCTGATGTTCAGTATCTGAATAATCTCTCCAGACGACAACACATGGTGAGGTATGCTGAGGGGCTGACCAGCATGAAACCAGGTAATGTTAGGAGCAGGATGACCATTCACAGGGCAGCCTAAAAATAATAATAATAAAGGACAGTAACATATCAAATCCCAGCAAACTTGGTCCCCGATAGCAGAGAACCCAAAGATGGTAGCTCCATATTCTTGACAAACATTCATATCTGCATTGTCCTGTTCAATTCAAAATGGCCAGTGACATTCACACAAAGAGCAATAAAGATCATGAAATAGATCCTTTGCAAACCAATCACTAAATGGACGCTACCTACAAGAGAATAGCAGTAAGCTCTGAGTTGCTGTCTCCATTAGACTGGCCCCACTCCAGAGGCACTTTTAGAGTCCAGTCATACCTCAGGCTGAAGTTGCTTTAGGTTGAGCATTTTCAGGTTGCGGAACGTGTTACTTCCGGGTTTCGCTGCTCGCGCATGCGCAGATGCTCGAAATGATGCCACACACATGCGTAGAAGCGGTGAATCGCAACCTGTACACACACAGACACCAGTTGCGTTCTGCTCTGGATGCGAACAGGGCTCCGGAACGGATCCCGTTCGCATCCAGAGGTACCACTGTAGTGTGATTGGTTTGGCCGCACCGGGCGCAAACACCACAGGGTGTTGCACAGCAACAACGATGCAAAATGGAGCATGAGAGGGTCCCTTGACTGTTAGCGTTGCATAGGGCGCCGCTGAAATTTGAGGGCCCCTGCCCACTCCTGACATCCACCGAGGATGGGGTCAGAATAATAAAGATGGCAAGGCTGGTGAGTCCCTGCAAATCATTACCAGTGGCGGAGGAAGCTGCTCGGGTGCCTGGGGCAGGGCGCCCAGTGGCGGGGTGAGCCATCCATAGGGGCAGGGCACACCACAGGGCCTCCAGAGTCTGCCTGCCTCCTCCCACTCAGTTGCCCTACAGCTTGGGTGGGGGGAGGCAGCAGGCGGGCCGTTTGAGCAACGCGGAGCCTGTGCGCACCCAAGCCACGGCTTCACTCCCAAGAGAGACGTGTGGCTTGGGCGCACTGCAGGCCCTGTGGTGAGTGCCGCCCGGCATTTTGTCACCCCCCTCAGTGGTGACACCCGGGGCGGTCCATACCCACCGCACCCCCTTCTTCCACCTCTGGTCATTACAATGGACACTCGGGTTGCGAACGTGATTCGCATGGGATGCATGTTTGCAACCTGCATCTGCGCAGAAGTAACCCGTTCTGGTATTTCGGCAGTCCGCAACCCGAAAAAACTCAACCTGAAGTGGCTGCAACCCGAGGTATCACTGTACTCTTGAATACGCTTCAGGTTGAGCGCTTTCAGGTGGTGCTCCGCGGCGACTTGGAAGTAACAGAACGTGTTACTTCTGGGTTTCGCCGCTCGCGCATGCACAGACGGTCAAAATGACATCACGCCCATGTGCGGAAGCAGTGAATCGCGACCTGCTCAGTCGCGGGTTGCGTTTGCTTCAGGATGCGAATGGGACTCTGGAACAGATCCCGTTCGCATCCTGAGGTACCACTGTACAAGGACCCAAATCAGTGGTTAGTACCAGAAGTGGGCCTTGCCAAGGGCACCAGTTCTGGCACGTCCCCCAATATATTGCATTACATCCAGCCTTCGTTTAGGTATGACACATCTAAACGCCAAGGCAGGTCTTATAAAAACATCAGTGCTCTTTGCGGCCTGTTTTCATGAAGCCAGACTCTTTCGCTTGCACCATTTCCCCCCAGCTGACGCTCTGAAGCGGGGACATGATACTTGCACAGACCACCGTAAGCCTTGGCTCCTATGAAAGGTTCTGTGCACAGCAGACGAGGGCTCTTGCCTCCACAGCGTGCCATGCCTGTAACTTTCGCATTGTGGCTAGCCGTGATCTGGCCCCGAGTGACTCCTAGATTTTATGCATGTTGCAGATGGGAACAGAATGTATAAAAGCACACCCGCAGGTTCACAACAACTACACTGAAGGCCAAATTCAGTTTGTCCTCAGCCAATTTTTTTCCTTTTTTTCATCTCCTACAAAGTTCTGGGTTGCCAAATAAGTCAAGCCTTGTTCTCATCGCTATATATTTAATTTGCATCAGCTATTACTACCTCTTCCAAAGCCAATATATAAGATAATGGAAATACCACGAAGTCAACAATGGGAAAATAAATAATTAAAACTCGCCCCCTGTTCTTGCAGCATGTGCAGTGATACATTTTCCTATTTCTCTCTTTCTCTCTCACTCACCCTTTCTGATATCTATGAAAGTAGTAAGTAACATGTATTTCTCACTTGCACCTGTGAGAGGAGCATCAATCACCCTTGACTGGCGAGATATTCTACATAAATTCTTTAGCACAAAACATCGTATCTTGCACAGTGAGAATAAAATATAAAAAAATACTGAAGACTGACCTTTCATTCTGTGGAAAGGAATATTAATCCCACCTAATGCATCTTATTGCTAGTAACTCTTATTCTGTATTTCCTATCTGTCATACATTTTAACTACTTTTTGCTCAAGACTCATCTAAAATAAAGGGCACAGCCTATGGAAGTAAAACAGCCTTTACATACCCATATACCCATACCCATACCGTCCCAAGTGAAGCATGGGGATATATAGACCTTTTAAATATTCCACTGTTAACTCACTTATAGTGGCTTCACATTCTACCCCCTTTGCAGTGAATAGACTACAAAGTTTGGTAAGTTTAAAAGAAGTTTACTCACAAACTCATTCAAGGTCAGAGTCCTGCGTTTTTCTACACAGCAGCAAGAAAAACTCAGGTAGAAAAACTTAAGTTTACAAAATGTGGCAAATGTTTCTGAGCAGACGGCCTGAGCTTGAAGCGGTCAAGCTCAGAAGTCCTCTCTGATTGGGTTCATATGGTGGAAGAGAGCAAATAGAAGAAAAAATGTAAAAAAACCCAACAACTTTACTATCTGTCGGTTACAGGACATAAGGGGTCGTGACCTGGTCAAGTCTCACACAACAGCTTACTCTATGGTCTTAACTCCTTCATGCATTTAACTGGAGCTACACATGGTAGCTATGTGAGCCTACATTTCCCACACTGCAAATCTTGGGGGGGGGGGTGGGGTGTCATCCTGACTCTGTTGATTCTACTTTTTTATGTATGGCTGTTGCCTTCCTGGCTCCACAAGTGATGACACTTGGTGAACTGAATTGGATTTCAAATAGAGGATGAGGATGTTCTGTGTCCTGAATCAACAGACGCTGTGTGTACACATCATGCATTTAAAGCACACACACAACCCCCAATCCTGGGAACCAAAGTTTGTTAAGGGTGCTGGGAATTGTAGTTTTGTGAGGGGTAAACCACGGTTCCTGTGTGCTTTAAATGTACTCAGCCGAAGAGAGCGGGGCCCTGCAGTCTAGCTTCTCAGAAAGACGCATTCTCTCCCAGGATCCCAAAGTTAGACTTGCAGAGTGCTGGCAGCCAGGCAAAACGAGCTCTGACTTGTGAACTGAACAAATATGATATGGAAGTCACCAGGGGAGAAGACAATAAATATGGAACAGCAGGATTTCCTTTTTACAGTTGACTGTACTTCTCTGGTCATAAAAAGCACACTTTACTAGCAAACTCTGCTGTTATTGTTTCATATCTCCCATGAATAGGGGCTTTTATTGCTTTTTTAAAAACTACTTGTACTGAAAGTCTGGGTCACAGACTGGACGCGAGTCAATTGGTATGGGTAGAGGCTGGTTTTTGCACTGCTCCATAAGGGTCAGATGAAGGGACCACATAACACCGGTTCTGAGAGATCTGCATTGGCTCCCAGTACGTTTCCGAGCACAATTCAAAGTGTTGGTGCTGACCTTTAAAGCCCTAAACGGCCTCGGTCCAGTATACCTGAAGGAGCATCTCCACCCCCATCGTTCAGCCCGGACACTGAGATCCAGCACCGAGGGCCTTCTGGCGGTTCCCTCATTGAGAGAAGTGAGGTTACAGGGAACCGGACAGAGGGCCTTCTCGGTAGTGGCGCCCACCCTGTGGAACACCCTCCCTTCCGATGTGAAGGAAATAAGCAGCTATCCTATTTTTAAAAGACATCTGAAGGCAGCCCTGTTCAGGGAAGTTTTTAATATTTAATGCTGTACTGTTTTTAACACTTGATTGGGAGCCACCCAGAGTGGCTGGGGAAACTCAGCCAGATGGGCGGGGTATATTATTATTATTATTACCTGGGGCCCTCCAACTGCTTCTGGACTTCAGCTCTGACCATGGGCTGGGGCTGATGGGACTTGGAAGCCAACACTAGGAAGGCCATAGGTTCTACATGCCTACCTTAGGAGCAGGTTCACGGTCTGTGGAACCATTAGATCCCAGTTGTGCCTCTGAATGCCTAAGGGACTTCTGTGGCACAGAGCATCTTTCACTCTCCCCATCATCCCCAACCACTGGACCTGCTGGCTGCAGCTGGCAAGAGCTGGAGTCTAACAACATCTGGAGGAACACAGGTTCCCCATCCCTGGTTTAGTGGCAAACCCCTTACCCAATTTTTTGGAGGGTTTGGAACCCTCTTAACTTGAAGCATGAGAAGTCCTATTCAATTTTTTTAAATAATTTGGCAGAATATTTGGATTATTTGATATGTATATTTTGGAATATTTAATGTGATTTGATTGGATTGTTAAAGTGGAAAATTTAATAAAAATGAATAAAAAAAACAATTTTGGGGGGGAGCTGGAGCAGCAGGTCGCTTAAAAAGAAAAGTGCTGATGTTAATCTTTAAAGCTCCAAAGGGCAGAAAACAATGCTCTGATGTACAGTCGTACCTTGGTGTTTGAACAGCTTAGTTCGCGAATGTTTTGGCTCCCGAACGCCGCAAACCAGGAAGTGAGTGTTCCTGTTTGTGAACTGTTTTTGGGAGCCAAACGTCCGACGCAGCTTCCGATTGGTTTCAGGAGCTTCTTGCAGGCAACCAGAAGCCACGCTTTGGTCTCCGAATGTTTTGGAAGTTGAATGGACTTCTGGAACGGATTCCATTCAAGAACCAAGGTACCACTGTACAGTCAAACCTTGGGTTACAGACGCTTCAGGTTGTGGTTTTTGGGATTACGGACCGCCAAAACCCAGAAGTACTGGAACGGATTACTTCCGGGTTTCGGCTGTTGCGCATGCGCAGGAGTGCGAAATTGTGCTTTGCACATGCGCAGAAGTGCCGAATCGCAACCCGCGCGTGCACAGACGTGCCACTGCGGGTTGCGGATGCTGCAGGTTGCGAATGTGCACCCCGCATGGATCACGTTCGCAACCCGAGCTTCCACTGTACGTACAGTGGTGCCTCGCAAGACGAAAATAATCCGTTCCACGAGTCTCTTCGTCTAGCGTTTTTTTCGTCTTGCGAAGCAACCCTATTAGCGGCTTAGCGGATTAGCACTATGTCAGGGAACTGACATCAGAGCGAGAGGCGAAGGGGAGGCTCCCAGATGATGCTGGCGAAGGACCCAGCAGTAGGGGAGAAACAGCTCAGTAGAGGGGGAAGCCAATCAGCGCAACACCAGGGATAAAGGGGGGCAGACGGGGGGAGTTGGATAGAGGGCTCCAGGACTCTTCACTGGACACCAGTGAGGAGAGCCCAGGTCCTCCGCTACCCACGCCTACCCTGCGCAGAAGACTCCCGCGCAGTGAGAGGAGGAGGAGACTGGGTGTCAAACAACTTTTATGCTGGAAGAGGTTCAAGAAACGCCCACTGACGGATTCTGCCAGTGACTGAGGCAGCCACGATGAGAAGGGGCTGTGCAGTCAGAAAGTTTAACAAGGCAAATTAACCGAGAAAGGCACCAGTTTACGCACGAGTAACTCATACCTATTACACGCGTTTAGCGGCTATTAAAGGTTTAGCGGCTTAGCGGCTAAAAGGCGCTTAGCAGCTTGGAAAAAGGGGGGAAGTGAAAAAAATTGCAAGACTCGCAAGACGTTTTCGTCTTGCTAAGCAAGCCCATAGGGAAATTCGTCTTGCGAAGCGCATCAAAAAACGGAAAACCCTTTCGTCTAGCTGGTTTTTCGTCTTGTGAGGCATTCGTCTTGCGGGGCACCACTGTATAGGTTTTCTAACCTAAGTTGCTAATGATTCTGTTCTGATCTGACTGCCTCACCAAGTTCAGGGGAAGAGGAGAGATATAACTGGGCAACACTTGCATATTGGTGGCAACAACCGGCTCCCCCAGATCCTTTTGTGACCTGAACTGCCTGCCTCTCTTTTTCAGTGATTTGGCAGCTCAATGCAACTGCTGCCGTCATGTCTAGCACTTGACTTAGCTGTCACACCTCTCATATATGCACAAAAACAAAACAAAAATTGTATTTCCAGTGCAATGATACAAAGAGCATCGAAACCCCCACCGCTCCGAAATCTTCCTTTTAACTTCTTGGAAAGGTCTGCAGCCTTAAATATAAACACTTAACATTGTACATTCATTTTTTTTCAAATAAAAGATCAACATACTTTTGAAAATCTTAAATGGGTCACTAATAAAAATATGTGAAAACTGATGCTTTTCAAAATGGTTGAGGCAACTGTTTATAGGTCCCTGGTAACGTATTAGAAAACAGAATACTAAATGCAGGAACTGGCATGCATGGCATTGATATCTTTATCTATATCAAATTATTCTAACAGTCCTAAGTGGTGGCTGCCATGGGTAGATTTACTGTCTTTGATTTAAGTTTCCAAATATTTCAAGTATTACTTATACCCCTGTTTCTCTTAAAACCTGGGAACTTGAAGCTTCATTCCAAACCCAGCAGCATCTCTGTTGCTGCATTATAAACGCTATCAAATATTCTTATACAGATTGCACACACACACACGAAATCACTGCACATCAGGAAGATTGGATTTCTGCTGATTCTTAGAAATAAATAGGACATGTGGGGTTGGAAACACCAGGGATGCTTGTCAAATGTTTCCACTTTTCTCTGTGTAACAAGAATGGGTAGCCCTGAAGGAGGGTAGGTATCAAATTCCTATTTTGGCATTCTCGCAGCTCAAGCCTACAGATGTCTACTCAAATGTAAGCCTACCAAGTTTAATGGGGGCTTGTTCTCAGGTAAGTGGGTAAAGGATTGAAGCCTAAAAGTAAGAAAAAAGCAACAACCCCCAAACACCTATCTCAACCACCATTCTTTGCGGCTTCTGTATTTGACAGGTAATTAATCTACAGTTGCCATTTGCAATAACCCTCCAGAAATACGCAAGCATGAGCCATGTAAGCAGATTATTTTCCATCTGTACAAAGAGAAGCTAGCATAGACCAACATTTCAAATTCCTTGGTCTATGGGATATCCATACAGAATTCCCAGTACACCAGGGAGCAGATTCGCAACTGGATCTCCCACCTCCCACTGAAAAAAGAGGGGAAAAACCCTACAAAAAGTTAAAAGTGACTACGTGTGTTTGGAATTAAATTTTGGAGCAGCAGTATGGGTTGAGGGGCAGTTCTTTGGAATGAAGTCACTCTCCCACAACCCAAAGTTTCCATGAGCCCTGCTGGGAAGGGAGAGGAAAAAAAAGTTGAACGTGGTAAATTCTAAACACCTGAACTTACCAATCAGCACAGAACTCCCTGGGCTGAGCACTTTTCTCGTTCCTGAAGGAGATGTTATCACAGAAGGAACGCCTGGTCCTGTGATGGATAACGCGGCTGCCATGTCTTCCAAACGATGAGGGAATTGTGGCGGGTCTGGGAACACATTGAAAAGCCTAAGATACGACAAGGAAGCCTCTTAACCAAGACAGTTAATTCCTGACGTTCTTTAGTACCGCTCATGGTATTGTTTGCCACACTGAAATGTGAACTTTCTCAAATGGGACTTATATCTATTTTATGAATGGGGGAATAACGAGGGCAAAACATTAACGAGACAACAGGCCTAATGAGTGACATCATGAACAGAACCATTTTCAACGTTGGGAAGTGGAATCCTAACAAATACAGTGGGATGCCTCAATAGCCAGCAGATGGACAAAACTAAGCTAGGATACACAGGTGAATCTATGGCCCATAATTAATCTGTGGAACTCAGTGTTGCAGGATATGTTTGATGGTCACAAGAAAAACTTTTTAAAAAAATCAAATCAAATTCACAGAAAACTGGTTTAGTATGGGATTCTAGTCAAACATAATAGTAATAGTAGTAGTAGTAGTAGTAGTAATAATAATATTGATTGATTGATTGATTGACTGATTGATTATACCCCACCCATCTGACTGGGTTGCCCCAGCCACTTTGGGTGGCTTCCAACATATATAAAAACATAATAAAACATTAAACATTTTAAAAAAGCTTCCCTATACAGGGCTGCCTTCAGGTGTCTTCTAAAGGTTATATAGTTGCTCATCTTCATGACAACTGATGGGAGTGGGGTCCACAGGGTGGGTGCCACTACCGAGAAGGCCCTCTGCCTGTAGCTTTACTTCTTAATAATAATATTATACTAGTGATGGTCTATCTCTGACTAGTAGATGTGGGATAATAAAAACAGAAGGGGTACCCTTATTTACCTGATCATGATTCTCCTGAGGATATCTCTCAGTAGAAAGAATCCTAAGCTTCATGGATTTGTCTGCCCAGCATAAACATGTCTAAGTCACCCTGGCAACACGGAGTTTTCCAGATGAGTTCAGGGGTTGACGAATCTCTTAATTCAGAAACTTTCCCATTCAGAGCTTTTTAAAAATTATAATCAGTCCCCTTAAGTTGATTAAAGGCATACTCATCATTCAGTGACTTCTGCCTCAAGTTATTTGCCTGCACAAAGGGGCCACTCGGATTGTGTTGCCTATCGTCAGTTCAGGCACAACATTTTTCAGTGGAGTCAGTTCACACATCCAAGTGCACCAAGTATAATTAGTACAGTGGTACCTTGGTTCCCAAGCAACTTGAAACCCAAACACTGCAAACCCGGAAGTACGCGTTCTGGTTTGCAACTTTTTTTGGAAACTGAATGTGCTCCGTTTTGAGTGTTTTGCTGAGCTCTGTATGTTTTTGCGACTTTTTTGTTTCGTTTTTGTGACTGCGTGGAACCCAGTTCAGCTACTGATGAATTGATTGTGTGACTGCAGTGCACAGTTTATTGCTTTCATTTTATGGATCAATGGTCTCATTAGATAGTAAAATCCATGTTAAATTGCCGTTTTGGGGGTTGTTTTTAAAAGTCTGGAACGGATCGATCCATTTTGCATTACTTCCTATGGGAAAGCGCGCCTTGGTTTTGGAACGCTTTGGTTTTGGAACGGACTTCTATAACATATTAAGTTTGAGAACCAAGGGACCACTGTACATGCAATGTGTGAACCAGCCTTTGCACAAACAACAAGGTTTGAGAAGTCTCTGTTTCTAAAGGTGACGCCAGAGACAGAAGGGGAATTTCTGAGCTCGGTCTGCATGCTCTGCCCTGGAAGCTTGGGTCAGCCGGGGTTTAAAAACAAGCAAAGCATCGAGTCCCGAAAAATGAGGTCTGCCATGGGTACTTTTGTATGAGTTGGGAAGCATCAATTCGCCCAGGCCTCTCTAGAATGTGCACACTCCATTAGCAAATCTACAGTAGCATTTGCTCAACCTAGCCTATCTTTCAGCTCTCAAGCAGCAGGGAGTAAAAATGGCACAAACGTGTTATTAGGAAGGAAAATCCATCAGCAAGCGCCATAAATCAGCCCTAGGAACACATTTCCACTCATGCTTTGGGCCTGACCATGTCATTCCAAATCACCCAGCTAGACTCAAACTGCCTGCTATCGTGAAACACAAGACAAAGTAAACTTCACCCTTCGGTGAACTGACTCCCTGTTTTGTGTGCGCTTTTTAAAATACAGGGCCGAGTTTGGTTTTTGCATCTGTCAGTGAGGTGTGAAATTGGTCCGTGTCACTTTGTGATTTACCACAGGGCTTGCTTCTCCAGTAAGGAGACCGTGATAGAGAAGCAGGAGGAATATATTGCCTTCATTTAGGGAAGCCTGTTCTTGGAGAAGGGCCCGTTTCTGTCCTCGGCACGAAAAGCTGGTGTAATATTAAATTCTCAAGTATCAGCTCAGTGGAAGTGAGTTCAGGAGTGCCATTTCAGACTCAGTAAGGAGGCAAATATATTTCACTAGAGGTTGGTATTGGGTGTATCCTTGGGAAATTCTTACCCCAATTAAAAGGCCCACTGTTTGATGCATTAAATAGGCAGGGAAAGCAGTGCCTTTAAGGGCATATGTCGACATTTCTCTTTTAACAATATAGCAATAGCTGTCATTTAACCAAAGCAAGCTTACCAAGTCAGTCACCTTTCATTTTTAAGTGAAGAAATTTGTAACACTGGCATACATATCTAATACACAAGGCATTTTAGCTATGATGACTGCAGCCACCTAATGCGTAGAACCAGCACACAGGCCACAAGTCAAAGGTCCTCCTGAGGAGAAATCACATGTGGTCTGAAGCGCGAGAAAGGCAGGGTGCTGGTCCCTTTCAGGCCTGGCTCTACCATTAGGCAGAGTGCAATGGCCACCTCAGGCCTCAGGCGGCAGATGTCGGAGGGCAGGAGGCGGTGGTGAGGTGTTGCAAGAGAGAGAGAGAGAGAGCGCTGTGTGTGCACCACAGAGAGATGGACAAATCTGTCAACATTGGCTTCTCTCAGTTTGTAATTTCAAAAAAGTATTTAATTCAGTTCTCCGCATTTCCACATTTGTTTCCTTTTTTTAAAAAAAGAGAATATTGAATATTCACCAGCGTTTTAGTTTGGCTTTCTCCTAATATACACAATTTTGAAAGAAATTTAGCTTATTTCAAGGCAACATTCCCTGATGCAATGCATTTTTGTAGCTCATTTGCACCAATATATGCATCTTCGTCTACACCTTACCCTAGTTTATGTACTATTGTACACATGACTTGGGTGGAGAGCTGCGTTGCAAAATTCAGAGGAGTGCAAATTTTGAAGGTATCGTTTTGGAGAAAGCAGATTAGACAGGTTTGCCTTTAAATGTGAACCGAACTGAATTTCTCCACCCATCTCTAGGGTCACACGGCGTATTCTGCACTTCCTAAGTGAGGGTGCTGGCCTCCGACTCGCTTAGGATTCAATTACCAGCCTGTCTGGCTTTGATACATGGAATTGTGGTGTGTCCTTTCATACCCCCCAATTGTGGTGTGTCCTTACATACCCTGTAAATATGGGACTGTCTCTGGAAAACAGGGGCACTTGTAAGATCTGTCCTTCATGTCAGGCAGCAAAAAGTATTAGGTAAGCCCTGTGACCAGTGGCACTTAAGTGCTCAACACCTTTAGAAACTCGCTGTGTTTCACATATAACATTAAACCAGTGCTGCCTATGAGAAAGGGCTGCAACAATATTCCAAAGACCTTATTTACAACATGAATCCAACCTATCACCAAGTAGGTATTTCACAATTGCACAGCTAACGCTAAATTTTGAGACTGCTTCTGTGCGCTGTCTAGCTTCTGGAAGTCAAAACCTCTGACAGTTCCTCTCTCGTAACCCTACTGAGGTCCAAACTAGACGAGATGTTAAATATGTGTCTGCCTCTGTTTGCATTGTGAGGGAATTCCCCATTGATACTACCCATATATTGCATTCCCCTCTCTATGCCTGTCCGCTTCCTGTTCTTATGCCCCCAATGTCAGCTGACACCATCTTCCTATTTAAAACACCTGTTCTTCCAAAGAAACTGCTCTACTCTGAGCTTAAAAATGCTGGTGGTCAGCAAAAGAGGTTCAAAGACTGACTCAAGGCAAAACTTTAAAAATATAGTATAAACACCAATAACTGGGAAACACTGGCCTGTGAGCACTCCAGTTGGAGAACAGCCTTTACCAAAGGTGTCATGGACTTTGAAGACACTCGAACTCAGGATGAAAGGGAGAAACGTGCTAAGAGGAAGGCACACTTGGCAAATCCACACTGTGATCAACTCCTACCTGGAAACCTATGTCCCCACTGTGGAAGGAGGTGTGAATCCAGAATTGGCCTCCACAGACACTTACGGACTCGTTTTTAAAACCATGTTTATGGAAGACAATCTTACTCGGCTATGAGGGATCGCCAAAGAAGAGAAGAAGACGACTTTGAATATTGTGACTGGTTTGGCCCTGCACCCCTCACTTTTATATTACGGCAATACTGGTTTTTCTCTCTGAAGTACATGTGAAGAAACCTTGGCAAGAAATGTTAGCTCTTTAAACGACAGTGTAAATTTAAGCTTACCCAGAACAAGAAGCTGAGTGCTTTCGGTAATCTGCCCACGAATGTTGGCTGCCCTGCAGGAGTATAAGCCTTGATCCGAGAGAGAAACATTTTCAATCTGCAGTGACCCATCCTGCAGGTAATGACCAGGGGCCAGCTTGATTTTATTCCTGAACCAGGTGAGTTCTGCTTCAGGCACACCTGTTAAGAGAATATATTAAAATAAAATCCTGAGAGAGAGAATCTGCATTCTGTACACTCTGCAAAGGTGTAGTTGAGAAAAGCTGATGTTACATATGCTGGTTCTTTTTTAATATTTTTTTTTGCCAAAATCCCAGTCTACCTCACACACATTAACTTGTTCTGAGAAGAATAAAAGTCATTCATTCATTCAATGTACACATTATCCTTCAGTGATCAGGATCACAGCACAGTTCACAATGTATTTAAAAGAAGGTTAAATACAAATCAGTAAAATAAAGTATGCGAAAACATGCAAATTAAAACTCAGAGTTTAAAGCAGGCTTCCTCAACCTCAGCCCTCCAGATGTTTTTGTCCTACAACTCCCATGATCCCTAGCTAGCAGGACCAGTGGTCAGGGATGATGGGATTTGTAGTCTCAAAACATCTGGAGGGCCGAGGTTGAGGAAGCCTGGTTTAAAGTTATCATATCCAAGCAGCAATTGCAGGACAAACACCCCAAAGTCTAAGTGAATAAATCTTAGAAAGTCTTAAGTTGTCTATGAAAACTCATCAACAAGGTGGGTGCACCTCTAATGGAAGTGAGTTCCACAGATGGGGTGTCAGCACAGGTAAGACATTCAGTACAATGGTACCTCAGGTTACATACACTTCAGGTTACATACGCTTCAGGTTACAGACTCCGCTAACCCAGAAATAGTGCTTCAGGTTAAGAACTTTGCTTCTGGATGAGAACAGAAATTGGGCTCCCGCGGCGTGGCAGCAGCGGGAGGCCCCATTAGCTAAAGTGGTGCTTCAGGTTAAGAACAGTTTCAGTTTAAGAACGGACCTCCAGAACAAATTAAGTACTTAACCACTGTACTTTGAAAGGCTACACCATTATCTTGAACTAGGCCCAGTAGTGCGAAGGCAATTCCTTCAAAATGAGTGTAATATGATTCTAGTTTGAGGCACTGCTCTCAGTACTCTTGCAGCCACAATCTGCACCAGTGGCACCTTATTTTATATTTATTGCTATTTCAGTTTGTATGCCCTCTTTCCCACATACGTGTGTCCAACATGGCAGCAAGAAAGAAGAAGAATACATGATTACAGTAACAGTCTAAATCAGGCACACCCAAACTCGGCCCTCCAGATGTTTTGGGACTACAATTCCCATCATCCCTGACCACTCATCCTGTTAGCTAGGGATGATGGGAGTTGTAGTCCCAAAACATCCGGAGGGCCAATTTTGGGGATGCCTGGTCTGAATCCTAAATCATTTCAAAACATGGCTATCCAGATAAATAATTCATTTCAATAATACGGACATAACAACATCTTGATTTTTAATCATTAAAATATATCCATTGATATCAGTTGGTTAAACTGACTGTCTTCAAGACTTGCCCCCATGTCCCCGTTGCAGTAATCCAGACTAATTACTATGTGGACATAATGACATTGGAAACTCCCTTATTCTGTCGGACCATGGTCTTTCTACATTGACTCCGGGCTTTCAGACAAGCCCTACCAGGAGTTGCTAGGGATTCAACATTCTGCAAATCTTGGGAGTATCTCCAAACATACAGAGATCTCCTGCTTGATTCTCCATGAAGCCATTTTGCATATAAAGTCATTGGCGCTGCCACCCCAAGTTCAATATTAGAAGGAGTGATAATGTAATGGAGAGACGGAATCAAGAGCACATTTGCAGCATCTTCTCCAAACACAGACAGAGCTCAGAGCTCAGGCAGGCGTGGACAATTATCTGATACTTCAGTCTAATGCTACCCTAGCCAGGTACACCCTGTTCTGTTATAGACACTTCTAATCTCAATCCCAACGCCTGTACAAGTTTCAAGTGGTGGACGAAAACCAAATCGCCACATCCACATTTCTTTTCTGGAGCTGGCGTGCTGCCTGGGCTCGCGTGAAACCAAATCCTAAAATCATGACTCTGATCCATGGTTCTGCAAAACAACAAAGGGGAATTTTATTCGGATAAAAGTAAGGGTTTAAGGATTTGGAGGCAAAGTGTTTCTGCTGCAATCTGCAGCTGCGTTCAGAACAGAACGGAATATAGCTCAGTGCTTCTATAACTTTGATCACCTGCACAAAAGAGTTATTCGCTGCTGCCTTCAAGCTGAACAGAGAAGAATCGAAACCAAATGTCCCACCTGCATGGAGTAAATGTCATGGGAAAGAGGGGAGAGAGAGAGAGAAAGAAGAAACAGCAGTGAGAAGCCCCTAAGCTTTCCTATCCTTCTTACGTGAGCCTTATTCCAAAGAAAAAGGCAATGAAACCGAGAACATGGCGATCTGGCAAAAACTTCAAGATGTGCAATTTAGGACACAGGTGCAGAGGGGCCAACCGAGTCGCTATTCAATCGCAGCAGCAGTAGGGGGAGCAAGAGCATTTCCCGAATCTAAGTTTTGTGTTTTCTTTTGCTGCATTATGCATCTGTCACCTGCAGTGCTTGATGGAAATAAGGCTTAGAAAAGGAAGAAGACATTAAAGAGAGAGAGAAACATTAATAAGAAGCCATGAAATCTTCAGAGTGAGAAGATTAAGGGCCATGTAGCCAACTGGAATGGGACACAGGTGGCGCTGTGGGTTAAACCACAGAGTCTCGGACTTGCCGATCAGAAGGTCGGCGGTTCGAATCCCCGCGACAGGGTGAGCTCCCGTTGCTTTGTCCCAGCTCCTGCCAACCTAGCAGTTCAAAAGGACGTCAAAATTGCAAGTAGATAAATAGGTACCACTCCAGCGGGAAGGTAAACGGCGTTTCCGTGCGCTGCTCTGGTTCGCCAGAAGCGGCTTAGTCATGCTGGCCACATGACCCGGAAGCTGTACGCCGGCTCCCTCGGCCAATAAAGCGAGATGAGCGCCGCAACCCCAGAGTCGGCCACGACTGGACCTAATGGTCAGGGGTCCCTTTACTTTACTAGCCAACTGGAACAGGGAGTATATTCAAAATGGCACAGGTGGAAGTATTTTTTTAAAAAAAAAATTCAAGGACTATCCTTCAATGGGCTGTATTATTCATCAAGTAGAAAAATATCATTTCCTAAGCATTGTTCCGCGACACCATTATTTGCTAGACTTTTAGCTCTTTTTTCGTCTTGGGAGCTCAGAGCAGCTTCCACTGGGCTCCCCATCAGGCCCCCATCTGAGGCAGTGCCCAGGGCCAGACCTCCATGCAGTGTGATCCTAGCCATGTCTACTCGGAAGTAGGCCCACTGACATCACTGCACATTCTCACCATCTGTGCATAAGTTTATTGTTCTAGCCAATAGCCATGACAAATATGAGGGAACTGTTAGACCAGGGACGGGGAAACTTTTTTCTCTCTTGAAGGTCGCATTCCCACATGAGTAATCTGCTAGGGGTCACATGCAGGTGATGAGCTTAGCCAGAGCCAAAAGTGGGCAGAGTACTCCTTTCCTCACTCTCTCTATAATTTAGTTACACAAATTAATTAAATAACTTACTTAACAAGGTAAACAGAGGACAGCAAGACCATATAACACCGGTCTTGGAAGACCTAAATTGGCTCCCAGTATATTTCCGAGCACAATTCAAAGTGTTAGTGCTGACCTTGAAAGCCCCAGATGGCATGGTATACCTGAAGAAGCGTCTCCACCCCCATTGTTCAATCCAAACACTGAGGTCCAGCTACGAGGGCCTTCTGGTGGTTCCCTCACTGTGAGAAGTGAGGTTACAGGGAACCAGGCAGAGGGCCTTTTCGGTAGTGGCGCCCGCCCTGTGGAACACCCTCCCATTAGATGTTAAAGAAACAAACAACTATCTGACCTTTAGAAGACATCTGAAGGCAGCCCTGGTTAGGGAAGTTTTTAATGTTTGATGTTTTATTCTGTTTTTAATCTGTTCGGAGCCGCCCAGAGTGGCTGGGGAAACCCATCCAAATAGGTGGGGTATAAATAAATTATTATTATTAAATAATATTATTATTATTATTAGACACTGAACTGCAGTTGAATGGAAACAGCACCAATTGTGACAAATATAGGTTGGAATGTAAACTTCTGCTTTCTTTAATTCCTATTTGCTACCCACATGAAATGAGGCCAATGGCTACGTGTGGCCTTGAGTCCACATGACTCTGGACTAAATGATCCTTTCCAGCTATATGATTCTTAATGGTCTGAGCTGTTCCTTTCCTTACGGGTGATATTCTGGACACTGTTCCTATTAATCTATCGGCTGTTTCAAGTCCACACCTGTCCTAGGCCAGCCAGTCCATTTGATTACAGCAGTGTTTCCCAAACTTGTCTTTCAGACTACAATTCCCAACAATCTTGACCACTGGTCTTGCCAGCTAGGGATGATGGGAGTTGTAGTCCAAAACAGCGGGAGACCCCAAGTTTGGGAAACACTGGATTACAGTAATGAACTGCAGCATGTCCAGCCCAGCACTTAGATTTCTTTCTTCTTCGTAATCCAAAAGGCTCTCCTATCATGTTGTAGCTAGGCTTGAGCACTGTGAGGCGGCTACTGAGTACGACTTAAGCCCCATCTGCCCTTCCCTGCCGCCCAAGAGGATAATCAAGCATCCTGGTTATTTTCTTCCACTCATTGACTTGCCAATTATTCTCCTTTACTCATGAATGGGAATGGATGTTGTTCACACTTGTTGTTTGTTATCCAATTAATCTACACGCACTGGCTGCGTTCCAGCGAGTAAGTACCGCAAGAGCAGCCAAGAATTTCAGACTGCTGGCGACATAACCACAGTGCTTGTGGTTCTTTGCCATCCGTCCTTAGCCATGGGATTTGACTGCACACACGGCTCTCTGGATTGCAGCAGCTGTGCACTACATCACTCCTTCTAATGCCGAACTCAGTCCCGGCACGATGACAGCTTTGCAGCCAAACAGAGCCACTGAGCAACAAGGCCATACCTGTGCGTTTGGGGGAATCTCACAGTTTGGAGAAGTATAAACAAAACCTTTTTTAAAAGAGAGAGAAACCCGCCTTTAAGCGACAACCCACATCTCCTGCAAAACAGAAAGTTGCATGGAAGGAAGGAGAATGGGGAAGAATGAGGAATGGTAAATGCACACATATAACCTAGTTCTTGACCACCTCGTTCTGTTAAACTCAGATGACCAGATAGGAGAAACGGATGAAGCTGGAAGGACAAGAAAATAAGATGAGGGGAAAAGGCTAAAAAGCAGGTGGGAGATGGAGGGGCTGAGAGTGGGAAAGGTGAAGGAAGTAGGAGGGATAACTGAAGCAGATATGAGAAACAGTGGGGCTGGGAAGGGGAGAAATTGAGGGGTGGGGCAGAGCAGAGGAGCCAGAGGGAGGACACAGAGAGCGGAAACCTCTCACCTGCAACCTGGCAGTTGATGGTCACGTTTGCACCCAGGATGGTTTTCACGGTGCTCCCAATATCAACAGTGACAGCAGGCAACTCCTTGTTGACCAGGGTGGCTCTTGATGTCTTTATTAATGGCTTCCCTGTAAGCAGAAGGGATCACGGATTATTAAATAGATAAGGGAAGAAGCAAGATATGGGCACTGCTACTCTTCCTGAAAATAGCGCAAGGAATTGGCACAGTCTGTATTTTGTCTCCTGGCTGTCACTGACAGCCCTCGATTAGGACTCCCATTTCCTTCTTCCCCCATTCTGCAAAATTTAGTATGATGCTAAAGCTGTGGCCTAAACCACTGAGCCTAGGGCTTGCCGATTGGAAGGTTGCCAGTTCGAATCCCTGCGACGGGGTGAGCGCCCGTTGCTCGGTCCCCGCTCCTGCCAACCTAGCAGTTCGAAAGCACATCAAAGTGCAAGTAGATAAATAGGTACTGCTCTGGCGGGAAGGTAAACGGTGTTTCCGTGCGCTCTAGTTTCCATCACGGTGTCCTGTTGCGCCAGAAGCGGCTTAGTCCTGCTGGCCACATGACCCAGAAGCTGTCTGCAGACAAACGTTGGCTCCTTCGACCAGTAAAGCGAGATGAGCTCTGCAACCCCAGAGTCATTTGCGACTGGACTTAACTGTCAGGGGTCCTTTTCCTTTACCTTTTTAAAGAGTCGCAAGCCTTCAGATGTTCTGCTATATCTTTCATCTTACAAATTGTCACTTTCTTCTTCAATTTTCTCTCTCCCTTAAGTCCGGTCACCCTCATTGGTGGGCAGTGTTGCGGCCAGGCCCCGGACCCACAAGTGATCCGACAAATGGCAGGCCGGATTGCTTGGCTGCTGGCTATTGGCCAATGCCATCAGCCCTTAGACAGGGCGTTCCCCTGGCAGAAGGCCCAACCAGCAAGTGGCGATGCTTGGGCTCACTCCCAGGAGTTGTTAAATTGCAGCCTGTTGTGGTTTACCCTTAGACGCACTCCCAGCAGATGGGCTGGAGTGGAATAGCAATGGTTTTACCCAATGCCTATCCCAAACCATTCTCTACTGTAACCAATAAAGTTGTGGCCATATTCAAGCCAAAAACCCAAAATGCTATTGTCCTGTGTGGTTATTCATTTCCCCTAGGGAACTGTGGGGTCATGGGGTCTTGGCATGTAAAACCTTTTAACCTGCTTTGTACAAAGTAGCCCACTCAGACTAGACCCTTCCTCTTTTGGAAGGAATTGCTCCTGATCATGCACAACCTTATGTACTTGATAACTTCATCTCAATGTCATCTCTTTCCCTCACATTCCCCGTCTGACAGCTATGTGCATGGATACAGGTGTGCAAAGGCAGCACTATTTTGGAAACAATTCGAAGCATACAATTGGGAGAGAGGGGAGCATATACACAAATGGAGGATGCATAGAGATAATTTGGGGGGCAGCAAAAGACAAAAAGAAATGAAATGGAATAAAATGGGACCAGTAGCCCCTGGCATGGTAAAACATGCCCCGAGAATCTTGGCAGCTCTTATATGATTGAAAACAATATGGTGGTGTGTAAACTGGAGCATGATAACTACTCATTCACATGTCAAATCCTACCTAAGTCTTTATTCTCTAAGATGAAAAATCTTAGTCAAAAATTATTCTCTAAGTCAAAAATCTTCTTGAACAGGAGAGCAAACTAGACAAATAGAAAGCCAGTTGCAACAATAAACGAAAATGTAACCGAAGCTGATATTTGCTTGACTATTGCCACAATCCTGATGTCTCACGTATCTGTATATACATTCAGGGCTTCCTCCATAAAGTTAAGTTTCATTCTCCTTGTGCCTTTATTTGCATGTCTCTAGGGTAGGGCCCCAGTATATGGAGAAATTAACTTGTGCATCGAAGGGTTAACTGCTGCAAAGTCAGATGAACCACAGAAAACGTTCCATGCTGCTGGGGAGGGAGAGAGGGAAGAGCTCAAAACGCCCCAGCCCAAGTGAGACTCCATCTAGCTTACGTTATCTTCTTGTATTGGGGCCAGCCCACTTCCGAAGGCATTAATGTTTGTGAGAGAGCTTCTCAGTGCTGGCCGGCTGCATGCTTATCTCCCAGAAGTGGGATTGTTCATGGGCCAGCAGAAGACAGAATGGATGCCGTCGTGTGATTCCATGGGCTTGGGCCCAAAACAGGAGCCTACAAGGCCTATGAATTAATCCAGCTATAAATCAACAGTGGTACTAAGAGGAGGAAAGCTGGCTAAGAAAGGATGGGTGGAAGAGGGAGGAGAAGGAGGAAGAATTATGGGTGCTTTAGTTGGCGGCGGCAACCAAAATGGTTGAAATCTGGTTTTGTTCCTGTCCTCCTGCCTCTCCGCAGATCCTGCTGCCGCGAATTAAAATCCATAAACTGCCCTGTCAGCTGAAACGGACTCATGTGGAATAGGCAGCAAGCTAATCCACGTATTTTGAGAGGATGCCATGAAGCCCCGATGCTATGCAGATTCACTTTCAGTAACACTTTTTGTACAGGAGCAGGACTCTAGTGTCCCTGAGACATCAATGTAGAGCAGCATATCCAAGCACAAACATGTTCCATTCAGTCATGGAAAGTTCACTAAGTTCTGATGTTTTACAGGGCGCTCCTAAATCAAGGAGGAGGAAAGAGAGACCTCAAATGGCAATTGGCCTTTTAATTTTTCCTGGTGGTTTCTTCTTCTTCTTCTTTCACGATCTCTTCGTTAGATTAAATGTCTGTCAGCTGCTCAGCCCATAAAAAGTAGCAAACTACTCCAAAAATGGAACCACATTTTCTCTCTGGGCCCTCATGTGCTAAATTAATCAAAGAGGCTGAGTGTTTCATTTAGACTGCACAAAGCTTACCCACTTCCTCTGCAGAAAAGTTCTGGGCTCCACTTTTGAAAGAAAATGTGTGTGGTTTATTTTTCCTCCTTCTTCTTTTGGTTAATTGCATTTTCATTATCTCAAACTTGGTGTCCAGATTTCCAGCAGCTGAGTGACTGGGCACTTTCAACTCCAGCTTGACGGATGAGGCTATTCAGAACCTTCCTTCAAGTAGGTGTTGTCTCTTGAAAATATGACCCAGAGGGCCTTGCATTTGCTAATTTGTTTGCATGAGAAAATGAAATCAAGACATGGAGCATTTTATTAGAAAAATGATTGCTGGTTGCTGAAAACCCAAAGGCATATCTATCTGTTTCATGTATTCCCCTCTCCCGGCTTTTTCGGGAGACAGTGATTGATTAGCCTCCGTTGGATGAAAACTGTGACTTGAATGAAGAGGCTTTCTTCCAAAACTGTATTCTATACTTATAGCCTTTGAAACTTGCCCATCAGGAGCATAACTGGCTGCAAAGGCTCTCTGCAGAATGGATTGTTATGTCCCGCCGCAAAATGCTAAGCCTGAAAACTCCCATGTTAAATCCATTTTTGATACCATTCCATTGTTGATAGGAGAGTTCCATAACAGATGAATTATTCCAGTGTTTTATATTACAGTGAAGTTTTTTTAAAAGAGTCTACATTCTCCTAATTGCATTAGTTTTTCAAGGAGACATAACTGTACTGATTTTCAATGGAAATATTCCAAAAGTAGGCACGAAGCACGCAGAGAGAGAGAGAGAGAGAGAGGAAGGAAGGAAGGAAGGAAGGAAGGAAGGAAGGAAGGAAGGAAGGAAGGAGGGGATGCATTTGGACATAACACAAAACCTGGGTTGGGAAACCTCAGACCGAGGGCCAAAGGCAGCCCTCCAAGTCTCTCTCTATAGCCCTAACCACAGTTTCCATCAAAGAAAACAATAAACTGCTGTTAGTTTACATCGAAGCAGTTGCTTCTGATCCCCTCCTTGCAGCTGGGGAGGCGTCGGGAGCAGGTTTGCTGCATGGAATGTGAACTATGGTTTAGCATTACATCCAAACAAGATAAGCATCATGCTGTATATCAGAGGGAAGGTGACCTTTTTAAAAAGATACCCACACACCTGAAACCTTGTGGTACATCACAAGTCCTCCTTCATGGAGAGCATGTGTTGCGGTGGGGTCTAACAAGACACCCCACTTTTGCTGGGCGGGTACAGATAGCTGGCCACCATTGCGATTGGGCTCCTCTTGTCGTTGGGAGGAATTTGATGTTGCCATTTTGTGATTGACAGCCAAAAAGTATACTGTATATTCCCTGCGCAGCATTGAGCTTCCTCTTTTCGCTGTGCGCATCTGATCACCCGCCCACCCTCCCTATATTTAGGGTTGTTCGTATTGACCTTGCTATGCCTGTCATGGGGTCATGGTACCCAGCTCCATCTTTCTCCCTAAAATGTTTTCCCTTTCTGACTTTCACGGGCGTGCGAATGTCAGTCTGTCCCCGTGCGGGGTCAGATAGCCACAACCAATGCCTAAGAAACCACTCACAATTTTTGTGTTTTAATAAAGTTGTGGCCAAAATTATGCCAAAAACCTTAAACAAAAATTCTGTGTGAATTGTGATTTATTGGGGTGGCTTGGGGACCTCGACACACAATTTACTGAGGCTTTAATGTCACCGAATGCACATGAGTGATAGATAATAACCCTGTCAGAAAGAAAAGCTATTGTATTATCTGCTTACTCGTTTTAGCAATCGTCCTACAACGACTCAGGTTTAGCCATTTATCTATTTTTGGCTTTGTTTATTAATTCTTCTCTGGATTGCAAAGGAATACTGAATTTTCACTGGAGGTGTAATTTTTTGCTGGGTGAAAAAGCATTGCTAAACTATTTCAACTGCTGTTGATCTGAGTAGAAACTTTACAATATCTGCAAGGGCTTTGCACCTCGGAGCCTGGCCTGCTCCACATTTGGGCTTAACTTTTCAAAAACAGAAGAGGAAAAAGGAAGTATTTCTGTGATGACTGCTAGGAACATATTACCTGCTAACGTGACGGCAATGGAAACAGAGTCAGATCCCAACGCATTAGTTGCATTGCAGGTATAGAATCCGACGTCTTCTTCGACAGGCTCCAGAATTTGCAAGGAGTCATCTGGCTGAAGAAGTATCCTGCAGCGACAGACCAATATGTAAGTCTAAGATCCCTTGCCAAGTATGCTATTACTCAGCACTAGCTATTTAAATAAATATATATGCAGAATGACAAGTTACAAGGCCTCATACATTCCAGTTTTGTAGATTCTGTTTAATTAAATAACAAGTTTTTAAATCCAGCAATAACAAACCGCATAAGGCATCTGTAGCCTTCTGTTTTTTAAACTATGCACACATTAACTTTTCAGGTTCTACCTCGATATGACACACTGCTGTGTGCATTGGCTTCCAAAGCAGAGGTGAACGGCGTTGACTTGTTCAAGCCCTACTGCATGTCTCAGTGCCTTGCAGCCTCCCCACCGCAGCTTCACAGCACCCGTTAATTGCAATCTCTAGTACTCCTGTGCAAAGGCATAGTTTTCACAACCCTGTGACCATGTCCCAAGGCAGGCAATGGTCCCCAAGCCCCAGGACCTGGTGACTACCTCCACCTGTGCCGGTCCTCTGCCTAACCATCATTTTGGTCAATACGGTCACCTCAAAGCTCCACAACATTCTTCCATTTCACCTTTCCCCAGAAAACATGCATATATTTGTTGCCGGGCCTCCAAATATCTGAGGTTGCCTTAGCTAAGTTTCCTCCCTTCCCAGTCTGGGATGTTCATATATTCCAAGGCTTCTCCAACTATGTGACTAAATTTGATGCAAGGGGGAGCGAAATATTGGATTAGGGAAATCCTCTTTCAAATGTCATTATCATGTGAATGTTGAAGACTAAGGGACTGCCAATTTTTAAGGAACAAATTCCACTGACTCCAGTGCAAGTAGCATCACGATCTCTCCTGTGGGAACTACTGGAAACAGCCCATTAACAACCTCTTGTTTTTCATAGACAATGCTACTTCGAATACCTATACATTCTTTTGAAAAATTGCTCCCAGAGTAGGACTCCAACATTTGCTGCCACTGTTGGTTGTTCTGAGATGGCAGCCCCACTGGCTGCTTCAACTTCGAGCCTCTTAATATTGTATGAGGCAGGGGCTGCCAACTTTTCTGAGCCCATGAGCATATTTACAAACCAGAAAAACTGTTGTGGGCATCACACACACACACACACACACACACACACACACACACACACACCATCCTATTCTTTTGGCTGCAGAATCAGGCTTCTCCCAAACCTAATATCAGTAGGAGAAGGGTAGGGATGAGACCCTACAGGCATCAGGGCAGGCCTCTGCAGGTGCTGCAGGTGTGCCTAAAGGTGCCACTTTAAGGTAAAAGGTAAAGGACCCATGGGCAGTTAAGTCCAGTCAAAGGCGACTCTGTGGTTGCGGCGCTCATCTTGCTTTCAGGCTGAGGGAGCCGGCTTTTGTCCACAGACAGCTTTCTGGGTCATGTGGGCAACATGACTAAACCGCTTCTGGTGCAACAGAACACCGTGACGGAAACCAGAGCGCATGGAAATGCCATTTACCTTCCCGCCGCGGCGGTACCTATTTATCTACTTGCACTGGTGTGCTTTCAAACTGCTAGGTTGGCAGGATCTGGGACAGAGCAACGGGAGCTCACCCCGTCGTGGGGATTTGAACTGCCAACCTACCAATCGGCAAGCCCAAGAGGCTCAGTGGTTTAGAGCACAGCACCACCCGCATCCCTGGAGCCACTCTGGTGACCTCTGGGTAAAGGAATTAAATCTGAAATCTGGTTGACACTAAAGAAAGGCGCTCGAAGCTAGCCAGAACCTCCCTTCTTTCATCTGATGAAGTAGATTTTTCTCCACCAAAGTTCATGGCACAATATACCTGTTGCTCTTGGTCTGTCACAACTGCACATTTGAATTTTAATTCTGATTCTTTTTTGCTGCTGCAAAATTATCAATCAGATTACTGGATTTCATGCTTTCTGCTTCCAGGGAAATCTTTCTACGTTGCTTTCTTGTCTATCAGCAGAATTCTGCGTACTTGCCAAGAACTGCTGTGTGCTGTAGAGAATTCTGGGGCATGTACTAAAGTGCAAACTCAGCTCACGTAAAACAGGAGGCAAGTCCTACTGTTCCTCACTGTTAACTCTGTATGAACTGAGATTTTGTGCCCCTAGCATGTGGACAGCATTAGAAGGCAGCTTCACACTGCACATGATTATGCCAAACAAACTCTTTCAGGGAAGATTTTCTACCATTTAACACTTTCTCATAGATGAACCTGATAAATTTCTGAGGACCCCCCAGCTTGTAAAACTTTATTGTGTGCAGTTGAGGACACATTGGTAGCAGGTTTCTGGGATGTGTGTGTGATGCCTTCTTTTCTATGGAAAAATGTTTTGTGATTCCTGAGGATATATCCGCTTAGCACCAGGAATGAAGAAGGGTAAAAGCACTGTCCCTGGAAACATTCACAAACTGGAAAGAAACTGGAAGGGAGTGAGATTGTGAGTTGACAGATGGCAGGGAGGAAAAGGGTTAAGAAGCCTCTTCCTGTTCCTTCCTTTTGCCTGAAGAATGTCTTAGGCTGCTTTTCATTTAAAACAGCAACACCACACACTGGGAGAAAAAGGCATGCCATTTCTAGTTTAGCCCTGAATTCTTCATTATCTGATTTGCTGACTATCTGAATTCTGTGCCTGGCACCTATGTGATCCTGCGTAATTGCAAGCCTGTGTAAACAACAGCAATACAGTTTATTCAAACTCGAGAGATCACTGGGATAAACCATACTTTGCAAGTGACAAGCAGACAACTAAGATCCAGGGAGTCTAGTTGACTTTTCCAAGACCACACAAGGAAGCTAGTAGCAGCGATCTCTCATCTTTCACATCCCATGGGCCAATTCCAACGTTAATCTTGCCTACTTGCGTTTCGGAATGGCATAAAAGGAAGCAGCCAGGAAAAGGATGGTAATAATAACAGTGATGCAGATATTTGCAAACTGGGAGATGGGAAGGAGCCTGTGACTCAACTCATACACAGCCCCTTTGCATATTTAGTGCAAGTCTTTCACCGAACTGTTCCAGTAGTGTAAAGACTGGACCTCCAAACATTTTGGGACTTTTCCTGGCCACGTCTGTTAATACTGTTCCAAAGGGAAAGTAGGAAAATGTAACTTCAGAAGAGGGCCCCAGGCTTCTTCCCAAGCAGCTGGGAAAAATCCCCACATCCCACTAACTGGACAAAATCATTATTATGTATTAAAAACATTTGTAGCGTATTACATATCCATCATCTTTAGAAATGATCCTCTGTTCCAGGCTTCTCTAGCAATAGTCTCCTGTTTTAACTTGAGGGAATATCTGGCATTTGCAAAACAGGGGAAGCTTCTACAACAGTTATATATACAAAGCAAAAGCACCCCAATCCCAAGACTACAGAGATCAGGGGGATCCCTTTGAGAGAGGCAAATGCATAAAAAATAGGTGGGGGTGCACTCAGAAACAGACCCTCCAAGTGTCCCTATTTTCCAGAGTTAATCCCACAGAGCCTAGGGCTTGCCAATTGGAAGGCTGGCGGTTCAAATCCCCGCGATGGGGTGAGCTCTCGTTGCTCAGTCCCTGCTCCTGCCCACCTAGCAGTTTGAAAGCATGCCAGTGCAAGTAGATAAATAGGTACCGCTCCGGCGGGAAGGTAAACGGCGTTTCCGTGTGCTGCTCTGGTTCGCCAGAAGCGGCTTAGTCCTGCTGGCCACATGACCTAGAAAAACTGTCTGTGGACAAATGCCTGCTTCCTTGGCCAGTAAAGCGAGATGAGAGCCACAACCCCAGAGTCGTCCGTGACTAGACTTAACGGTCAGGGGTCCCTTTACCTTTACTTTTTTAAATCCCAAATTTACAGAAGCTGGGGAGGCATAGCCAGGATTTATTTTAGGAGGGGGACAGGCTTTATGTTATTGAGGGGGAAGTACCAAGTTATCCGAGGTGCAATTGGTCATTTAGTTAATGTATTTTTGTTTATTTACTTGATTGGGGGCCCCCAGATGCCCCCTTGCCCCCTACGGCTGCGCCCATGCATCCAGGATCTGATTTGCTCCTGCAATGTCCCACTTTCCTTAGGACATCCCTAATTTGATTGGAAAAATGTTGCAGGATATGGAGTTGCCCCCCCCCCCCCAGCCAAGGAGATAAGTAACTCCACAACCTTTAGAAGACATCTGAAGGCATAGGGAAACTTTTTAAATGTTTAATGTTTTATTATGTTTTTATACAGGTTGGAAACTGCCCAGAGTGGCTAGGGAAACCCAGTCAGATGTGCAGGATATAAGTACAGCACAGTCGTACTTTGGTTTTTGAACAGAATGCATTCTGGAAGTCCGTTCGACTTCTGAAACGTTTGGAAACCAAGGCGTGGCTCCCGATTGGCTGCAGGAGAGTCCTGCAGCCAATCGGAAGCTGTGCTGGACGTTCACAAAGTTCTCAAACTGGAACACCTACTTCCGGGTTTGCAACATTCAAGTTCTGAGTTGTTCATGAACTAAGCTGTTCGAAAACCAAGGTATGACTGTAATGAAATTGTCGTCGTCCTTGTTTTAATTGGGAAAGTGTTGGAGGATATGCAAGAACTTAGGGCTGTATGAGATCATGCTTGTGGAGCAGAGGGTAGGAGCCAAGTATAGAGTCTATATCACTCATAGGAGTCGCTGTGGCATGGAGATTTAGGAGATAATATGCCACAGACTTTGTGTTATCAATGGTGCCTCTGTATCATTCATAATCACACATAAATATACACAGGTATGCTAGACTTGGGCCAAAGGGTTTCCAAGCTTGGGCCTCTGAAAATCTATAGGTGGCCCTAACACCTCCCCCCCCCCCCTCTCTCTCTCTCTCTCTCTCTCTCTCCAAAAAAGCTAATACTAGAAACTTCCTCAACCCGTTCTTAAGTTGAATTAATGGGGCGGGGGAACTATAGGCAAGGTTGCTTTTCTCAGAAGAAAATTGCAGCAGCTGTTTTACATAAATCGTTTTGCCAGGATGGTGACAGAAAAAGAAATTGGGGGAGTAACCGAGGCAAAAGAGGATGCGAAAGCTGGAATGAGAAAGCCCATCCGAGTGCAATCAAAGTCTAGTTGCTTACCATGCGCTGATGAGATTTTTTTTTTTGTTTTCCCCTTGAATGAAAACTACTGCCTCATGAACCACAAAGTTAAGGATATTTGATCTCACCCACAGCTCCATGGGTGGCAACACTCTAAAACAAACCAGATTAAGGCCACCCATCAAATACGTTTTTTTTGGGGGGGGGAGGGGGAAGCAAACTAGGGAAGGGCAGCGCACAGACTCTACCTTTAAAACACATTTGAAGCACATTTTACTCCTCAAAGAATTCTCGGCACCCTCATAGAGTAACAATTCCCAGCCACCCTTAATAAACTACAGTGGCCAGAATTCTCTGAGGAGTAAAAATATGCTTCAAATGTATAGTGTGTACGCAGACAAGGTTCTGTCCCACCAAAAGCTATGTTGACCTTCCTACTGCTCTGCAACATGTAGGAGGCAAAAAGGACCTTGCCTTACATATTTAGGAAGGCTTTCGACTTCATCGAAAGAGGCCCGGGGTCTTCTTAAGCAGACCATAAAGAAGAGGGTCATTCCTTCCTCCAGAAAGGGTAGCCTTCAAGATGGCATGTAATCGCTACACGTCTATTTAGAAACCAGCCTCTGCAAAGCTCACACCTGTGTGCACAAAATACCCTTTTAGTACACAGGTAAGCGTTGGCTGGTTCAGCATGCTCATCTGAATAGCACAGCACGGTCATGAACAAGGTCTTGAAAAGGAGTACTCAAATAGTTAGGACTGCTTCACACGTTGCATTTTGAGGTGTACATCTGAGATGCTTTAGGCATACATCTAAAAATGCGCTACTCCAATGGGACAAATGCAACTTCCAACTTGACTGTACTCTTTGTGGTAACCCTCTACAAAAAGAAAAAGAAATGTATGAAATGGTACTATGGATGATAAGTAAAGGTAAAGGGACCCCTGACCATTAGGTCCAGCCCTGGCCGACTCTGGGGTTGCGGCGCTCATCTCGCTTTATTGGCCAAGGGAGCCGGTGTACAGCTTCTGGGTCATGTGGCCAGCATAACTAAGCTGCTTCTGGCGAACCAAAGCAGGGCACGGAAACGCTGTTTACCTTCCCGCCAGAGTGGTACCTATTTATCTACTTGCACTTTGATGTGCTTTTGAACTGCTAGGTTGGCAGGAGCAGGGACCGAGCAATGGGAGCTCACCCCGTCACAGGAATTCGAACCGCCGACCTTCTGATCGGCAAGTCCTAGGCTCTGTAGTTTAACCCACAGTGCCACCCGCATCCCTTACTATGGATGATACCAAGAGGGAAAATACATTATTTATCTAAATTCAAAATCATAGAATTGTAGAGTTAGACGGGACCTCAAGGTCACCAGGTCCAACCCCCTGCGTTGCACGTGTCTCCTCACAGGACTCATTCCACTCTATTGAGAGCACCTCACCCAAGAAGTTGCCAAAACCTGGAACCAACTATTTGCTCCCTAACAACAAAGCACTATACTGGTGCACATATACTGCTCAAGCACATTTACTTGAGCGTGGGATCAAGATACAATTTTCTCTTGCTTGATATCAAGCTTAATCCTTGTGTGGACTTAATGAATATCAATTTATTTTTAAAAGCATGACACACACACAAATACCTATACACCACACCACAGTAAGTTCAAACATAATGTGTGTATTATTATTATTATTAATCACTTTATGGGCACTTTCCCAAAAGGATGTAACCACTGGCTATGCAAATCTGTGCATACAACTCTCTACAGGCCAGAAAGATATTTTTACAGGACAATGTCCAATCAAATATATATACCATAGGCCTATTCTTGATTAAGACTGCATGTGCTTTTCATAACAAATACATTCCTGTTCTTATATTGAGGGTGGGAGAGTCACACACGTTTTGCTTTTAGTGGTAAAAATCAAATGTATCATCTGCCAGGGAAATAACAACAATAATAATGAAGGAAAATGCTGTTTTAAAAAGCAACAATGCTGCAAATGCTAGCAAATTGCAGAAATCGTTGCACTTGGAGAGCTTCTAGCCACAGAAAAGGGAGAGCAGCAAGCAAGCTAATTCTGTATCTAAACCGCAAGCGATGAACTGCACCTTGGATAAATCACAAACTTGCTAGATCCTCGACAGAAACAGCCATTTAAAATTAATTTTAGCTCTGAGAGTTGACTCTTGTGTGCCTTCTCATTTCCTAGGCTGACCCCGGTGACCGGACTCGGATATTTAACCTCGGGCCCATAACTTACGCATAGAGGAAACATGTACTGGCAGCAGATTCTTGGATGGCTGCCTTGTAAATACGTCAACTATTGCAGATGCCTCTGAGCACACTAGCAGGTCTTAAGCTGCTCTCTCGTATGGCCACCCAACCCTGTGCATGCGTAGCGCCACAAATTAACACACAGCTGAACGCAAAGCGAGGATACAAGGCCCCAGATACATGATCAAATATCGCCAGCCGTAAGAAAACGACACAGAAAGGAGTTTTGCTTAAAAAATAAAAACATCCCCCGTTTTCTGCACAAATTAGAAGCTGCCTTGCACTGGGTTATCTCCCAACAACTCAAGCCCCCTTAAAACAATGGAAAGCAAACTTTTTGGCAAGGATGCCACAAGTCAAAGCTAATGCATAAGATGTGCTACTCTGTTGTGCCTGTGTTATATAGCGGACAGGGGGTTGGACTTGGCCTGGAAGAAACTTTAGCAATTGTAAATGATGGGGCCGTATCTTTTACCACATGTGAAACTTTCCCATATATAGCTGTAGCTGCTGTTAATAATGACTGCTCACTTCACCGGAGCCAATTTAACCCAAGCCTAAAATGGTATTATTTTTCACTTGGGTGTGTAAATAATCATCACTATATGCTGATCATTCAGAGAACTCGGAGGAATTTATTACAGATGGGTGTTTGACAGTTCAGGCTACAGGTTTTATTGCCCATGAAGAGTTCGGAAATGAAGAAGTAGCGTTCTTGGTGCAGCAATTCTCTCCCTGCCAACATAGGAGACGGAATATGTCTTGATTGAAAGCTCCCCCCCCCCGTGTTCTTGACAACCCCCTAAGCCCTTCGAACAATTAAACAATTCCTTTTCGCTGTGCATCATCAATCTTGCTAAAAATCTTGCTAAAAAGTTTCTATGCTAATTATGTTTCAAACTACATTTTTAAATAAAAAATAAAAATCAGCCAGAGGCAGGCTATCAGAAAGAAGGGAGGTGGCGTCAGGGTGCTTTTTTAAAAAAATTGGGTTCTGAGTTGCTCTTTATTAAACAAAGTTCTGTGTTCCCCATTTACTGTACTCGGAAATCTATTTTTAAAAAGGCTGTAATTTCCCCTGCTTTTGGCCAAAGTGGATGGAATTTACAGTCACAAGAGTCCCTCCAGAATATATTAAACCTGCTAAGTAGTAGGTATTTCATGCAGGGAATCTTTAAAGTTAAATTCATATTAACAGTCTATAACTTTTTTCATTTTCTGCCAGAATTTGCAGGACTGGCTACTTCCATCTGAGTGAAGTGTGTCAAATTTTAGAATTTATAGCTGCAGAATGATAGCTGCAGTGGGTTTTTGTTTTTTTGCAAGGGCAGAATTTACTGTTCTGGGATGAGTGCTGTAGGAATCATAGAGGAGGCATGAAACAAAGAACATGGATCCTCAGGAAATATTGTGGTGGCAGAAATGTAACCCCTCCCAGAAATGACCCTGTTACCCCAAGGGGTGGGGGTAGGCTTCTAGCTCCCCAGGTTTTCTTGCCCTACAGTGGGAATCTCCCCACTGATCTCTCCATAGGGGAAGGTATTGATCCATGCACTGAATAACAAAGACAGGTTTTAATCAGTGGTTGTCACATGGACAGTACCACTCCACACTGTGTGTGCATGCTTGCAAAATGTGCCCCCAGAACAGGAAGTGTGAAAATCAAAGGATAAATACTAAAACAGAAAAGTGCATAGCTTAATCCTTGGGAAGGTAAAATCAACAGAATTTGTTACCTTTTGCTGAACTGCACAACCTCTCCATTCTTTGCCCAGCTAATGGTGGGCTTTGGGTTCCCAACCGCCTCGCAGTGAAGAAGCACACTTAGCGTCCCGCTAGCTAAAACGACAGTATGTCCGAGATGGGTGACCACTTCGGAGGCGGAGAGCTGTTGGGCTGCAGATATCTTCTTGAGAATGGCAGGCTTTCTCTGAGGCCCCCACGAGCCATTTGTCAGCTCTGGTGATGAGGACAAGTGGGCTTCAGCCGAAGACGTTCTCAAGGAGCTGGTGAACTCGGAAAAATACTTGCTGAACGGGACCTCCACCGAAGCAGAACTGACCCTGCTCCCTTGCGTTTTGAAAAGGGACTCCTGATGTTCCAAATGGCTTTTGAAAATTTCGTGGGCCAACTGCGCAACCAGCTGCTTGCTATAGATATCCTGAACTTCCTCTGGCTGTTGAGACAAGTTTCTCAGGATGTCGTCCAAACGATCCTGGTTGGCGACCATGGTGAAAGGAAGGGTGTACTCCTGGCCTTGATCTTCCTCGGAAGAGATGTTTCTCTCCGCAGAGTCCTGAGCTTCCCATGGCTCTGGGTGGTCGCGAGGCCAGCCTCTGTACTCCAAAAGCCTGGAGACAATATCGTCGTACCGGCTGCTAGGGTCGGTAAGAAGCCCCCGTTTCTCAGTTTTGCTCCCGTTGAAGAGGATTCCGTTCTGATGCTTCTCCTGGGCGTGCAAAGCTTCGTTCAAGCTGGCCTTCCTCGTGGCTTCTTCTTCTTTCATCATCCCAAGTGACAAGGCGGCCATGCGCTTCTTGTGGCCTCCTATGAGCTTAATCACAAAATGCTCCCGAGCCAGCCCTGCTGTGCAGGTGTAAGTCCCCGTATCGGAGGGCTTCAACCGATGAATTTTCATATATCCATACGGAGCAATAGTCACGTGAGCCGAGCTGATGAGCCGCTTGCCATCTTTCTCCCATGTGATCATTGGCTTCCGGAACCTTCTCACGGGGCACCTGAGGATGACGGAGGTTTTGGGGAGAAGGTAGGCGTACCCGCCAACAACGAAGTGCAGCTTTCTCTGTTTCCTTGTTTGGATGAAGACTTTCTTTTGAGCCATGATCAGAGGGGTTTGCTTGTGAGACGGCCTCTGGTGTCCTGAAATGTAATTAATAATGTTTGGAAATGGAACCACATCATCTCTCCATTCTCAGCCTAGCAAGTTCGGGTGGAAACTAGAATTGGGTTATTCCCTCTCTCCCATTTTGTTCCAGTTCATCTGTGATATGCTGTGATCAGATTGCGCACTTCCTGTTCTACTTCCACAACATCGGCTGCTGCTGTGGCAGGAGGCAGGGAGGGCCAAAAAGAGCATGACATGATAAAGGTAAAGGACTGTTAAGTCCAGTCAAAGGCGACTATGGGGTTGCGGTGCTCATCTAACTTTCAGGCCAAAGGAGCCAGAGTTTGTCCACAGATAGCTTTTCAGGTCATGTGGCCAGCATGACTAAGCCACTTCTGGTGAAACCAGAGCAGTGCACAGAAATGCCATTTACCTTCCAGTTGAAGTGGTACCTACTTATCAACTTGCACTGGTGTGCTTTCGAACTGCTAGGTTGGCAGGAGCTGGGACAGAGCTACAGTAGCTCAAATGACATATCATGGGGTAATACACTATATCAGGCATCCCCAAACTTGGCCCGCCAGCTGTTTTGGGACTATAATTCCCATCATCCCTGACCACCAGTCCTGTTAGCTGGGAATGATGGGAGCTGTAGTCCCAAAACAGCTGGAGAGCCAGGTTTGGGGATTCCTGCATGGGGCACTACACTCTAATCTAGGAGAGAGGAAGGAAAATCAGCACGAGATATCATTTTCAGTAGCACCTCAGTGTTGTCCAGAAATGTCGTTTGCACCTCATCAAACAAAATAAACAGCTTCTTTTTGGCACTGGCTGTTATTTTAGCTATTATGATTTACAGCAAATAGGTGGGTAGCAGCAGCAGCCCCTCCCCCAAATCAGAAAACAGCAATGCACATCCCGTTGCTGAAGATCTTTCCGTGAAGGAGCCCATCTAATGAATACAAGGAAGGTGCGAAAGAAAAAGGGGAACTCCCCTTGTTAAATGTTCATCGTTTCAGCCCTGTGAGGCCCCACAGCTGAGAGCAGCAAGGAGGAATAAATGCAGTGGAGTCTCGAGGGCGTAATGTGAAGCAGAACAAATCTAGTTTGAGCGGGTTGAAAACCCCACGGTGGATAATATTAGACTTCATTAGTTATGTGGGTCCCTGCAGTTCAGATCTCTGTGCCAGACAACTGAAAAGAATATGAGGACTGGGTCATGGATTTTGAAAATAATGTTACATTTTGCACTTAGAAATCAAATCCCAATGTAGCATTTATGAATGGCCCATCCATGTATAAATCACAGCTGTTGCAAACTTATACAAACAAGGCCCCCAATTCTTTCCTTCTCACTGTACTTTTCCATTTTTCAGGCAAAAGTTATGATACATGAGTAGCGTACTAATCTTAAATGACATTATACTAAACACACAGGATGACACCCACCATTTCCTGATTCCCTCCTCCCATATTTTTTTGAGGGGGGCAAGGGATGAGGGTACAAGGGATGGGTTGAACAGTTCTGCCAATGAGGGACGCTGTTAAACATCACCCATAAACCCCTGGAACGCTGAACTCGATTGTTATTGTTTGGAAAGGGACCCCCACCCTTCTATATCTTCTTCACAGAAAATAAACAAGCCCTGGGAATTGAATGCAACTGCAATGTTATGAAACTTTTATCATTTTGAAAACATGGACTCCATTTGCCCCAAAGTGATTAGGGGGCCTTTTCTCGCTGAATCAAACCCCGAGACAGGGTTTCAACCAAATGTCAGGGATGGTGAGAGCTATAGTCCAGCAATAGCCACAGTAAGGTCTCTCTCTTTTTTTTTGTCCATAATTCACCCATGTCTATATTTGCAGACTCCCAGGGTAGACCATGGACTGTGTCATAAGCCACCTTGCCATTGATTCAGATTTTTGTGTGTGCATCAACTAGTCATGAAGGCCTTTTCGCAACTTGTTGTCTGATTTTTAAGGAACACAGGCAAACTATTATGGGAAAGTCTTATGAATGGGATCTAGAGGGCAAATAATTCACTGTGCCCCTGCTGAACTTCCAGGTGCTTTGCAGTAAATTGTTACTGAGTAAAGGGCTCTACAGGACGCGGGTGGCACTGTGGGTTAAACCACAGAGCCTAGGGCTTGCCGATCAGAAGGTGGGCGGTTCGAATCCCCGCGACGGGGTGAGCTCCCTTTGCTCGGTCCTTGCTCCTGCCAACCTAGAAGTTCGAAAGCACGTCAAAGTGCAAGTAGATAAATAGGTACTGCTCCGGTGGGAAGGTAAACGGCGTTTCTGTGTGCTGCTCTGGCTTGCCAGAAGAGGCTTAGTCATGCTGGCCACATGACCCAGAAGCTGTACACCGGCTCCCTCGGCAACCCCAGAGTCGGTCACAACTGGACCTAATGGTCAGGGGTCCCTTTACCCTTTACCTTAAAGGGCTCTACAAACTCCTGTTTGGTCACGGAGATGCCACAAACCCTCAGAATTCCCATTCGCCCCAGTTGCTTTTCTATACTCACTTGCACAGGTTGCTACTGCACATGGCCTGACCAACGATGAGAATGGCAAGGGTGGGCACAGCGATGAATTGATGATGGCAGAAAGCCCGGTGTTTAGCATTTTCCTGCAAATAGCATTTCGCTTCTGGGTTCCCTCACCACAGCTCACAGAACACTAGGCAGAAACAGGAACTGATTAGGAAGGTCACATGTTAAAAGACAAAGAGGTGCAGAGAAAAGGGCCGGAGGCAGCTGGGTGCATGGACTGTAATCTCTTCCCGTGACCACTATGCTTTAAAATATTAGGGTGCATTACTCTGTACAGAAGGGAACTCCTCTTTGCAGATTTTTGTGGACTCGGTAATGCTCATACATGTAAGGTTTTCACAATATCCACAAAACATCAACCTTGTGATAATGGTGTTCTCTGTCTCCACCCACCACTTTAATCCAGATGCACTGTTCATGGTTTTGGTTGTTTGTTTTAATTGGTGAAATATACTTGAAGTCGCGTAGTGATTTCATGCTCTTTATTGCAGCTCGTAAACAGTGAATTAATTTCCCCCAAACCTCAGGCTTTATATACATTATTTACACAATGGGTCCTGTGTGATTGGCTGACTCTGCTTCCCTCCTGGAGCCTGATTGGGCTGTTCCTGCAGGCCAATCCGGTTGTTGCATTCTAGGATTCTACCTGCCTATTGTTCTAGGATCCAAGATCAGTACATAACAATTGGATTTTTCATGGAAGCATAGCTGTCAACTTACAGATTTGAAAATAAGGGACCAGCAGCCTCGAAAATAAGGGATCAGCAGCCCAAATAAGGGATTTTCCCAGCACAGGTATTTTCAACTTTTGAGCCCCTCTGAGCCAAAGGCAGAAAGCTCAGCCAGCAGCCAAACGAAGCCTCAAGCAGTGGTTCCCACAGCGCAGCAACCCGGCAAAGGGGATGCAGCAAAGAAAACCACCATCACCTTTCCGCTGGGAAGCGCTGAGCAAAGGCGAGTCCCCGGGCAATGCGGCCGATTTGATTGGCACAAGGCATGCAAGCTCCACCCCCCAGTCATTCTTAGACTCCTTATTGTGTGAGCAACGCAGCCAAGCAACACAGTTGGAGCCTCCCTCCTCCCTGGCTGGCAGGGAGGGAGGGAGGTAGAGGAGCTGCTTCCTTTGAAACCCAGGAAATTTAAGGGACATCATCAATAAGGGACAGCAGGGGGACACAGCGCTGGGATAAGGGAGTTTCCCGCCAAATAAGGGACGGTTGACAGCTATGCATGGAAGCCATAAACGCGGGTAAAATGGGGAAATAATATGGGAAGACATCGTGTGGCTATTGTTCAAACCATGCATGCTATGTGGAAGCATGCATGGTCGCGACTGCCTTCCTGCAGCCGTCTGAACATGGGAAGTCCTACCCATGCCAGCATAAGAAGACAGATTCCCATTCCTTCGCTTCTCACCATCCTGTCTTCAGGAAAAGTTAGGTACTCCAGCAGGCAGGCTACGGAATACACAGGATCGCTTTGGTGTAACTCATATGCAGGCAGCTTAACAGGCCTGAACTCTTGCCAACATCTGCAAAGAACTCCAATGCTGCCGCTTATGTTTTTTGCTTGCGGTGCTGTTCCTGGAAGCGGCTGATGACTAACATGGCAACAGCGAGTGGGAGGGAGGGAGGGAGAAGCAGACATGATGCTCACATGGACCCCAGTTCAGATTCAGCCTTGCACAAGGCAGGGTGGGCATGTGGCAAGTAAGGCACGGGTATTAATTACCAAAAGCTGTGGCCCCAGATAACAAAGAGCTATCTAAATCGTAAGACAGATGGAAGGGCCCATCTTATCTCCAATGAAGGACCTGCATTCTTGAGCAAAGGTGCTCTCCTTCCTTTGGGCCCTGTGCACATGGTTATAGGTGCAGTATTATAAACTCTATGTGCAGATCCAGTAGCAGCTGCAAGTATCTGGGTCCAGGTTTGCTCTGCTTGCCCTTGCTGTGTGCACACCACATAAATAAATGGCTCTTGTTGAATCAGGGCTTTAAAATATAACTTTCAAATACTCGTGCAAGGATGGTTATAGGTGTAAAAAACGGGGTGGGGAGAGACACGCCAAAACGTTCTCTGGTGTAGAAGAAAACAGCCCCCTTTTGAAAAATAATATAAATGCTGTTATGCAGAAAGTTGTGTAGGTTTTTACGTACATTTTGATGAGCAAAATGACTGCCTGAGGAGGGGGGTAGAATGCCTGCTTTAGCCCCATAATGGGTGCATGTCCTAGCAGCTGATTGCATTATACAATCTATTTATTTGGCAGGATAGATCATTATCAATTAGTTAAGCTTCCTCTACAACACACACGCACACAAACACATCCTGGCACGACGGGTTTCTTTCATCGACCAAGCTATTAACTTTCTCGTTGAGTGAAAGAGGGGTTGGCAATGGCGAGGAGAAGAACACCTACTTGGTTTTAGGATTAAGCAATATGCTTTTATATATGTTGGAAGCCGCCTAGAGTGGCTGGGGCAACCCAGGCAGATGGGCGGGTTGCAAATATTATTATTTTTAAATTATTATTATTATTATTATTATTAGGTGCTCCAGACATCCCTTACCTGAAAGCCTCTCTCTCTGTGCAATCACTCGATAATGTCAAACCCAAAGTGCACATGTATTCGGTCGTGGATCATTAAACAAGACTAGAGCAGTGCTTTACGCAAATGCTCTCCTACAAAGTGTTTATTGAAGTTGGCAAGGGCCTTTTTGCAGCCTGAGTATTCTATATTACGAGCCTTGTCAGGTGGTTCCTTAGAGAGATAAGGCTGTGTACACATGTTCGTTTCTTCTGCATCTGCTGGTCTAGGAAGCCAGGCACTCATGGTATTCGCCACCACCCGTATCTAGCCTACATTTTCAAATGAAATACTGCATTTTGATTCATTCCCCTCAAACCAGCTTTGATCAGAATGGAAAAAAGGACTTCTCTGCATTTAAACTGGTAATGTGTACGCAGCCTAAGAAAGGACAGAAAAGTCTTCCTCTGCGGTGTTACAGGGGAGGTGCTGGTTAGGCCCTCTCCAAAGTGTGCTCTAAGTTTGCACAGCATAACTGTGCGGCCCACAAAGCTTTTCTATAATGGATCCCATTCCCTGAAACATGCTCTGAACCCTCCTGCAGCACACACAAGTGTTCTGCTGCAGACAAGGCAATGCGGAAAGGCAGCTGTAGCAAACTTCATTCCAGTTGTTGCTCTTGTCTCCTCTAGCTGCCCACAGTGCACCTGGTTCCGATGAAAGGCAGACCCCATAATAATAATAATAATAATAATAATAATAATAATAATAATAATAATTTATTATTTATACCCTGCCCATCTGGCTGGGTTTCCCCAGCCACTCTGGACGGCTTCCAACAGAACAGTAAAATACAATAACCTAGTAAACATTAAAAGCTTCCCTACACAGGGCTGCCTTCAGATGTCTTCGAAAAGTTTAGTAGTTGTTTTTCTCTTTGACATCTGGTGGGAGGGTGTTTCACAGGGCGGGTGCCACCACCAAGAATGCCCTCTGCCTGGTTCCCTGTAACTTGGCTCCTCGCAGGGTATGGAACCGCAAGAAGGCCCTCAGCGCTGGACCTCAGTGTCCAGGCAGAACGATGGAGGTGGAGACGCTCCTTCAGGTATACTGGATCAAGGCTGGTTTTGCATAAGTATAGAGCCAATGAACTAGCAACCAACGAATCTGTACCTCTGTGGAAATAACATGAGCACCAGGAACAAACTATCACTCACTCACTCACTCACTCCCTCGCCTGCCCCCAAACCCACCTAGAATGCACATGGTGAAATTCTGAATTTACAAGCCATCATCTCCAACTCTTATTATGGAGGTTTTGCAGAGATGTTCCAAATGAAAATGTCAAAATAGAGCATCCCTTCAGCAAAGCTTGAGGGTGAAACACTGTGGTCTCTACCACCAGCCAGGTGTAATAGGGCTACTAGGAGAATACACCTCACAACTTTCAGGAAGAACATCATGGGAAAAGGGAGACCTATCTGACCCCATCCATTCAGGCTGGTCACTGAGGGCAAATGGTGCACTGCCAACCAACCAACCTCAGCCTGCCTTTGGTCAGCCCCAACCTACCTGCTTTTCTCCTTACAACCTGCCGAGAGCGTGGCACTGCCAGTCAGCTCCCTTCTCCTTAGTTTCAGTGTTGCCCTTGCAGAACTCATCAGGGAAGAGGATGGGGACAAAACTAGATGTAAGAAGCTGGCTGGATGAGTGAGAGTGGTGGGAGCCAACTGCCCAAGAGCCCCACAGGGAGGACACAGAAAAAGACGACTTCAAACCTGGTGGCCAGCGGGGGTGGAGATGGAGGCTGGGCACCCACAGAATATTTTTTTTCTGTGGGTGCCTGTGCCCCCTGGACCCCCTGAAGTTGGTGTCCCTGTGGAGGAGCAAGTGCCATTGTTCAACTACGCAATGCATTTTTCTTATCCATCCTGAATCTTCCAGCATTCTGCTTCATTAGATGCCCATGACTTCCTGTGCTATCCTGCCTAGAGCTGATGGTAATAATAATAATAATAATAATAATAATAATAATAATAATAATAATATTTATACCCCACCCATCTGGCTGGGCTTCCCCAGCCACTCTGGGAGGCTTCCAACAGAATATTAAAATACTGTAATACATCAAACATTAAAAGCTTCCCTAAAGAAGGCTGCCTTCAGATGTCTTCTAAAAGTCTGGTAGTTGTTGTTCTCTTTTACATCTGGTGGAAAGGCATTCCACAGGGCAGGTGCCACTACCGAGAAGGCCCTCTGCCTGGTTCCCTGTAACTTGGCTTCTCGCAATGAGGGAACCGCCAGAAGGCCCTCGGCGCTGGACCTCAGTGTCTGGGTAGAAGGATGGGAGTGGCGACGCTCCTTCAGATATACTGGTATTCACAGTCCCAAACATCTGGAGGGTACCACATTGGCTACCCAATGCTAGAGACACCCAAGGCTGCGGTTTGTTTGTTTTTGTTTTCTACTGCTACCTCATACCTGCGTCCAGTCACTCAGAAGCCACTCAGGGGGACAGTCCTCATTTTGGCAGGCTTGTTGGGAGGCGGGCCTCAAAGTGGAGCAGAATGTTTCTGGAAGCTCCAGGAAACTCCCATCGGCCATGCGCTGCTTGCAGAGCACTTCCCGCTTCTCAAGGCCACCCCCGCACGTCTGTGAACACTGGAGGACAACAGAAGCGGCAGAGGCCTCAGAGCCTGCTGACATTTGCAGCAACTGCCATGCGTCAGGTTGCCTGAATCACAACTGACGTGAATGGGAGCAACCTGACTGCATGTGAGATGGCAGCCATTACATACAGCCTACTTGTGAGAAGAGTGTAAGTTAAACAAACAGCAGAAGCGGAGCCGTCCTTTGGTGCTCTCTTTGCTCAGAAAACCCTCTGTTCAACACCAGGCCCAACCTAACTCCACAGTCTAATCCACCACCCCCACCAAATTTTAATTCATGGGAAAGCTACCTGGGTCTTCAATCCGCAGCTCCCTATATAATTGGTTTGCAAGGTTAATATAATAAACTACTAAACCACATAGTCCTTTATTTTTATGACTCTTGGTGACTGCTGTGAGCACTGCTTCCAAAAATAAAAGGGGAGGGTTATTGGAGTCAATGTAAGTATGTTAGATTAATTTCTAATAAACCACATCTCCCTCCCTCTTTAAGCTAAATCTTCTCCTGCATACATTCATGCAGGTCAGGAACTAGATTATAAACTTGTATAGAGATTCACTGGACCCAATGAGGCCAGTGAGGCCCTGCTTCTAGCATTTCTTTTTATGCACAAACCACCAGGTTAAAGAACATGGTGCCCATGTTGTGGTCTGCAACTTCCACCATACTGGCTAGGGCTGATGGGAGTTGGAGTCCAAAATCTAAGGTACCATGTTGGGTTCCCTAAAGTAAGTTGAAACTGGTTCCATACTCTCCTGGTATGTCCCACAGAGGACCTTACGGTCTTCAAACAAAAACATCTTGGAGGTCCCAGGCCACAGAGAGGTTAGGCTGGCTTCAACCAGAGCCAGGGCTTTTTCGGCTGTGGCTCCGATCTGGTGGAACACTCTGTCACAAGAGACTAGGGCTCTGCGGGACTTGACATCTTTCCACAGGGCCTGCAAGACAGAGCTGTTCCACCAGGCCTTTGGCCAGGGCACAGCCTGACCCCCTTCTTTGGCAATCCTCACAGAACTCTAGCCCAATGGTTGCCATTAATCTGATTTGAATTGATTTTACAATGAAATGATTTTAGAATGTTGTATCATTTTAATGTTGTTAGCCGCTCTGAGCCCGGCTTCGGCTGGGGAGGGCGGGATATTAATAATAATAATAATAATAATAATAATAATAATAATAATAATAATAATTATTCTATTTGCACCTGTCAGTTGGCTAATACCAATTAGTGTCTTGTATGTTAATCCTTGGGAAGACTTATCACATTCATATTTCCTCTGATAAAAAACTTCCTACAATCTTGGTTTCACATGTTATTATCCCTTTTGGTTCCCAATTAAAGAGCGTTAGATCAAGCGAGTGAGAGAACTACTCAATGGAGTCCGTTCACATATTCAACTGCAAGGTTAGCAAGCAGTGAGAAATAAAAGGGATGTCTAAGCCTGTACTTGTGAACCAGCTCTATGTCCCACATATGACAATGTGCAGAATGAACCGTGAGTTGGAAGGCAATGAAAACAGGCGTGAAGGAGAAGTCGCGTTGTGTGCTTGTCCCTACAGTCCCTTTGACATTATAGCTAAACCATTTACAAAATGTCTGACGAGGGCTGACATGATATGGGAGATAGACCTACCCACAACAACAGGCTCTTTCTGATGCTTTAGGATGCTAAAGTCTCCCATAAAGGTGTTTTAATGCACAGGTGTGTGTGCATAGGTACTTCGCTATCCAATCTACCAGACAAAACACACATACAACACACAAAGAGGTTCTGCTTTGTGAAACACAAAAGGAGCTTTCAAATTATTTGGGGCTAGTTTTTAGAATTATTCGCTGAGTAGTACCTAGAGCAGTAAAGGGAGGCACACCGATGAGATTTCTTTTCTTTCTTTGCCCTTGCATTATTATGAATTGCAGCTGCATTATTTATATTGTTGTAGCTATTATTAATGTATTTTTTACACATTTATTTATCCCCTTTTTCTGCTCCCCTGTACTGTTTGTATCTGTAGCATATGTATTAACTAGAATTACCGGGTGGGTGCATCAATATGTTTGGGTATGTGAGGAGGGGTAATGGGAGGGAGAAATGAAGGAGGCGGCTGTCGACTGCAGCATAATTTTGTGAAAAAGAAAACCTCAACAAACTACAGTGGAACCTTGGTTCTCAAACGTAATCCATTACTGGAGTCCGTTCGACTCCTGAAACAGTTCAGGAACCAAGGCATGGCTTCCAATTGGCTGCAGGAGCTTCCTGCAGCCAATCAGAAGCCGTGCTGGTCGCTTGGCTTCCAAAGAACGTTCAAAAACCGGAACAATCACTTCCAGTTTTCGATCATTCAGGAGACGGAACGTTTGGCTCCCAAGGCGTTCAGGAGCCGAGGTTCCACTGTATTCGCAACAGCGAAAGGTAAATAAACACCCAACAGCTTTACAACTTTAAACTTTTGTAAGCAAAGCGACTAAAAAACAGTGACAGTAACAACATATTGTATACAGCAGGGCGAGAGCCTTGCTACTGAAATGCTTCATTATGTGGACTGTCATTCACAGAGCACTAATTCACCAGTTGTCTGAAATGTGCCGAAATTAACAGCGATTATAACTCCCTTCTGTGGACAAGTTAATATCTGGTAAGCAGTTATTTTCTACACTCGCTCTTGGAATTGTTCACTTGCATTGTTAGGCAGTGAGACCAAAACAGATGCAGAAGGAAAAAGGAATCATGCTTTCCAAAACTTTAATGGTTGCTGTTGGATCCTAAAGCATTCTAATTTGCTGCATTCAGCAAGGTCCCCCCCCCCACTTCTTCCCAAAATACTGGGAGAAACAGTTTTGAAGGGGCAGGAGAGGGGAAAGAAGCCTTTAAAAATGTTCTGGGACATATCAGCCCAAGGAACTTTAATAGATATTCTGAAAAGTGAGCCATGGTTTGTTCTATTAAAAGTCCCTTTCCTTCAGCAATAAAGTGAAGATAGAAAAAGATTTATTGATGCAACATTTTGCAGCCACTTTCTGCAAAAGAGATGTTTACCGGGGCTTATAAAAATGAATTCTGATACCATTTTCTTTGGGGTGGGAGGCAAGGAGAGGAGATAACCCCTCAAAACAAGGTAAACACCCTCACAGCTTTATCCCAAATATGGAACATTTTAAAAATAAAGACTTGAATTTATAAGGATGTATTTTTAATCACTCGAAATGTTAAACATGCTGATGGTTATCTCAGGAGTTCTTCTGCCAAGAACATTAAAGCTTTATTAAATAAATAAATAAAGATCTAATTTGGACCATCTTTCCTTATGAGAACTCAAAAGCCGCAGCGAAGAAGAGTGGTAACGCTTGTAGCTAAAATATTGTATTCATGTAAAAAGCTGCAGTAGATACAATGAGCTTCCCAGAGTGAGGTTTACCCCATGTCAGTGGGGCAGCCAAAGAGGGTGTCTATGGGGGCAGTGGGCTTGCCTCAAAATCAAAGCAGAAATGAGAGACTGTGTTGATCAGGGGTCAGCAACCTTTTTCAGCCATGGGCCGGTTCACCGTCCCTCAGACCATATGGTGGGCCAGACTATATTTTGAAAAAAAATAATGAATTCCTATGCCCCACAAATAACCCAGAGATGCATTTTAAATAAAAGCACACCTTCTACTCATGTAGAAACTGTTAGAATTCCTGCTCCATGATTGCAGTCATGGGATTGTTGTCTTTCACATGACAGTGTATATTTTGACTCCACAAAGCACGAAGTGACGGAGACAGGATGTTTGTGTTATTGTGTTCCGTGAAGTGGGACTATTGTCCTGTTTTTCCCCTCTTTGCTGACTGATGCTAGAGAGGGAGGGGTGCCACGTTGCAGTGCTCCGTGTGTGTTTATATGTAAATAAAGTAGATTAGCCCAAATGCTGAGTTGCTGAGGTCTATCACGCATGATGCACAAACTCTGTGGATCCCAAGTGTGCCAGTGCTGGTTGCCATTGGTCGCTGTGATGTTCGGGCTGAAGAAAGCTTTTGAAGCTCCCAAATGAAAGACCGGGAGGGAGAGAACATGCCAGTCGGGCATGTGTCTCTGGCAGGGTCCTACTTGAGTGTAGGCCGAGCTCCTGACAAAAACACCAGGCAGGCTCCACAAATAACCCAGAGATGCATTTTAAATAAAAGGACACATTCTACTGATGTAAAAACACGCTGACCATCCGTGCGCCAGATTGAGAAGGCGATTGGGCCGCATCCGGCCCATGGACCTTAGTTTGCCTACCCCTGGTGTTGATCTTTGATGGGGTTCAGAATTTGCATCTTCCCTGTTTGTTGCGCAAGTGGAGGAAATGTCATGCCTTGGTTCACTGAAAGACATTACTTACCTGTTGCCACTCCGAGAGGTACCAGGACGGGGGGCAGTCGAAACGATTGCAGGCTTGCACCTGGATGGGCTGGGGCTTGTGGCACAGCCCATCTGCCAAGATCACCGTCTCATTGGTTTCTCGCGAGAGGAGGTGAGAGCAGAAGACGTCTCGGGTCTGCAGTCCTACGCCGCAGGTGAGGCTACAGGAGCTCCACTGCCCCGTCTCCCACCTGAGGGGGAAAAGCCGAGAAGAGGAAACCGCTGCATCAAAACAAGTTTCCCAAACCTCCTACCAATCTGTCTGCCTTTTCTTTTCGCTCTGCGTGAGAAACTCTGGAATGGATCCAGCCTACAATCCTATACACCAGGAGTGGGGCATCTTTATAAGAGGCTGTGTTCCCTTCTGGGCACCTCTGCCCCTGGTGGGCAAGGCCAGAGTCAAAAAAGAAATGGTCACAACTCTGACCTAGATCCAGTCATGCAGAAGTTTTTACACAAACCCAGGATGGCCACTTACAGAGGCAAACACAAAAAGGAGTCTACTAGTTATTTGAGAAAGGCTGTGGAATCTGGGAAGGTGGTACATGTGCAGCTCCCCAGGGGATGGTATTACTGTGCCATTGGACTGGGAGTCTTCATAAGAGAGATGCTCCAGAGGAAGAACTGTGAGGGAAGAGAGACTTTCTGTTCATCATTGGCTCCCTACATTGGCTCCCAGTACGTTTCCAAGCACAATGACCGCTCCACGCTTAAAACGGGGGGCGCCCTTTGCGTGGACGCGCGCAGCCCCTAGATCTGGAGCGGCTCCAACAGCAATAGGCTTGGTTTGCCTTCCCTCAGGTGGGATACCTGGAGGTCTCCGCCTACCTCAGTCAGTTGTCCAATCCCACCTGGGGGAAGCGTTGCCAAGGAGACCAGGCCAGGTAGGGGAGGGATTACCTGCCCACACAATAGAGGGAGGATCTTACCTGGGAATCCTCACTTGGCTCCAGAGCTTCTCCCACCCTACCCACCCTCAGTTAATGTCTTCTTTTGCAGGTTAACTTTTCTTCATAGGTTTTGCAGGTTAACTTTTCTTCACAGGTATGCGGGCGCTGCTACGTTAAGGTCGCTGTTAAAGGGCCGGAAAGGAATTTCCCTGCATTGGCAGGTTTCGCCTTTCCCATAGCAAAACGTCACATCTTTGGCGGTATCAGGCCTTGGGCGGAATCCTTTAGTCCATCTTCCTCTTTGCGGCGGCGATACCAGGGTTCCCCGTTAAAGGAGTTTCTGAAGGGAGGCTTTGACCGTACGCCGAAAGGTCGTCATTGTTCTCCCCTGCGGCGGCGGCGTAACCGGGGCGGCTATCTCTGCTTGAACATATGTTCTCCAGAGCCGGCCCATCTCCCCCCCCCCCACACTGGATAACCCTGATGCTCCCTAGGTCCCCGGCTGGGGACTGGGGAGGGAGAACGCCCAATGCCTGAGCCAAGGTCTACCCACATTTGAAAGTTAATAAAGTTGTGGCCAATTTAATCCCATAGCACGTTGTCATGAGTCGTTATTTCACATGATGGGGGGACCGCGTGGGATCTGGGGACTCCACCTGTCCACGCAATTCAAAGTGTTGGTGCTGACCTTTAAAGCCCTAAACGGCCTCAGTCCAATATACCTGAAGGAGCATCTCCACCCCCATCTTTCAGCCCAGACACTGAGGTCCAGCGCAGAGGGCCTTCTGATGGTTCCCTCCATGCGAGAAGTGAGGTTACAGGGAAGCAGGCAGAGGGACTTCTTGGTGGTGGCGCCCGCCCTGTGGAACGCCCTCCCATCAGATATCAAGGAAATAAACAACTATCTGACTTCTAGAAGACATCTGAAGGGAGCCCTGTACAGGGAAGTTTTTAATGTCTGATGTTTTAATGTATTTTTAATACTCTGTTGGAAGCTGCCCATAGTGGCTGGGGAAACCCAGCCAGATGGGCAGGGTATAAATAATTTATTTATTTATTTATCATCATCATCATCATCATCATCATCATCATCATCATCAGGCAATGGCTTTCCCACCTGTTTTGCCCCGCCCTCCAGCCCTAGGAGCCTCTCCCAGATCATGACATTGAGACCAGCAGAAGCAGCTGGGAAGAGAGAAGAGGAGCTCAAGGACATATATATTTAAAATAATTTTATAAGTTATGTTGTTTTCCTTGTTTTTCAACTTGATCCTTTTACATGACTTTGTGGTGTTTTATGCATTGTGACTGGCCACCATTTTTATTGATTACACTGTAGTAATTCCTTATTGTATTTGTTAAGTGTAAACTGTTTAATTACTATTTGCTGATATTTAATTTTACTGTTTACCATTACGTTCTAATGGCTTATTGAATATTGCTTTATTGTTTATTTTAAAGTTATTGTGGCTTTTTTTGTAATTGGATCAGATTGTTAATGTGTGTGACCTTGGCTGTCTATTTTGTTGTTTCTTCGCCTTGTGAATAATAAGATAGAAAGGCAGTATGCAAATGAAAAGTGAAATGAAAATGAAATGTTCCAGTACAGATGTAGTCTATTTTCTGGATGCAGATTGCACCCAGCATACAACTCAGGCACAGAGCAGGATACATCCTCCATTGTACGGTGTTTGCATTCTGAATGTTGCTGGCCAGGATTTGAGGTTTAAATTTGAAATGGTTAACCTTGCAATGTGTTGCCGATGGCAAAAAATTATGCTGTGCATATGCATACATGGGCACAATTGCACAATGAATACTCGTATCACAATGCCATGTTTTTTTTAACCTATTGACTTGTTCTAGGCCTAGCATCGTCAATCTGGGGTGCTATAACTATTCCATTTCTCGATGAGAGATTGGCAGATTACAGCTGCTTTTTGTGAGAGAGCGCAACTAAACAGGTCCATGTTGGCCACAATCCTTAAGCTGCCTATTTCTTAAATTATTGTGACCGAGAGAAATGTTGCAACCTAGAAAACATAATGCTCGTGAACTACCCTGATATGATGTTCTGCGCCCTCATGATGGTCTATTTTCTTTTCTTCACTTCACACTGTCATGTCATGTTGGCACCACTTTCCCTGTACTTCACACTGTTGGGTTGGGTTCTTTTTTTGTGCCTCTTCAGAAAGAGAAGGTGCGAGAGCAGCTCACCTTGAACCAGGGAGACAAAGAGAACCAGCCAAGGCTTTCGTTCAGTCAGAACTCAGTTCCGGCACCTCTCAGGTGGGCGCCATTGCCATTACAGTGGATGCTCGGGTTGCGAACGTGATCCGTGCGGGATGCACGTTTGCAACCTGCAGCGTTCACAACCCATGTCTGTGCACGAGCGGGTTGTGATTCAGCACTTCTGCGCATGCGCAAAGCGTGATCTAGCGTGCATGCGCGACCGCTGAAACCTGGAAGTAACCTGTTCCAGTACTTCCGGGTTTCGGCGGTCCGCAACCTGAAAAAATGCAACCTGAAGCAGCTGTAACCCGAGGTACGACTGAATATGAGGAGAAGGGAGGCGTTCAGGGTGAGTTCCAGTACCTCTTTTTATAGAAAAATAGCACTGGACCCAGCACATGTCAGGGTATCCTGGAGAGGCAGTCCTGTGAATATATACCGGCTCTCTCCCAGAATCTTATTTAGTGACCTTAATAAGGCTTTTTGAAAGCCAAGGGACTTTATGAGCATTGCCTAAATTATGATAAACGAGGGGGCTGCTATCACCACTTTTCTGTGGGACAGCAATGGCACCTGGCCACCGTTTAATCTAATTCAGAGCAAGTCTCCTTGATACACGAACCTTGAATTACAGGTCCCACGAAGTTGTCAGTCGGAATTAATAATGACATATCAGCTACCCTCTGTGCCTGGCACACCTTAGAGGTATTCAGAGTACTTGGTGGTAAAAAACAAAACAAGACCCAAAACCCAAAATAAAATCCTGCCTTTTGTCTCTTCTTTGGAGGTCTATTTCAATGCAGAGCTTATTGCAACACTTGCCAAAGTTTATTCTTCTGGAGTGGGAGGTTTTCCAGTTACCTCCAGCAGCTCATTGTTTATCCGTGGAATAAATGCTCACCATTTATGTTGGCAATGAGCAGCCTAGCAGGCCATAAGAAGGAATGCATCCTTTATTTGGCTTCTTTAATAATAATAATAAAAGTTCGCAAGTTTTTTTTAAAAAATCCTATTTTTTAACTTTGGATGAAAATAAATCCTGTAGCCTTTTAAAATGTTCGTTTCCCCCCCTGATTTTCTAAGTAGAGCTGAAATTGAAGAAAGAAAGGGGGACTTTTAAACAGTTTCCTGATTTAGCGAAGTAGTAGGCATGACTGTAAGGCATCATTACCAGTTTTTCCTCTGTTTCCATCATAAACATGCACATTAATGAGGATTTTTAGGAGTGAATCTTTGAACAAAAATTGTGTTCGACTGAAACTGGAGTGAAAGGGAGGACCCACAAAATTGTGGTTTTTTGCACAGTAAGCTCCAATCTTCTGAATGGTCGCAGGCACATAAGTTTGGTTGTGCAAGCCTAGCATGTTTCAGAACCAAGTGTGCAAGAGAGATTATCTGATGCAAAGTGGAAGGAGGAGGAAGCAGATGATCAGGTGATATGACACTACCTTTAGCAAGTGGTCATAGTTAAAACTTTGCAAAAGCATAGGGAACTCTAGCCCTTCTCTAGATGAAAGACCAACTTAAAATTCTTGGCTCTGACCTCTGTTTCCAAATTGTCAATTTATAAACCCACAACGAACGGCTGCTGGATTGTGGTCTTCAACAGTCTCTTTGCTACCCAAAGAAGCACCAGGAACAGCAGCAGCAGCACGGTGGTTCTTTGCCATTGTTTCCTATGGAAATTTGGCATGCAGATAAATCAAACCTGCAGGAGGAGCTGGCTAGAAGCCCACTCATTTACCCCCCAAGGGCAACTGTTGAAAGCACTAAGCACATCTCCAGACCTGCCACATAACTGCTGGAATGCGATTATGTCTTTTAACCACAAGCAGCTATCTAAAAGGGTTTCAGCTTCTACAAGCGTGCAAAAGGCCAGGAGCAGGAGGCTCCTCGCTTACGCACGGTCTTTAGATGGTTGAAAAACAGAAATGTGCTCAATCTTCTGTTCCAAGAGGAGAGGAAGGCAGAGGGGCAAACTCTCTTCTCTGCCATAAGGTCAAGTGAAACTCATGGTGTGAACCGATGTTATCATAGGATTGCAAGTTCCTTCTCCTGATTCTAAATCACATGTAGAAGAGGAGAAACTTGCCGTACGATGGAGTGCTGTCGTACAGAATGTTTCTCTAGTCCTTATGGGGAAAAGTCAGATAACTAGACACTGGAATTCTGTTTAAAACAGCAGTCAATGTCTTCCAAGCTGCCGTGCTAGTTCTGTCCTGAGCATCTCTACAAGGATTGCTTGTATCCTGCATTTGGCTCCTTCCCATAGAATTGTAGCTATGACACAAAGACCCAAGGCATCTTGAATACTCATTGCTATGGGTCAGCTCTGGGCTGTAGGCAGCAGCCTAGAGAGAGTCTGGAGTTTGGGACATGGAATCAGGACCAGAGAGCAATCAGGCAAAGAGCAGTTGGGAAAAGGCACACCAGAAAGGCCTGACTGGAGAACATCCCAGGAGCTGGGATGAGAAGAGGAGCAGAAACACTAGACCAGGTATAGGCAAACTCGGCCCTCCAGATGTTTTGGGACTACTATTCCCATCTTCCCTGACCACTGGTCCTGTTAGTTAGGGATCATGGGAGTTGTAGGCCAAAAACATCTGGAGGGCCGAGTTTGCCTATGCCTGCACTAGGCATGTTAAAGCTCAAATAGACCTAGTTGCTCAAGCAAAGCAAACCGTCTCATCTTCCTTCCTATCCAGAATGAACCAGCGGCCTGCCTCAGTGGGTGGAAGCAGTCTAGATCCAGAAGGTTCTTCCCCAAGAGCTGGAGCAAATTGCATGGCCAGGCAGAGATTGTCATGGTATGGTTCATGGGTGATCAAAGTCCTGGCTGGGGACATCGGGACAGGGGGCAAGATGGCGGGGTGGGAGCAGGAACTGGAGTCCAGAAGCCAGGAGTGGGGAAGCCAAGAGTCTGAGTATCAGAGAGCTGGGAGTCAAGAAGCCAAGGATCAAGGAGTCACAAAGGCAGGGGTCCAAGGAGCAAGGAGTCACAAAGGCAGGGGTCCGAGGAGCAAGGAGTCAAGGAAGCAAACCCAGCAAGGCAAGGAGCGTGTTGCTGTGGCAAAGAGCTGAAGGGAAATGCTGACCTTATATCCCTTCCCAGATCTTGCCACCAGGTGCTGTGAGTTACCAATCGGCCTCACCTGTGTGGCCGCGCCTTGCCTCTTCAGAACAACCTTAGGAAGGCCCCAGTCCTGGTCACAGGGCCTGGCTCCTGCACGCACACCTGACAGAGATGTGGAGCCACCCTCTTGCTGCAGCTTCCTGAATGGGACGAGGCAGGGTAACAGTGAGGTTTGGTTTGCCTGGGCAGGGCTACCAGGCTGGCTCTGGTGATATGGCCACACATCCCTGACTGCTTCCTTGCCTCCCGCCCTGCTCAGGTAAGCTGCAGCAATGCTGGTGTCAGGAAGGTGGCTCCATGGGTCCACTCCGCCACACACAGGCCACTGCTACCTGAGGTTGCAGTTATGGAACTCACTGCGTGGGGCAGAGATCAGGAGTTCCTGAAACTATGAATAATGGGAAACCAAAATGTGAAGAAACTTGGCAAAGCCACTTCCGCCCTGCAGAGGAGGTGGGATTGCGGGCTTCACGGCCCAGCCCCCGCACAATTGGGGGAGTCCCCAGTCGCGTCACCCCCTGGCCAGCCAATCGGCTGGCTCTGGGGGCGTGGCCTGCCCTATTTAAGGCAGGCGCGGCCAGGGATCTCCCTCTTTTGCCGCCTACCAGCTGTTCCTGTTTCCCACCCTCCCGCCCTATAAGGTTTCGTTCCTTGACCTCGCTATGGACCTGGGTTGGTCGCCGTTGAGGGGCCTAGTAAGAATTTTTCCACTTGGCAAATTGGCACCAGCCACTTGGTTTTCACCTATCTCATAACAAATCGTCACAACTTTCTTGGTATTGGCAGTTAGGCATTGGTATTGTTCTGTAGATGGAAGAGGGGAGGAAGCGCCATCACCTGCCCCGCATATTGAAGGGTAGTCCAATAAAGGATTCTGGGGGGCGTGGCCCTGTCCAAAGCCTAGGGAGGTGAGGGCCTAAGGCACGCCCCCTAGTGGTGACCCTGGGGGAGTTCCTAGTTGATGTGCATCAGCAGGACTCCCCCTACTGGTGGTTAACCCTTCCCAGACTTCAAGCAGTCGGCTGGAGTCGGATATAGTCGGTTAAGACAATGCCTAAGTCAATACTGCTCATCACCTGTAACCAATAAAGTTGTGGCCTTACTTAGCCCATTAACCTTAATAATTGTGTCATGTGTCTTTATTTCCACTAGGGGGGCGGGAACTCACCACGCAATGATGATCGCTGCAGTGATTGCATTCTAAGGCAGTTTCACTCACGGCTTTTTAAATTGCCGCGGGTGCAATCAGAGAAGTGATATGAGACAGATAGACAGACAGTGCCTGCTGACTGATTTATTGTCTTTCAATTAAATTGTTTCAGATAGCCTTTTATAAATAAATTTTGCCTTAGAGGTTTCAGGTGAAGAGGTGAACATCCATGTGTGCAAAAAATAAGAATAAGAATGAAGAGAACTCCTTTGTGCAAAACACTTTAGAATGAAACCAGTATGTGCCATGAAGATTTAGTAATTATAAACGAATAAGAAGGAGGCAGTGATATATGGCATGATGGATGTTGTGAAGGATGAGGAATTACAATTTCCATAAGGATCACCCAGAGAAAAACGACCCATTGTGGAAAACCAGGTGTCACATCCTGTTAAGAGTTGGACAAATAATCTACAATAAATCATCTGGTTGACAAATTAGATTTCTCCCCACTTGCAATTGTCCATGAAAAAGCCATAAAAAAATACTATGTCCATTTGCTTAATGCATAAACCAATAAGGTAGAATGCTATTTTTACTATGCGAGTTATTCTCAATGACTGGCTCACATGACACACAACACCAATCTTTGCCTTTGCAGAACTGTGCAAATTTGTGGGCTCCCAGAGAGGAATTTGTAGCCATGCTAATCTTCCCCCAAACTTTTTGCTGCTGAACCGCCCTGTGCGAAGGTTCGGCTTACTGACTTGTCTGAACAGTGATTTCTGATTAAGCCCTCTCCTCACTAATCACAAGCTGTAACCAGGCTTGAATTGATGCTTTTGAATTATGGTGCTGGAGGAGACTCTTGAGTCTGCAAGAAGATCAAACCTCTCCATTCTGAAGGAAATCAGCCCTGAGTGCTCACTGGAAGGACAGATCATGAAGCTGAGACTCCAATACTTTGGCCACCTTATGAGAAGAGAAGACTCCCTGGAACAGACCCTGATGTTGGGAAAGATGGAGGGCACAAGGAGAAGGGGACGACAGAGGACAAGATGGTTGGACAGTGTTCTCGAAGCTACCAACATGAGTTTGACCAAACTGCGGGAGGCAGTGGAAGACAGGAGTGCCTGGCATGCTCTGGTCCATGGGGTCACGAAGAGGCGGACATGACTAAACGACTAAACAACAACCAGGCTTGGATTGCAGTTCCCTGCCACCATGCGCAAGTTCTGGCAACACAACAACATATTTACCTAAAAGAGGTCCCAGATCAGGTTTTCTTTTTACACATTCTCATTGATACTTTGGATATTACGGTCAAGATCTATGGGGCTGTTTTTTGTATTTAAAGTCCTGGATGTGTTTTACAGAATGGTTTACCTTTTCCTTTTAAATTGGGATGGGGTACCTGTGGTCTCAGCTGGCATGGCCAATGGCCAGAGATGTTGAGAGTTCTCATCCAACAGTATATGGAAGGCCACAGTTCACCATCCCTGCTCTAAATGATTGGTCTGCATTGCATATCTCAAGCTACCTGTGACATTCCCTTCATTGGGTGTGGTGTGTGCTGTGCTGTTTGAGAAACAGATGCCCCAAATTCCTTTAGGCCAGCCTTTCTCACCCTGTGGGTCCCAGATGTTGTTGGACTACAACTCCCATCACCCCTAGCTAGCAAGGCCAGAGCTCAGGGATGATGGGAGTTGTAGTCCAACAACATCTGGGGACCCATAGGTTGAGAACCACTGCCTTAGGCAAATGGAACAAGTCATGAACTTTCTTAGACCCAGGCTATTGATTGCAATCGTGCTCCTGACTACGTGCTCATTCAACCCAATCCTTTACATCTTTGCTCCTAACTACAGATTGTTTCCAAGACCCTTTGAAATTACTGAATCCAAGTTAGTACCAATTACATCAGTGGGTATACTCTGAGTCGCACTAGCACTGGCTGCAACTCTAAGGCTGCAGTCCTATTCCTACTTAGCTGGGGGTGAGTCCCCTTGAATTCCTTAGACCTTACTTCTGAGTAGACATGGTTGGACTTCTGATGTAAGCCTCACCCAGTGTGAATATGAGCACAGCCTGGGTCTCACTGAAATCAATGCAATTATGCAGGGGGCGTTTGTTTAATTATTTTAGTGACCGAAAAGATGCTCAGGGTCAATAGTTTCCAAACAGGAAGACTTCTATATATAAACCATATTGAGCTGTATAATTGCTGAATAAGGGTTTGGATGGATCCTACAGCTTTCCCACCCTAAAAATGAAACCTCCATAATTTAAGGTATATGGTAAATACTTTCAGGAGTAAAGTATTTAATGAAAACCTGGATGTTTAAGATCGCCCCCTCAAAAAAATAAAAATAAAATAAAAAGGTGCTGCCAAGCAGTCCAAACTTCCTTTTATCGACTGCTTTATAAATAAACTGAGCTATTTTTGCAAATTCGGTAACCATTTCATGATTCTCCCAGTCGTTTCTCCTCCCAACCCCCTCAAAAATGTCAGTTTTAAAGAGAGAGTTTTTACAAATGCTTCTATATGAATGGAAATGATTGAGTAACCTTTTGAAACAGAGTTTTAAAAACAGAGGATAGTAACAGTGGGGCAGTGGGGTGGGGGTAGGTGGTCTTATTAAATCACCAACTTTTTGTGAATTCCGTATTGCACTGGTGTCAAACACAAGGCCCACGGGCCGAATCCGGCTCGCCAGACCTCGTCATGTGGCCCGTGTAGCCGCCGCCGGCCGCCAGCCTTCACCTTTTATTCTCGCTTTTTTTTTTTGACACAAGAAAGCCGCCTCTTCAGCACATGCGCGGCAGCCTACAAGCCAGAGAATGTCTGCCCTCTAGCGGCGCCGGCCGTTCTACACAGGAAACCTCCACTTTACGTGCATTCAGGAAACCTCCACTTGTTTTTATATTGAGCGCATGCCATCCTGTGATGTGACAGATCCAACGGCTGCCTGAACCCTTCTCTCCTGTACGGTAAGTCCTACAGATACAGCCGGCCCTTTGAGGGTGTCCAAACTGCTGATGCGGCCCCCGATGAATTTGAGTTTGACACCCCTGCCGTATTGCAAAGGAAAAGCAAACAGCTTTCTATATAAATGCCTCCCATTGTGGTAAAAAAAAAAAGAGCGTGTGTCTGTGACGAACCTTCTAATTATTACGTTGTTAAGCCATCTTAAAGTGAAGCAATGTTGCTTATTATTATTATTTCTGAAATAAATATTCTTGCCGCTTGGATAGAATATGGTCGGCTATGCATCCTATAGATTAACTCAGTGGTTCTGAAAGGGTGTGGCAGAAGAGGATGGCAACTTTGGTGTGAAGATTCAAGGGCAATCACAGAAACATTTAAACAGTACATTGTAGTATAGTATAGTATAGTATAGTATAGTATAGTATAGTATAGTATAGTATCTTACTTATTTATTCACAGAGTATGGATAGATATCTTTCCAAAATGAGAGCAAGATCATCAAGTGATTCTGGAGGCAAGGGCTAGTTGTGATCTATAATTGCCGTTCGAACAGAGTGCTGGAGAATAGCTTTGACTGTTCTCCATGACCTATACTTGTGAACAGGGATTATGATATATGCAAAAAAATTGGTAAAAATTTATTGGAGAACCACATTGCAAAATCCACATAAGTCTAAATTTCAAAAAATGGCTACATTTTGTGTCTCATATAGGTTCACAAAGTATGAATTTGATAAATTTAGCTTTCAATGCAAACTGAACTAATTTGTCCCCCATCTCTGCTGGAGAGAAGGTGAAATGGAAACTTGCAAATACACTCAAGACCATTCCACCCGTTGCTTTTTCTATTGTTTAAATTATATTTATGGCGAAACTATGAGCATGTGAGATGTATAAAACTTCAAAAGTCTTTCTTGTTTCAATGCTGACTTTATTTATGGGATTTATTTTAAACATATATGAACAGAATGGAAAGGGTGACATTGTTTTCTAACTGCTGGGGAAGCAGTCCTCTTTGTACTAATCCCTAGTCCAGAATAATTAGTAACTAAGAGTACATAGTTAGTAGCAACTAGTGTACCCCATGCTGAGATTAGTTTAAGCAGTTCATATGGGATGAATGAATGGGATGTTGCAAGAACTGCACTTCAACAAGTGCACCGCCAACGATAATTTGCACAGAAATGCAAAACGGTGCCAAGCATCACTTGGCCACTTGCATCGCTGGGTTGTGTTTTCAACAGATGTACAGCTGGGAGAGCTAGCCAGATTGGCCAAGAGCGGAGACTAAAATGTCTGGCTGAATCTGCTTTGAGCAGTGGTAATTGTGGAGGAAAATTAATTCCATGCCACTGAGCTAGCTGATACACCTGCTACATTTCAAGTTTGGAAACTGCTGCATGGCAAGATTGAAATGCCTTTATCCATCTGGCTCCCTGTAGGTCTTGTGTCAGCTTAACTCAGGTCTCAAAATCCAAATAACCTCCTACAGCAATTCCACACCATTTCACAGAGCCATTTGTCCCATTTCTGTAGGTTTTAGGGAAGCAGGGTATTCCGTGATTGTAGCATTGCAACACACGTCTCTGAAGGAAGAAGAAACGGTAGATTTTGCTTCCTTGTTTTTGATAGCATGGGAAGACAGGTCAACTAATGCCGGTGTACTAGAAGAAGCAAAGATCCCCAGTGTTGAAGCAATGATTCTTCAACATCAACCTCATTGGTGCGGATGCCTGATTATCATCTTCCAAAGCAACTACTCTATTCTGAACTTAAAAATGGAAAGCATAATGCTGGTGGTCAACAAAAGAAGTTTAAAGACTGTCTCAAGGCAAATTTTGTAGTATAAACATGGACAATTGGGAAACATTTGCCTGCGAGCACTCCAATCAGAGAATAGCCTTTACCAAAGGTGTCACAGGCTTTGAAGACACTCGAACTCAGGATGCAAGGGAGAAACATGCTAAGAGGGGCCTGTAAGACAGAGTTATTCTGCCTGGCCTTTGGCTTGGAGCCAATTTGATTCCCTCCCTCTCTTTCTTTTTTCTTTCCTTTTCCTCCTGCGAGGAGGCTACATTTTAATATTTTAATGTTTCAATATTCTAATGTTGTATTTTAATTTTGTTTTTAAGTTGTAATCATTCAACTTGTTTTTATTATTGCTTGTAAGCCGCTCTGAGCCCGGCCTTGGCTGGGGAGGGCGGGGTATAAAGAAAAAAATATTATTATTATTATTAATATTAAGAGGAAGGCATGCTTGGCAAACCCTCACTGTGATCAACTTCTGCCTGGAAACCAATGTCCCCACTGTGGAAGGACATGTGGATCCAGAAGTGGCCTCCACAGTCACTTACGGATGCACTGTTAAAGCCATGTTTATGGAAGACAATCTTACTTGGCTATGAGTGATTGCCGAAGAAGAAGAAGAAGAAGAAGAAGAAGAAGAAGAAGAAGAAGAAGAAGAAGAGTAAAATCACAGAGCTCCTAGTAAAGCAGTCTCCTTGGGACTGGATATAGTGGCATGTGGGAAACTTTGGAAGCTTGTGTGGATAAAGCCAATAGCTCAGCAGAGACTTAAAGAGCCAGTGCAAATCTACTTCCTCTCATTCAGATGCATGGAGGCATCAGCCCACACTCATGTTTTCCCCATTCGTACAGCAGTTGGGGGAGACTTTGATCTAGTGCAAGCTGTGCTGCCTTCACTGCTATCTTCAAGGTACCAGCATGGCAGTGGCTCAGAAAAGAGACCCATTTCTCTTTGTGGCTTCTTTCCTTCCTAGCTTGGTGACAGAATGCTGGCCAGATCTATCATGCTGAATGGCAGAAATAAAAGCCCCATTCTGGAGCCTGACATTAGCAATATGGGTTGTTCAAATATAATTTCCTTCCTGCAAAAAAAATGCAGTTTGGTGCCACCAGCACAGATGCTCTCCAGGCTATTCCAAGATATTTTGCTGCTTTGAGTGGCTGTATCTGGTGTGGATTCCATGCTGCACTGCAATGCATGCTGGGACAGAACTCTCTGATCACATGTTTCTTCAGTGGTACTCTAAAAAAGATTGCTTCCTCAAGCCAATCACACTAGGATTGCAAGTGCAATTAAGTGTGTCTGGGGCCACAACCAAAGAGTGAAATACCCCAATACATTTTGGTGCTTGAAGCAGAAAATCCAAATGCAAACCCTATGGTGGTAAAACTAATTAATAAACTAAATTAACCAATCGTTTCTTGCCTTTCTGTAATATTCCATTATCTCACACTGCCTGACCTTAAGTCCAATTAACCCAATTTGGATTTCTCTCCATGTTATATAAACGGGACGCGGGTGGCGCTGTGGGTTAAACCACAGAGCCTAGGACTTGCCGATCAGAAGGCTGGCGGTTCAAATCCCCACGGCGGGGTGAGCTCCCATTGCTCTGTCCCTGCTCCTGCCAACCTAGCAGTTCGAAAGCACATCAAAGTGCAAGTAGATAAATGGGTACCGCTCCAGTGGGAAGGTAAACGATGTTTCCGTGCACTGCTCTGGTTCGCCAGAAGCGGCTTAGTCATGCTGGCCACATGACCCGGAAGCTGTATGCCGGCTCCCTTGGCCAGTAAAGCGAGATGAGTGCCACAACCCCAGAGTCAGTCATGACTGGACGAAATGGTCAGGGGTCCCTTTACCTTTACCATGTTACATGAAAATATATGACAATGTACTTATCTGACTTGCTTTGACTTGTGAATGTGTGAAGCTGTGCAAGTGTAACACATGCCATTTTAAGCACTTATGCTTCCTTACAGCTCTCAACTAATTTTGCAAGCTCAGAGGGTATTGTTTCATAAGCTTGCTATTTCAGCATTGCCAGCTTGGCAACAGATCAGACCCATTCGGTGGGTTTTCTGAGTAGAGAGGCATGATGATTCTGCTCCCCCTCGGCTAAAAAAGCGGCTGTCTCCCAACTTGGAAGAATCCATGAAAAGAGACTATTGTACAGTTATTCTGCATCATTAAGCCTGAACGCAGACAGATCAAAGGCTTCATAAGAAAGGTTTGGGATCAAGAGCTGCGGTCTGCTTTGGCTCTGTGCTCTGATTGGTATCAATCAGAATTTTATAGCTCACAGTGAATCAAAAAGGCACAAAGCCAGCTTTTAGGTAACAAGGCGGAGGAGGAACTTTACAAAGCGGCTGAAGAAAGGAAGGCAAGTTAACAAAAAGAAGCCTGATTGCATACCAGGAAGTATCACCTTTGGTACAAAAGATCCTGATTGGCTGACACAAGTGTTTAATTTGAAAAATGTGTACTCTGCTTGTCCCTGTGTTTGTTGGTTAATTTTCCAGCAGCGAGGTTTCCCATACATTTTGGTACCAGTGGTCTATGTTCACTCCTGGTAGGTCCTTCCAGTGTCTAGTTACAATAGACACAGCGGGTGGTGCTGTGGTCTAAACCACTGAGCATAGGGCTTGCTGATCAGAAGGTCGGCGGTTCGAATCCCTGCGATGGGGTGAGCTCCCGTTGCTCTGTCCCAGCTCCTGCCAACCTAGCAGTTCGAAAGCACGCCAGTGCAAGTAGATAAATAGGTACTACTGCAGCGGGAAGGTAAACAGCGTTTCTATGCACTCTGGTTTCCGTCATGGTGTCCCATTGTGCCAGAAGTGGTTTAGTTCTGCTGGCCACATGACCCAGAAAGCTGTCTGTGGACAAACACCGGCTCCCCCGGCCTGAAAGCGAGATGAGCACCACAACCCCAGAGTCACCTTTGACTGGACTTAACTGTCCAGGGATCCTTTACCTTTTTTAAAAACAACAACAACAACAATATTTCTAGCTGCTGAGAGTAAGTGACTTATGAGTTCCTTGCCATGTGTGCAGTTCCCCTTTGTCACATATACAGCACAGGTCAATGACCTACCCCCAACAACACAATAATCAATAAGGCTAACCTGACACAACAACACCCCCCCATACAAACAAACCATACTGTAACCAAGTGAATACAACCAATCAAACCCTGGACCCTCCAATCTCTCACAATGCCAATAGAAACAAATAGATATATAAATAAAGGACCTAGCCATGCGATACTGGCATAAAAACCCTGCACAAACACTATGCAATAGAATGAAAAGATAATCACCCCCCCAACCCTCTCTTTCTCTCCCCCCGCTTCCTCTAAAGTCTATGACAGTAACGTCTCATACCAAATGTAAACAAACTGGATTTCAAAGTGGGCACCCAACAAACTTATTTAACCCCCAGGTCAATCACAAACTTGATTTCAAGAGCAATTGCAGAGATTCCTGCCTGGGCAAGGTACGTGAGGAATTTCAATGGAAGAACAAAGGATAAGGCTAGTCTACTAAAGTTTTACAGGGCGTTGCACAAAAATACCGAACAAGTCCTGTTGAAAGCAATACATATTGCGAGTGCTCCCCAGCCATATTTTGGCCTGTTCATCACATCTGCTCAAGTATATCTGTGGGCGATGAGCAGCAGCAATTCATTGTTGGCAATTGGTGTGAAACAAGCACTCATATGGACAGGTGGGATTCAAGGCACTCATAATGCAATAGTAGGAAAGCAGCAGCTTCCAGGAGGGTCTCGCAACATCCAGCTACAAGCCGAAGCAGCTCTGAAATGTTAGCCTAATTATTTACGGCCTGCCCCATTCCCAAAGACTTGGGGCAGATTAGGGCAATCATTCATGAACTCCCCAGAGCCATGCTATTTAAATACTGTATCTTTCTGTAACACAGACAACATACTTTTACACTTAAAGGCTGTAAAAGTGCCTGTCACTCTCAGATTTCAAACAGAAGCTCCTTAGGAAGTTTGGGGTTTTGTGCTGAGACTCAAGAGGGGAAGCACCTGTACACAATTCACACAGGATCCTGCCTGACACAGGGCCACAGCCATGGTAGATCACTTAAACTTGGACACGTGGGAACATAGGTTAACTACCGAAGCCTTGTTTGGTATCCTGGTTCCAGACAGCTCTTCCAGTTTTAAATGCGGACGTGGATATGCAGCAACGGCTAGTGAATATGCAAGATGAAAATGCCAGCACTGGCTGTCTTGCTGAATCTCTGTATAGCATACATAAATAAGCGATGCTCTGTATATTACATATAAGGAAGGGAAGTGATGCTCTAGAGTGAATGGAAAGGCAAAAAGGAGGGAGAAGTAAGTAATTTGGAGAGCAGAGAAGATGTCCACCCTTTCCCTGTAATCCCTTCTGTAGATATTGCATTTATAACTTTGGGGTGGTCTTCAGTACTAGTCCTACTCAGAACAGACCCATTAAAGTTAATGCACATGGCCAACTTAGGTTCTTAAATTACAATGGGTTTGCTCTAAGCAGGAGTTAGTAGAATACAACCTTTGGTTTGTATGCACCAAAATCTGGACTAATATCTAAGGAATTTCCCCATCAGTGCCTCCAGGTTATTAGTATTTTGCAGGGCAGGTGTGGTTGTGGGTGTGTTCAAGTGCATATCATAACTTTAGGTTTGTGCGTTCAAAGTGAATTAAAGCACCCTGTTGCCTTGGTGAAACCAATCCACTTAAAAAAAACACACCAGCTGGACCTTTCCCATTTGACATGATGGAGAGTGAGAAATTGGAAAGTGAGAGATCAATGGATGACTAGTGTGAAGATGTGTTAACATTGCACAAGCAAATCAGGATGAATGCTCATTTTCATATAACTGACTCATAAACATATCAGAATGAATGCTAAAAAAAAAAAAGGCCAGGCATAGTCTAACTACTGCATAAGCTTTCTGCAAGCAAATCAGGATGAATGCAGAATAAACAGATTGTTTGGAGGAGGCCTAACCCTCCACAAACTCAGTGGGGCTTACTTCCGGGTTCCCCTATACCCCTTCTGAATCCTGTGCAGTGTTGTACCTGCACATCGGATCCAGAGGCAATCCACTGTCCCCAATCTTTCCATGTGGATGTAGGAGATTAAACACTGTGTCTGTGTCAGCAGTAGCTGGGTGGCGAGGTTGAGATTCTTAAGCGCTCTTTTGTGAGTCTGCTATTCGTGACTTACTTTCTGCATCTTGCATGGGAGTGACTGGGAGCGGCTGCTGGGACCATATAACACCGATCCTAAAGGATCGTCATTGGCTCCCAGTACGTTTCCGAGCACAATTCAAAGTGTTGATGCTGACCTTGAAAGCCCTAAATGGCCTCCACTCTGTATGCTTGAAGGAGCGTCTCCACCCCCATTGTTCAGCCCAGACACTGAGGTCCTCCTCCGAGGGTCTTCTGGTGGCTCCCTCACAGCGAGAAGCAAAGTTACAGGGAACCAGGCAGAGGGCCTTCTCGGTAGTGGCCCCTGCCCTGTGGAATACCCTCCCATCAGATGTCAAGGAAATAATCAGAGACTTTTAGAAGACATCTGAAGGCAGCCCTGTTTAGGGAAGTTTTTTTAGGGATTGATGTTTTTAGATACGTTGTAAGCCACCCAGAGTGGCTGGGGAAACCTAGCCAGATGGGTGAGGTATAAATAATATAATTATTCTTATTAAAGAGTAATCATTTTAACACAAACCAAGCATTGTTCATAGCAAGATTACTCAGTTGCGAGACTGTTCAAGACGGCTTGCAGAATGCTGAAACCAGATTCAAATGAATAAAGACTATCACTGTTTCAGGATATACCCAGACTTTTAAAACTGATTTTATTATTGGCTTGGTTTTGCAAAAAGTGTCTCCCCCCCACTTCTTCAGCACTGGCAGAAAAATATTTCCTTTTGTGTTCAGAAGAACAAATTCCTTCTGCCAAGAGAGTAAATTTATACTCGGGGAAACTGAGAACATATTTAAAGAGGAAACAAAGAATAAGAGGTAGAGGTACAATATATGGAGGGGAGACAGCCTTCCAAATATTTGAAAATATTAGGTGGCAGTGAGTATTAGGTTCTCTTTAGAAAGGGCATTAGGAAACAGAGACAGATTGAAGCAAGGTGCGGGGACAAGAAAACCATCCGTTCCAAGACAAGTAAAATGAAGGAAAATTGGTCACTGTATAGTTCTTAGTTTGGCTTTCAACTCGTGATCATATATGCTGCCAATCAAAGAGGGAGAAGCGGGTGGAGGGGGATGAAGTCAAATTACACTGCAAGGAAAACACAACGTTTTCTTCATGCCTCGGCACTACAAGTTTATCACCAGACAGGTACCTGTGTGCACAAGGATCATCAACAAAGATGAGCGATATGATGCCTTTTGAAGCGAGAAGAAAAAAGAGTGCCTAGAAGTCATTCCTATAATAAATCATTTACAGATGTGCTCCGATATTTTGTGAACACATTGACAAGGAATTTAACACGCACCAAATCCAGTGAAGATTAAAACATCTACATGTACAAATCTGGGTAATATAGCTGGAGTGACTTTTTAGCATATATATTTTAAACATTTATTTAAAATCAAATCCAACCGGACACAGGCTAGAAGAAGACGTGAATGTTTGCTGGGGAGGGTTTTTCCACTTGGCTCATTCAGCACATCTCAGCACCACAAACGACACCTGCCCACAGCTAAGCCTACGCTGAACACTCTCTCCATGCCCACCTGACTTCAGATGGTGGTGACAGCAGAGCAAGAGCACAAGACACTCCCATACAAACAAATTAGGGTGTAACACTATGAAGGTTACAGGGAACCAGGCAGAGGGCCTTCTCGGTGGTGGCACCTGCCCTGTGGAACGCCCTCCCACCAGATGTCAAGGAAATAAACAACTATCTAACTTTTAGAAGACATCTGAAGGCAGCCCTGTTTAGAGAAGTTTTTAATGTTTGATGCTTTATAGTGTTTTTAATATTCTGTTGGGAGCCGCCCAGAATGGCTGGGGAAACTTATGCAGCTTTAAACTTAAAACTGTTTAATTAACACACACACACACACACACCAGCTTTAATTCTAGCCCATCAAGGTTCCTCCTTTAAGAATCCTGGAATCCTAGACTTGTAGAGTTGGAAAGACTCCAGAGGATAATCTAGTCCAACCCTCTGCAATGCAGGAATCTCAGCTAGATCGCACATGACAGATGGCCACCCAAGCTCTCCTTAAAAACCTGCAAGGAAAGAGAGTCCTCTTGTAGGAGTTGGTTCCACTGTTGAACAGCTCTTACAGCTTAAAAGTTCTTCCTGATGTTTAGTTGGAATCTCCTTCCTTGTAACTTGAAGCCTTTGGTTTGGTGGTTCTACTCTCCTGAGCAGGAGAAAACAAGCTTGCTCCCTCTTCCATGTGACAGCCCTTGAGATATTTGAAGAAGGCTGTCATATCTCCTCTCAGTTTCTTCTTTACTAGGCTAAACCCAGTTCCCTTAACCATTCATCCTTGTGGTGCAGACATGAGAAATGCACCAAGTTCTTCAGCGTTCTCCAAAAACCCACTACTTATTTTTTAAAAGAGCACCACTTTCTTGGGCTCCATGATCACTGCAGATGGTGACAGCTGTAACGAAATTAAAAGATGCCTGCTTCTTGGGAGAAAAGCAATGATAAACCTAGACAGCATCTTAAAATGCAGAGACATCACCTTGCTGACAAAGGTCCGTATAGTAGTTAAAGCTATGGTTTTCCCAGTAGTGATGTATGGAAGTGAGAGCTGGACCATAAAGAAGGCTGATCGCCGAAGAATCAATGCTTTTGAATTATGGTGCTGGAGGAGACTCTTGAGAGTCCCAGGGACTGCGTGAAGTTCAGACCTATCCATTCTTAAGGAAATCAGCCCTGAGTGCTCACTAGAAGCACAGATCATGAAGCTGAGGCTCCAAGACTTTGGCCACCTCATCAGAAAAGAAGACTCCCTGGAAAAGACCCTGATGTTGGGAAAGATGGAGGGCACAAGGAGAAGGGAATGACAGAGGAAGAGATGGTTGGATAGTGTTTTCAAAGCTACTAGCATGAGTTTGACCAAACTGCGGGAGGCAGTGGAAGACAGGAGTGCCTGGCGTGCTCTGGTCCATGGGGTTACGAGATGTCGGACACGACTAAACATCTAAACAACAATCACTTATGATCTAAAAGTAACAGAATTACAATACAGCAAAAACTGTGTTTGAGATTATAGAGCTACAATGGACAGGTGCTTAACTGTGAATGACTTTAGATTAAGAGGGCTGGAACTCCTACATAAAAAGGGAAGCAACTGTGGATTATGGGTCAGAGGGCCACACTAGGAGCCTGAATTCAAATCCTGACTTAGCCATGAAGCTCACTGCGTGACCTTGGGCCAGTCACTGTTTCTCAGCCTAACCTCCCTCACAGAGTTGTTGAGAGGATAAAAAATGGGATGTAGGGTGTGTATGCCACCCAGGACTCATTGTTTAAGAAATATTCAATATTGTACATATTTTGCATAATTGCAAATAATATTATTTGTTCCACTATCAGCTCTACTGTGATCAGTGGGGTGTAGTGGATATTCACAGCTGGTAATCTTGGTGTGGGTGGGAGGCCCTTACCACGTGACAAACTAATGTACCTCGCAAGGTTATTGAGAGGATGTGTACAATGCAAGCAAACATGTACATTCCTGAGCTTGTTGATGAAAGGTATGATTCATATGTAGTTAAACTAAAACAGGTCTCCCCCCAAAAGGTATCCCTTTTCAGCCTAATAAAATGGTATGACACCCTTGACATACAATTTTTTTTTTTTTGCAGGCATTAAGGTTAACAAAACAGCATTTGTCTCTTCCAACACCTCATTATTTTCATTACACCACAGACAGGAAGCAAGCAAGCAGGGGGTGAGGAGGGGGAAAAGCCATTTTGGCATTTGAAGCTACAGGATTTCACACCCACCCACCCACCCTCCTTCCAGCCCCACAGGGAGAGCCTCAGCCTAAGGTTTCCAGCTGATCCTTACGGTGACTCCTCAGAAGGGCTTTCTAACACGTTCCTGCTCATGCCAGCTCTGTGTGTCCTGATTTAAAGGGGAAACTTTGAGCGACTTCTGTGTCCAGAATTACCAGAGGTCTTGCCTTCTGTTGTTCTAATTCGCTTTCCAAAGCTCCTTTCTCCCCTCTTTTAGTTGCATAAATCTGGAACCACGAGGAGGAATGCCTTCTGTTGCTCTACCTCAGGTAAAAAATTGTATTAGGCCAGTAAATCCACACAAGATGTGTGCAAACTTCATTTGTCTCTGTACCTGTGTGTTTGAACATATCTTAAGACATGAGTCTGTATCATCCATATTTATTTATTTATTTTGGGGGGGAGGACAAGGCCAGTGCCTGCAGAATGGCAAGGGAGAATGAGGCACTGTCAAGCCAACCTCAGACCCTCCATGTGCACCTATTTCTCAGGGATAGCCCCAGATTTACAGAAACCAACCTGGTTTCTGCTTTGATCCCAGAATGTCCTGCTTTTCCTTAGGACGTCCCTATTTTGATCAGAGAAATGTTGGAGGGTATAGAGTTATGCGACCCCCCGAGATAAGGAGATAAGTAACTATACAAGCTTTAGAAGACATCTGAAGGAGGCCCTGTTTGAGGAAGTTTTTAAAAAAATGTTTAATGTTTTATGATAAATAAAAAAAAATTATCCAGTAGCACCTTAAAGACCAACTAAGTTTGTTCTGGGTATGAGCTTTCGTGTGCATGCACACTTCTTCAGATACCATGCACATGAAAGCTTATACCCAGAAGAAACGTGGTTGGTCTCTAAGGTGCTACTGAACAATTTTTAAATTTTTAAATTTATTTTGACTGCATCAGACCAACACAGCTACCTACCTACCTGAATGTTTTATTATGTTTTTATATATGTTGGAAGCTGCCCAGAGTGGCTGGGGCAACCGAGTCAGGTGGGCGGGGTATAAATAATAAAATGATGATGATGATGATGATGATGGAATAGGACACCTGCCATTTTACTTGCAACCAGCCGAGGTGAGGGTGGGGCGGCTCTGCTTCTCATTGGCTTTGGTTCCAACTAATGCTGGTTCTCTGCCCTCCCAGTTCCAGTCGGCACCAGTCACCACTGGCTTCATATTTATGTACATAATTCTGTGTCTATTAGCCAACTGTTAAGAGAAAATACTTGATAAATAGTCCATGTTTTCTTATAGCTTTCTCTTGATAAATCAGAGGAGAATGGGGGAAAGTCTCAATTCTGCAGACACAAGCAACCAGAACCACAAAAAATAAGGAACTGATGTTCCCCAGCACAAATCAGTCTTATAATGGAGGAGGTCAGGTGTTTACTACTCTGGGGTTGACCTTGTCAGAGTTCTGAGATTTATCAGTCCTGTCCTGGAATTATCAAACTGCTGTTGCAGACTCTTTCTCCCTGTTCTCAGAAGAACCATAAAGTTTGAGAAAGAGCTGTGTACAGAAGGGAAATCTTTCCTTTCCCCCCTTTTTGCTGTTCCTGGAACTTTGTGAGCTGTTTCCCCCCGTGTGTGTCTGTTCTCTGCTATTCAGTTATTTGCACAGGAATAAACGTTTAGTTCTGAAAGTATGTTAAGAACAAAGCGGCAGAAATTGACTGGAATTTCCTTCATTTTCATCCATCTGGCTTTCATTGCCTGCTCCTCTTTCCTCCTACTCACCCACCCACCCAAATCTTTTTAGCACATGCTGACCAAAGATGCAGGGGGGATATTTCAAAAAAATATAATTCATAACACCCACCGTGGAAATCTTTCATGCACTTGGTAGCACTCCCTGTCTTTCCAAAGACTACTCATGCCTTCACGGTTGTCAAGAAACAAGATTATGTTATAAGCCATGCATTTAAGAAAGGTGTCAAATGCTGCTTATATTAAGTCAATGCACCTTTTTACAGAACTATAAAGATTCAAGGGACATCTCTTATTTCAAATGGCAGTGCTGGTTAAGTTGCATGGACACCACAAAAAACTCTAAAAATCTTTTAAGGGTGCAACTGAAATCCCTGATCTGCCATGCTAGGATGGTGATGGGTATCCTAGACTAGAGCAGCCTTATCTTCTGCTGCCATTGACTTCCCTCTCCCACCCACCAAAAGTACAGGCAGAGCTGGAATTACCACTGGCGGTCCCAAACCCAGTTGCAACTTTCCTTGGTGTAACCCTCCTCTGGGTATGAACTCACCAAAGTACCCCCTTAGAGTGCTTCGAAAATCCAAGCGAGTGGAATAATATGTTTCTGGTCAGTACAAATTCCTCTTCTGTTGAAGAGGGAAATTGTTTCAGTTTCACTGATGGCATGCTTTAGCTTATGAAGTCATCTGCCAGAGATGCTTCAGAAAGAGAATATCCTATCTCAAGGGGAAGGGGATTTGTCTGTTGCCTGCCTGCAGGTAATCCTCTCTGCACTGATGCATCTGCAAAGGGACCTCTGAGCATATGCCAGTACTGTGCACAGGATTCTGGGGTTCAGAGGTGTACACTAAATTAATGTGAGCCTAGAATGCACCCAACAACATTTGCTTCTAGGGAAACTTGAAGAAATCCCAGAGTTCCTTGAAATGCAGCTTGTAAGACCCTGGATCAGAACATTCATTGCCTCATTTATAGGGCAAGGAAACTATGATTCTATAGTTTACTCCTGACTTGCAGGAAATGCAGCATTAGTAGATATATGGCCGAAAGATATCCATGTGGTAACATGAGAATCAGATGCATCCCTCACCCAGCAAATGTCTGAATTTTTTAAAAAACCAAACACTTGTGTGAACTTTTCACGTGTGGACAATTTCACACACTATGTGGACTTTGCAGCAGAAAATAATAATTATATGTGGAAGGGAGGTATGTGTTGGGAAAATGTCCAGGAGCTTCAGAAAACTGTGGTTCCTGTGTATTTTCACAAGCGCACCCCTCCTCCACATGTTACAGTGGTCTCAAAAGGGAGACACACTAGTTGGTTTGCTATTGAATATATATTGATCCAATTTTGCTGCGGCACATTTAAGGGATCACAGAAGATGAAAATCTGATTGCTGAACCAACGTCTCAGCAAAAGTTGAAGCCGACACCTGCATAACGCTCTTATGTTTAAATATATTTAATTCCGCAAGCGTTCTGTATTAAGCAGGCCTCCAAGTTCTCACACTCAAATGTTCTCTGTTTCAAAAAGAACCCGAAAAAAGGACAGAGCAAGTAAAAGCAGGGCTGTTTTCCTTGCTCCTATTTCTTCCCACTTTCCTTCTCAGCTGGGGAGACCAGCCAATATGGTACTGAAGATACCAAGGCTGAGCACTTGGTAGGAAAGGAAAACATTCTCGGCAAATCCTGGGAACTGTAACTTGCCCCTCACAAAGCTATCCTTTCCAGCAAGCTTCATTGAACTATAGTTCCCAGGATTATCTAGGTGTGGGTGAGTGCTTTAAGTGTTATGTTATGTATGCAGCCCCTGGCTCAAATGTACACTTGGCTGCAATGTTTGCTGGCTAACTTAGGGCTGGGAGAGAACTGTGTCTGAAATCTTGTAGGGCCATTGCTAGACAGTGTTGATGATACTGAGCTACATTGACCAATGATCTTACTCAGTATAAGGCAGCCTCCTCTGCAAGCCTACAGCGTTTAAGGCACAGGCAGATGGGCAGGCAGGAAAATGAGTGAGGCCTCTGGCGAGGAAATAGATGAGAGGGCTTGCTTTGGAATCCACCCTAAATTTGATGGAATTTCTGAGCCTCCAGCTACCTACATACTAACAACCCTGAATAGATTCAGGTGAAACAATTCAATCATAAATCAGTGATATATGCCAGCATAAAGGGACCCCTGACCATTAGGTCCAGTCGTGGCCGACTCTGGGGTTGCGGCGCTCATCTCACTTTATTGGCCAAGGGAGCCGGCGTACAGCTTCCGGGTCATGTGGCCAGCATGACTGGCGAACCAGAGCAGCACATGGAAACACCGTTTACCTTCCCGCCAGAGCGGTACCTATTTATCTACTTGCACTTTGACATGCTTTTGAGCTGCTAGGTTGGCAGGAGCAGGGACTGAGCAATGGGAGCTCACCCCGTTGCGGGGATTTGAACTGCTGACTTTCTGATCGGCAAGTCCTAGGCTCTGTGGTTTAACCCACAGCGCCACCCTCATCCCATATCCCAGCATATGTTGTCCCAATTTTGCTAGACTCAGTGGCCCACCTCAAATACGATTTGGTATAACGAAAATTTAGTTTCGGGACACTGTAGGCCAACAGTTCTTCTTCTTCTTCTTCTTCTATAGAGTGACTGGCTAGCTCAGTCGGCAGAGGGTTGTGGGTTCAAGCTCCACGTTGGGCAAAAAAGATTCCTGCATTGCAGGGGGTTGGAAGAGATGACCTCAGGGGTCCCTTCCAACTCTACAGTTCTGAGACATTATGATTCTGTGACTTCTATATGCCTAACTGAAGAAAAGAGCAAAGAACAGCCTACCTTGGGGGGCAAGGCTCCAGGTTACAAGCTTTCAGCAACTGTGGGGGACGCTGGCTGCTCACGCACAGATTTTCATCGGCAAACTCTCTTGTCTGTTTATTCAGGCAAGCCACTACTGCCTCTTGAACACCTGCAAACACACACACACAATTACGTCAAAATAAAATTTAATGTAACAGAATCAGGGCGGAAAAATCACAGTCAGCGCCAGGAGAGGAAAGTGCGGACATGGCATCGGCAGGGGTCCTTCTGAGTTGTTGTGGAGTTCATTGCCTCCGGGAGATGAATCTGATACTCCTTGCTGTCGACAGGGCAGGATCACACCATGCTGCCACCCATGGAACAGGAAGGGAAAGCATAGTGTCAGATGTTGGGAGATCTGTTCCTTGTTACATCCTGTACCTGTATTAGGGTTGCAAAGGGACTGGAATTTCTTCACTGGCAAGCGGCAAATAAAAAAACAAAACAACCCCCACAGCTTTCGAATTCTTTTCTGATTAAGAAAACATCTCAATCTATTCACATTACAGTTCTTGGTTTACTCGGTTCATTCTTTCTGCAAAGAAAGTTTCTAGCTATGGAGCAAATGGTCTATGCACCAGGCGACACCGACAGCAGCATGGCCCTGTTCTCAGAACACCTGGAATAAGGTGCAGGTATTGGGAATTCAGGTTCTAAGCCTATCTGCACAAACTAAGGTCCAGTAAATCATCATCAAAACCTTTTATTGGCATCACATACAAACATCCAAAACAAATCAATACAGAATTTCCACTTCCTCAGCGGCACAAAACATTTGCTAAAAGAAAGGAGGCAGAGCAGTCAATCGTCACATCTCTTGGTCTCCAGGGAGATCAGACGTCTGCAGTGTATTTCGACAACAAAAAATGAAATTCCAATCTTTAAAAAGGGTGATAAAAAGCTGCCATCGAACTTTCAGCCAATAAGTCTATTGTCAAACATCGGGAAAGGTCCAGTAAATGCAGGTGTAAGTGGAACTTTGCTCCACCAAGCTAAATGGAACTGAAATGGCTTAGGGATTAATATCTCCTAACAATGTTGTTACATTCCAGCTACAACTATAAGACCAATGCAAAAAAATAATAAGTTTTTTAAAATCCTATTTACAAAAATTAAATTCACAGTGCAACCCTGTACCTGTCTTCACAACTGAGTTCAATAGGGTTTCCCTTCAGATAACCAGACATAGGATTGCAGTCTTAGGGCCAAACCAGGTACTTTCATTCTGCAGCGAGCAGCTATGTTATTTAATTTTTATGGTGGGGGAACTTCTCATCAGAGCCACAGGACATGGGAAAGGAAGGTTTACCACACCCTGCAAACATAATATTGTGAGGGGTGTGTGTGTGTGTGTGTGAGAGAGAGAGAGAGAGAGATGGAGAGAGGACACTCCCTAACTATTATTATACAGCCCTTTCCATAGGAGATATAGATGATAGATAGATGATAGATAGATAGATGGATATTTCCAGCTAGTGTGGTTCTGTATACAGTTCTGAAAAGCTACTGACAGTGCAGTTATATCTCAGAACTCAGGGCAGGTTAAAAATCCCCAAACTATCATTCTGCCCCATTCCCAAATGGGTTTTGCAGCACGTTGAGATTTCCCGCACATTTGCATAAGCAATGCCAGAAAAAGGCCATGGCAAGTGTAATGCATCCGCTGCCTATGTCTTGGCATCCACAAAGCACACACAAATGCTGGGCCAGATATGTTAATTAAGTGAAGCTAAAATATGCAAATTAACTGCAGCCCTCTAATATGTTTCCAGTGTTGCTCTCGGTGTGTTGACATAAAGTAGCCTGCCCCAGGCCTCAGGAAACCAGATGCAAGGCATTGTTTTCTCTGTGATGCAAGGCGAATGGGCCGCCTTCGCCCATGTGGCTAGACTGTCTCTGGGTAATTCAGGGGTCATCCAGTTGTGATTACAAGGCTTTATGGGATGGCAATGTTTAGCTTAGGAGAAACCTTTGGCATCACCTCCACCACAACAGTAAAAGCAGCAGCAGCAGCAGCAGCAGCAGCAATGCAGAGGTTCACCCACCAAAGCACCAAACTCTTTTGAAGATGACAGCATATTTACAAAAGCATCAGGCAAGCCTGAGAAGCCATGCTGAATGAGCAAAAACAACACTGCCACATGCATGGAAGCTACAATGCCTTGATTTATTTTTGTTTTTAACGCCAAAGCTTAAAAAGAAACACACCGCCTCTTTTTATAGTGCAGAATCAAAGCACGGCTCTTCAAAACGCTCCTTTGCTTTTCATCAGAGTCACAGAGCTGTGAGCACCAGCAGCCCTTGCCTGGTTTTATTCCCTACGGGCCGCTCGCTGGATAATGCAAAGCACTATCGCACCGTTGCACCACCAGCACCTCACTCTGAGCTGCAATGTTGGCCCGTAAACATGGGCAGGTATTCATGGGCAATGCAAAAAATTCTAGTCTTCCAAAATAAACGGCCAGGGACAGGTGCAAGGGACTAGAAGCAGAATGAGATCCGAGCTTCAGAGCACTCCATGCACTACATTTTTAGGTGTCTTTCTGTGGTGACCACCAACAAACTGACACCTAGGAGGAAATGCAGCTCCAAAAGGAAGGGCAAAATAGAACAACCATTTGCATGAAATATGCATATTGGCACCTGTCTGTTTCATGAGACAATGGAGGAATGTGCCTAGGTCAAGCTGTTGGAAGGTAGTGGTGCCTGCTGTGGCTGTAGAGACTAATACAGGGGAGACATGTTTTGTTGAAGCCGGGTGTGATGGGTCTGGAAGCCTTTCTCAAGGAATGCCTCTGTTCACTCACAGATATATTTACATACATCTTTATTTACATACAAATTTACAGGGTACAGAACATAGCTTCATGCATCCGAATCCTTGGTAGCAGATCCAGGAAGTGGGAGCTTTCTGCTCCTCCTCCAGCAGACCCTTTCGGAGAGGTGAGCCATTGCTGCAGCTGCCTTGCCAATCCACTTGTCCAGCTCCACATATGCATATGCTAAACATAAATCAACTATAGCTGGTCATGATGTGAACACATGACCGTTGTGCTTGCTGTCTAGAAACTAAAGGTTGATGGGCAATTTGAAGGTCACCACTCTCCCTTCTTAGGATTTGGCCCAGAAAGGCCCAGAAAGCCCTTCTTCATTTTTTTTTTAGTAAGATATTTATTACAAATTTTAAACAACAAACAAACCACCATACATATAAAATACCATCACCATACAACAAACAGAAAAAGTCAAAGCAAAATTAAGAAATAAACAAAGAATGAAAAAAGAATACAAGTAAAAAACAGTTGTTCATAAATCATATTTTCATAATCTTTGGACTTCCTCACATCGCCCTTCCCTGCGTTCTCAGTCATATAATTATAGACAGCAATTTATTACCTTATTTCAGTTCTTATTTTGTAAATCTCAAATATTATGTCCCAAATTTTAAATAATTTTATCATAGATTGAACTGCTCAGCTTGAACATAATATTACTTCAAATTTCATCATTTTCTTAAACATCACTTATTCTCATATATCTTACAACTAAATTGCTGATGCCGTGTTGTTTTCAATCGTGCATTCTCTTAGCATTCATACAGCTTATAATGTTTTTGTAAATAGTCTTTAAATTTTTTCCAGTCCTCTTCCACCGTCTCTTCTCCCAGGTCTCGAATTCTGCCAGTCATTTCAGCCAACTCCATGTAGTCTATCAGTTGCGTCTGCCATTCTTCCAGTGTGGGCAAATCCTGTGTCTTCCGATGCTTTGCGATGAGTATTCTTGCTGCTGTTGTTGCATACATAAAGAAAGTTCTATCCTTCTTTAACACCCCTTGGCCGACAATGCCCAGAAGGAAGGCCTCTGGTTTCTTAAGGAAGGTATACTTAAATACCTTTTTTAACTCATTGTAGATCAGAAAGCCCTTCTTCAGAATAGGGATGCTTTCAGATAGAGGACTTTCCTCCTTAAAGCATTATTATTATTATTATTATTATTATTATTATTATTATTATTTGTATACCGCCCTTCATCCAAAGATCTCAGGGCACTTCACAGAAGGATATGTGATTACTAGATATACGCTTAAAATTATAAAGTGTGAATGCAACAGACAAATGCTTGCAAACACGAAACACTTTTTTAATAAACATAATTTCTCTTATCTCTAATATCTTAATCTGTGCCCTGTAGACTACAACTCCCATCAGCCCCAGCCAGTATGGTCAATGGTCAGGAGTGATGGGAGTTGCAGCCGAAAGCTCTGGAAAGCACAAGTGTGGGGAAGGGTTAGAGGCAGCACTGGAGAAAATCCAGGGTGGTTTTTTGCACAGGCTTACTGCGGGCGGTAAGGTCTATGAGAGTGAAGAACAAGATACGGTGAGGATACACTCAAAGGTGTGGTAATAATGGGAGATGCTATTATTAAAGCAGCAGTCTTCCTAACAAGTTCACAGTGACAGGCTGAAGCCCATGGTGATGAGGTTATTGTCTCATTTGTCATTGTGTTACACATTTTTGTGTTGTGTGGCGAGTTCCCGCCTCCCCGCTCAGAAATAAATACATGAGACACGAGAATTCGAGTTAATGGGTCAAATTAGGCCACAACTTTATTGATTACAGGAATTGAGTGGTATTGGCTTAGGCATTGGTCCTATCAACTAACCAGCTTCAGCCTGCTTGCTTGAAGACCGGTAAGGGTTAACCACCAGTAGGGGAAGTCCCACTCATACACATCAACTAGGAGTTCCCCCGGGGCCACTGCTCGGGGGTGTGCCATGGGCCCACACCTCCATAGGCTTAGGACAAGGCCACGCCCCCCGAAAAAACCTGGTCAGCTGAGGTGCAGGAAAGAGGGATCCTCGGCCGCGCCAGCCGTAAATTAGGCAGGCCATGCCTCCCGGGCCAGCCGATTGGCTGGCCAGGGGGATGACGTGTCCGAGGATTCCCCTGAAAGCCAGCCCCCACGTGTGGGGGGAGGGGCGTGAAGCCCGCATCCCCACCTCCTCCCTAGCTCGGAAGTGACTTTTTTGTACTGTAAACTTCCAAGTGGTTAGAAAATGGAAGTTTCAGATCACTATTCACCCATCACAGCATGCGAAAACCTCCTTAGCAACTCCAGTCTGCCGTAGTTATGAACGTTTTCAAGCAGACTTCCTTGTGAATTCATAATGAAGTCAGAACTAAACCAATGAACTATTGTGTCCATTCATTTCAAGAGGAAGACAGGTTTTTTTGTAGTATCCTGTGACCTCAGACCATTCTCTGGCAGAAAGCACTGCTCTGAACTATGTGCTCCTTTATGCAGTTTTAGAAATGATAGGTGAGCCCATATTCTCCCTTGTCCTCAGACAAAACTAGAAAGTGGCAGGAAGAGATAGATAAGTAAAGGTGGGGACCTCCTATATGAAATGGCAACGGTGCATTTCCATTCTAAAAAAAATTTGCTTGTGTTTCAGACATTTTTCAATAGCTAGTAAAACATTCGAGATGCAGCACAGAACCAAGTAGCATGATAGTGATTTGTCCCTCTTGGAATGTTAGGATTAGATCTTGCAGCTTCCAACACAGATGAATTCAAAAACTGGAAAATACATATAACAAAGAAGCTGTACATTCCTTTCTAATGAGAAAATAAGCTGCTCAAAATGGGACGCAGAAAAGTCCTGGGCTTTCCACTTTCCAGGGTATTTGAGGCTCGAGTTTTAAAAATTATTGCTCACAATTTTAACATAATGAAGCTGGGTTTGTTTTTCCTTGAAAATCCCTCAAGTTTATGTCTGGGAAATTAAACTGCTACACGGAGCAAGGGGAGGACATGAATCTAAGTAGCTTTCAGTTCACTTTCAATATACCATCAAATAGGATTTGCTGTGTTTATATCTACCAGAATAGCATAATTGTTACATGATACTTGATGACAGCAGTGGAAGACGCAGCCACTTCATGAAGACTAAATTGTTAACTGGTTCCTTCTGGCTGCTACTCCTTCGAGGGTGAAGGGCTACTTCTACATGAATCAAATTTCATCTCCAGAGAGCACAAGAACAATAAAATTAACTTGATCTGTCATGCAACCGTGGAAACAAAATGATTATTTGGAACCTATTTATTCCATTTTAATTTGCTTAACAGAAAACGTTTCCCCCCAAAACATTCTGAATGCCAGTCATTTCGCAAACAATCAGATGGCATTGAATGGATCAAAGAAATGGTTCCTGCTACAGCCACATATTATCAGGTACAATAAATGTAACAAGAGATGCCGCTCCCAAGTTCTCTGTGGCAATGCTGTTCAGCAGACCGAGTGCTGGATGTGAATTTAACTCATGGAAACAAGTGGTTGCCATACAAAGGTCTTTATTTCCTACAAACCACTGCACTTTGATATGGAGTAGGACTGCTGCAATGTAGAGCCCGCGGCTCTCACAGTGTGTGTTATAGGCCTCCCCAAAGCGGTGTGCGGCAAGCACAACTGCTTCCCAGTTCAGACTTCCCAGTTCCTGACTGGGGTCAGGAACAAGAGGACAAACATTTCTTTTTCAATCAGTGCATGTCAGAAGCAGCACATCTGCTTGATGAGATGGTTGACAGCCAATGATGAAGCTCTCTATTTTAACTGGCTATCTTATTTTAAAAGATGCTGCGGTACTGTGTTGACCCGATCCCTCACTTTTCTAAGCTAATGCAAAAAAACCAGCAGCTAGACTGGTGATTAGGAGTTGCTGCCGGGACCATGTAACACCGGTCCTGAAAGACCTACATTGACTCACAGTACATTTCCAAGCACCAACACTGTCATAGTCTGGTTCATGGGCGATCAAAGTCCTGCTGGGGATGTCAGGACCGGGGGCAAGATGGCGGGGTGGGAGCAGGAATGGGGGTCCAGAAGCCAGAAGTCAGGAGCCAAGAATCCGAGGGTCAGAGAGCCGGGAGTCAAGAAGCCAAGAGTCTGAGTGTCAGGAAGCAAGGAATCAGAAAGCTGAGGTTCAAGGATCAGGAAGCAAGAAGCCAAACACAGCAAGGCAGGGAGTGTGTTGCTGTGGCAAAGGGCCAAAGGGAAATGCTGACCTTATATCCCTTCCTGGCTCTTGCCACCAGGTGCTGTGAGTTACCAATCTGCCTCACCTGTGTGGCTGCGCCTTGCCTCTTCAGAACAAACTTAGGAAGGCCCCAGTCCTGCAAAGTCCTATTGGTCACAGGGCCTGGCTCCTGCACGCACACCTGACAAACACTTGGAAGCCCTAAACCATGGGTCGGCAAACTAAGGCCCGGGGGCTGGATTCAGCCCAATTGCCTTCTGGATCCAGCCCACGGACAGTCTGGGAATCAATGCGTGGCTCGGCAGGTGGCAGTGGGTGCCAAGGAGATCATGGTGGAGCCTCTTTCCTAAACGGGAATGGAGCTTCCAGCCCTCATAACCTCTGGTGCAAAATTGACTGTGAGAGACCCAGGAGGACGCCCCTGCTCAGCACCTGAGGGCCCCAATCCTGCCACTCACCACCTGGCCCAGGGTGGGGCCTGATGGGCTCTATAAAGGACTGCTGCCGTCGCTCCTGCTGGACAGAGAGGGCTCCGTTTAGTTCAGTTTAGTGCTTTTTGTTTAAATTGCTGTTATTTTTTACCTATGTGATTTTAAACTGTGATATTAATGCTGTATTCTTAGTTTTAAATTTAGATTTATGTGGAAATTGTTTCCCATTTGGTTGTGTATTTTTTTGATGTGATTTATTTATTGTTTATGACTTTTGGAATGATGTAAATCTTGTTATGCTGTAAGCCACCTTGAGCATTGTTTTTTTAACTGTGGAAAGGTGGCATGTTGTTGTTGTTTAGTCATTTAGTCGTGTCCAACTCTTCATGACCCCATGGACCAGGGCACACCAGGCACTCCTGTCTTCCACTGCCTCCTGCAGTTTGGTCAAACTCATGTTAGTAGCTTTAAGAACACTGTCCAACCATCTCGCCCTCTGTCGTCCCCTTCTCCTTGTGCCCTCCATCTTTCCCAACATCGGGGTCTTTTCCAGGGAGTCTTCTCTTCTCATAAGGTGGCCAAAGTCTTGGAGCCTCAGCTTCAAGATCTGTCCTTCCAAGTGAGCACTCAGGGCTGATTTCCTTCAGAATGGATAGGTCTAAACTTCTTGCAGTCCATGGGACTTTCAAGAGTCTCCTCCAGCACAATAATTCAAAAGCATCAATTCTTCTGCGATCAGCCTTCTTTATGGTTCAGCTCTCACTTCCATGGAAAGGTGGCATACAAATAAAAAATGATGATGATGATTCTCCAGCTACCTAATGGTCCATCTCTAGGCATGCACTCATTCCATGCCTGTACTCATTCCACTTTGAGTTTTGACCTGGGTTTGGCGCGAAAGACTACACCTGGGGCTTCTTCTGGATTCAAGAAAGCATGTTGACCTGCTTTCAGAGCTCTGTAAATTAGGGTTGCCATACGTCCAGAATTTCCCAGACCCAGCCGGAATACGGCCTTCGAAAACAGTGTCTGGGAGGAAATAGCTGAAATGTCCAGGAAAACCCAGACACATGGCAACCCAGGTTGAAAGTCTAGTTTTTGGTGCAACAACTTTTGGGGGAGGGGATGGCTCAAGAACTTTGCCCCCCGCAAAGGCTCAACAAAGTTTGTGTCTGGATTTTTACTTTTTGAAATATGGCAACCCTATGCAAACTGTGTATGTGTCAGATTTGAGCGATGCTGCAGAGATAAATGTTTTCTGTGCCATTTTTAAACCCACTTCCCTATATTTACCTGAGAATGAGGTAGTAAGGGAAAGCGATGTTTTGGTCTGCTAGGGTACAGGAAGTGGGATAACCAAAGGAAGGAATGAATAATTATGAAACATTATTCACTTCGTGATAAAAATGTTCTTTTTCTATCATGCACAAGTTACTGCATTTTTCGTTCTATAAGACGCACACCAGACCATAAGACGCACCTAGTTTTTGGAGGAGGAGAACAAGAAAAAAAATATTCTGAATCTCAGAAGCCAGAACAGCAAGAGGGATTGCTGCGCAGTGAAAGCAGAGATCCCTCTTGCTGTTCTGGCTTCTGGGATAGCTGCGCAGCCTGCATTCGCTCCATAAGATCCACACACATTTCCCCCTACTTTTTAGGAGTGAAAAAGTAAGTCTTATAGAGGAAAAAATACGGTACTCAGAACCCATGAAATGCAAGCCATTTGTTACAATTCCTGTGTGGAAAACCCCCAACTTCAGAGGAGCTAAGGAATTTTAGGAACGGGACGTTTCTAATGGGCGTGATTTTCATAAGCAATTAGCAGAAAATGACTGAGTAGACCCAAATGGATTAGACACCATGTACATTAAACAATTCTCATAATATGCATAAATTGTGACCCTCCTTAACTTTTAACCTAAGTGCCAAACTTACTAGCTCCAGGCAATCTTTTCGCTGGTTATTTTTGCCATATGTTTTCTCTCTCTCTCCTTTACCCTGCACCGAGATCCAAGCTAATGTCATTTGCTAGTAAAAGCTATCAAAACCAGCTGAGTCTCCAGTAGATTCAGTAAAGAAATACATATGCAACAGCCCAACGCTTGGGATCCACATGTCTCTGCTTACAAAGCAGAAGTCAGGCAATGCAGAGCTAATGACACCTGATGCTTCCTGACTTAATCTTGCTCTTTAAAAATACGCTTCCCTGGCCCAAATGTAAGTGGTCAGCAGGAAATGTAAACAACCAGACTACTGCATTAGTCATATGAAAGACCCCAGCTGTGAATTCTGATACCTTCTAGATCCAAAATGGTATTACATCTGGACTTTATTTCGATAGTTCCCTCACAGAGCCACTCTTCCATTTCAAACAGAGAAAACAGAAGACCGAGGTCTGATTCTCACATTTCGGCTGCCACAGTCGAGCTGGTGGGACCATCCACACAGTACCCAAAATGTGCAGAAGGTGCTCATTTCATGGGTTATTGATGGATAGACGGAGTCGCTTTATATGCCACATTTATCCACATTTCCCATTAGCCAGCTGTGTGCCTTGTGAAAATCGGCTCTAATCCGCTGAATTGAAAAGCTCGGTTGGACAAAAACCCCTCTTCAGATTTTCCACACATCTAATAAGAACTAATTTAGTGGGTAAGGTTGTGTTTTTGCAAGGCACCGCTGTAGAACAATGAGAATAGCTCTTGGGCAGAGGGAAGGATTAATCAGTACACAATAAGATCAAAATGTGAGTCGGGTGACAGTGTGGATGCAGTTAGTTCAAATTAAGTCTGATTATAATCAATGAGGCACGTAAGGGACCCCTGACCGTTAGGTCCAGTTGCGGACGACTCTGGGGTTGCTGTGCTCATCCCACTTTATTGGCTGAGGGAGCCGGTGTACAGCTTCTAGGTCATGTGGCCAGCATGACTAAGCCGCTTCTGGCGAACCAGAGCAGCGCATGGAAACACTGTTTACCTTCCCACCAGAGCGGTACCTATTTATCTACTTGCACTTGATGTGCTTTTGAACTGCTAGGTTGGCAGGAGCAGGGACCGAGCAATGGAAGCTCACTCTGTCGCGGGGATTTGAACTGCCGACCTTCTGATTGGCAAGCCCTAGGTTCTGTGGTTTAGACCACAGTGCCACCCGCATCCCAAGGCACTTAAGGTAGTCATGACTTAATACCCATCTATTTTTTGCCTGTGGGTAGGCAATATTTAAAACAAGCAAAACAAACAAGTTGAAAAAAAATGCAACTCACCTCCTGCACAAGACTCAGAGCACTCTGTGAAGCCTTCATACTCCCAGTCATGGAGTTCGTCAAAATCCTGCGAGCCGCCATAAAACACATCGGCCTCTTCGGGACTATATTCGCTGGTCTCCCCATTGCAAGGGCCGCCATAACAAGCTCGTTCGGAGGCTGGTTTGGGCCCTTCACATTCATCAATGGGTAAATCAGCCACAGATTGAGAGAAGGAGAGCAGAACTTGGCACTTCACTAAGCGGACTTGGATTCCGACCCCACAGGTCACGCTGCAGGCAGACCAGGTCTCTGGAATAAACCTACAAGGAAAAACAAACATAGGAATCATCTCCCTAAGACAGTGGTTTTCAGTCAGGGCACCTTGAATGGTGGCCAGGTGGATTGCAAGGCAGTAGTTCTCCAGGCAAAACAAAGTACATAAAATAATGCAATACAAATTAAGAAGCAGAGACTAGAGGGTGGGGCAAGGCAGGTGGAAGGAGGCCTTGCCAGACGAAGTCTCTCCCCACACCTCAAGGGAGCTGTGGACTCAAAAAGACTGAAAACCTTTGCTCTAAGGCAGGCACAGGCAAACTCAGCCCTCCAGATGTTTTGGGACTACAACTCCCATCATCCCTAGCTAACAGGACTGGTGGTCAGGGATGATAGGAATTGTAGTCCCAAAACATCTGGAGGGCCGAGTTTGCCTATGCCTACTCTAAGGTGTCTGGGCCTCTCTGCCAGAGATGCCAAAACTGTAACTTGAAACCAATATTATTTGAGAAGTTCAAAGGGCTCCTTCCATTCATGGAAGGGACTCAGGTCCAATGGAAGCTCCTGTTGAAGAAGGCAGGTTTGAGGAGGCTGCATGCAGGGGGAATCGGTGAAAACTGCACCCCCCTTTTTTAGTGTGAGCATCCTGTGAGTGGATTCAATTTAAGTAAAGAAAGATGGTCCCTTCGCAGTGCGAAGAAAATGGGCCAGATGACTTTAAGGAAAGTCTAGCTTCATAATTTTATAATTCCACAGATTCCTCTTACCAAAAACATGACCGCAAATTAATGCAGGGCAAAATGGCTCTACTATTAAAAAAGCATGTTAAGTTCATGCAGCACACCCTGTTAAATGAAATAATGGAGATGTGCATAAACCACATGCTCGGAGCAACAGCAGAAAAGAGAAATGTATAGCCTGTAAGGAAACTCTTCTAGGGAATGAAAATTGCTGCATAAACTATAATATACTCATTATTAATCATTTCACTGTGCACAGTAATTCATAACTGAAAAGCAGGAAATAACATCAGGAAGTTAAATTTTTTCTGCTTCCTAAACAGAAACTTTGCATTTTGAGTTATGAGCCTAGTAGGGTAGGTTTATGCTATGTAATAACTTGCTTCAAAGGCATAAAGAGAACCTGTGGAGCTGAGAGCAATAAAACATACAAGGTTGCCATTAGAAAGTCAACATTTACTAATAACAACCATATTTCTGAGTTTGGTGATAGTGCTACTTTGCTGTGAAATAAATTCTTAATGTAGGCTTACGAGTTACTCTGTAGTACAAAACTGTAAGAGATATATTCCAAGCTTATTCATCTATTTGGAACGAGCGACACTTGACTAGTCAGAGTTGCGGTAAATCAAAACACTACTTGCACAGGGTTAGAGCAATAACAGAATTAATATCCTGTGAATTAATATAATCAGGGACACTGTGCTTAGCATGGTCTTGATTATTTGAATCTCAGTGAATTAGCTCAGAACGGAACTTAGCACTGAAATAGTAACTGGATCAAATGGCAGTTCCATACATTGAGCTAATAATCCTATATATTCCTGATATTCAGGTTATGAGTGCCATTGATTATGCAACTACAACGGCACCACCCACAAATAATTATTACAATAATTGTAACAATGCAATTATTATCAGTAGACTTGGGGGGGGGACTCCATTTGCAGAAGTACTTTTTTTTAAAAAAAGGAAAACTACTTAAGGTGAAGAAAGAACCCAGTGAGGACCAAGCCTACTGAATAGTCACAGAATGCTGACTTTTAGGAACAGAAATGTAAAACAGGTGGGGGGAAAGGGGATGGAATGGGGTGGCTTGAATTTTGGAAAGTGTTTCTTCTGGATTGCGACATTTTGTTTCAGGTCCAACTTGCATGCAGAGTGAGGGGAGAGACTTCACCAGGCAAGGCCTTCTTCCACCTGCCTTGCTCCACCCTCCAGTCCCTACTTCTCATTTTGTATTGTATTATTTTATGCTCTGTGGTTTGCCGTTGTTTTACTGATTGAAGTTTAGAAATTACCGTATTTTTCGCTCTATAAGACGCACCAGACCACAAGATGCACCTAGTTTTTGAAGGAGGAAAACAAGAAAAAAATATTCTGAATCTCAGAAGCCAGGACAGCAAGAGGGATCACTGCACAGTGAAAGCAGCAATCCCTCTTGCTGTTTTGGCTTCTGGGATAGCTGCGCAGCCTGCATTCACTCCATAAGATGCACACACATTTCCCCTTACTTTTTAGGAGGGAAAAAGTGAGTCTTCTAGAGCAAAAAATACGGTATGTATTGTAATTGTTAAGAATGGATTTCTGTTTGATTTTTTATATGCTGATATTATTATTCTATACGAATGACTGTTGAATGTTACTGTATTTGATGTAGGCTCCTGATTTTAAAGCTATGTTTTATTATCACATTTTTGTATTGCATTAGATTGTTATAAGGTGTACATTCTTTGTTTCTTCAGCTTGTAAAACACCTTGGGTATTGTAAGACAGAAATATGGCCTACAAATTAAAAGTGATGATGACATTTTTGCTGCTGGATACATTTGGGACGACAGTCACATTCACACCCTGCTTGTGAACTTCCTGAGGCATTTGGAAACATATTTGCAAGGCAATTATGATCTTATGTGCAGGAAGCTTTTGAGGAGCGGTGAGTGGGAAGCATTCAAACCCACAGTATTGCTTCTCCTGATGCTTCGGTAGAATAACACTGGTAGAACAACTCTGGTAGACCTGATCTACATGACTTATGCCCAGTTAACCCAAACCATTAGCTATTTATTGCTATGAAATGGGCACTCCCACCCAAACCATTTTGGCTTTCCCAACAGAAACTTGGAACGGTACCCTGGATTTAATAATTAGCAGAAAGATTAATTGCCACATTCTCAATTCTTTCACATTAAAACTCAAATCAACACATTGTTTGTTTGTTTGTTTGTTTGAAAGAACAAAGCTATAAAGCTAGCATGTAGCCTGGACTGTAGAAACCAACAACAAAAATTCATTATATCCAGAACTGGATAGCCAGGCAAACACCTTACAATCAATAAAGCTGTGGTGTGATTTGAATCAGAGGATGTTGTCACGAGTTGTCATTCAAGCACATGCATGTTGCAGGGTCATGATGCCTGGGCATGCAATTTCTTCTGCTCCTTCCACAAGCTCCCCAACTGCCTTGTAATCTTGGGTTACCAGCTAGAGGAGTAACTGCCTGATATACTGTACCCAGTTTTGTTAACAATGCATGCATCTCCAGACCATGGCTGATGCAAAAATAACCATGCCTAGCAAATAAGTTCACAAATCCTTTTTTTCCAAAAGCAAACAAATAAGCAATGTCCCTAATTAAAATTAAAATTAAAAATTAAATTCTCAAGTTGCAAAATAAAATGCCAAATCACACCCCTGTTTGATGTGAAGCTCTGTGCAATCGTTTGACAAACTCTTCTTCCTTCAGGCAGGAAGGTCTGAGTTCTTTTAAATTACAAAAATGAACTTGCTTCAAATTCAACATTTGCGGTTAAGGAATATTGCTCCTGAGATAAAGATCGCCTCGTTTATAAAAACAACAATGTAACGGGGCCCTGCTATTTTAAACAGATATTAGCAGTGAGAATGTCCACATTTTGTTTTGGCATGGAACAATCACATTCATTTATCGTTAAAATCCTCTAGAGCGAAGTGGGGTGGTTTGTAGTCAAAGCTTTGAGAGAGCAGTGGCAAGAGAAATGGAGAAAGACAAAGGGAAGAAATCGCACAAGTTGATCCAATGCCCTGGCAGCTGAGAGGGAATTTTCTCAACTGTTTCAAAACGCAGTGGACTGCAACCATAGGAAATACACCTCCAAAGAGATATTTTGGCCGACAGAAAGCAGTGCAAAAACTAAAGGGAAAAAAGTATTCGTAGATAATATCAAAAGCAATATATACATAACTAACATCCTCGCTGACAGCCTCAGATCCTCCAGGGCACCTCTAACAACCAATTTTCATCTCCTCTTTCATCTAAATATGGAATGTTCAAAAGGCTTCAGGATACATCATCTCCTTGTAACCATTTCCAGAGAGGCAGTCATGCGAGCCTTTGCACAGCAAAAAGTCATGGGGCATCCTTGAAGACCAACAAGTTTACTATGGGATAAAGTTTTGTCGATTGCAGTCTACTTCATTAGATGCATGGAGTGTTATCCTGAGTTGCTATAATAGTAGTAGTAGTAATAATAATAATAATAATAATAATAATAATAATAATAATAATAATTTATTTATACCCCACCCATCTGGCTGAGTTTTCCCAGCCACTCTGGGCGGCTCCCAGTCAAGTGTTAAAAACAGTACAGAATTAAATATTAAAAACTTCCCTGAACAGGGCTACCTTCAGATGTCTTTTAAAGATAGGATAGCTGCTTATTTCCTTCAAATCTGAAGGGAGGGTATTCCACAGGGTGGGCGCCACCACCGAGAAGGCCCTCTGTCTGGTTCCCTGTAACCTCACTTCTCACAATGAGGGAACTGCCAGAAGGCCCTCGGCACTGGATCTCAGTGTCCGGGCTGAACAATGGGGGTGGAGACGCTCCTTCAGGTATATAGGACCGAGGCCGTTTAGGGCTTTAAAGATCAGCACCAACACTTTGAATTGTGCTCGGAAACGTACTGGGAGCCAATGCTTGTCACAACCCTACAAAAGAAGTTGGAACCATATTTTTTTAAAAAAGTTATCTTATTCATTACACCCATATCACGCCTTTCCTCCAAGGAAGTCAAGGTGGTCTTCATAGCTCTCCTCTCCATTGTAACCTCACCACAACTAGGGACAGGCCTGAGGTTACCCAGGGAGCTTCATGGCTGAGTGGGAATTTGAACCCTGGTCGCCCATGTCTGAGTCAAGGAGGAGGAGGGAGAAGAAGAAGAACTGGGTTTGAGAGATACTGCTTAAGTGCGCTCTCTCTAACAGAGAGCATGTGTTGTGGTGGGGTCCAAGAGGCCAGAGGAGGGCAACCAAAATGGTCAAAGGCCTGGAAACGATGCCTTATGAGGAACGGCTAAGGGAGCTGGGCATGTTTAGCCTGGAGAAGAGGAGGTTAAGGGGTGATATGATAGCCATGTTCAAATATATAAAAGGATCTGTCACATAGAGGAGGGAGGAAGGTTGTTTTCTGCTGCTCCAGAGAAGCGGACACGGAGCAATGGATCCAAACTACAAGAAAGAAGATTCCACCTAAACATTAGGAAGAACTTCCTGACAGTAAGAGCTGTTTGACAGTGGAATTTTCTGCCAAGGAGTGTGGTGGAGTCTCCTTCTTTGGAGGTCTTTAAGCAGAGGCTTGACAGCCATATGTCAGGAGTGCTCTGATGGTGTTTCCTGCTTGGCAGGGGGTTGGACTCGATGGCCCTTGTGGTCTCTTCCAACTCTACAATTCTATGATTCTATGATTCTACCCCACTGTTGCTGGGCAGATCTGTTTGGATGGCCACAGGCAGTGATTGGGGAATTGAGTTTCTGGGGAGATTTCGATGTTGCCATTTTGGGGGTGGGGTCAAAGGTTTTAAATACTGGACACGCAGCTTTGGGTGTCCTCTTTTGCTGCGTGCACCAGATCACTCACCCACCCTCCCTAAACTGGGGGGGGGGGGTTCCTGCTTTGACCTTGCTATGCCTGTCATGGGGTCGCCTGCTGTTGGGGCAGGGGCCTGGTAGGAATTTTGTCCATTTGGCTGATTGGCTGGTGCCATTTGGTTTTTGCCTACTGCATAGCAAATTGTCACAACTTGTAAGGTTTGCGGTTAGGCATTGGTTCAAATTGGTTTGTGGAGGGGTAAGTGCCTACCCCTCCAATGCTGCTGCTGCAAGGGAATTCCGTTAAAGGAATCCAGGGGCTTGCCATGCTTTCGTCCAAATCCCTGGAGTAGGGCTTGGGCCGCGCAAGCCCCCGGAAGCATGCAGGGAGAGGTGAGGGTCTGGGTGTCTGGCTCCATTTCCTCCCCAATATTGTTTTCCCTTATTGGCTTTCACTGGAATCCGGAAGTCAGTTCTGTCCCTGGACGGGGACAGATAGTTGTAACCAGTGCCTAAACAACCACTCACATTTGTGTATTTAAATAACGTTGTGGCCAATAATCATGCCAAAAACCTTAAACAAAAATTACGTGTGAGTTATTTGGGGTGGCTTGGGGACCTCGGCAAGCAAAAAGCAAGTGAGCTGCTCAATACACAACAGAAGTTAAATGACCCAGGGCTTTCCAAACCACACTCTTGAGAACCAGCATACTGGCTCCTCGCAACATTTAACATTTCTTGATTGAAGCAAAGCTCGCATTCTTCGCAGCACTCAAAAATCAGTTTCGAAAGTGTTTCCAGCTGAAAGCAATTTGTGCTTTTTTTTTGTTCTAATATTATTTATTTATTATTATGTTGCACTCAACTCATTTTAACATGGAGCAGGCCCAATGAGAATAATGGCCATGGCTGACATAGGCCTAATAATTTCTATTTGGGTGGTGACTCAGCTGTGCCCCTATCTGGACAGGGATAGCCTAACTTCTGTCGTCTATGCTCTGGTAACCTTGGGCTGCCTCTGAAGACAGCTCAGAAACTTCAGATGGCACAGAATTCAGCGGCGAGGCTGCTCACCGGAGCAAGACGGTTTGAGTATATTACCCTGATCCCAGCCCAACTGCACTGGCTGCCAATTAATTTCCTGGCCCAATTCAAAGTGATGGTTTTGGCTTATAAAACCTTAAATCAGGGGTCGGCAACCTAAGGCCCATGGGAGTCGTTTAACTGGCCCACGAGATGTCCCCAAACAGAGCCGCCCACTCAGCGAGTCCCCGTGTGCTGCGCTAAACTGGCGCAGCATGGTGACTCGCTTCCGCAGCGCCAGAAATCGCGTCTGCGCAGGCGCCGGCACCGGAAATCACAGGCCTGTGTGCTTACATGCGTGCACAATCCGGCCCATGGAGGGATCTCTGCTGGAGTGAACCGGCCCAGGCAAGGTAAACCTTGCCGACCCCTGCCTTAAATGGTTCAGGACTGGAATAACTCAAGGACACCCCCCCCATATGAATCGATTCAGATCCTGAGGCTCCTCCATGAGAGGTCTGGAGGGTGGCAACATGAGAACGGGACTTTTCTGCAGTGGCCCCCGTTTGTGAAATTAATTTAATAATAATAATAATAATAATAATAATAATAATAATAATAATAATAATAATAATATGTTTTTACTCAGCCCTTCTGACTGGGATGCCCCAGCCACTCTGGTTCCTTTATTTCAAATCCTTAGGCACAAGGTGAAAACATTTCTCTATAACCGTAGCTTTTGGCTGATTAACATTCTAGGGCCTTTTAAATGTGTTTGTGGGAGGCGTGTAATTGGTTTGTTTCTGTTTTATTATGTATTCCGTGTTTTCATTTTGTATTTCTATGTTGTGAACTGATCTTCAGATGAATGGCAGTATACTAATTTAAACAAACAAACATATAAATACATGTTTTTGCTATGTTGCTACTTACTGGAGCAATTCCGTGTAGAATGAATGCTCAGATCAAGTACATTAAGATGCAGGTAAAAGTTCTGAAAACACATCACCTGTCTAGTTCCTTAAGCCCTTTTGGTAGAAAATCTCACCTCTAAGAGACTGGCTCTAAGCAAGCGTGGCTTAACATTTAGGAATTATGACTGGGCGATTGCATACTACTGGCCTTTCTGCAGCTAAGTTGTTCCCTGTGGGTTCTATTCAAATAGTTGCATGTCAGGAATTTCCTTTTGTTTCTTATTGAATCAGCCCCATCACTTAGCCAGTGCCATCTGGCATCCAGATATAACAGTTTGCCCACCCCCCTTTTGCTTTTTTATTTTATTTTTACAGCTCACACCAGGTTATTTATGGCAAAATGTTAAAAGCTGGATATCGTGTTAACATACAAAAGTGTTTTTCAAGAGTTGCAAATCTTTTAGAAAAAAACCTCCTCCCAACTCGGCAAACTCTCCAACGAAACAAGTCAGATGAAAACTAATAGGCCCCTGACTTTTTCAGCCACGATGACTGTGTAGTGGACTGTGCTCAGGTTGTGTAGTGGGCTATGAAATCAGGCCTCCATGAAGAAGGGAAGGATGAGGCTAGCCAAGTTCTGAACGGTCTCTTTGACAGACTATACTTTCCCAAACATCAATGTGATAAAATGGCAAGGAACAGGATATAAGGAGTTTATAACTATGTTTTACTCACTGGTGGATTTATTGTTTTCAGCTACTTTTATACCGTATTTTTTGCACCATAACACTCACTTTTTTCCTCCTAGAAAGTAAGGGGAAATGTCTGTGCGTGTTATGGAGCGAATGCCTACGGATGGTGGGGGAATCTGCTGCAGTCCTGAGCAGAGGATCCATGGTTCCCCTTCCTTCCCTCCTCCGTGGTTCACTTTGAAACAGCAAAGCGGGAGAAGAGCCGCTGAGTGGGGAGGAGAGAGGGACAGAGAGCCTGCTTCTTTAAAGGAGCAAAGCGGGAGAGGAGAGGAGCCTTCTCCTCTTATACCCCTCTTCTGCATTATTAACAGCATCCTTCTCCACCCACCCCATGTGTGTTCCTTGTCCCTTGAGTGCTTTTCCTTCTCTCCACTTAAAACGTGGTTACAAAGCACGGATCCACATGGATCCTCAGGATTTTTGCACTGGGTCACCCCAAATTCACCAACAGATCACATAGCATGTCCATGGCTACAGCTTGCACCCAAAAAATCACGCACCCACTGTTGCCTGGGGCTGCAGTGGTGCAAAAACGTGGTTACAAAGCATGGATCCACAGGATTTTTGCATTGGGCTACCCCAAACTCACCGTCAGATCACATGTCTGAACCACAAAAATCATACATCCACTGTTTTGTTTAGAATATTTTTTTTCTTGTTTTCCTCCTCTAATAACTATGTACGTGTTATGGTCGGGTGCGTGTTATAGAGCGAAAAATGTGGTAATTTACATCTACATTTCCTACACTTGCTTTTGAAGGTAGCATTCCAAGGAACACAGTTCCTACCTAGAGGGCCGTATATAATGCCATCAATGGGGTCTCTCTTTCCTGCGTGTTTATTATATGGCTATGGTCACTGGAGGATTAAAAGGACCTGGCTGAGGTTTAAGTGAACACACTTTCCAATCTAGAATCATAAGGCATTGCCTCAGGCAATTCGCAACACTGCAAAATATATTATCACTCCCATTTTACAGCTGAAGAAACAGCTGTGTTGTCGACAGCTCTGTTGAATAGAATGGTGCTTTTAAACCTCTTCTTAAATTACTGGGTTCCTTTAAAAAAATGACACAGAGGTCAGATATTAATGCATAGGAATGAACTTTAGGTTGTGAAAAGAGCAGGATAGTGCACACCCTGGAAATGATCTCTTGAAGAAGGTACAGGGTTATAAAGATTAGGACTAGCTGCTTGAGAAACAGTTTCTATTCAAATGCGATTTGGGTTTTAAACACAGTGTAAGGTAGGCTCTATGGGAGTATATTGTATTTAATTACGGGGTATCAAAGTTTTTAGGGGGCTAACCAGGCTGGGATAGCAGGCTTTTTGGTTTCTGAATGTCTGATGTAGATTTTCAATTTCATTGTTCTGTATGGGACAATGACAATAAAAATTATCGTATCGCATCATATTGTATCATATCGTACCGTACTCTAATTAAAAATGAAAACAGGGTATCACAGTACGGAGCTTTCATACTGGTTTAGATAGTGCTTTTAGCAACTGCAGTTGCATGCAACATTTTGCCTGCATCTATAGATGGAATGATGTATGAGTCCATCAGGCCCAGTTGAGATTATAAACTGATGAGTGGGAGCTGCAACATAATGTTGCAGTGTATTTCCATTTGTGGGATGGTTCAAGTTCAGAGCTCCATTCAGCCCGGAACAGTGCACTGTCCAGACCGCTCAAGAGATGGGATTGAAGGAGGGGTGAGGGAAAACAAGGACGCCTCATTTTCCTTGCCCTCCCCCTGATATAATGCTAGAGATTTTAGACATAGACTCACAGAATTGTAGAATTGGATGGGACCCCAAAAGTCATCTATTTCAACCCCCTGCAATGCAGGAATCTCAGCTAAAGCATCCATGACAGATGGCCATCCAACCTCTGCTTAGAAACCTCCAAGGAAAGAGAGTCGACCGCATTCCAAGGGAAATTGTTCCACTGTCGTACGGCTCTTTGTGTCAGAAAGTTCTTCCTGGGGTTTAGTCGGGATCTCCTTCCTTGTAACATGAAGTCATTGGTCCAAGTCCTGCCCTCCAGAGCAGGAGAAAACAAGCTTCCTCCATCTTCCATTTGACAGCTCTTTAGATATTTGCAGATGGCTAGCATCTCTGCTCTCAGTCTCTTCTTTTCCAGGCTAAGGATACTCAGTGTGCTGGCCCCGGGGGTAACCCATGAAACGCGGTCCTGGTCCGGTCCAGAATCCGAAGGTTCCACTAGGAGTCAGTCCAACAGGTCCAAGGCAGGATACCAGGCTAGGACAGGTACAGGATCTCAGGCAGGGTCTGGCATACAGCAATGTTGCTCCCACAACCTTGTTGGGGTAGCGGCTGGTCCTGATCCCCAGTGACTCACTTCCCTGTTTCGCCCGGAGGCGAGCACTGCTTCTGCGAGTGCTCAGGTCTTTCCTTCTCTCAGACCTTAGTCTCTGCAGCTCGGGAGACGTCGGTGGGTTACTAGACCCAGGGACCGCCTCAGCCTCCCCTGACCCAACTGGTAGAGGAGCAGCTGTAAGTGATGGCCCAGCTGAAGGCAACAAGGTAATCCCTGCATCTGGAGCCAGGGCAGGCTCAGGCCCCTGACTCGGCCCAGCTGGTGTTTGCTGCAGGGGAACCTGTGCAGACTGGGACTCTTCAGGATCAGGCCCTACACTTGGTTCAGATGATGCCTGAGGCAAAGGATCCAGTGCAGACTGAGACTCCTCTGGTTCCGAGTCCGAGCCCGAGTCCCAGGCCATCACACTCAGCTCCTTCAACCACTCCTCATCAGGCTTGGTTTCCAGACCCTTGATCATCTTGGTCACCCTCCTCCTCACACGTTCCTGCTTGTCAACATCCTTCTTGAATTGTGGCGCCCAATCTATTCAATGTACCGGCATTAACAGAGCAATCTTATATGTTTACTCAGAAGCAAGTGACACTGTTTTCACTAGTAACTGCACAGATGATTCCAGCCAAAGGGTCTAAGAAATGTTGTTAGGAGGCATTCTTTAATCTTCACTTAAAGTAGGGCTAAGTTAGAGGATCCTTGCAGTACACAGCCCTATAGAGAAAATTTAATACGAGTCATCTGTCTCATTTCTAATAGTAATTGGCAATAGAGTCAACCCTCAATTTAGCTGTTCTCCATAGAGATCATATTACTGATCATTCTTGTCAGGGGTTCAGGAGCAGAGACGCAGAGAAGGGAGGAGACAGAGAGCGAGGGGGAGGAATACGAAGGAAAGATGAGTGGGGATGACGAACCGAGATCGCCGAGCTTATCCAGTGAGTCCGAGGATTCCCAGAAGGGAGCGCCAGCGGTCAGAGCAAGGGGGGAAAGCAGGGGGACACCCCAGGAAGAAGGGTCCAGAGAGGAATCAGAGAGCAGCAGTTGGAGATCGGGACCCACGTACCCAGCCGGGAGCAGCGGGGAGAAAGGGGACCAGATATCGGGTTCCGGAGGCTTTCAGAAGGAGGGAGGGCATGAGTCAGGAGTAGTCACGCCCACCTCGGGGAGCGACGAAACGATCAAGAGGAAGGTTGAGAGTTGGGCGCGCGCGCCAAGTTCAAATGTAGCGGAAGCTGGCGCAGTAAGCAGCCCAGAGAGTGAACCAGGTCCCAAAGCCCGCCGCAAGGAGGCGGAAGGGTCAGGGGGGTCCGCGTCAGAAGAGAGTAGGAAAGAAGAGACCCCGGGGGGCAGAAGGACCCAGAGACGGAAGGAAAGGCGCAGGAGGTGGAGCAAGGCTAGGGTATTAAGCTGGTGTGCTAGAGGCGGAGACTCAGACGGGTCTTCGTCGTTCTGACCTAGAAGAAGTAGGGCTGCGCATTGCAGTTTGGAAATGGAACCTGTAATCCAATAAAGACTCTTTGAAACTAAGCACTGGCTGACTTGGTCCTATGTGAGCTGGGACTGGGCGGCAGCCCTGACAGTAAGACCCGTCTCAAAAAAGCTCCTGACATCTGATACCTCGCAGCGGAGACAGAAGCAGCTGGAGGAGGGGATCGGTGTTTGGAAGCAAGCTCACGACGGTTGGCAAAGATGACGGAAGCGGCGACAATTTCAGCGCTGCAACAGGCAGTTACCCAATTGAATGCGGAGGTACTGGCATCCAAGAAAAGGGAGGAGGATGCGGCAGCCGCCTACCGGGATCTCCACGCCAGGTTTGAAGCATGGGTTAAGCATGGGCAGCCAGGACCCAGACCGGAGGGGGTTGGGTTGGCACGGAGAGCAGGAGGGCTTGTGACTCACTTCGATGGCAATTTACAACAGTACCCCAATTTTCGAGCAGATGTAATGTGCGCACTGAAACTGCTGGCAAAAGACTTTAGAGATGAGGAAGAGAAAGTGGGGTTTATACTATCCCATTTGCATGGGGATGCTAAAGCGTGGCTGCGCAATTTGTGGAGGGATAAAGACCCAGCGCTTCAGAGTGCAGATGCCTTTATCAAAGCGATGGATGCGTGTTTTTTGTCTACCATTGATGTGGATCTTGCCCGACGGGAGATTCATGGACTGAAACAAGGGAGGGCGAGCGTCCGGCAGTACCACGCCCGATTTTTTGCGCTGGTCAGTGCCTTGGAATGGGACCGGGATTCGCCCCCCGTCAGGGACCTGTTCTGGGAGGGTCTGAGCTCTGCTGTGAAGGATGAAATTGCGAGGGGGGAGAGGCCCCGAAGCACGCAGGAAGTGGTCCAAAGGGCGCTGACTGTGGGTGTGAGACTGGAAGAACGTCCTTGGTGCAGAGATGAAGGACGTGGGGGGCGCGAAGCAGCTAGAAGTTTCTCTTTCGTTCCAAGGGAAGCAGCGCGTGCGCAATCCACACCTCCGCCAGGAGGGGGAGTGGAACCGATGGAGGTGGGAGGAGCCAGGGCTCAGTCAGCTACCAGAGCCTCTGCACCGACGGCAGTCAAGACTAAACCTCCTAGAGGGACCAGGAAGTGTTACGTATGCGAAAGCTCTCAACACTTGGCGAAAGAGTGTCCCCAGAGGAGCTCCAAGCACACTGCAGCCTCCGCAACGGTGAAAGCGGCCACGCAATGCAGCGAAGCCCAGCAGGGAAACGACGATGTCTGGCTGGAGACAGGGGCACTGGGGCCCAGCCAGACGTATCAGTGAAGCAGTCCCCAGCGATATTGCAACCCACGGACCCCCTCCCACCCAAACCAGTAGTGCAGCTCACAGCGTCTCTCCAGCTACCCAATGGCGTCACTATCGAAGTGCCGCTTTCTGTGGATTCTGGAAGCAACGCAGACTTTATAGCACAGGATTTTGTGGAGCAGCACGCTATACAGCTACTGCCTGCCACGCTGCCCCTGCAAGTCGTCACAGTAGATGGCAGAGAGTTGCTAGGGGGGCAGGTGGTGAAGCAGACGCCACCAATGGTGATGCAACTTGGCAACCACAGAGAGGTCATCAGTTTTAATGTCACCCGACTGTCGGACACGCCCATTGTGTTGGGCATGAGTTGGCTGGACAGGCACAGTCCAACGCTGGCTTGGTACCAGAGACAGCTGATCTTCGGCTCCTCTTACTGCGCAGAACACTGCATCCTGCCAAGGAAGGAGGGGGAGGAGGAGGACTCACACCTGCAGTTGGGAACGTTGCAAGCCGTCCCCCACAAATATGCGGACTTTCTGGAGGTCTTCTGCGAGAAAGAGGCAGACAAGCTACCACCGCACAGGCAATATGACTGCAAGATTGACCTACTGCCAGGGGCGACGCTGCCGAAGGGGAAGCTATACTCCATGTCTGAGGACGAACTGCAGGAACTCAAACAGTTCATAGATCACAATTTGCAGCGCGGTTTCATCCGGGAGTCCAACGCAGTAGGGGGCAGTCCTGTTTTCTTCGTGAAGAAGAAGGACACGCCCCAAAAAAGATTGGTCGTGGATTACCGCCTCTTAAACAAGAAGACCAAGCCCTCTGATTTCCCCATGCCCAGGATTGACGACCTACTGGCGACGGTGCGCAAGGGACGCGTGTTTACCAAGTTGGACCTGCGAGGGGCGTACAATCTCATCCGCATGAGGGAGGGCGATGAGTGGAAGACAGCCATGTTCACGCCTCTGGGCACCTACGAGTACAGAGTGATGCCGTTTGGATTGCAAAACGGTTCTCACTGTTTTCAAGCTTTCATGCATCATGTGTTGGCGGGACTCCTCTACAAGAAGTGCGTCTGCTTTCTGGATGACATCCTGATATTCTCCGAGTCGCAGCAAGCGCATGACCAGGACGTTCGGGAGGTGCTGGAGAGGTTGCAGCAGCATAGACTGTACGCCAAACTGGAGAAGTGCCAGTTCGACACGACGGAGGTGGATTTCTTGGGTTACAAGTTGTCGGACAAGGGGCTAGCCATGGACAGCGCCAAGGTTCGAGCGGTGTTGGATTGGAAGAGCCCGCGCAACCGGAAGGAGGTCCAGCGGTTTGTTGGCTTCGCCAACTTCTATCGCAAGTTTATCAAAGGGTTCGCGATGCAGACGGCGGCTATTACGGACACGCTAAGCTCCAAGAAAAAGAAATTCATCTGGACGGAGCAGGCGGAGCAGTCCTTTCAGGCACTCAAGCGTCTCTTCGCGTCGGAAGAGCAACTGCTGCATATCGACTCCAGCAGACCGATGCGGGTAGAGACAGACGCGTCCGATAGAGCAGTGGGAGCTGTCCTGCTGCAGAGGGACCCACAGGGGGTCTGGAGGCCGGGAGCGTTCTACTCCAGAAAGCTCAGCAAGTCGGAGCGGAACTACACCATCTGGGACAGGGAGTTGCTTGCCATTCATGCAGCCTTCAAGGCGTGGAGACACTTCCTGATCGGCGCCAAGCACACGGTGCAGGTCTGCACGGACCACAAGAATCTGGAGCACTGGCGCACGGCGAAGTTCCTGAACCAGAGGCAGATACGTTGGGCGGAGTTCTTTGCTGACTTCGATTTCCGAATAGAGTACGTCCCAGGCGACACCAACATCATGGCGGATGCACTATCCCGAAAACCGCAATACCTCGAAGAGGCGACGCCAGCGGCAGCCATGCACATCTTCGCGCCAACAGCGTGGGCGTGCGCTTCAGCCACAGTAGACCTGGATGCGGTGCGGCGGGCGTTGCAGGACGACTCATTCGCGCAGGCGAAGATGGCCGAGGTGCACAAGGGCACGGCGAAGAGCGACGAGTTCCAGATACGGGACGGCTTGCTCTTACGTAAAGGGGCCATCTACGTGCCGGGAGATGAACTTCGCGCCAAGGTACTGCAGCAGTTGCACGACGCACCCACGGCCGGGCACTTTGGCACGGAAAAAACGGTGGAATTAGTCGCAAGGGACTTTTGGTGGCCCAGACTGAGAGGGGAAGTCGCGGACTACGTCGCGAGGTGCGACACCTGCCAGAGGGCCAAGCCGGTGCACAAACCACCGGCGGGACTGCTGGAACCGCTGCAAACGCCGTTTGAACCGTGGGAGAGGGTGGCCCTGGACTTTGTCACGGATCTACCCAGCTCGAGAGGCAAGACAGCTGTACTAGTGGTGGTGGACTTGTTCACCAAGATGGCACACTTCATACCGTGTGCGAAGGTGGCCACGGCAGAACAAACAGCCAAACTGTTCATAGATCACGTGTTCAAAGTGCACGGGCTGCCGCGGTCTATACTGTCCGACCGCGGTCGCCAGTTCATCTCCAATTTCTGGCAGAAGCTGATGGGCTTCCTGAACGTCAAGATCAACCTGACATCGGCGAGACACCCGCAGACCAACGGGCAGGCGGAGAGGGTCAATGCCATCATGCAGCAGTACCTGAGATGCTATGCCAATCAACAGCCTGCGACGTGGGTGGATTACCTGCCGCTCGCCGAGTTCGCCTACAACAACACGAAGCATGTGTCCACAGGGGTGACGCCGTTCTTCGCCAACAATGGGAGGAATCCCAGAACCTTCCCGGGACTGGACAGAGTGGGGGAAGGGGAACCGCAGACGGCGGACGCTTTCGCGTCTGAGTTGCAGGAGGTCCACGATCAACTCCGACGGCAGCTGGAGCTAGCGAAGCACGCATACAAGGTGCAAGCGGACAAGCACAGGCGGGTTGGCGAAGAGATCCGAGTGGGAGACTGGGTCTGGTTGGCAGCCCACGCAGTGCCGACCAGATCGTTAGCCAAAAAGAAGTTGGGGCACAAGCAACTCGGTCCATACCAAGTCGAAGCGCAGATCAACCCAGTAGCTTTCAGGCTGGTGCTACCGGAGGGTTCCAGGATGCATCCGGTGTTCCACAGGTCGGTGCTCACTCCCTACAGGACACCTCACAGGTTCCAGGAACCAGGAACAGCACCGAGTCCGTCTCAGGAGCGGACGGAGGCGGGGAGATTGCCACAGCAGGACCCCATCAACGAAGTCACGGAGATTTTGGACTCCAGATGGGGGGAAGACGGAGTGGAATACCTCCTAGCCAGAGAGGGCACCCGGGCTAGTGCTAATAGCTGGGTGCCAGACTACGCTTTGGAGGAACCCCTGCTCAAGGACGAGTTTCATGCCCTTTTCCCACACAGACCCATGCCAGCAGGCTTCTTCGACGACTGGTTGTTCACGCCCACACTTTCCTCCAGCACGTTCCATGGCTTCGACTCGGACGGGGAGCCCGCACAGCGCACACGTTCCCCAGAGGGGTCACCGGAGGGTTCGGCGTCCGACACCTCGTATTGGTGGGACGATCGGCCAGAGGAGCAGTGGCGCCGGAGGTGGCTGGAGATGCCAGGTCAAGCAACCGACGCAGAGACTGACATGGACGTGTGCGGTGAGGATCTCGGTTTCGAGCACGGCGGCACTGAAATGGAGGCGGAGCAGCTCAACGTTGACGAACGCGAGGAGGAAGACTCGGAGGTCTTCAGTTGGCGGCCAGCGACGAGGAGCGAACTGTATCCGGCATTCACTCCTGCGATGATGGAGCACCCAGCAACCACCCTTGAAAGTGGGGAGGGGGGAAGGTGGGGCTTCGAGGGGGGGATGGATGTCAGGGGTTCAGGAGCAGAGACGCAGAGAAGGGAGGAGACAGAGAGCGAGGGGGAGGAATACGAAGGAAAGATGAGTGGGGATGACGAACCGAGATCGCCGAGCTTATCCAGTGAGTCCGAGGATTCCCAGAAGGGAGCGCCAGCGGTCAGAGCAAGGGGGGAAAGCAGGGGGACACCCCAGGAAGAAGGGTCCAGAGAGGAATCAGAGAGCAGCAGTTGGAGATCGGGACCCACGTACCCAGCCGGGAGCAGCGGGGAGAAAGGGGACCAGATATCGGGTTCCGGAGGCTTTCAGAAGGAGGGAGGGCATGAGTCAGGAGTAGTCACGCCCACCTCGGGGAGCGACGAAACGATCAAGAGGAAGGTTGAGAGTTGGGCGCGCGCGCCAAGTTCAAATGTAGCGGAAGCTGGCGCAGTAAGCAGCCCAGAGAGTGAACCAGGTTCCAAAGCCCGCCGCAAGGAGGCGGAAGGGTCAGGGGGGTCCGCGTCAGAAGAGAGTAGGAAAGAAGAGACCCCGGGGGGCAGAAGGACCCAGAGACGGAAGGAAAGGCGCAGGAGGTGGAGCAAGGCTAGGGTATTAAGCTGGTGTGCTAGAGGCGGAGACTCAGACGGGTCTTCGTCGTTCTGACCTAGAAGAAGTAGGGCTGCGCATTGCAGTTTGGAAATGGAACCTGTAATCCAATAAAGACTCTTTGAAACTAAGCACTGGCTGACTTGGTCCTATGTGAGCTGGGACTGGGCGGCAGCCCTGACAATTCTCATAAGATTTTGTTGCTTTTGGAAGGTTAGCAGACTGTAGGTTTGTGTTTCGGCTTGTCAAAAAGGGCTGTTTTCACAACTGCAGGGTGGGTCATAGGTGGGTCATAGAATTTAGCCCTCTGAAATTTGTTTTATGATAGAGGAGGATATCCTATCTAGTTCAGGCAGATAGAAAGCGACTAGTTTATCTCAGCTAGATGAATAAAGTGTGCTGAGTGGCAGTTTCTTATTCTCCTCTTTCTTGTATTTGTGGGAAAGATCCCACTGCTAACCAAACAAGACCTTCTACAGTACTCCTACGCAGTGGCATAGTGTGGGTTGTCAGTGCCCAGAGCTGTGTGGAGGGGATTTGTGGAATGGAGGGAAACAGGTGGAATACGCATGCACATTCAGCTGCATAACGGTGTCCTCATCACCCAGGAGATTGTGGTTGAAGATAGGAAAAGAGGAGTTGTTCTGTTGCCTGGAGAGGTCACTTCCTGGTTCGCATGGAGAAGCTATGTTCAAGGAAGTTTCTGATACAGTGGTACCTCTACTTATGTGCACCTCTGGTTACGTATCCTTCGGGATACACACACGGCAAACCTGGAAGTATTTTTCTGGGTTTCGATGCACACGCATCCGCAGAAGTGCTCTTCCTCGCCGTACGCATGTGCAGAAGCACTCTACCATGACGCGCGCATGAGCAGAACAGACACCTCCAGTTGCGGAAATCTCGAGTTACCTGTCCTTAACTGGAGGTTGTTGTTGTTTAGTCGTTTAGTCATGTCCGACTTCTTGTGACCCCATGGACCAGAGCACGCCAGGCACTCCTGTCTTCCACTGCCTCCCGCAGTTTGGTCAAATTCATGCTGGTAGCATGAGAACACTATCCAACCATCTCGTCCTCCGTCGTCCCCTTCTCCTTGTGCCCTCCATCTTTCCCAACATCAGGGTCTTTTCCAGGGAGTCTTCTCTTCTCATGAGGTGGCCAAAGAAGTGGAGTCTCAGCTTCAAGATCTGTCCTTCCAGTGAGCACTCAGGGCTGATTTCCTTCAGAATGGATCGGTTGGATCTTCTTGCAGTCCATGGGACTCTCAAGAGTCTCCTCCAGCACCATCATTCAAAAGCATCAGTTCTTCGGCGATCAGCCTTCTTTATGGTCCAGCTCTCATTTCCATACATCACTACTGGGAAAACCATAGCTTTAACTACTATATGGACCTTTGTCGGCAAGGTGATGTCTCTGCTTTTTAAGATGCTGTCTAGGTTTGTCATTGCTTTTCTCCCAAGAAAGCAGGTGTCTTTTAATTTCGAGGCTGCTGTCACCATCTGCAGTGATCATGGAGCCCAAGAAAGTAAAATCTCTCACTGCCTCCATTTCTTCCCCTTCTATTTTATTGTGCTTTTATTACTTTGATGGGAGCTGCCCAGAGTGGCATATAAATTACTACTACTACTACTACTACTACTACTACTACTACTACTACTAATAGAGCCCAGCAATGGAGCCCAGCAATGAAAGTGCACAGCTGTACTGAGGCAGCACCAGGTGTTGAAGTTTTGTGCCCCTAATAAATTTGCACCTGGGGCAACTGCCCCTGTGGTCCCCCCACTGTACACCAATGCTCCTTACAACCACACAAGGACAGCGGAAGGGAATAGAAAACCACTGCTGCTCCATGCCACACCATATAACCTACCTAGGATAAATACACAACTGGAACCACTTTGAATATTTTTGGCCCCACCCTCAAAATTGACGAAATGCTCTCCTCAGTTCACCCCCTACAATGGGGTAGTAATTGTGAAGAAGGTATTTCGCAACAGACCAAAGAAAGAATTAAAGATAACAAACATCTCATTTTCTATCAAAGAAACCTTAATCCACCCAAACATTGTGATGTTATTTTACAGAGCTGTTTCTCCATTTTACAGCTGGGGAAACAACTCTGTAAAGCAAACAGATCTGCTGAATAAAAAGGTGCTGATAAGTACAAATAAAATCTCTGCTTAAGTTCTTGGGATTCCTTTCATCCCCCCCACCCCTGTCCAAGGCTGTATATAATTCCTTCAATCATGGTCTTTACCATTTGTCCAAAATACTTTATAATTATATTCCATATTTTCTTTTGTACCTTATCCCAGAATCCTTACAAAAATCCATTTGTACCACTATTCAGAAATCTGTTGTGCTGTCATTTTTAAAAGAATGCAATAACTATTCAACACCAAGCATTTGGGGAGGTTCCCCCCCCTCACGAAGCAACGCCAACATTAATTCTCAACATTCAGATCCAGACTTTTGTCAATAAGTCCATGATCATGACTTCTTCTGGAGTTGTGGCTTCTCCTAGCTTATTTTTTTAGTGCTCTGCAGCAGAAATATGGGCTATGATTCAAATCATCCCTTTCCAGTGTAAGCAACGTGATCCCTGTTTGACACCCCCCCAACACTGCCCAGTTCCCATTATACAACTGAAGGGTAATTATAGTTTGTTAAATATGTATTTAGAAAAGTGGTTTACTAGTAGACAGAAAACTGCAGAAATCCAAAAACTGGGCTTCCAAATTAAAATAAATAAAAACAGATTCAAACGTGTATCTGGCACTTGGCTATAAATGAACAAAAGGCACATATGAAATATATAATAGCTCTGAAGTATAACTTCATCATAACATGTAACAGCTGACAAATATATATTTACATACGATACATATAAATATAAACATAACTATGATCTTGAGTATAATATTGTACATTTCCTCACTGTTTCCCCATGGCTTCAATTAAAATTTACGCGATTTCAGGTCAGCCATGCCAGCATGGCAGCTTTACTATCTCAAAGACAAATTTTATGAGATGAAAATATGGCTCTAACATCAATCAAAACCAAAAATTGTCTCCAGGAAGGCTAGATATGTTTCAGCTAAAGGTGTTTTGGAATGTGAAAGGTTCAGAGTCTAAAGGACAGCTGAAGCAGCTTGCACAAATCCTGCTGCTTTTCTGACACCATGAGGAAGACGTTAATTTTTTCCCCAATCCCAGGGCCGGCTCAAGACATTTGGCCACCTGAGGCAAAGGAGAAGATGGCACTCCATCCTAATTCAATGTTCAGAACCCAACTGGGCTGATGTTTGAATTTTACTTCAATGTTGATGATAGGAGTAGAATCCTGCACCACATCTGGGACAGCTGTCCAGATTAGGGGCCACAGGAGGGAGAAGTGGCAACAGAGTCAGTTGCCTTACTCTGCCTAATATTAGAGCCGGCCTTGTTCCTTTCACAGCAGCAGCAGTTTTCAGAAAAGGTGATAGTGACTGAAAAAGTAGCATCGTGGAAAATGCTTAGGTGGCCCTTCTCCCCTGTGGCTGCTTTTAAACAAAGAAAAAATATGTTGTTGTTTAGTCGTGTCCAATACTTCATGACCCCATTTAGGTCACGCCAGGCACTCCTGTCTTCCACTGCCTCCCCCAGTTTGATCAAACTCATGCTGGTAGCGTCGAGAACACTGTCCAACCATCTCGTCCTCTGTTGTCCCCTTCTCCTGGGAGTCTTCTCTTCTCATGAGGTGCCCAAAGTCTTGGAGCCTCAGCTTTAGGATCTGTCCTTCCAGTGAGCTCTCAGGACTGATTTCCAGCACCATAATTCAAAAGCATCAATTCTTCGGCGATCAGCTTTCTTTATGGTCCAGCTCTTACTTCCATACATCACTACTGGGAAAACCATAGCTTGAACTACTATACGGACCTTTGTCGGCAAGGTGATGTCTCTACTTTTTAAGATGCTGTCTAGATTTGTCATTGCTTTTCTCCCAAGAAGCAGGTGTCTTTTAATTTCGTGGCTGCTGTCACCATCTGCAGTGATCATGGAGCCCAAGAAAGTAAAATCTCTCACTGCCTCCATTTCTTCCCCTTCTATTTGCCAGGAGGTGATGGGTCCAGTGGCCATGATCTTCGTTTTTTTGATGTTGAGCTTCAGACCATATTTTGCGCTCTCCTCTTTCACCCTCATTAAAGGGTTCTTTAATTCCTCCTCACTTTCTGCCATCAAGGTTGTGTCATCTGCATATCTGAGGTTGTTGATATTTCTTCCGGCAATATTAATTCCGGCTTGCGATTCACCCAGCCCAGCCTTTCGCATGAAAAAATATACCGTACTTCACATCTATTTTGGCATTTATCAGCATCCCGTGAGAAACCACTTCCCATTTCAATACAGTAGGAACGAAAGGGAACCTTATGAGAAAGTCTTACGGGGCTTGTTCTTTAATCCCCACCGCACCCTGGTTAAGTTGTAATATTTTAGCTTGGTGAATCAATAACATTCTTTAGTTTTTAATGTTTGATTACCGTACTTTTCCATGTATAAGATGAGGGGTGGTTTTTTTTACACAAAAAGAATGTTAAAAATCGGGGTTCGTCTTATACACGGATAGTGCAGAGGGGAGACGGGTGATTTGTTTTGGCCATGAGCAGCAGCTTGTCACTGGTGACTGGATGGGTGATTGGTGGCTGCGGCAAGGGCTGTTTTGGATTGGCTTCTTCTGTGACAATTGGGCGGGCGATTGCTGGTGTTTGTGAGTCGGGTGAGTGATTTTCGGCATTCCCCCCCCCAAAAAAAAGCTCAACAACTCAGGGCCATTTCCCCCCATTTTCTTAAGATAGGGGGCGTGTTAAACATGGAAAAATATGTTAAGTAAAATGTCATATTTCAAGGTGGGAACCTCTAAATCAGTGGTTCTCAACATGTGGGTCGCCAGATGTTGTTGGACTACAACTCCCATCATCTCTGAGCTCTGGCCTTGCTAGCTAGGGGTGATGGGAGTTGTAGTCCAACAACATCTGGGGACCTACAGGTTGAGAAAGGCTGCTCTAAATGTTTAAGTGAGAAACATTTTCTGAAATGAAAATTTACTTGGTAAAAGCACCCCATGAACCTTGGGAGTGCAGGGTGTGTGGAAATCTCAGATCCGATGGCCAGAGTTCACAAGATGAACTGCTGTAAACATGGCATTTCTGTGATGAATGTGATATCTAGGCTGGCTCTGAGCTAGCATAGGCTGGAAGCGGCAAGTTTTGATGTTTGTGTGTGCTTTCAAACTCATGCGAAGCCTGAACTGTACAGTTATGCGAGAGGTTTTGCACTGCTTCCGCAATGGAGAGTTTGAGTCAGCTCTTATTCACCAGTTTACACGAACCAAAATAAATAAACTCAATCAGCATGCACAAAACCACTTCGGCTACGAGTGAAAATCAGCACAACTTGATTAAAAACCTCAGCTGCTACAAGCTTAGAGGGTCATAAAAATAAGCCCTCTGTGAATCAACTTACTCAGTTGTTAGAGCTACATCATGTTAATTGTGGTTTAACTCCTTGCAAGAAGACACAAATCAGCCAGGAAGACTTTCAAGTTAAGGGCAGGATTATGGGGTATGGAAAATATCCTAACTTCAATGGGGTTTAACTCCATTCCGGAATGTAACAAAATGCACCGCACATAGTCTTAAAGTAAAATACAGTTTCAAAGCACTGATCAACTCCTGACCTCATCCCAGTTTCAGAAAACCATACTCACGTTGGTTCTTCTGATACTATTGCTCCTTCTTCCAATTCCTGGGCTTGCTTGTACCATGGCAATTTAGCTTCAACAGGAAGTTTTTCTGCGGGAATAATTACAGGTAAATAGGAATTATGCCGCTGTAATATCATGCACATTTTTTTTTGTAAATCAACCCACCGATTTTGTGTGTGCTGCATTTATTTCATACTAGTCACTATGACCACAGTGTTTGTGGAGAGCACATTCTGTCTCTGGGGACAGGGTGCAGTAAGTCTCTGCGGCCTCATTTGCAAACAATGCAAAACTGCAGCTCCTATCATTCCCAGACAGCATGGTCAATAGGGATGTGACAGGAGGTGAACAACATCTGGAGAGTCACAGGATAGCCACCCTGGTTTAGTGTGTCATCCAAATCCTAAACTCTGGTTAATCTGAACTATGGTTAAGATGCGGCTGATCTAAAACGCAAGCTGAAGTTTCCAAACTCCTCCTTGCAGACGTATTGGAGGAGACCAATGAGCTGGAGTCTGAAGCTCAGTTTCATTACACTAAACATTGGTTTAGTATTACGTCTGCAATAGCTCTCTCTCTGTGTGTGTGCCCTGCACATTTCTGCCAGAGGGATTTGTGGGCTTCATGACGCAGAAGTCATGGATCTCCCCTTGTGGGAGACATGAGGTTTTGTTTTCACTTATAAGCAGTGGCAGGAAGTGAAAATACACAGGTGCACACATTTCCCCCTGTTCCTTTTAATGTGCCTTATAGCCCCAAGTTCACGTTAACAGATCTGAAGATTCCTGCCTTGCTTAGTCAAAGATGTGTGTGTAGTTATACCCATTGCACCCTCACTTTAATAACCTGAAAAACAAAATATATACTAAACTCCACTCTGATGGTTTATTATGACATTCAAGAAAATCCAGATGTGATGAGTGATAGTTGAAGAAACAGGCAAATGCAAAAATAGTTCAGTGATGCCCTTTCCAGTTTGAGCTTATCAGTTCATCAATATGTGAATTCGAAGAATGAGCTGAATACTTTCCCTGTCATTTTTGATACAAAACAGCGCTGCTCCATATCCCGACCTCTCCCTTCCCCTCCAAAATCAGTACCAAAAATATACATTAGAAGTATCTAATAAAATACTCACTTTAGGAGCCAAAATACACTCCCTTGGGAACATAAATCTGGATTTGGCTAGAGTAAACTGGAGCAAACCAGACTTGCAATGGCCCTTCAAGGCTAGACCTGAGGTCCTGAGCCCATGACAAATGGGTGACTTCACCCTGAAGGAACAGAAAACCATCCTCAGGGACTTACTGATCTCTGCGGAGATCACTGGATGCTACAGCGCTGCTCCCAAGCTCTCTGACTACAGCAGGCTGCTGGAAATATGTGATCCGCCTACATGACTCCCTGAAATTCATGACCCAGAAACAACCCTACATGGGCCCTTTTTTCCTTTCAAAACCACTTGAACAACAGTTTACAGTTCTCATATTCAAACTAGCTAGAAAAACAGCAGCTGTAGATAGTTGCTACTTATGAGCAACATTGCTCTGATTAGAGTCTCCAATTCTGGCAATTCGACACATGCAGTTGTTTCTGAGTAAGCCCAATCTGTTTTGTCTTTAATCCTAGAATTAAGAGCCCTGGGTCCATATGGAACACGGCTTTTCTGAACCTCCCACCAATAGCTCATTGCACTTCCCCCAAAAAACCTTCTCTTGAAGGTTGAGAGAACTTCAAAAGTGGAATTTAACATATGCAGGGAATGCAATCTGGAGTGAACTCTATTAACCCTCCCCTTTCTGCTTGTGTGTGGACTGGGCGGGTGAAGCTTTAGATGCTGCAAGACACAAAATTCAGATGAAATCTTTTGATGATGGATCTACTATAGGGACATATACCCAGCCTAAGGATTCAATAAGGGCATTCCCTGCTGCTTAGGGCCCCAAGTTTTCTTCTAGGCACAGAAGACTGCCACAGAGCAGAACAGGAAATTAATACATACATACATACATACATACATACATACATACATACATACATACTTTTATTCCATGCTTCCTTCCCACAATTCAAATCATGCTCAAGGCGACTTGCAACATGAAAATATGCAACTACAACATGACAAAGTAGTAATAAACTGTAGATAAAATGTTTTAAAATGCACAACCAGGCTGAACAATTTTCACACAACAAGCTTTAAAATAAAGATGCAAAAAACCCAACAACCCCCCCCAACAACCTCCCCAATAGATTGTGCATTCAACATTTTTCATACAGTCTTTCACATTGACTGAACTATCCGTTGCAATTCTGGCAACACACAGTGACTATAACCTGTAAATCCTATTTCACATCTCCTGTGATGAATTTTCCTGGAGTAGATTTATGGGCATGAGGACAAGAGGAAGAGGATAATGAAGTTATTATGCCCTGATTCCTCCCCGACCATTACTTGCCAGATTTCTACTCAGATATATTTAGTGGTACCACTTGATGTTATATATGTGGAAATGCAGCTCTTAGCTTAATCTGTATTTTACCATGTTCATTAACTCTAATATGTAAAGAGATATTTCTGTTTATACACCGTATACTTATTTTTATGGTAATGGAAAGTCATGCCTTACTGCTTTTCTTTCACCCTTTTAAAAAACTGTACAGCCTTGTAAAACAAAAACACCCCCCCCCCCCCGATGGTGCTTTCCTGTACAGATGCCTGTGTGATGCCTGTAAAATATGATGTGTATATGCCTTGGTGGGTTAGAGGGAAAGAGACATATTAAGTCACATTCTGTTTACAAATCCAAGGCATTCTGCTGTCCTTTCCAACTCTATGATTTGACTTTAGCATCTGAGACAGCCAATCCCAGAAGCAGGGTGTAAAAACACAATAACAATGTTACAATAAATAAAACAAAGCAAACTTGCTGACTTTGCAAGCTGTTGAGCTGATCTTAACTTTGGTCTGACACAATACAATTATCATGGCGTTTGCAACTTGTTTGGAGATGACATGATACAGTATCATCTCAGACCCTGATGTTGCTCTAGGAAGCTAAATGCAGTCAGAACAGAATATACACACTTTCAGAGTTAATGCTAAATACTACTTCTGGTAAATAAGCCACTATAGCTGCTAGAGGGCTGTGAAAATTTGTGTCCTGGGCTTTTTAACCACAGATTTGTGGTCTGGGTTAAACCACAGAGCCTAGGACTTGCCGATCAGAAGGTTGGCAGTTCGAATCCCCGCGACGGGGTGAGTTCCCGTTGCTCGGCCCCTGCTCCTGGCAACCTAGTAGTTCAATAGCACGGCAAAGTGCAAGTAGATAAATAGGTACCGCTCCAGCGGGAAGGTAAACGGCATTTCCGTGCACTGCTCTGGTTCTCCAGAAGCGGCTTAGTCATGATGGCCACATGACTCGGAAGCTATACACGGCTCCCTCAGCCAATAAAGCGAGATGAGCGCCGCAACCCCAGAGTCGGTCACGACTGGACCTAATGGTCAGGGGTCCCTTTACCTTTACCCATGTACTGGGACATAGGTGGGGCTGTGGTCTAAACCACTAAGCCTCTTGGGCTTGCCAATCAGAAGGTCGGCGGTTGAAACCCCCGCAACAGGGTGAGCGCCTGTTGCTCTGTCCCAGCTCCTGCCAACCTAGCAGTTCAAGAGCACGTCAAAGTGCAAGTAGATAAATAGGTACAACTGCAGCGGGAAGGTAAACGGCATTTCCATGTGCTCTGGTTTCCATCACGGTGTTCCATTGCGCCAGAAGCAGTTTAGTCACCCAAAAAGCAGTCTGTGGACAAACGCCGGCTCCCTTGGCCTGAAAGCGAGATGAGCACCGCAACCCCCTAGTTGCCTTTCACTGGATGTAACTGTCCAGGGGTCCTTTACCTTTACCTTACCTTTTATCCATCTACTATCTGAAACCTAAGGGGTGCATTGGTTGCCAGATGTGAACCCCCCCTGCAGCTCTCCTACCACTATATTGGCTGAAATTAAACCTAAGGCATCACCTCTCAGACATCTGAATTATTGGTGGAAATTTCCTGCTACTGGGGTGGCAGGGAGTACATGTATTTAGAGGGAGAGAGAGAGAAAAGCAGGCAAGGATTCTTCTGCCCTGTGTTTTACCTTTGGGCTTGTAGCAAGGAGTGGGGACGATGCATTCTTCTTTGATGTGAGGCTTTGTTTTAGCAGTGCAGCCACCGGTATGCATCCCTCTGTGATCAATGCACAGAACCACCCGGTATCTTAGGCCTTGGCCACATGTCACTGTGCACTGAAAGGAAAAAACAATGAAAAAAGTATATTCCTGAATAGCCAGACTCTGCCTTCCTTTTCTAACCCTGCTTGCCCATATGGACAATTAGCAATCTGAACCAGAACAACACCATCCACCCATCCTGGCTTTCTGATCATGGTTTGTTAGGAAGAAGCAAACCACAACTCTGGTTTATGCATAACAACAAACCATGTACATACAGCTTATTTCTTCTGCTCATACCTGGGCAAGAGCAACAGGGCAGAATATGCTAGCATGCTGCTTAATCCCAATTAGCCGTTAATGGTGGCGTTGCATGGGGGGCCCACAGAGGTGATTGCCCTGGGCACAAAATTGTTAGGGGTGCAAAAATTCATCACCCAGTGCTGCCTCAATACAGCTGTGCGCTTCCGTTGCTGGGCTCCATTGAAAACAGCTTCTCCATACAAACCAGCAAGTGACCTCTCCAGACAATGGAATGACTTCTTTTCTTATCTCTACGGCTATGATCTGCTGGGTGATGTGGACACCATTAGGCAGTTGAATGTGCATGCATACTCTGTCCATTTCTCTCCCTCCCACCCTGCACCTCATGGCCTTGGACACTGGCAACCCATGCTACACCACTGGCTACAAGCACTGGTTTATGGTTCCCAACGTGTGCTTGGTGTGTGACTGGCATTCTGAGTTAAGAGGAAGGAAGAAGAGAATATGATGGTTTGGATTGTTCATAATTATTTGGTAGATAGGTCGTCTTCTTTCTTTCTTTCTTTCTTTCTTTCTTTCTTTCTTTCTTTCTTTCTTTCTCACTCGCTCGCTATCTCAGTACCGGCTATTTGGCTTGCAGCCACAAGTTGTTGTGCTTACTAACACATCATCACTTTCATTTGTAGTCACTTTGGCTAAAGGCAAAGCACTTAATGTTATGTGGTAATCAGTGCGATGTCAAGCTTTTTTGGAATGGTGAATGGTGAACTACATACAGTAGGCTCTGCTCCTTCAACTACTTTCTAAATTATATTTTAAACCCACATGTAGTGAAGGGTATTCTTTATGAATGTTCTCCCATGGTGATTTTGTTGGGTTACTTGTAGGAAACACACTAGGGTCTTATATTTGCAGCCTGAATACATTTCACTATGTGTATTATCCTAAACTTTCACCCCGATTTTAAAACTATCCCTCCTTGGGATAGTTTTATGTTCTCGTTATCCTCAGCATTATATAAAAGCAAAGGCTTTGTCAGCGTCCTACACAATAAACCGATCTTGTATAGTAATCACCACTCATTTCACAATTGAGGTATAACTGGGCTAAAGAACCAAATTTTGAAATCTTGTGCTGTTGAGGCACAGGGAAAAGGTAACTTTCCCACTGATTTATTGTATGGACAAGGCACACTGAGGCAACATGACGACTGAAATTGCCCTGTGCCTCCAAACCCTACACAAGTGCCAATATGCTGCCCTCCAGATGTCATTGGACTACAACTCCCATCATCTCGAACTACTCGCCATGCTGGCTGGACATGACCTATCACTGATCTACACTGTGTTTTGCATGTGCAGTCATTCTATTCTTTATACTGAGCTGCCTCCAGCTATTTACAAACGCTTCACAATTTGCTATTTAAAAACTCACAGAGCTAACACACAGGTTCTGAGCTGTGGTTTTTTTTTTGTAAGAAGTCCAGGAGAGATCAGAGCCTCTCTACAGAAAGGTGTCCTCGGATAATGATATGGAGACTGTTGGAGGTGCCAGGTGCTGTCCTGCTTCCCCTGTGGGTTGATATACTGTGGAAATGGAAGATAAAAGAGCAACCTCCAAGATTCCTAGACTGCCGTTCCTGTGCTGATCTCTTGACATTCCTTCAGTGTTATACTGATACTCTTAGGCTGACCTAACCTCACTTCCTCTCCCTTCTTCTCTATGCCTCCCTTGTGACCAGAGGGACGCTTGAATCTCTCTCCATCTGAGATGCAAGCAAATTAGCTAGAACTGGGGATCTCTCCAATCAAGTTATAAACACAGATTTTTATTTATTTATTTTACAAACTCAGAATCTCAATGTGCTTCTCCGGTGTGTGTGTGTGTGTGTGTGTGTCAAGTACAGTGGTACCTCAGTTTATGAACTTAATCAGTTCTGGAAGTCCGTTCTTAAACCAAAACCGTTCTTAAACCGAGGCACGCTTTCCCTAATGAGGCCTCCCGTCGCCGGCGCCCTTCCACTGTTCAGATTCTGTTCTTAGACCAAGGTAAGGTTCTCAAACCAAGACACTATTTCTGGTTTTGTGGAGTTTGTAAACCAAATCATTCTGAAACCAGACTCTTCTTAAACCGAGGTACAACTGTATGTTCCTCCAGGGGGGTTTCTGCATGGTTAACTTCTGCTGAGCATTTAAGCTCTCGCTGCCACCAGCCACAGTAGTCTAAAGAGAGGCTGTATCCCACTTTTCATAATAATAGCCTATCATAATAGCAATCTACCCTTGTTGATTCCTTGTTGGGCACATTCGTGAAATGCACCACAGGGCTTTATAGAACTGAGAGGGCTAATAAGCAATGCTGCAATATACAGTGGTACCTCTGGTTGCGAACAGGATCCATTCCGGAGCCCTGTTCGCAACCTGAGCAGAACGCAACCCGCGTCTGCGCGTGCACAGGTCGCGATTCACCGCTTCTGCTCATGCGCATGACGTCATTTTGAGCATCTGTGCATGCGGCGAAACCCGGAAGTAACCCTTTCCGGTACTTCCGGGTCACCGCAGGACACAACCTGAAAACGCTCAACCTGAAGCAAACGCAAGGTATGACTGTAATATATACGTATTTTAAGAAAAGGGTTACCGGAGACCACTCCTGAGCCAACCACTTGGGGCAATCGAAGATGTTGCAAGGCTGGACAATGGGCATCTTCGGAGTGTACATGCACTTCCATTCTTCCACAGAGCTGACGAGCCCCTGGATGTCCTCTTCCACACACGAGATTGTGCGGCTCTGAATGCCTCCGCCGCAAGAAGAAGAGCAGGCAGTCCACGGGGTGCTTTCCCACCTGCAAAACAAGATTCCAGTCAGGGAAAAGGCTGAGCATCCGAGCTTTCTCACTGCATGCATCTTATGATATATTGGCATTTCTCTAGCAGCAGTAGCAGCAGCAGCAGCAGCAGCAGCAGCAGCAGCAGCAAAGCACAACCATGCCGGTTGCTGGAACAATTACATCAGTCAGTATTTCACCCATGACTGCCTAAGAAGGACAAAATTATTTAGCTGGTGAAAGAATTCGCAGCATGACATGAACGGAAGAAATCTGTGGGTTCAGTATGCCTTGGCAGGGGTCACCCACCTTTATGGGTCTGTGGGCACATTTGAAAATGGGAGAAACTGTTGCAAACAACCAAGAACACATTGCAACGTTGCGTACTGATCAGCGCCTAGGCATCTTCCCTGAATCGCCATTTCTCAGGGGCAGCGCATTTCCGCAATATTCGAATGGTGAGATATTACTGCTGGGAGAATGCAGTTCCTGCAGTCTGGAATATGGCAGTGGTGTGCATGTCACAGGCACCTACTAGATTCTGCCTGAGACACCAAGCGCAGCTACACCACATTGTATGTGCCATGCTCAGAGTGCTCAGCGATGGAGCTGAAAGGGAACGGTCTCAAGGCAAAGTACATTTGCCAGTTTCTTTCCTGGCAGAGGGGTTTCCAGTTACTGTATTTTTCACCCTATAGGGCGCACTGGCCCATAGGTCGCACTTTTTTTTTGGGGGGGGGAATAAAGAAAAAATATATATTTCCCTCCCGAGCCCCAAAGAGCAAAGAAGCCATAACAGCGAGCGGGATGGATCCCGCTCGCTGTCCTGGCTTCGTTTTTAGCCTCGGGGCTGGGGGTCCGGGAGCGAAGGCGAGGTTGCGCTACCTCACCATCGCTCCCGGAGCTTGCGGGGCTGGGGGCGGGGGAAGCCTGAGCTTCCCCTGACCCCAGCCCCCAGAACGGGTCCAGGCTGCTATCCGCAGCCCAAGGCTTGCGGATAGCTTCCTGAAGCCTGGAGAGCGAGAGGGGTCGGTGCGCACCGACCCCTCTCACTCTCCAGGCTTCAGCGAAAGCCTGCATTCGCCCCATAGGACGCACACACATTTCCCCTTCATTTTTGGAGGGGAAAAAGTGAGTCCTATAGGGTAAAAAATAAGGGAAGTCTTTGAGTCAATGGTCAGCAATTAGAGGGCTGCCCTGGGTGCTAGTGTGCTAAGCCTTCAGTCTTTAACCCCTTCCATGCAGCCAGTGGGCAAGTACAGTTATTACGGATGCAGCTACGACTCCCACCACATCCAGCTATCCTTTTTGTGTTGGCAAGCAGGTGGGAAGAGGACAGCATTCCCTCAATGCTGGGCCTGGATTTGGCCCAGCAGCCTATATAGTTGCTAATTCCTACATTAGCTAGACCCAGTCATGCTATTCAAGCAATTTCCCAGGTCACATGCACACTCAATGCATGGGGCATGCTTACAGCCCAAACCACTAGCACTGACATCTATGCAGTGAGCAGGACATCTGCAGCAGAGTCCCCATGCTAGTGTGAATTTTGATGACACAGGGTTTCCTATCTGATGGAGAGCCTATGTACACAAAGTTGTAAATGCAGAGGCTTCCCTCTTCAGACATTTCATTGAATGTGCAACATTGGTGGCAATGGCCTGTAGCACAGTCCCACTTCCCTGTCCACACACCGAGTGGACGAACGTGACGACTATCTGAACAGGGCTATTGTTAATGTGAAACCAACAAAGGACTTAGGCTACAAGCCTAACACCACTTACCTGCAAGTAAGCCTCACCGAATTCAATAGGACCTACTTCTGGTTAGGGATACATGGATCTTTCAATCTCAGTTTCTCTCAAGCTCCTAATTTTTCCAAACTTAAATCCGGTTCTCTATATTTCCACAACAGTTTGTGATTTCTTGTTTAAAGTCCCCACGAAAGGCCATCAGAATTTTAGCACAAATTTATTTTAATAAACAACTTTCCATACGCTATTTTGCCCAATATACAATTTTTGCAATGCAATCTCCCCTAATGTAATGCATTGCTGTATGTGATTTTTAACATACATATATGCACTTAGTTTAGTATATAGGTTTTTGTATACATTGCTTGGCTGGAGAACTGCATTGCAAAATTTGCAGAAGTGCAAATTTCAAAGTGTGGTAAGAATTCATCTCTACACCACCTTTTTTGTTACCCAGATGAGGAATAACCACCTTTTGAATAAACCACAGAACCAAGGAAACTATTTCCAAGTCCAGCATCCAGATTTAAGGACCCAGCATTTATTATGGCTATTGTAATAGGACAGAATTCACTCATTGGTTCTGTTGTCTGTTCAAAATGTGGTTGTTCCTCACCTGGGTAACGAACAAGGTGTTGTACAGGTGAATTCTTACCATGAAAGGATGGCTTTGTTTGGGCTTGCTTATTATTTGGGAAAGTTGGTTTTAGGTAAGATTGCCTTTAAGTGGAAACTGAAATTAATTCCTCCCCTTCCCTACATCAGTTTCAGTTCCCATGCAAGACCACTCTTTGTGGGTGAAGTTCTTTGTTGACTGAGAAGCAATAGAAGCAAACTGATGGAGGGAGAGACACCATCTCTCACAGCACAATTAATTTCCTCTTCCATTAAGTGTAGGCCTGGGCATCATGCTAGTGATTGTGGATAAATGTTTGCAAGGCAGGTCTGCATAGGCTAAAGTGTGGTTGGGCTATACTTTGAACTTAGCATCTAGATCAGGCATAGTTGCCAGCTCCTAGGGGCCTGTGGGATGCAATCCACTGGGAGCAGTCAAGTACAGCATTCCTTGTTTTGCTAGAGTGGACATGCAAGGGAATGTTTGGTCCAGCCAGTCGAAACTTCCTGTTCCTCCTGGCCTGGAGCATCCTTCTTCTTGCATGTGACTAGTAGGTGGGCATGACCTTTCCCGACCTGGTAAAAGGCCAAGGCATGCTGCCACTCTCCTTCTTTTCCATCTTCCTTTCGTCCTGTGAACTGCTGGACTGCTAACCTGCAGTCACTAGGTAAATCTCCCTTATGGGGTAAACCGTTTTTATACATTTGTAAATTTAAGCCTAAAGCCTGCCTTCAGGGATCACACTGTGCTCTGCCTGATCGTGAGTAAACTTTCTTTTTATTGCTTATGAGTAAGACTGTGGTGTCTTTGTTCTTTTAGGAAGGGTTCAAGGGGTCTTACCAGGAAAATATTAGAACACATTTCAATCTGGACAAGCCAGATTGAATTGCGTATTCTCTTAAGAAACTCACACGAGTTTACAACTAGTTTTCTGCTGTGTAAAGGGGAATGCACTCTGCTAAGTAAAGGAACTTGCTAGCGCAAGTTAGGAAGGATATCAATAAACAATATATCCTTTCCTGCCACCCTGAACATTCCCACAGGGCCGAGGCACTGTTGTTGGTTTTTTGTTTTAGGGGACCAGGCCCCCTCAATGTTCATGGGACACTTGGCTCCACCCTCTGGCTCCTCGTGATGTCACACGCATGATGTGAGAACATCACATTGGGCCCCCTCAATCTTCTTGAGAAGTTGGCGCCTGTGAGATCAGGACTATGCAGACCTTGTCTGAGGCCAGGTATATTGTTCGAATAAAGCTGTAAACTCAAACAAAAAGGCAGCTGGTCTCAAGTGGGGGCCCTCAGCCAACTTAGCCCACCAAAACCCAGCCATTCTAGTTTCTGAACAAAACTACAGCGGCATACTTTTTATATTTACCCTTCATTTGCATTCCAATGAGAAATGCAATTAGGTGCTGCGCAATTCACCAAGCCATTCATCCTTCACAGTCACTTTAACCTTAATAGCATAATATATGCCTTACAGACACGCAAACACAAACGCACACAGATGTTTCTCCCCAATCAAGCTTGTAATCGGCTGAATGCTTCAATAATTGGGCTCAAGGTTGCCTCAGAATAAACACACGGAAGAAAATACTTGCATAAGTCACATCAATAAGCCAAAGAGAATTAAATAGATTCTGCTTCAATTTGGCAATTGTTAAAGAGTAAGGCCTTAGTCGCAAAATTCTAAAATAACAAGCTTCTAGCCAATTAAGACTCATTTATGTTGCTTAAAAGATGAATATGCAAGAAATAATGTAATACAGTCATGCAAAAATGCCAAAAGCTGTCAAGAAATATGGATTGAGACAATGGCTTTTATTGGCCCCATTAGCAATTAAACTGTAATAACCTGGATTGCTATGTTAAAACTAGAGATGTCAGAATTTGTTTTCAATTAATTGGTCTTGTTTATAGCTGATTATATAACAAGTTGAATGGCAGTATTTTGACTTTTAACATATTACGTGAAATTAATAATTCTGGAGAACACAAACGCTCTCTGTTGCTATAAACCTTTACCTTAAATGAACTGCCTTCAATCAACAGACTGTAATTGCCATTTTGAGAAAGATCCAGTTAAAACTCTGCCTCTCAAAGTGCCAAACATGTGCCCACATGGGGAAAAGAAAGGGAGAGCAACAGCTCGACATTTTAATCTCAGTCTCAATTGGATATTTCAGTGACAAGATTCTTTGGTTTGTGTGATAGGTGATTATCATTCTTTGCAAGAGCTCCAGGACACGAGAAATCCAGATTTCAGTATCTCACGGTGTACAGAAAAGCAGGAAGCAATGAAAACAAAACACAAGACTGCAGGCCCAGAGCATGTTTGCAGATCACTACCACACTCTGTTAAGAGTATCAATCAACCACAAGCACATATCTGCATGTTTGTTAAATAGAGAAGCTGGTTTACATACCGAGGAAGAGGATGGTAGAGGTCATAGGGCATGATCTGCTTGTATCCATCACTGTTAGGAACAATAATGCCAACCCTCTGAGTAGAAGGTACACACAATAAAATAAACACTAAATGATTACATTATACAGAGACATAGCATTAAATAGATTATTATGTCATTCTACTCATGCGGCTAAAAATCTAGCTTCAAAGACTAAGGAGGCAAGCAAAAATTGACATTGGCACTCAACATTTCACTTTGCAAAATATTTCATGAACCAATTTTTTTAACCTATTAGTTCATATGGCTCCCACAGTGTAAAGTGATTTATTTATTAAATGCAGAGCAGTTATGTTCTTAAACTGAACTCAACAGAGTTAATGAATAAGTGAGGGAGAGAATGATGTGTTTTGCATCTGTAGGGAAGGGGCGCAGAACTTGTGAGCCTCCAGATGTGCTGGGAGTTCAGTTCCCATCCTCACTGACTGTGGGCCATGCTGGCCGGGGCTGATGGGAGTTGGAATTCAACAACATTCAGATAGCCAGAGATTCCCCATTCCTGGTGCGTGGAAAAGAAGAGTTTCTCCACTCTTACAAATCACAAACAGCAAGGAGTTATTCTGTCTCATTAAAAACAAAGCCCACCACCAAATTTTAAAGGTCAACCTAAAAAGTAGGGATTTTGTGCTGCGAAAAGAGACATATTCACCATTACTTGTTGACAAATAAAATGACTCTGTCGATCAGTAGGATTCGATTTTAGCATCTCAACAAGATGGGAGAAATGTTGCCATCTTTGTACTAACCATAATGTTGAAGGATGCTTCCACACATCAAAGTTAACAGGAAAACAGGAAGCACAAATAGGAAGTACCTCACTGGAGCGTCTTTTTGTTGGGGATTCAGGCTACTCATGCTTCTCTTGCATGATAGCGATCCTGCTAGTCCACATGGTCTAGCATCCATCACAACTTGGATCACTCCTTGTTCAATATGTGGTTTCCAGGTCACCAGTGCTATAATTTACATCCCACATTTACAGGGATGCCCCTTTACGACATCATAGCTCATTAGCTTACGAACTAAGCATTGATAAACCAAAGACTGGGCCAAGTGAAGCGAATCTGCAAAAAGGCTACATAGCCTGTGAGGCAAAAGTACGTCTTCTAATGGATCACTTCCCAAGAAATTATAAAGCAAGCAAACAATACGGATGAATAATAGGAAAGCATCAGTTTTCTTTAAGTACTTGTTTGGATCTTCGGTGCTTATAGTTTGCATCTATGTGTACTGCTGCACGAGAGGAGGCTGAATGTAAAAAATGGGTTTGTTAGACGCTAAGGTGGCTGCATATTGGCACCCTAAATTCTAGATGGCTAGTGAGGAACCACATTGCTGCTGGAGACCAATCCTTCGCTCCGCCATGTTGTCAGCCAAGAGCCCAAGACCAAAACACAGGGTTAATTGTTTTGGCAACAGCAAGAGCCCAGAGCCTAATTCAGTAAAGGCCACAGCAAACCTGAGTTTGCAGAACTACCTGAGAAGTGTGCTGGGAGCGTGAGTTGCCACAAATTTCCTTGAAGGCAACATCCGGACCACTGGGCATGTGATGAAAGGTTAGGGGGCTCAGAAATACATTTAGAATAGAGCTGTTCATCTTTGTGTGTTGTCTGTTGAACCCTGAATTTAGGCTGCATCCAGGTGCAGGTTATATACCCTGCTTCTTGGCGGGGCTCTTAAACACAGGGCTGCAGAAGCATTCCTGAAAGGTATGGGGTGCAGATTCCAGGGAAACAACTCTGCACATGCAACCAGACCCCCTTGCTGCAGATGTTTTGTGTTGTACAGATGGACCTCAAGGGAGGCGTGCACACCATCCAGGGCTACTCAACATGGGCCCACTCTGTGCTTCCAGATTCTTCGTCTGGAAGCCCCAGTACACCCCAGATGTTCCACCCCAATGCGTATGAGAGCTCAATGACTTTTTCTTAAGCAGAAGCAGTCCTGGGAGGCTGCAGTTTTCCAAGCAGAAGAAAAGCAAAAGGAAATGAGGTGCTTAACCCCTTCTTCTGTGGCTGTCTGCTCAAGATCAACCTACACACCCACCCCAGCTGCTCCCCTCTGTTGGGGTTTGAGGCTCTTTCAGCAAGTCTGAGGAGGAAGGGCCTTGCATATTAGACTGCATTACGAATAAGGACGTAAAGCTGGAAGAGAGTCCTGACAGGATGTTTTCTTAACTAATTAGAGAGGTCTTTTCAGTTCATTTCAGATTGGCAGGTTACGCTGGAAATTTCTTAACTGCCTTGCTCTTATTCTGTCATCACGTTGCTGAAAAGTATTTAAATAGATAGCAATTATGAGGCAAATATCACAGTCAATCTGTATTCCTGTTTCCACTAAATTCGTGATCAGAAGAGCAACGAGACAAGTATTTTGGCACATATGGGAAGGGCCTCTTTGTCAATGCCTGCAAGATATGAGTCCTTAGCAGTCTCGGTTAGCGGTAGAATGCTTTCCGCTGTGCTAGCTGCCCTGCAACTGGGACTCATAAGGCAAGCGAGCTCCCACATGAGACCTCAGACTGCCAGTCAATAATTAAGCAGCAGAATTCAATCTGGAGGGCAGTGGGTCTGTACTGCGTGCTACTGTTGAATGGTTTCTTTAGGTTTCATTATTGTTCCACAAGATGTGTATGTCTTTAAGGGCCAGAGCAAATAACATGACCTAGTTTTACATCTGTGAAGCAGTATAGCAGGTGCTGTTAAGTTATGTTAATTAAGCTGGGTATAGTATATAATTATGTTGGGTATAGTATATAAAGAGCAGCAAGTAGCTCTCTCAGTACCCTGGTGGATGGGTCACACTTATTGATATAATGTAATTTAGTGTAAAAGGAGTTTTTGTTTTTGTTATTTGTTATTAAACCAAGCAAAAGTTACTTTTGCGTTTCTTGAATGTGTGGTCTCCCCAGCACACCTTCTGCAGCCAAACTAATCTGCAAATACAGTGGTACCTCGGGTTACATACGCTTCAGGTTACATACGCTTCAGGTTACATACGCTTCAGGTTACATACGCTTCAGGTTACACACTCCGCTAACCTAGAAATAGTGCTTCAGGTTAAGAACTTTGCTTCAGGATAAGAACAGAAATCGGGCTCCGGCGGCGCAGCGGCAGCAGGAGGCCCCATTAGCTAAAGTGGTGCTTCAGGTTAAGAACAGTTTCAGGTTAAGTACGGACTTCTGGAAGAAATTAAGTACTTAACACGAGGTACCACTGTAACCAATAGTTACAGATGCTGCTTTCCTGCAAATTGGCTGCACCTCTTTGTGGGGACACGTTGTGGGCGAGCCACCAAGCCTCCCCCCTCAGTGTGGGGGGGCGGGACTGTGTCCCACCTTACGCTGGGGAGCCCCAGCCACGCCAGTTAGCCATGCGGCCAATCAGGCGGCTTGGGGAGTGTGGCTGGGACCAATTTAACCCACAGCACGACCTTGAACTGGCCCTTTTCAGCCTCGCGCAGCGGATTTCCTGTCCTCCCACCCTTTGTTCAGGTTGCGTCATTGGCCTTGCTATGGACTTCGGTTTGTCGCCATTGCGGGGCCTGGTAGGACTATTTCCACTTGGCAAATTGGCACTGGCCACTTGGTTTTCACCTACCTCGTGGCAATCGTCACAACTTTGTAAGGTTTGGTGGTTAGGCATTGGAATAGCGTTGGGTTGGGCATTGGAATACCCCTCTGTGCTCAAGAGTATTCCGTTAAAGGAATCTGGGGGTGTGGATATTGTCCAAAGCCTGGGGAGGGGCTAGGGCCATGCCCAGTGGCGTAGCGTGGGGGGTGCAGGGGGGGCCAGCTGCACCGGGTGCAACATTTGGGGGTTAGGGTTAGGGGGCGCAAATCCACGGGTTAGGGGGTGCAAATTACTTGCCTTGCCCCGGGTGCTGACAACCCACGCTACGCCACTGGCCATGCCACAACCCCAGTGGGAACCCGGGGGGCTCGAGTCGATCCACATCGGCGGGGTTCCCCTACTGGAGGTTTACCCTTACCAGACTCCCTGCAAGGTGGGCAGGAGTCAGATATAGTCTGTTGATGCCAGTGCCTAAGCCAATACCGCTCACATTCTGTAACCAATAAAGTTGTGGCCTAAATTTTGCACATTAAACATTAACCTAAAATTCTGTGTCCTTGTGTCTTTATTCTCATGGGGTGGCTTGGGGGCTCTGACACGCAAAGGAGTATCAGCAGAAGAACAGTTGTGGGTTGTGTTTGTTAGCCTTTCCCCCTGCACCTCTTTTCGACCCAATCACTTCCAAAAGTCACCCTTTCAGCCACTTTCCCACTAGATTGTGTTTCCAGCACAAACGCAAGAACCCATGTGGAGGAAAACTGGTTGTGGAATTCAGGGCAAAGGGTTAGGCACAAGTACATTGCAACCCCCCCCCCCACATTGCTTCTCCACTACAAATCCCATGCTCCCAACTCTGCTTTGCAGTGGTGACCAAGTGAGAAGCGCCATCATTTTTTGGTGACTGTTGTCATTGGTGTTTAGTGGGTCAAATGTCTTCTCTCTGCCATTGTGATCGTGCCAAATATGGATACTCAGCGGGGCGGTGGGGGAAATGATGAACCAAACCTATGCCAGGAAATGGATGAACCAAACCTATGCATGTAAAGGCTAGGAGGAATCAATTTCGTTTGTCAAATGTGTAGGTGGATTCAGCATTGTCTGTACAATGGAAGGAATTTGAAATAAAGGCACAAGATGACTTTGTTAGGACAAGCAGAGATAGGGTGGGTAACAGAGTGTCATTCTGGGTGTTAAAAGGTATGCACAGTTAAGTAACATTAGCATAAAGGCTATAATTAATGTGAAAAGGAAAAAAAACCAGGTGATTTGCCTATCATACACAACCTCCCAGACGCCTGTCTGTAGCCTGCAGTGCGAATAGCGAAAAGATGGATAGTGCAAACACATGAGAAACCCACTCAGATCAAGGGCCTGAGTGAAGCTTATTCTTAATATTGGTGAAAATGGACTAATTAAACCAATTAGCTGGTGGGGGGGGGCTATTCTGCAGTGCTCTTTTAGAGCAGGTTTCCTGCTGAGGATATATATATTGCTTCCAAGAGCAAATGCAATTATGAGAAAGGTCCTATACTACAGTCACATTACTGACTAAGCCAACTTCATTCTGGTAGGTCCCGTAAGTGGAAGAGAAGACTCTTGCATCTAAAGGACTCCTGCCCTTCAGGATCCGTATGTCAGCAGCCTCACGTTGATCCATCTTGTATAACAGCAAAAATTACTTCCCTGACATCTGCCCAGAAGTTATTTTTCTCTTTCTTTTGATATGCATGCACCATGCAGCCACCTGTCTTAACATTTATGTATATGTAGTGTCAGGTTATATATATATATATATATATATATATATATATATATATATATATATATGCTTTCGTAGATTTTCACGGGTATAGGAATGCAGGTTTTGGTGTCTTCGGGTGTCTTCCCGTGTAAGAGTTGGGGTGTCTAGGCGACGTTTCGACGAGGTCTCACTCGTCATCTTCAGGCTGGTGCTTTCGGCTTCTTGTTACTGGAACAGAGCAGGATCTCAGTGTTTGAGTTCCTATAAATACTGTTGGGGGGGTGTGGTGTATAGCCTCCAACGTTCTGGGCAGAGAGGAAGTTCCCAGGTTAGTGTGCCTTTTCTTCTTTTGTTCATTAATTACTTGAGGGATATCTTGAGTGATTTCTTGAGTGATATTCTGAGTACCACTTAGGAGGGTCATTAGGTGTGGATTAGTTGCTAAAGCTTTCGTGTCTTGACCTCTTGAGCTTGTGAATAGTTTTTCTGAGAAGATGGCTGTACTGCAAATAGTTGTGCTCTGGCTTGGCTTCGTGTATAGGGGCGGGCTGTGGTTTTGTGCCCTGTGCCAGCCAGATCTGTGTAGGGATTGCAGGGGGGTGCAGCATCCGGAGGTGCCACTATGGTTTGGCTACTGGATGGTGTCTGTAATTTATCTGTGGAGAGGGTCTGGGTTTGGGTCTGGTGTGGTTGATTGGAGATGGCGTTCTGTGTGCCTCTGGTTCTGGTGTCGGTTTTTGTGGGGAGGGCTAATTTCCAGATGTCTGGCAGGCGGGACGTGTCGTCACGCTTGTTCATGTTGTGAGGGTGTTTCTCTATCTCGATGGCTTCCATGATTATTCTCTTGTGGTGATGTTCCATGTTAAAGAGCAATTTGGAATCTGCAAAATTAATATTGTGTCCTGTTTCTTTCATGTGTTGGTAAAGAGAGGAAGTTTTTTCTTCTTTTTTGACGGCATTCTTGTGTTCTGCGATACGTGCATTTATTCGTCTGTTTGTTTGTCCAATGTACGTGGCTGGGCAGACTTTGCAGGGTATTTCATAGACCCCTTGGTTTTCTAACTGGATTTTATCTTTGGGGTTTCTGAGGATATTGGCTATTTTTTGGTTGGTGCAAAAGGCTGTTTTGATATTGTGTTTATGGAGGATTTTGCTAATTTTATCTGTAGTGCCCTTGATATAAGGAAGGAGGGCCATGCCATTGTTTTCTTCTGTGTCTTGGTTTTTGGGGGGTGTTTCTTTTTGGATTAGCTTCGTAACCCTGTTTTGCTGGTATCCGTTGGCGATTAACACATTTGAGAGATTCTGTAACTCAGTTGTCAAGTGGTCTTTGTCAGCACCTATGGGATCACCCCTCTCTCCGGTCATCGCAAACCTGTACATGGAACACTTTGAAACCAATGCTTTAGACAAGTCAGAACACAAACCCAAACTTTGGCTCAGATATGTTGACGACACCTTTGTAATTTGGCCACACGGGAAGGAAAAACTAGATAGCTTCCTCACACATCTCAACAGCCTACACCCCAAAATACAATTCACTATGGAAATAGAAGCCAACAACCAACTTCCCTTCCTTGACGTCCTAATCTACAAAAAACCTGATGGCTCCCTAGGACACACTATCTACCGGAAAAAAACACACACCAACCGCTACTTACATGCACAATCACACCACCACCCTGCACAAATAAACTCCGTAGCCAAGACTCTCATCTCCAGAACCAAACGCCTGGCTGACAAAGACCACTTGACAACTGAGTTACAGAATCTCTCAAATGTGTTAATCGCCAACGGATACCAGCAAAACAGGGTTACGAAGCTAATCCAAAAAGAAACACCCCCCAAAAACCAAGACACAGAAGAAAACAATGGCATGGCCCTCCTTCCTTATATCAAGGGCACTACAGATAAAATTAGCAAAATCCTCCATAAACACAATATCAAAACAGCCTTTTGCACCAACCAAAAAATAGCCAATATCCTCAGAAACCCCAAAGATAAAATCCAGTTAGAAAACCAAGGGGTCTATGAAATACCCTGCAAAGTCTGCCCAGCCACGTACATTGGACAAACAAACAGACGAATAAATGCACGTATCGCAGAACACAAGAATGCCGTCAAAAAAGAAGAAAAAACTTCCTCTCTTTACCAACACATGAAAGAAACAGGACACAATATTAATTTTGCAGATTCCAAATTGCTCTTTAACATGGAACATCACCACAAGAGAATAATCATGGAAGCCATCGAGATAGAGAAACACCCTCACAACATGAACAAGCGTGACGACACGTCCCGCCTGCCAGACATCTGGAAATTAGCCCTCCCCACAAAAACCGACACCAGAACCAGAGGCACACAGAACGCCATCTCCAATCAACCACACCAGACCCAAACCCAGACCCTCTCCACAGATAAATTACAGACACCATCCAGTAGCCAAACCATAGTGGCACCTCCGGATGCTGCACCCCCCTGCAATCCCTACACAGATCTGGCTGGCACAGGGCACAAAACCACAGCCCGCCCCTATACACGAAGCCAAGCCAGAGCACAACTATTTGCAGTACAGCCATCTTCTCAGAAAAACTATTCACAAGCTCAAGAGGTCAAGACACGAAAGCTTTAGCAACTAATCCACACCTAATGACCCTCCTAAGTGGTACTCAGAATATCACTCAAGAAATCACTCAAGATATCCCTCAAGTAATTAATGAACAAAAGAAGAAAAGGCACACTAACCTGGGAACTTCCTCTCTGCCCAGAACGTTGGAGGCTATACACCACACCCCCCCAACAGTATTTATAGGAACTCAAACACTGAGATCCTGCTCTGTTCCAGTAACAAGAAGCCGAAAGCACCAGCCTGAAGATGACGAGTGAGACCTCGTCGAAACGTCGCCTAGACACCCCAACTCTTACACGGGAAGACACCCGAAGACACCAAAACCTGCATATATATATATATATATATATATATATATATATATATATATATACACACACACACACACACACACACACACACACACACACACACACACACCAAACTGGAAAACAGCTTTGAAATCAGTTCCCAGAAACAAATGGCATGTGTGAGCTCTAATATAATAAACATCAAGAAAGGCAAACATTTAAAAATGAATGGCAAAAATAAATACCTAGGCATGTTTAATCTTTATTTTGCAGGCACCACTGACATTTTGAGCGGCCTGCCGTGTGTCTCCCTCTGCTTATGGTACACTGCAACTTGCAAATTTGTGAAAATGCACTTTTCTATTTACCCTGATAATTCAGGCTGGCACAACATGTAGACACTGGGTTGTACCTGTACGCATCGCATCAGTCGTATCTTGTGCTCAATAACGCCTGTTTTTGTTGCTCTGGGCAGGCCAGGGCACAGAGCTATCATGCTACCTGCAACCAATATCTTAGGCAGGCCATAGCTAGCCGATTACGGTTTGCTTTCCTTGCTCCTGTTAGTGCTACGGTTTATTATAAATCTGGTTTGTGGTCATGTTCTTTGCTGGAGGCCAATTCTGCTTTAATTGTTAACTTCTATTTTGTGCAATCTCTTTCCATATTGCTTATCCTTTTCAGGCAAACGTTTAACATCACTGAATGTTAAATGCCCTGCTCACTGTATTCTCAGAGCTCTTATTTTATCTGTTTTTTGGGGGGGCCCCTTGGCCCCTCAGTCCCTCCTAGATGGCACCCGTGGCTGAGTTAAAGAAAGCTATCAGAAGTGGACTTTTGTGTTAAAAAGCTGTTAGCTCAGGTCCGGTCCTGGAGACAAATTCCTAAGCTCAGAATATGATCAGAGTCTTTGATTCTAACCACATGTCTTTTGTATCTGATTCTGGCAGTTAGACCTTGAGGTTCTAGAAAATAAAACCAAAGCAGATCCAACAAGCCTGAAGTCTGTCTCTCCCCTGGTCTAACAAGACCCAATTCTCATTATTTTTCTGTGTTGGCAATTTTTTTTAAAAAAAAACCCCAAAACCAGAACCACACCATAAGGTTCCCAGCAGAAGGAGTGGGAACATTTAATCAAAGGTCAAAGGTGACAAGCAATAAAGCCCTGGTCAATACTTAATTTTCATGAAGTGCCCTTTTCAAATTGGAAGAATATAACATTCAATAATACAAGGTGGCTGGAATTTCATCTATATTATCATTCTAATGCTGTCCTTTCAACCGTCAGAAACACTTGATGAAAACACAAACCAACAAACCTTCTCCTCATTGATAAAGTTGTGGATAAATGCCAGTGATATGGGATGGGCATTTCTCCAGAAATGTTTCCACAGTTATATATCTCCCCCCCCCCCACTCAAAAGAAAATTATCTTTTTCTGAAAATGCAGCTTCATAATGACTGGAAGAAGACCATTCAAAATTGGGGCAATTGCAAAGTTGTGAATTCGTTTTTGTTCCCAGGTAACCATCGCTAGAAAGCATATATAGTGAGTTTAACTGCGGAGCTCCTTCTCCGTGCTAAAATGAGCATATCTTCAGTTTTCAGTGACTTCATTCTTTCTTAAACTTTCGACAACATAAGGACACGTACAGTATGCTATTGATATCTCTCTCTCTCTCATATATATATATATATATATATATATATATATATATATATATATATATATATATTCAATAAATATAATTTCCAAGTGCATAACTAAATTACTTTGAATATCCCACTTTTCAGTGAAATCCTAAAAAACATGCCTACTCAGAGACATCAGCTACATTAACAACTCTTTCAAGAGTTGTCCACATTTACCTCAAAAATGCTGAATCAGATCCCAGTTAATTTACTACACCAGAACAGAAAATGTCCTGGGATTCCCCCCCCCCCCAATTTAAGATGTTCCAATCAATGTCGTTACATTAATTTGTACATGCCGGCTGGATAACAAGCTATTTGCAATCCTCTCAATATCTAAACAATAAATTAACTGGTCTGTTTTTGCTCAGTGTAAACTATCTCAAAATCGTGAATGGACTTACCTGGCAGGGCAAGGATCCAGGTTGCACTCCTGAAGTTTTGGCTTTGGCTTGATGTTTTCAGGGTAGTAGTGGCAGTATTGGTCAGAGACCACTCTATTGCTTCTCAGATCATAGCACTCGGCAGAAGTCAGCTGGTAACCTTAAAAAAAATCTAGACTCAGAAAAGACAAAGACAACTACGCAACTCTGAATTAACTCGCAGTGCTAAGGTTTGTGATACTGGGCTAAAATACTAACCAGAATGTACTTGCTAGCCTAAAAAGACCTTGCAAGTGCGTCTTAAGAATGTAAATATAGGTTTGTTCCAAACGTTCTTTTGGTCACATGTATCACTAGAGCTAAGAGGCTAGGTACAAATTAACAAACCTATGTGGCTGAGTTGTGATGGAGTTTTTTAAAGGTATGAAACGCAACTTTGGGAAACCACTATTTAGAGAGGAGAAGCAGTCGTGGAGAAGATGCTTAAGTCCTTTCTCACCTGCATCCAATCGTAACAGCCACCCTAAGCGGCTTCCCTTCACGTGGTTTCCAAAAATGTGACTGGAAGTCACTGTTAATTTCTCAGCTATCTGTGAAAATTTCATGTAAACACATTCCCCCAATAATTATTTACACAAACAAAATTAAAAAGGACAGGTGGTCCATTGCCCTGTAATAACTTTAACTATTACATTGTCACATATCTTGAGGCCTGAACAATTTATCAAGACAATAGGTGAAATCCTGTTCTGCTGTTTTGCTCATGAAATGGCTGTTGATCCAAGAGAGTCATTCCCTAATGGAAGAGAAGAGATGATTTTCTCTTATTCTCATTTCCCTACAGGCCCTTGACTCTCGCCCACAATGTTTCGAAGGGTCCCCCCCCCCCTCAACCCTCTGAAACAGATTTCCAGGGAGTTCTGAGTCCTGCAGTGGGGAAAGGAGAACTGGCAAGAATTTCTTCCCCTTCTCTTGCATTGACAGACACTTTCACTGGATCAAGAGCTATTCTGCGCGTATAACAGCAGTATTGGATTTCGCCTATTGCCGAAGCCTTTCAAAAAGAAACATTCGAAAGTATCAGCTTCCCAGCTATTGTTTTATTCTGGGGATTTTATTTAATTCAAAGTCACTGCTGTATATAAAGTATAATTCAGAGTTAACAAAGGTCGGTGGATACTGTCGATGGCAGTTTCCTTGAGAGGAACAAGAAGTTTATAGAATGCCTGTCGTTGGCCCTTGCTATTCTTAAGGTGGAAATTGATTCCTTTTGCCTCTTCCTGGTTAGCTGCATGCTGATGTCAACTGCAATATTATACGGCTCTCTTTTATAGAGGGTTAATGCCCTAGGCTGATTTCTGTACAACAACCTCAGATTCTTAAGCTTGGTGCTACAGAAATCTAAAATGATAAAGTAGTAAAAGCAAAGTGCAAACTTCCCCCGACTGCTCGTATCTTTCGGGTTGATTTATCTTTCCCCTTAAAGTCCAGCTTTTGCATTCTGCATTACGAGTCTCCTTCTGAGCATTTCCTCCCTTTCCCCCTGTAACTTCCCATATGGGAGTATCGACTGTTGTGACCTAATTTCAATTACCAGATACCAGTTCTCTCTAGGTGCTGCTATCCTTGACCACAAAGATTGCATAACTCCCCCGGAGGCTTTCATGACAAGTCACTGTGACAATTCCTTTAATGAAATTGTTTGAAAATCGTTGGAAGAGGCAAGGGGAAGTTCAACTCACAGGCTTCTTCCCAGTGCACTAGGATTCAGGACGCCTGTATCACATAAGTTGTACCCAATATCACACGGCAAGTTGTTAACTTTGCCCTTTCATTTGCCTTACTGTGTCCAATAAATTGGATCTCTTCCTCCAATCAAGTTGCAGAGCTGATGATGAGTTATGGAATCAAAAGCACATGCTGGATACATTAAAAGTAAAAACAAAAATATAGCTCCAAAAAGCATGCAAATAAATAGACCCTGTTTCTGTAATATGGCTAACTTCACCTATAGGGTGAAATTTAGGTGCATTTTTTTGTAAAAGGAGCAGCTAGACAAATGAACACGTTCAGTAGTTGTAATTGTATTGAACTTAATTCTCTCTTCAGGGCAACTTTCAAGATTATAATTTTCAACCAGGATTTGGAAAACACGTAGGGGTGAAATGGATAGATCATGGCTGATATGCTTCTTTGTAAACCTGGAATGTCCCAAAGGAATTGTGCCATGCACATAGTCTGAAGTTAGTCAGAAAAGCTTTGTGAGATGTTTCCTCATATTCATATTGAACATTTCCGAAATTAGTGAAAGCCATGACTTCAGTCCTTCTTTGGCAACTGCAAATACTTTCAGAACATGCATATATATCTATCTCTATATTTAACTTGGGATACAGGAACTGACTTTCTAAACAGAGAAGTAATCTGGGAAGGAGAGATGGTTTACAGTATAAGAGTGAAAAGCAAGTCATTAATCAGCGGTATTGATGCATCCTTGTGGACCACACTGGAGTTATAAATAGCAATGAACCACCTTCTATAATTATCCTCCACAGAAATAGACTTCCCTTGGGACAGATAACACTGCAAATGAGATGCAGTGTTTTTGCCAGCACACCTGGGAAAAGACTCACACACCAGCAACTTGGAGAAAGGTTATATTGACTGAAACGTAACAAAATTCGAGGATCTGCAAACCAACAAGCTGATTCACCACATCAAAATATATTCAGGACGGGAAAGCTCCCTGAGGGTTAAACTCCCTCATGCCCAATGGGCAGGATGAGAGGCCTTGCTTGTGATGGAGTTGGAGAAAAGGATTCGAATGAACCCTTCCTCATGCCCTGGAGGCCCTGGAAATCTGGGGTCTGCATGCACACTGTGGTGTAGTCCAGCGTTCTCCCCAGGATGCATGTCAAGAAAAAGGGAACCCCCAATTACCCCAGCAGAGCAAAAGGTGACTCAGATCATCCTTAACCCAGCACTGCCTCATTTGATTACTCCTTAACTCTTGCCCAGGCTAATCGCCAATTAGACCAAATAAAGCGTGTTCTCCCTCATGGAGAGCACGTGTTGTGGTGGGGGCTAGCAAGACACCCCACTGTTGCTGGGAGGGAAATAAGGAAGTTGGCCGCCATTTTCAATGAGATTCTTGTTGCTGGGGAGATTTATATGTTGCCATTTCGTGACTTACAGCCTAAGTTGATAAAAGCCCTGTGCGCAACGTTGAGCTTCCTCTTTTCGCTGCGCGCATCGGATCAGCCGCCCACCCTCCCTAATTTAGGGTTGTTTGCTTGACCTTGTTCTGCCTGTCATGGGGTCATCTGCTTTTGGGGCAGGGGCCTGGTAGGAATTTTGTCCATTTGGCTGATTGGCTGGTGCCATTTGGTTTTTGCCTACTGCGTAGCAAATCGTCACAACTTGTACAGTTGCGGTCAGGTATCGGTTTTATAAATTGGTTGGTGGAGGGGTATGGATTGGCTGTGCCTGCCCCTCCAATGCTGCTGCAAGGAATCCAGGGGCTCACCATGCCTTTGTCTGAACCCCTATCAAGGGGCTAGGGCCACGCAAGAGCCCCTGGGAGCATTTGGGGAGAGTTGAGGGCATGGTTCCCAGCTCTGTCTCTCTCCCCAAAATGTCAGCCTGTCCCCGGGCGGGGTCAGATAGTCACAACCAATGCCTAAGCAACCGCTCACATTTTCTGTATTTTAATAAAGTTGTGGCCAAAATTATGCCTACTGAGTAGCAAATTGTCACAGCTTGTAAGGTTTGTGGTTAGGCACTGGTTCAAATTGGTTTGTGCAGGGGTAAGTGCCTACCCCTCCAATGCTGCTGCTGCAAGGGAATTCCGTTAAAGGAATCCAGGGGCTTGCCATGCTTTTGTCCAAATCCCTGGCATAGGGCTTGGGCCGCGCAAGCCCCTGGAAGCATGCAGGGAGAGTTGAGGGTCTGGTGCCCGGCTCCATTTTCTCCCTGATATTGTTTTCCCCTACTGGCTTTCGCTGGAATCCGGAAGTCAGTTCTGTCCCTGCACGGCGACAGATAGTCGTAACCAATGCCTCAGCAACCACTCACATTTGTGTATTTAATTAAAGTTGTGGCCAAAAATTATGCCAAAAACTTTAAACAAAAATTATGCATCAATTGTGTTTTTATTTGGGGTGGCTTGGGGACCTTGACACGCAAACAGCACTACTCCAAACAAGACTCGCAGCAGCATGAAGCAGGCAAAAAAGAAGAGCCCAAGGGCAATTGAAAGGGCCCCCTGCCCCCCCATTTCTACTTTGCCCCTTGAACAGGCAACTAGCGGAGCCCATACTGCATAGGCAGTTGGGTTGGGTGCAGAAAAGAGAAACTGCAATATTTAGGGAGAGGAGGGAGCTCATAAGGCAAGTTCTCCTCCCCTCTCTGATTGGCAGCAGAAGCCACAATTCTGGGGCAAAACCAGTAAGTCTTTTTCCTGGGGCAACTAAGATGTGGCAAATCAGCTCCCATGCTAAAAAGGTAAAGGGAGCCCTGACCATTAGGTCCAGTCGTGGCCGACTCTGGGGTTGTGCCGCTCATCTCACTTTATTGGCCGAGGGAGCCGGTGTACAGCTTCCGGGTCATGTGACCAGCATGACTAAGCCACTTCTGGCAAAACCAGAGCAGCGCACGGAAACGCCGTTTACCTTCCCGCTGGAGTGGTACCTATTTATCTACTTGCACTTTGATGTGCTTTTGAACTGCTAGGTTGGCAGGAGCAGGGACCAAGCAACGGGAGCTCACCCCGTCATGGGGATTCGAACTGCCAACCTTCTGATCAGCAAGTGCTAGGCTCCTAGACGCCACCCGCATCCCTAGCTCCCATGCTAATTGGGTATGACTGGCATTTTCCAGGCACCTTTCCTAGAGGCAGCTGTACTGTACAGAAGTACTAATCAGATACAAATCAACACTCCCCCCCACCCACCCAAGAAATTCCTAACAGGTGAAATCCATTCCAAGATGAAGAGTCAACAAGAGTTAATTCAGAATGAGCGAAACTCATTCCCATTTTTTTAAGCAACAACAACTTAACCTTTTGTATATTGGTACAGAATGCAAATCACTATAAACAATGTTAAATTTATTACCTCCACCACAGGAAGCGGAACAAGGAAAGAAATCAGTTTCTCTCCATCGGTGAATAATAGGTTGGTAGAAAATAAACTGAACCGTACTGTCGGCAGCACCAGTGTAACGGATCTGAAAAGGAGAAACGCTGCAGGTAAAGTTGAAAGGTATGTAGCGCAGGTATCAAACACCTGTACAGGTCACAAAATATAATAAAAAGCATGGCTGGTAATATTCAGAGCAGGAGAAACATGTTACACCTTCTGCCGGAACTATGTCAAAATGTATATACAGAAGTATTAAACAATAGATGCATATCAAAGTAAATTAGGCAAGCTTCGAATCCTAAAGCAACCAAACACCACCACCACAAACTGGCTTATAAGAATAAAACCACATTTACTAGAATAATAGCTAGAATAGAGATAGCCTTGCAGCCATTCAAGCAACAAACATACTAAGGTGCCTTGTTAAGATACAGTTGTACATTTATCCACTCCATGTTTACAGTATCTCCAGGCTTTGTTTTGCACATGGTTCCTTAGTATGTTTGTTGCTTGAATGGTTACAAGTCTATCTCTATTCTAGCTATTATTCTAGTAAATTTGGTTTTATACTTATAAGCCAGTTTATGGCGTTGTTGTTTTGTTGCATTATTATTACTGTTACTACATTTGATACTTGGTGTATATACTTTGAGAATCTTAAAGCCCTATGCGGCCTAGGACCCTCATACCTACGGGACCGCCTCTCCTGGTATGCCCCACGGAGGACCTTAAGGTCCATAAATAACAACACTTTGGAAGTCCCGAGCCCTAAGGAGGTTAGATTGGCCTCAACCAGGACTAGGGTCTTTTCAGCTCTGGCCCCAGCCTGGTGGAACCCCCTACTGCAAGAGATCAGGGCCCTGCGGGATTTGACATCTTTCCAAATGGGCCTGCAAGACGGAGCTGTTCTGCCTGGCCTTTGGGCTGGACTCAGTCTAACCCCCCCTTCATTTTTTTTAAAAATGGAACCCCTTATACGGGATTTGTATATAAATTTTCCCTCAGCTCTTTTTGCTGGCCCATGTAGGTCCAGCATGGATAGTTTTTGACGTTTTCTCCACTTATGGCTTTGATCTATAGGCTACCACTAAAATTAGGCTGCATTTTAAGCTGCATTTTAAACTGTATTCTAACTTACATTTTAATCAACTTTTTTGTTGTTCTTAAAAAAATGTTTTTACTGTATATATATTTAGTGTTAGCCACCCTGAGCCTGGTCTTGGCCGGGGAGGGCGGGGTATAAATATATTATTATTATTATTATTATTATTATTATTATTATTATTATTATTATTATTATTATTATTATTATTTACTTTTCCATTTCCCTAGCAGTAAAGGGGAAACATGGAAGGCAACAGGGAAGTTGGCACAGTGGAAGTGCACTGCCAGTGATGAGTGGAGGACAGATACCAAACCAATTGCATTATATTTGGATTACTTATTTCTTCAGGAAGTAAGAGGAACGTAAGTACTAATAAAATAGCATTTTAGCTGGGGGGGGGGATGGGGGAGCCAGGGCAGAAATGCTTCGGGATACGTTGAAAGATATAAGAGTTGCACTCTACTGAGGGAAAGCTGGTCTTTTTAAAATCAAGATAAACAGTGATGTCAAATTCCCCATTGGAAAATATATCTATATCTATCTATATATATACAGCTGTAGCAATGGAGGAGGCCTCTTGTATGGACTAATATCATTTTGTTGAACATGCCATAAACAGGATGTCCAATTCCTTGAAGCAGGGTGGTGCATTAATCAAGTATGGATCTGAACTTAACGAAAAGCCCCGCTGACTCTTGGGAACCAGAATGGTATCATGCTAGACGCTATTTGAAATCTCTTAGTGGAATGCGCCAGCAATGAAAGCTTTTGTAGCTTAGAAAGAGAGACACACACGCACACACACACACAGAGAGACAGAGAGAGAGAGAGAGAGAGAGAGAGAGAGAGAGAGAGAGAGAAGGACCAACTACGTTGCCTGGACCTGAAAGGTCTCATGTGTGAGGTCCTAGCCAGAGCATGATAAATGAGGAGAGAGATTACACAGGGACTAGTTGAAAGGATTGAGTAGGTTCCACATCCCAAGTTGGGAAGACATAACAACCCAGATCCCCAAGGATTCTTGTCGTGTTGTCTGCTTGATTATCTGTCTTCTCTGACACAGAGAAAAGGCAGATGCAGATCGATCTCCTGAAATAAGTGGGAAGTTATTCAGACAGCCAGGAATACACCGCAATTAATCACAGATGGAAAAATAACATTACTAGGTGAACGAGGCAAAAGAAATCAGTAAAAAGAAAAGAAAAGAAAGAGTGTTTATTGTTTCATAAAAGCTGCATAGGCTTTGGGAGAAGAAGAGACTATTATGATTACCGTGTTGTCAGAATTTTGTTTGACAAGAGGTTAGACCTGGGTTCTGCAGCCTGCAGGCAAGATCAGCTGTTGACTAGGCACACATGTTGATTCTGCTGAAAACTAAATGCTGTATCCTGCCTGCACACCCATTTTAAAACTTTGGACTACCTCTAAAAGCTGGGGGGAGAATCCACAACCCAGGAAGCCGTGTCCCCATGTTGAAAAGGGAAGCATCTCTTCTCAATTCCACGTTCTGACTCCCAATGTCTCTCAAAAGTAAGTGGTGCTGACTTCTGTTGTGAATTAGTAAAATGGATCAAGGGGCTGCCTCCTCATGTTAGTCTTATGACTAGTTGGATGACTTTTTATCTGTTTTAAAGGTATTTTAAATTAATTTGTTGTTTTGCACCCAGTCCAGAATACCTCCAGGCTAAAGGGAATAAAGAACTAATAGAAATAAATAAAGCCAGGCAATTGCTGAGATGATACCAAAACACAATGGGTTTCTCCAGACACCCCATTGATTGAGCATTCATCCTGACTCAGAGGGATAAAAGGCTAAGGAATAAACTTAACGCAAATCCAGAGTGGAGTCCCTAAAACGGCTGGATTGGTGCTGGGTACGCCTCCTTCAGGCAACTCCTACAGCCAAGCTGGTGCTAAACGTCTTGCTCTGCTTTTCTTTGGGCCACCTCAGCAAGCCTGAGAGGCCTTTGTTACGATATTCTGTTCCACCTTAACAGATGTGTGGAGTTGTTGTATGCCACATGCCTGTTTACATTCCAGCACAGCTTGCTGGGAACTTCAGTTTTGTGTATAGCTTTTGATTATGTTACTTGCTTGGACACGAAGTGGGGAAGACATGTTTTCCCCTTTGCCCTGATGCTGAATAAAATGCCTGTAAATACGCTTTACACAGTCTCTGTCTGCCCTTCTATTATGTCTGCTAGCTTGCGTGCTCAGCTTCAAGAGGTTTCTGAAGCTCAAGTTGCAGTTACATGCTGGTTCAAGCTAAATATCAAGGGACGTTCTCATAAGTTCTTGTGAAATATCTTCCCTATAGTGGTTGTTCTTTAGTCGTTTAGTTGTGTCCAACTCTTCGTGACCCCATGGACCAGAGAACGCCAGGTACTCCTGTCTTCCACTGCCTCCTGCAGTTTGGTCAAACTCATGCTGGTAGCTTCAAGAACACTATCCAACCATCTCGTCCTCTGTTGTCCCCTTCTCCTTGTGCTCTCCATCTTTCCCAACTTCAGGGTCTTTTCCAGGGAGTCTTCTCTTCTCATGAGGTGGCCAAAGTATTGGAGCCTCAGCTTCACAATCTGTCCTTCCAGTGAGCACTCAGGGCTGATTGCCTTAAGAATGGATAGGTTTGATCTTCTTGCAGTCCATGGGACTCTCAAGAGTCTCCTCCAGCACCAGAATTCAAAAGCATCAATTCTTCAGCGATCAGCCTTCTTTATGGTCCAGCTCTCACTTCCATACATCACTACTGGGAAAACCATAGCTTTAACTATACGGACCTTTGTTGGCAAGGTGATGTCTCTGCTTTATTATTATTATTACACCACCACAAATAATATCCACCAATGTTCCTAAATTGTTCTGCCTTTTTTTGTGGCTAGTTGCACTATTGGCCATCCCAACATTGGTTTCAGAAACCCAAGTTGAAGGGAAAGTACAGGTTCTAAATATATCTGTTAAATGCATTGTACCATGGAAAACACCAAAGAGTATTACTCTGCTCAGTTTATCAAAACCACACATGTTATCTGCTTAACACCCATCCACATTTGAAAAATGAAGTTTCTTTGAATCTGAAGGCACACAATGGAAGCTGAGAGGAGCTCAGGATTCCCGGGGCATGTTCAAGACCCAGTAAGTAATTTTTTATATGGAAGCATTTTCATATGGAAATAAGCATCTGAATTTGGCGAGACTTCCTGATGAACTTGCTTAGGATCACCGCCGATGTCAGGAAACTTAAATAACGCAAATGGGTCCACTTAGCCCTGTGATTGCTTTGGTATCAAAACCACATGATATAATATATATGTATATATGAATGATCCAGGAAAGGAGAAAAGGAAGGAAGCACCCGAAGCAATCAATGTCTTCCCCTTTGTTTCTAAATGATTTATCCGTTTACTGCGGATGCTGAAAACAACTGTATGCCTAGGCACCAGCTATTCCTCCAATCCCTTGTGAGCTAATATATGTCCGCTTTGATCAAACTTCACACAGATCCATAAATAACAGGGCTCTTTGTGATAAACGCAATAAATAATCTTACGCTTGAAGCTATGATAGGAAATGGTGATTTGAAACATCTCTCTGGCAGTTAGTCCCACTGAAAAACTTTTCGGTTTTAATGAGATAAGTTCACTTCCTTGTTGCTAAACAGAACTGTTTGGATTTTGGCAACGTGGGTCCCATCAATTTACTCCTGCCTGTTGGAGTTTACAGTAGCCTGACCTAAGATGCACGTTCTAAGGTTACATCTGCTGTTGTCTGGTTTAATCAACATGACATATTAATCGAGTTTCGCTAGGTCATCATCAAATAGCCATCTACAAAAGGGGTATGGTCAGGTTAAGAAGAAAGAAGTTTCCGCAAAGGAAAACACACTTCTAAGGAACTTGCAATTGCTTTCTTACGTGTTTTAGTATGGTGAATACCTAGAAGGTAAGGCCTGGAGATGGGATAGTCGCAGACTCAGGTCCATAGATGTATTAAATTGGTGGGGTGGAAGATTTCAGGTGCATGATGGAGTCAGAGTTCAGCAACCACTGGCTGCATCATTCCTCACTCCTGACTGGCCACATCTCCAGAGCAGTCCCAAAGAATCGGTTGATTTAGAATACTCATATCCCATGCACACAGACCGAAGCTCTGAACTTGAAATCCATGTTTGGATTTAGTTTTGCGCATCTAAGAATGTTGAAAATGAGTTGAAAATGTCTGCCATCAGCACCCTTTCAAAGATAAGGGGGAAAGAAATAGCGGACTGACACTAAATACCGTGCTTTTCTGTGTATAAGACTAGGTTTTTTCCTTTTAAAATCATGCAAAAAAGTGGGGGTCGTCTTATACATGGGTAGTGCATAGGGTGTCTGTTTGATTGGTTGCTGCCGTGGCTGTCAACGGCTATTGTGCATGTTATTGGTTGCTGCATCAATGGGTGTTGTTGATTGGCCAACGCTGTGACAATTGGGTGGTCGATTGGCAGCATCTGCGTGCTGGTGAGTGATTTTCAGCATTCTCCCCTAAAAAACGCTCAACAACATTTTGCCACATCTCCCCATTTTATGAAATTTCAGTCCCCCAAAATAGGGGGCATCTTATACATGGGGGCGTCTTATAGATGGAAAAGTACAGCAAGTACAGTTCTCCTAGTTTTTCTAAGGGTCTGTTCCTCAGAAAATAAGGAAACAAGGATTAATCACTATTACTAAATAAATATGCAAGTGTGGGATATATGCTTACAGACCCCCCAAGTGCCCCTGTTTCCCAGGGACAGTCCTGGATTTACAGAAGCCGTCCCAGTTTCTGATTTTGATCCCAGAATGTCCCGCTTTTATGCGACCCCTGAGCCAAGGAGATAAGTAACTATATAATGTTTAGAAGACATCTGAAGGCAGCCCTGTATAGGGAAGGTTTTTTTTTAATGTTAAATGTTTTATTGTGTTTTTATATACCGTATTTTTCGCTCTATAGGACGCACTTTTCCCCCTTCAAAAATGAAGGGGAAATGTGTGTGCGTCCTATGGAGCGAAGACGCCATAGCCCCGCGACCCTCTCCCGACTGGAGAGGTGACACGCGGCTATGGCAGGAACCTCTACAGCCCCGTGTCACCTCTCCAGCCGGGAGAGCACGCGCACGGGGCTAAAGCAGCCCCCCGCGACCCTCTCCCGGCTGGAGAGGTGACGCGCGGCTATGGCAGGAGCCTCTATAGCCGCGCGTCACCTCCCCAGCCGGAAGAGCGCGTGCGGGGAGTGTCTGCAAGCCTCGCGCACCCGGCAGGAGGTCCCACCGGGTGCGTGAGGCTTGGGGCGGCAGCCTGTCGCCCGAAGCACGGGGAGCCCTCGGGAGGGCTCCCCCTGCTTCGGGCGAGTGTCTGCAAGCCTCGCGCACCCGGCAGGAGGTCCCACCGGGTGCGCGAGGCTTGGGGCGGCAGCGGACTGCTTGCGCGCACCTAGAAGCTTGGGGCGCGCTGAGCTCAGCACGCCCCAAGCTCCTGGTGTAGCGCAGCGATCCGCTAGCCCTGGGAGAGCCCCGCGGCTCTCCCAAGACTAGCGGACTGCTTGCGCGCACGCAGAAGCTTGGGGCGCGCTGAGCTCAGCACGCCCCAAGCTCCTGGTGTAGCGCAGTGATCCGCTAGCCCTGGGAGAGCCCCGCGGCTCTCCCAAGACTAGCGGACTGCTTGCGCGCACGCAGAAGCTTGGGGCGCGCTGAGCTCAGCAGGCCCCAAGCTCCTGGTGTAGCGCAGCGATCCGCTAGCCCTGGGAGAGCCCCGCGGCTCTCCCAAGGCTAGCGGACTGCTTGCGCGCACCTAGAAGCTTGGGGCGCGCTGAGCTCAGCACGCCCCAAGCTTCTAGGTGCGGGCAAGCAGTCCGCTGCCGCCCCAAGCCTCGCGCACCCGGCGGGACCTCCTGCCGGGTGCGCGAGGCTTGGGGTGGCAGCGGACTGCTTGCGCGCACCTAGAAGCTTGGGGCGCGCTGCTTCTAGGTGCGGGCAAGCAGTCCGCTGCCGCCCCAAGCCTCGCGCACCCGGTGGGACCTCCTGCCGGGTGCGCGAGGCTTGGGGCGGCAGCGGACTGCTTGCGCGCACCTAGAAGCTTGGGGCGCGCTGAGCTCAGCACGCCCCAAGCTCCTGGTATAGCGCAGCGATCCGCTAGCCCTGGGAGAGCCCCGCGGCTCTCCCAGGGCTAGCGGACTGCTTGCCGGCACGCAGAAGCTTGGGGCGCGCTGACCTCAGCCTGCCCCAAGCTTCTGGATTAGCGCAGGGGTCCGCTAGCCCTGGGAGAGGCGCCCGGCTCTCCCACGCTAGCGGAGACCTTGCCGGCACGCAGAAGCTTGGGGCGCGCTGAGCTCCGCACGCCCCAAGCTCCTGGTGTAGCGCAGCGCACCTGGGGGGGGGGGAAATAAAATTTTTTCCCTTTATTTCCCCCCAAAAAATCTAGGTGCGTCTTATGGGCCGGTGCGTCTTATGGGGCGAAAAATACGGTATGCTGGAAGCTGCCCAGATGGACAGAGTGTTGCCCTATTTTCATCAGAGAAATGTTGGAGGGCATGTGCTTGTTTTTTTGTTTGAGAAGCATATAAGTGAGGAATTCCTAGGACATGGTACTACAACACCGCCAGCGCCCACAAAGCAATTATATCCATCTGCATTTGAGTTTCTGGGCTCCTCACACTGCAAGCACTCATGTCTCCAAGCAATTAATAAGGCTTCCACTACAAGCGCCACGGAATACCGTATAAACACCAAATGCCCAATGCTATATGGCCGCTATTCTGCCTTTTAATTTTTGCTGCACCTGTGCACAAGGCTAGTTTTTAGTTGTTAATAAAAGTAAAATGTTAGGGCTGCACTGTTAATAATTATTCCCTAGGTCTAGAGGATCCTAGGAACTATAACTGGGAGGTGGCAAGGAATTGCAAGCAGAAAATTATGAGTACGTCACCTGACTACAATTTCAATAATTCACTGAGGGAAGCCATGGCAGTGACAGGGATATAAAACCAATATATCTTTGTAGTAAAGGCCACCATGATATAATACAACATTGCTTTAAATGTATTCACTAAGTGTATGGAAAATTCTTTCAGTTGCTGACCTGATCACACATAGTACTGTTGTTAAAAGTACTGTGTACTCTAAGGATTTTCAGATACATTGCATTCTGCAATTCACAGCTAAAGGAACCTGTATGGGGGGGGGGAATCTTTGGCACCTACATTCTGATCAGCAAATTCTCAGCTGAAACGAATGAAATGTTTGCATAATTGAGATTACATCTAGTTAGGTCATTTCACTTTTCTAAATGGAAACATTCATAGTAAGTGCTTTTAGAGAGAAAGGACATACCCCCCTTCAACGATCAACCTTTTTATTACATTTTTGCTTAGTTCTGTTTGGTCCAGAATTGACTTTCTGGAAAAGTAAATCAGGACACTCTGATGAAAACACATTGTTGTAAGTTTAAAACAGTCAAAACACTAAGGCAGGGTTTCCCGAACTTGGGACTCCAGCTGTGTTGTTTTTTTTTTTTTTGGACTACAATTCCCATCATCCCTGACCACTAGTCCTGCTAACTAGGGATGATGGGAGTTGTAGTCCATAAACAGCTGGAGACCCAAGTTTGGGGAAACCTGCACAAAGGGCAAGAAAAGATGCAGGTACCATAGTTTGACTACCAAGAACTCTTAAGAAAAAAAGTTAAGAAAAGACAGAGGACAAGTGGTTCATTCTGCTGTACTGAAGAACAGCCGATGACCTATGAACATGTGTGGATTTTGATGAAGAGTAGCTGAAAATGTTTAACATCCTGGCTGTAGGGCATTTTATTTGGTGTGTGGCCACGGATGTGATTTTGAGCCTCCCACCCTACCTTCAAAAGGCCACATTTTCCCCATCTCACACAAAGCATATTCAATCTTCATGCAAACGTATGTCCTCTTCTACAGGTTGGTTGGAGGGCCCAATCCACATACCGTGTACTGGACCCAGAAAATCCTATTGGCACCCCCACTTTTAATAAACATCTCTTTTGGTACCTTGTGTGAACTAACCCGAGATATACAGGTATAGTGAGGAATGTAAATTTAATAATAATAACAACAACAGTAATAATAATAATAATAAACTGTTTTTGCATTGGGAACATTTTCTCAGCTGGACTAGATTGCTACATCTGGAGAGGGTTATGAAGGGCAGGTACCACACACAAAAAGTCCACAGACTTAATTCTATTTTCTTCAATTCGGTTTGATCCCATATTCTGCTTTCCACGCAACCATCTGCATTTCCATCTGCCACAAGGTCATCAGAATCAGCTCACATCAAACACCCCCTGACACTGTATCCCACAATGAAAAATTTACGGTATCCTGGACACAATGCAATTTTTACAGCTTTACAGCTGAAATCCTTCAGGCCCTCTTGACCTACCTCCCCGCCCCCCCAAAAAGGGGTTTTATTTTATTGTAATTCCCAAATGCTCACATTTGTCTCTGCAATTTCACCCCCTTCCCCTACAGAATGTGCACACTGCCTCCAGCAATGTGTTTTATATTACCTGGAAGAATAGGAAAGCACTAATGTGAGGAAACAACTTGATTCTTACAGCCAGCACTGCGCAGAGCAGAACTTCAAAATTATACAAATGACTTCTTGACCAAAGCCAGCCTGCTCATCTTGAGAGGCATGAGGTTTAGTTTTATATGCATTTTTACACCTTCTGTGAGACTGCAGAAGCATAAAAACCAGTGAATGATGAGCCTGAATCAGAGTCTAATTTGCCCACTTCAGCTTCATTTTATACTGACTCTTATTTTAGCCAGGATCTCATAACCGACCTGCCTTTTCCACAAGTGTTTCCTCCTCCACTCCATGAACGTGTTCATCCCTAAGAGATTTGATTCTACTCTACTTAACTTGGCAATTAATTCATTAAGAAACGGCACACGGAGCACTAGCAACAGCCTGCAACAACATATTTCCAATAAAAGTTTGCAACTCTTTGCACAGTGGTACCTCGGGTTACATACATTTCAGGTTACATACGCTTCAGGTTACAGACTCCACCAACCCAGAAATAGTACCTCAGGTTAAGAACTTTGCTTCAGGTGAGAACAGAAATTGGGCGGCGGTGGCGGCGGTGGCAGCAGTGCGGCAGCAGCAGTGGGAGGCCCCATTAGCTGAAGTGGTGCTTCAGGTTAAGAACAGGTTAAGAACGGACCTCCGGAACGAATTAAGTAAGCAGAGGTACCACTGTATAGCTATCTTCCTAACGACCCACCCACTACCCAATGCTGAACGAAAGCCCTTTTGGAGGGCTCATAGCTCTGATTCCTCAGAGGCGTGCAGGAGCAGAGATCTAGGCAGCATATACAACATAAATTTAAAGCCCAATTCTCTACCGCCTGAAGAATTCTGGGAACCGCAGTTTGTTAAGGGTGCTGGGAATTGAAGGTATTTCCCAGGCAGTGAGAGATTTTACTTTCTTGGGCTCCGTGATCACTGCAGATGGTGACAGCAGTCAGAAAACTAAAAGATGCCTCTTCTTGGGAGAAAAGCAATGACAAACCTAGACAGCATCTTAAAAAGCAGAGACATCACCTTGCCGACAAAGCTAAAGCTATGGTTTTCCCAGTAGTGATGTATGGAAATAAGAGCTGGACCATAAAGCCGGCTGATCGCCAAAGAATTGATGCTTTTGAATTATGGTGCTGGAGGAGATTCTTGAGAGTCCCATGGACTGCAAGAAGATCAAACCTATCCATTCTTAAGGAAATCAGCCCTGAGTGCTCACTGGAAGGACACATCCTGAAGCTGAGGCTCCAAGACTTTGGCCACCTCATGAGAAAAGAAGACTTCCTGGAAAAGACCCTGATGTTGGGAAAGACTGAGGGCACAAGAAGAAGAGGACGACAGAGGACGAGATGGTTGGACAGTGTTCTCGAAGCTACCAGCATGAGTTTGACCAAACTGAGGGAGGCAGTGGAAGACAGGAGTGCCTGGCGTGCTCTGGTCCATGGGGTCACGAAGAGTCAGACACGACTAAACGACTAAACAACAACAACCCAGGATTCATTGGAATGGGATGAAATGTGCTTCGAATTTATGGCGTGTACATAGCTACATGCAGAGGGGCAGTCACTCTCTTTAATCCCAAACTATAAGCATTGAGGGTCAACGGGGACTTTCTCCCCACCTGATTTCATAGGAGATACCCCATCTCTATGTCAATCTTGGCAGAGAGCTGGAAGGATAAGTGGCCTTTTGATACACTGCTTTTGAAGTGAACTGCTCGTTGTTTCGCATCCCCCTTTCCTTAAAAAATACAGCATGGTTTAGTCGTAGCTTCTCACCTTGACAGTGAAATCTGCAGTGAGGGGGCCAGGCATTCTCAGGATCTCTTTGTCCGGAAACTTCTGCAAGTCCACGCTAGAATTGTCCACAAGGAACGAACCTGTGGAGCCGAGACTGTTTTCGCCTTTCAAACCTTGCAGCGTCTTGGTTTCTAAATCTGGCAAACACAACACATTTAAGAGGAGGGTGCGCTTGTTTCGGCAGCTCGCGGAGAGAAAACAAGCAAGCAAAACGATTAGTACTGGGAATGTCAAAGCACATTTGAAAGATATACTACGTTTTAAGGAAATGTCCTTTTTGCTGAGTTAGATGGATTTTCCCTCCGTTAATAAGGAGCAGCTATTCATTTAAGTTGCCCTCACTAACGTCTATGCTTGTGAACATCTCTGTTAAGACCTGCACACAATCTTTTTCTACTTTATTCCAGTGTATTTTGGTCTCCTCTCTTTTTTCTATTTATTTATCTATTTGGGAGCCAGAAAAATTCCCAGTAGAATTAAGAAGGTGTTGTGTATATCTCTCTCTCTGTTTGTGTGTGTGCTGAGATTCCAAGCGGAAGTTGTGCTCCTTCCTGGCCTCTTTCAGAATGAGATATAGAAGTATATATAAAGGCTTTTATTCCAGAGCTAGCCAAGGAGAACAGAAAGCTCCAGCCAAAAAAGCACTGCAGGTCGGCCAGGATGAACTCTGTTTTAATAATGCATTTTCCACAGCGATGCAAAATCCCCTTCTACATTTCATGCAAAACACACATGATTCTGCACCAGGCAGTTAAACGAATTACCTAACTGGTTCACCAGCACCAACCCCTTCCTTGGACTTAGGTTGCGTTGCTAGCCCCAGAATGTTTTGAGAACATGGAAATGCATAGCAGAGAGAGGAGAAAGGAGGCCAAAATCGAAGGAATAAAAGAACAGTGGCTGGGAGAGCCATGGATAGGATCAGGGACGGGGAAGATGTTCCTTACAGAACCAAATTGTTGGCTCAATGCCCAAGGGCTCGTCCCCATTCCCCCCAGGGTATTTGATCCATGATGCAATAAGACAAGGGCATGACAAGTCACGGTGCAGAACAGAAATATGACCTGTTAAATGAAAACTGCCTTAGGTGTCAATCAGCTAGGCTTGCTAGGGAATTTCTTTCAGTATCTTCACATTACCGAAGCTGAACCAGGCTCAGTGTAACAGAGCACACTGGTTTCTTGCCAGGAGAACACATTTATTGCAAACACATGACAAGATCGTGATCTTGTGTAAAGTTTATTCCAGGATGACATTCACCATCTGCCTATTGCTTAGGAGTCATATTGGTCCTTCAGCTCACTTTGAATGAGATCATCCAAGGCACTGCTTACGTGGAGCTGACCTGCCTCTATTCTACAACTCTTCGCGATACACAATATTTATGATATCTAAGCTATGCTTGTGAAAGCATGGGTGGGGGGTGTTTCACTTTCTGTCTGATCTTCCATTTCACATATTTGCACTTTTCATTTCTCTCGACTGCTAAATAGCCTCACATAGCACTAGGCAGGATTGGCGAGGGGGACGGGATAATTATTACGCACATGCAGAACCTTTGATAAACCAGTTAATATTATATGGCTGTACCAAACACCCATAAACTATTAACCCTGGTCTGGTGTTTAGAGATTTACGGAGATCTAGTTTTCACCTTGTAACATTTAAGTGACTATGCATCTAATCAGAATTTATTGCAGATTTCTTCTGTGGGCTTTCTAGAATCTTGAAAATCATGTTATATTGTTCCCTAAAAACCAAGGGAGAACTGCACCATTTTAACGGCCACAACGAATTCAGTTAATATGCATCTTTCCATCTGCTTTCAACATCTCTTCCCTGGAGTATATTTTGTTTGGTTCAATTACCAGGCTCTCTCTCTCTCTCTCTCTCTCTCTCTCTCTCTCTCTCTGTGTGTGTGTGTGTGTGTGTTCACAGCAGATAAAAGGGACACTGATCATCCAACATGTCACTGGCAATAAACTAAGCTGATCTAGATGTTACTTTCACCATGAGGACGAAATTTTTCTAGTGAATTCCCCACCTTCTTACTGTGTCATCACGAAACACAGCTCAAGATGTTAAGTCAGCAAGACCATAATGCAATGAGCTTCCCTCCGACTTTTATTACTGTGGGATATGGCTGAGGACTGCATGACTCACACAGCGACTTCGGCTTCATGAGATGCGAGAAATTGTAGGCTTAAAGCAAGACAAATAGGGGTTTTCCCTTTAAAAATCCAGCATCATGAATTACCTGTTCTTTGGGGAGGGGATACAACACATGTTTCAACCATGTTAACATCCAAGTGAACCACCTCTATTTGGGTGTACTCTGAACTCTTGTTTTCCATCTCTGTATTTGACCATCTAATTCAATCTGTATCTCTAGGCCAGGCTCCCTCAACCTCGGTCCTCCAGATGTTTTTGGTTTACAACTCCCATGATCCCTAGCTAGCAGGACCAGTGGTCAGGAATGATGGGAATTGTAGTCTCAAAACATCTGGAGGGCCAAGGTTGAGGAAGCCTGCTCTAGGCCCTCAGGAACATATATGGCTGTTAATGATTTTGGCTCCCTCATTTGAGCTCATGAAAAGAAGCCAACTGGAGACTCTGAAAGTCAGGACCTCGTTGGAATATTTGTCTTCCATATCTGTTGCCAGTCCGCTCAGATATCTTAAGCTGAGCTCATGGTATGATATACTACAAGCTCCTTGGGGATCTCCAGTGCATCTGCGTTCCTTACGTCCCACCCTTAGCAAACCATAATCTCTGCTCCACTATCTTGGGCACTGGTGTGCTTTCTTTGGGCAACATCCTTTAACAGCACAGTACAAAATGCACGTGTCTCCAAAGTCCAGAAATACCAAAGAAAACATATGAGCAAGAACATGTGTTAAGCTCACGAGCAGTGTGGTGCTTCAGCGGAGCAGCAGGAAAGCCTTCACTGTATTCTCATCAGCCAGCACAATCTTTTCTATGGCAGTCCTTTGCATCAAGCTGGCTGGAAAATTAGTGTTTTATTTATGGGTTAAATTATAGCTTCTTATAATTGTGCAGCTAACTGATGCTCTTGGGAGTGGCGTTTGAGGATAGGGCTGACTCTCACATTGGGCAGGAGGGCAGGGGCAGAGAAGCTGTAAGAGTTGTGTTTGTTTTTTGCTAAATACAGCTCCACAGCATATTATGAGCATTTGACTATTATTGTGTAATTAACACACTCAATGCTGAAATAAGCTTCGGAGCATTTTTTCATAGTGCAAAAACCAAGTTCATGCAAAGCATTCAATTGGAAATATATGCAATTAAAACACACAATTAAACAGCCCTGTTACAACAAGACAGCAATTAAAAACGGGAGACCACGATAAAGTGTACTTTTACTCACAGAGATGATCAGGACCTTTCAGCACCAGGCGAACGTGTCGACTTCCATAGGGAATAACAACCACGGTATCATCCGCTGGGTGGGGGAAGAGGGAGGCAAAAAAACATACATGATCAACAAGCAAAGGAAGTGCCCAAACAAGCAGTGAAAACAGTTCTTCATGGGAAAATGGCAAGCCAAGTTTTGGGCCACCTAAAAAGATAAACATTCAAACCCAATGAACCCTGAAGAACAGCTATATATGAAACAATTATGCTCCGCTCTACCGTCTCTCAGACTTTGTGTGTGCTGCGCTGCTAGACAAATGCCCTTGTTTTCAAGGGAAAGCTATCACTTTAATTATACAGGGTTGCTTTGTAAAATAAACACTTATTACACGTACATAGCAACAGATGCTCTTGCAGATATTAGGCTACAAACCAGCTGTTTACTGACTTTCTTGTGAGCCTCCTCAGAAATTTGACTGTACATCTGTATTGTCATCAAACAGTTATCAACATTTTTATGGCAGAAGGCAAAGAGATATTTTACTGGCAAACAATGAGAATTTGATCTTTCTTTGGGAGGGGGGATGAAATATTTACTTGGCTGGGGTGTTGGGATGTGGGAAATGGAAATTGGGGGGTTTGGTGGTCACATTGCTCAGATGATGGGGGCAAGGTAGTAGGACGGAATGGAGAGGAAATATAACACAGGATCTACTAAACAACACAAAACAAAACAAAAAAACCCCCAATTTTTAATCTTTTAAGATCTCCCATTTTGGTGTTGGCTGGAGCAGCTCCGTAACTGACATTTGTAGGCAGAGAAAACAAAATTAGGTGCCAAACTCAAATACTTGAAACTCTTTATCCCAATCATCCCACCACTTTAAATTAAAATACATATTGGATGCCAGCTCAGGCACCCCTCCCACATTCTCACGCACTAAAACATTATCACAGCCTCAGAAACCAACAGAAAAACTATTTTAATGCATTTTTTAATTCTTAGCAAGCATATTTTACCTGCCTCGAACATTAGGAAAGGTCAGTGAAACCTTTGCTGCCTACCCTTGTAGTACAAAAAAATGGTTAATAAAAACTTAATGGAATGGGGCTGCTGAAAATAGAAAGTCTATGTTTACCCACAGGTCATCTGAAGTGCAAGCAACAGCAACCTTTCTATGTGAGCTTTAATTTTTTTAAAAAAAATCCAGTAAGCTCAACACAGCCACAGTCTGTTCTTCTTACTCTGTTGTGAAAATAGATTTGCTGTCCGCACTGCAAGTTCTGCTGTAGCCTTCTTTTGACTTTAAATGTTCAACTCCACCAAAGCCAGCAGCAGAGCGAAGGTGCCCCTTTCAAAGCCAAGTTGCTCAAGCCACAAAGCAGCACACAGTTCACTGAGGGCTTGGCCAACACTTCCGCTTGTGCCATGAGAGGTTCTGCCTTTGCCCTACTGCTGAAAACCTGCTCTTTAGTGCTAAATCAGAATAGCAGTCCATGGAAAACTCAATTGCCATTTTATCTTCCGATTCAGTGCAAAACCACAGGTTTTTGGGAGGGGAAAGTGGTAGGGCAAACAGACGTGGGTAAGCCCTGAGTCATAGCATGGTCTAGACCAGAGTTTCCCAAACTTTTTAGGTTACAGTTTCCATCATTCTTAACCACTGGCCCTGCTAGCTACGGATGATGGGAGTTGCAGTCCAAAAACAGCTGGAGACCCAAGTTTGGGAAACCCTGGGCTAGACTTTCCTAAGGTCCAACATTTGAAATAACGTCTGTCTGGCCATTTGGTGAATTGCCTCTCATTATCCTAGGCTCACCCAAGCTGGACAATATATACATAAATAAAAGTATTTGACCCTGTGATGCTTGCTTGTTTGTGCATGTATCCGTGCAGAGGAGATAACAATTTTCATGTGTGATCCATTGGAATACCGCTAAAGAAGAATTACTTGTGACTTGAGGCAAAGTAGCTTGGAATCCCTAGCAAGCAATCCATTTAGCCTTGACATAAAGCCAAAGTTAGAGAAAATGTCAGCAAAGCTGTCCTTTTATCAGCGCATGCCAGTGTGTTTATGTGAGAGAGGTCCAGATAAGAACTGGCCATGTGTGTGCATCTGCAAGCTGAGAAGGGCAAAGCAGCGAAGACAGGAGTTGCCTTTGTTCCAATAATGGTAGCAGCTCAGAGATTTTATTCAATTAAGTTTGACTATCCAAATCATGCTTGAGTAACACACAGTCCTATACAGTCTCAGAAGTAAGTCAACTGCAACAGCACTTAACTACCCCCCAGTAAGTGCATTTAGGATTTCAGCCGAAACCCACAAATTTCCCAGAAAGATAGCCTGCAAACCTTGGAATGCACACTTACTTGGGAGATAATCCCCACTGATTTTTCCCCTTTAGCTACTTTGGAGTAAGCATGCACAGGATTGCATTGCTAGGGAATCAAAGTCTCTAGACTTCAGAAGCATGACAGGAGCGAATCCTTTCTCAAAGCTACTCTGCAGTGGGGGTCTTTCAGAAGCCCCACCCACATTCCTGGCAAAAGATCTAATTCCTTGAGTTCACCCATCCCATGGCATGAAATCTACTGTCCTTGAGTGAAACAGCTCAATTTTCCAGGCATTCTAGCCCCCAGGAGGGGAGTGGAAATGTGTTTGGTGGCCTAGTCCCCTCTATTGCATCCTGACAGCTTGACTTGGCTGCCTTCCACACATTGAAGAGCTCAGGACTGAAGTGAAGGATTGAGGTTTAATCCTGACAAGACAGATGTACTGTTTTTGGGGGACAGGAGACGGGCAGGTGTGGAGGACTCCCTGGTCCTCAGTGGGGTAACTGTGCCCCTGAAGGACCAGGTGTGCAGCCTGGGAGTCATTCTGGACTCACAGCTGTCCATGGAGGCGCAGGTCAATTCTGTATCTAGGGCATCTGTCTACCAGCTCCATCTGGTACACAGGATGAGACCCTCCCTGCCTGCAGACTGTCTTGCCAGAGTGGTGCATGCTCTGGTTATCTCTCGCTTGGACTACTGCAATGCGCTCTATGTGGGGTTACCTTTGAAGGTGACCCGGAAACTACAACTAATCCAGAATGTGGTAGCTAGACTGGTGACAGGGAGCGGCCGCTGAGACCACATAACATCGGTCTTGAAAGACCTATATTGGCTCCCAATACGTTTCCGAGCACAATTCAAAGTGTTGGCGTTGACCTTTAAAGTCCTAAACGGCCTCGGTCCTGTATACCTGAAGGAGCGTCTCCACCCCCTTTGTTCTGCTCAGACGCTGAGGTCCAGCGCTGAGGGCCTTCTGGCGGTTCCCTCACTGTGAGAAGCAAAGCTACAGGGAACCAGGCAGAGGGCCTTCTCAGTAGTGGTGTTCACCCTGTGGAATGCCCTTCCAACAGATTTCAAGGCAACAAACAACTACCTAACATTTAGAAGACATCTGAAGGCAGCCCTGTTCAGGGACGTTTTTAATGTGTGACATTTTAATGTATTTTTAATCTTTTGTTGGAAGCCGCCCAGAGTGGCTGGGGAAACCCAGCCAGATGGGCGGGGTAGAAATAATAAATTATTATTATATTATTATAAGTGGAGAGCTCACACAGAATGCGCAGCCCAGAAACCAGCCCACAGAAACTGTGCACGTGACAGATGAGCTCAGGATCAGCACTTTATCCGTTACTTTGAGAAAGTGGATTCTGAAAAGCTGCCTCTGATTCGGAGGCAACGCAGGGTCAAAGTGGGAAGAGATTCAACCATGCAGGGGCTTTGCTGCAGAAGAAAAAAATTCACAAACCAGACTAGTTTTACAAGCAGGAGTAATAAAAACACATTAAGTACTTTTGGTGGATGCAGAGAAAGAGCCTGGATTGCTGAAGCGCCAGATCTTTCAAATAATCTTTCATTTTTATTTGCAAGGAGGGGACACCAAACCAGGTGTTTCCCCTTCAGAAGAGCGTAGGAGGGAAGTGGGGGACGCATCTCTCTTCCCACCATGGTAGTTCCCCCCCCAGGTTTCTCACACTTCTGGGACTGATATACTATCCCTGTGAATACTGAGATAGTTGTTTCCGTTGCAAGTGCTAACAGTTGCATTGCTCCATCCACATCCTTGTCTTCTGATCCCTGTTTCCAAAAACCCTCCACTCCCCCCTCCACATCCCACCCCACGATGTCCGCAGAGTGGGGGAACAGAACTGAACACAGATACAGAGAGAAAATTAATTCAATACGATGGACGCAGCGGTGTGTTTGGAATGCTTCAGAGAGAAAAAACATTCCCAGCATTTATTTTTCCTTTTGGCACAGAAGCTGCTAATGTGAAGTGCTAAAAAAGGGAATCTCTTAAGTACAGCGGCGTTCCTCAGAGCTTCTAAACTACCTGCTTCACAGATGCTCAATCCCAGGCAACAATTCCCCCCCCCCACTTTTGCGATAGTACAAGAGGGAAGGAAAACCAGAAATGAAAGCAGACTCCCTCCAGCAGCCAAATGTTCCTTATGCCATGCCTTGCTGTGCAGGAATATAGCTATGGATTCGGAGAGGAAGTATGGGAATGAAATTATACTTGGACGAGGTTTTTTAAAATATATAGATATATATAGAAGTAGTAGCAGCAATAACTGCAGCAACCCTGAGATTAAACAGCCAAGTCATGCAAGGCCTGCAGCTCCAGAGCACAGAAACATGAGCAGTGCTTTCAGATTGAAAATTGTTGCACATAAGTAGAACCTGCAGCAAAATGTTGCAGTGTATCTCCAACTCTTTGTAGTAGTATATAACCAACCCGTTAAAGAAAGGGTCTGGAAATATTTACTTATATATATATATTATCCTACCCATTCTCTAAGGAGCTACAGGCAGTATACATGCCCCTTTTGTTTTATTTCCGCAACCACCTTTAAAAGCAGGTTATGATGAGGGACAGAGCTAATAAGTCTTCTGGTGAGCTTAATGGTTCGGTGGGAATTTGGACCTGCTTCTCCCCAGCAGAAATGCATCGCTATTCAATAAGCAAAGGATGTATGGGGAACCTGTTGCTGGATGCCCATAGCCCCAGTCACCATGGACAGCAAGATATAGGACACAATACAGTGGTGCCTCGCAAGACGAAAAGAATCCGTTCTGTGATTCTCTTCGTCTAGCGGTTTTTTCGTCTTGCGAAGCAAGCCCATTGAAGGATTAGCGGATTAGCGCTATTAGCGGCTTTTAGCGTCTTATCTGCTGATCGGATCAGCTGATAAGCGGCTTAGCGGCTTAGAAAAAGGGGGGGGGGAGGAAAAAAAACCAGCAGGAACTCGCAAGACATTGTCGTCTTGCGAAGCAAGCCCATAGGAAATTCGTTTTGCGAAGCACCTCCAAAACGGAAAACTCTTTCGTCTAGCGAGTTTTCCGTCTTGCGAGGCATTCGTCTTGCGGGGCACCATTGTATACAATTTGAAGATTGGATAAAACTTTGGAAAGTAAATCTGAAATTCACAGATTGTATGTTGTTAAAAGAGAATTACATGAAGATGATGTATTAAAGAAAGTATATTTCACCGGTTAAATTGGCAAAAATATATAAAAATGAACAGAAGGAGTGTTGGAGGTGTAAAGAAGTTGAAGGAACTTTTTACCATATGTGATGGGATTGTAAAAACGTTAAAGTATATTGGGAAATGATGTACAATGAATTGAAAAAAAATGTTTAGAACAACATTTGTTAAGCAGCCAGAAGCCTTCCTGTTGGGTATCTTAGGGCAAGATCTGCTGAAAGAGAAAAGGACATTATTCATGTATGCTACGGCGGCGGCGTGAACACTGTTAGCACAGAACTGGAAGACTGGAGAAATTCCAGCCAAAGATCAATGGCAAGAAAAACTATGCAGAGTTGGCAAAGCTGACAAGACAGACTTCGGGGAAAGGACAATAGTGACTTTGAAAAAGAGTAGGAACCTTTTATATTATATTTGCAGAAATAAAGAAAGAACATCGACTCGATGGCAGGATTTAAATAAACATTCACAATTTTATGGACAGGGAACAAATATTGTAACAAAGTGAAAATACTGATGTATTGTAAAAAACAGCAGAATATAATAATGAAGATAATAAATCAGAAATGGAAGTTGAGGGAAGTCCAACGGGAGGGAGGGGGAGATGTTACACAAATTGTACATTATGGATATAAGTATATTTGTGATGAGAAAAAAGAAAATCAATATTATTATTTTTTAAAAAAGAAATAAATGCTGGGAGCTGAGGGTCCAGCAAATTCCCTGCTCCTACACTAAGCCCACAGCTGGCCCTACCATAGGACAGAGTGAGGCAGCAACCTCAGGCAGCTCATTCTGGGTGCCATTAAAAAGGTGGCAAACTGTTCATCATTTTATTATTGTTGCATTTTTACTCCCATGGAAAGGCACCTGTGAAACTGTCTGCCTCAGATGCCAAAATAACTTGAGAAGACTGGGGGACTATTGTCTTTGAAATATTGAGGGGTGGAATTTGCTGTCCTGCTTCAGGCGACAAAATGTATTTGCTGGTCCCGACTAAGCCAGGTTGGCTTGGTATGCTCTCAGTCTTACAACATGTAGCATTTGCACAAGACTATTCAGCTTTTCTGTGAATTGTTATTCCTTGATCTGCTGGGCAGATCGCAGCTAGTGCATTCATTTTCGGAAGCACGCTGTGCAAACTCAGGGTGTGTCTCAAACTTTTCTAGCCATCGGGCTATTCTTTGAGACCGTAAGGGTGATTCTGTAAACAAACGCCTTTCCATGTTCCCCACAGAAACCAAACATAAATAGGTGGGATAGATATTCAGCAGAAATGGCTCCACACACCCTTGTCAGAAATTACATGCTATTCTAGATGTTTAGTTCATGTGCCAGTTTTTCTTTCTAAATTCAGAATACACACACACACACACACACACACACACACACACACACGTAAACCATGCATTCTGTAAAACGAATGTTCACTTTTGGCCAGAGTTGAGGAAAAGCTAAGCATTACTGTTAACAGCTGTTAACTATCAATAGGGACGCGGGTGGCGCTGTGGGTTAAACCACAGAGCCTAGGACTTGCCGATCAGAAGGTCGGCGGTTCGAATCCCCACAATGGGGTGAGCTCCCGTTGCTCGGTCCCTGCTTCTGCCAACCTAGCAGTTCGAAAGCAGTCAAAGTGCAAGTAGATAAATGGGTACTGCTCCGGCAGGAAGGTAAACGGCGTTTCCGTGTGCTGCTCTGGTTCGCCAGAAGCGGCTTAGTCATGCTGGCCACATGACCCTCGGCCAATAAAGTGAGATGAGCGCCACAACCCCAGAGTCGGCCACAACTGGACCTAATGGTCAGGGGTCCCCTTACCTTTACCTTTGCTGTTAACAGCAGGATGATTTGTACCTGGCTACACATTACATCACAACCACATGTAATTATTACCCCTTTTGTATTGCATGGTGCTCATTTAGGGGCACTTAGTAGCAAGGGGAGATGCTTAACCCTTCCCCCGCCCAGAAGGGTTCATGATCTGCACCCCATTGGTTCTAGACTCATCTTGTCAAAGTAATTGTGTGCCTGGGGCATCTACATAGGCAGAAGTCAACGAGAGCATGAAAAAAAATCTTTTTTAAGGGTAGGGGGAGCAGACACACTCCCTTTCCACTAGAAAGCTCCTGACCAAAGGTGCACTGCAATGGAGAAGGGGCCATCAGGCTGACATTACAAAGCAGTTTGGCCCCATCTGCAACATTTAATGAGTAAATCATTCTAGAATGTCATAGCTTTCCCCAAGTCCAGTGCTTACGAATACTATCTCATGTTTTTTGGGGCACAAAATATTGCAGTGTTTGTGTGTGTGCCACAGTTGTGGCTTGATTCTAACCGCAATGGGGCTTGTATACATTTGTAGTGGCTATGCTGCAGGGGAGCAAGTGGAAAGCCATTGAGCAGGTGCCGATTTCTCCATCACGGCAACACCAGAGCAGACACACCTGTGGAGTTTCCTTCTGACGCGTCAGGAAAAAGCTGCCATGTCCTCTACAACATCTGGCAAACCTATCTTCCATCTGCGTGCCTTCAGAATCCAAACGCCAAGCCTTTTGTTGATGGAAGATTAATTCTGCCTGATTTCCCAGCATGGGGTCAGTACAGTTAAAGGAAACATTTTTTAAAATGTTTGGGTTATAATTAAAACCCTTAGAAGCGACCGGTCCCTTTACACATCATTGTTTGGAGGGCGTTCATATTCCTGTTGAGGCAAAAAGTCAAATCAACATCTTACGTTTATTTGCCAAGAGCTGAGACTTATATTGGCCTCGGACAAGCCGGCAGGTGGAACCATCGCCATTGCAGACCCCACAGTTATCTTCCTTGACAGTGCTTCCCAGCTGGTGGTCACAGCCAACAATCTGACAAAAGAGAAAGATGTGCAGTTCAAATTGAGCACCTCCTGACTGCTGGATCCATCTCTGTGGTTAGTTCCCGCCAATTTCTTTCCCCCCTCTCTCACACACACTGTCTCAAGAGGGCCATAAAGCATGTTAGCAATGAAAAGGGGGGGGGGGGAGTAAATGAATTCGGCTGAGAGAGCTCCATCTGAACTGGGCAACGAAGTGATGATGCTGTGGCTGCAAAGAAAGGAGGGGAAAATGTTTCTTAAAAGGAGTGGTGGCTTAGTAGTGATCGCTTCCTGGTCAGGGGTCCGAAGATGAGGTACAGTGGTACCTTGGTTCTCAAATGCTTTGGTACTCAAACAACTTGGAACCCAAACACTGCAAAAGCGGAAGTAAGTGTTCTGGTTTGTGAACTGTTTTCGGAAACCGAATGTGCTCCATTTTGAGTGTTACGCTCCCGATTTGAGTGCCACACTTCCGTTTTGAGTGTTACGCTGAGGTCTGTCTATTTATTTTGCGCTTTTGTTTTTGCAGCTCTCTTTTTTGTTTTTGTGACTGTGTGGAACCCAGTTCACCTACCAGTTGATTGATTGTGCGACTGCAGTGCACAGTTTATTGCTTTCCTTTTATGAATCAATGGTCTCATTAGATAGTAAAATTCATGTTAGATTGCTGTTTCAGGGGTTGCTTTTAAACGTCTGGAACGGATGAATCCATTTTGCATTACTTTCTATCGGAAAGTGCACTTTGGTTTTGGAACGCTTTAGTTTTGGAACGGACTTTCGGAACGGATTAAGTTTGAGAACCAAGGTACCGCTGTATTTTTTTTAACACACTTAGCTTGCAACAGGAAGACTACAAAGGCTTTAATGCCAACAGAAGGTTATCTAAGACAGTCTTCACCCAACCTGGTGTCTTGCAGGGCTGATGGGAGTTTGTAGTTCCAGTTGGTGAAGGCTGAGCTAAGATTTACCATGTCATGGAAGAGATGCACTATACACAAAAAGCAATGCCTAACAGTTGCATTCTGGTGACGCTGCTGTATCTAATAGGAGCGTGAAAAATCACGCCTCGAAGAAACACTGAGGAATGTACAGTCTGACATGCATGCTGCGGAGTTTATTTTAACTCACATTTTAAACATGCGAGACTGAATGCACTTGCAGCGGTGAACAGTGCTGCCAGTGATACAACCCACAGTAAACAGAAACATGCAACTTGGAGCATTCTGCCGCAGTCCCAGTAAAACGCCCACTTCCAGAGTAACATGTGGCATTAATTACATTTGACTGTCCTCCCGGTCCGTATGCAAACCGTGTCCAGATAATGTTCAGGGTGACACACAAGAGAGGCTGTATTTAAAATGAGGGTTCGAAAACCAGCAAGTCTGGATTCCATTTCCAGCCCTCCAACAGGCATTGGGGGAGCCATTGGGGAGCCTTCTCTTCCAAAATTTATATAACCTTGAGTGCTCAGCTCAAAACCAATACATAAAGCCTGATCTGCAAAACAGATAAGCCAGAGAACCTTGATCAAAATGGGTATAGGGTGGTGTGTGTGTGTGTGTGTGTGTGTGTGTGTGTGTGTGTGTGTTTTACATCAGAATGACCAACTAAGTCACTTTCATTGAAGTACCCAAGCTTAAATTGTCTGTAGAGCACATCATCAGGGATCAGAGGTGTTCATTAAAAAAAATAATCACACCCAACACCCATGTACAAACTCATATAACACTCATAACAGTGATTTCTGTCGCATCCAATATCAGAAGAACCTTAGTGACACCACTGAATTTCACCTAAACTGAAATTTGTGTTGAATTTGACGAATCTTACTAAGGCAAATCATCTGTAGGAATTTTGCATAAACTTGACAGGACTCTCTTAAGACAGGTATAACTTTTTGTGGCTCTCAAACCACTACCACCAAATTTCTGCTTAAAGGAAAGTTTTGGAGATTACTTTGGGTGGGTGGGTGGAGACAGTAGAAATTTAGGGAGAAAATGAAAGCATTTATATGACGACCCAAATTTCTCATGGGGGGGTTGGGGGTTAGACACTTTAAGGCGGGGTATTCAAGTAGAGGAGGCTTCTCCCAACACAATGCCCTCCAAATGTTGTTGGACTACACCTCCCATCCTCGCTGACCACTGACCATGTTGGCTTGGGAGCTGTAGTCCAGCATCCTTGCCCTGAGATCAATGAACTTATCACATTCTTGCCACCATAACAGCTGAGTTATTGTTAAGTAGCATTGCAATATCATTACTTGGCAGGCTAAAGATGAAACCCAGTTTCTGCTCCACATGCTGCATGACTCTGTATAACCACCAATTCTGTCCAATGTTTTTCACATTCTTTTTTTTAATATATACTTGACACATCTTCCTCTCATAGTTCACACCCATATCTAGGCTGAGTTCTTAACTTTGCTTGTAGGTTTAGCACAGATAGCGGCCAGAGTATTAGTTCAGATAAGCTGCTTCCTGCATCTGAGGCATATGGCTCTTTGGCATAAGTCAACATGGCTGTGTCCTTAAGTTAAAAACACCATACTATGATTTAGAAACTGACTTTTATATTTCATGTTAAGTGTGACCCCCTTCATTTGGGCGAACACCAAGTTGAACTGGCAGGACAAAGAATCGGGATATGCAGCCATAACATAGAGACTCATACATCAGCCATTGTTTACAAGACACTACATGAGGCAGGAAAGGTGAGGCAATGAGTTTCTGTGGACCAGTAAAAGCATCCCTGTGGTATAGCCGTGTTCTTCCCACTATGTGTGAACTTTGGGATTTCTTCAGGAATACAAACTGGACCAGCAATGAGAAGTCCTGGGGAGCTCTGCGTGCTCCTAAGTGCCCTAGGGTAAGACATTTTCATAATCATTTCTTCTCGGCATTGAGAAACTTGGCCAGGAAATGGTATAATAAAAACAAACCGGCAACTCCAGCTAAGTATAGATAAATCTCTTTTTTTGGTCTTTCAGAGGCTCTGTCTGCACCACTGAGTTTATGGATAAAGATCCCAAGATTGGAATGGGTGTCCCTAATCCACTTAAACACTTGCTTTTAATTTAACCTTGCACATATTTTACAATCTAGTTGAATGCTGATATGCCCTGGAGCTTTGGTCTGGATATTTGAAAAAGGCGCAAGTGACAGTAAATATTGAAACTGGAGTTGCAAACAGATTGAGGGACAACAGCTGCCTTACAAACAAGCTCACTGTTAAAAATTGGTTGCAAGGAAAACCTATCAGCATGATTTATTTCACTTAGAAATGTATCAAACGCTATCATTAATACTACTACTATTATTATTATTATATAGCAATATACTGCTGCAGCAACTACTACATTTATTATAAAGTGAGAACGGTGTGCTGCCAGGTTAATATCTGTGCAACGCTAGTTTCAACACTTGAACTAAACCATCCAATATGCATTGTAAGCTAAACTAAAAAGAGATGTAGTGAATTGTACCAAAATGCTAATTTAGCATCACGAGTCCCTTTCTTCCAAAGACACGCTAGGGATTCAGGTTGGGAGACAGAGTTACCCTCAAGCCACCCCCAAATGCAAACCACCAACCAGGAACATTTACATAATGCCTATGATGCCAGTACCCCTAGGGCAGGCTTCCTCAAACTCGGCCCTCCAGATGTTTTGAAACTACAGTTCCCATCATCCCTGACCACTGGTCCTGCTAGCTAGGGATCATGGGAGTTGTAGGCCAAAAACATCTGGAGGGCCAGGTTTGAGGAAGCCTGCCCTATGGTGTCACATTAAGAACAATAATAAAATTTTATTTATATCCCGCCCTCCCCAGCCGAAGCCGGGCTCAGAGCAGCTACCAACAATAAAAGTAACACAGCATTCTAAAATCAATTCATTTTAAAATCAATTCAGAATCAAATTAATGGCAGTCATTGGGCTAGAGTTCTGTGAGGATTACCAAAGGAGGGGGTCAGACTGTGCCTTGGCCAAAGGCCTGGTGGAACAGCTCTGTCTTGCAGGCCCTGCGGAAAGATGTCAAGTCCCTAGTCTCTTGTGACAGAGCGTTCCACCAGATCGGGGCCACAGACGAAAAAGCCCTGGCTCTGGTTGAGGCCTCCCTGTGGCTCGGGATTTCCAAGATGTTTTTGTTTGAAGACCATAAGGTCCTCCATGGGACATAATAGGAGAGGCAGTCCTTAAAGGTACGAGGGTCCTAGGTCCTCCTCTGAGTTAGAGGACTCCAGCCAGAAGCCCTGGTGGAACCATAGTTCCCCCTGCTTTGTCACAGTAAACAACAGCTAAAGCAAGATGAGCCCCTTAAAATGAAGAGGACCCCCTCAGTAAAGATGGCACTAGTCAGAGGATGACAGCTGCTGAAACAGGACAAAAATACAGTCCACTTTGATGGATCGATGGATGGATGCAACCCATGAATGGATCGCCTTCAGATGACAATTATACATGCACAAATTTAATAATATTTGGAATGCATTTGTTGAAACCATACTGGCACACGGCTTAACATATTCTTGAGGGAAACAATGTCTGTCCATCTACATATATACTATGTAGTTTTGTATCCTTCATTACATTTTATCATTATTTTGTTATTGCTGTTTTCCTCTACTTTTAAAAATATTTTCCCCATATTATCTTTCTCCCCTTTTTCTATTCCTTCTTTTTAATTTACTGTAATAATCTCAATAAAATTTTATATAACACAATTCTCTAAAAAAAGTGGTAACAGAGGGTTTCTTTAAAAGCCTACTCCTGAATACAAGACAAATATGTATAGGGCTACTTATGAATAGTACAAATTTGTATAAATTATACAAATTATAGCTTGGTATATATGCACGGACAGCAGTCTGACCCTTTCTGAGCTGCTTATACACACCTTTGGGGCAAAAGCGGCAATTATATTTACAAGCAGAAGTGATACACGATAAAACACAGATAACTATATTTTATACTTTCTGTGTACAAAAAACAATAATGTTCAAAAGCAACATTGGATAATAACTTCCTTTCTTTTCTGTCATTTCCCTTGTACCAAAGACAATCTGTTTGGTTGACCAGTGTGGATCAAAACGCATTTGGAATGTTATCTCCCAAAGGGTACATTTTAAACTGAATTCCATTCTTTTTGCCACCTCTACCCAAAATAATACGCGGGTGGCGCTGTGGGTTAAACCACAGAGCCTAGGGCTTGCCGATCAGAAGGTTGGCGGTTCGAATCCCCACAGCGGGGTGAGCTCCTGTTGTTCGGTCCCTGCTCCTGCCAACCTAGCAGTTTGAAAGCATGTCAAAGTGCAAGTAGATAAATAGATACTGCCCTGGCGGGAAGGTAAACGGCGTTTCCGTGCGCTGCTCTGGTTCGCCAGAAGCGGCTTAGTCATGCTGGCCACATGACCCGGAAGCTGTACGCCGGCTCCCTCGGCCAATAAAGCGAGATGAGCGCCGCAACCCCAGAGTCGGCCACAACTGGACCTAATGGTCAGGGGTCCCTTTACCTTTACCTTTTACCCAAAATAATAGGACTTACACAGTGGATCTATGCACATAGAGTTTGTTAATTTCCTATGAATTCCTACAGGAGCCCAAGTTTCTCGTCCCTTCTCCAAAGAATACTTTAACATTAAAACTCTCAGCTGAAATACAGGGTGGGTGGTGGGTATTTCCACTGAAGTCTACAATGCATCAACTATGCAGTTGCCAGATTCACGGACTTAATTATTCAGTCTCACTTGTTTCTCTTTTTTTGAAGGGTGCTCTCATTATGCCACATATCAGCATTCACCATCATTCTTGCTGGATGCCCTTTCCAACTCTACAATTCTCCGATTCTATGAAATAAACAGGGCTTAAATGCTTCATGTGATCATCTGTGATCTTTGGCTTCAGCTAGGGACAGTCCTAGCAACGTTTAGATTAATACTCCTTCACGGAGGAGAGATGGCAAGTTGGCCAGGAATATAAGTGTGCCTGATAAATAGACACTCAGCAGTACAATGGCTCCTGATGGGCTGGTGCCAGAAGCTAGCAGCCTTGGGCAAATGTCAGGCTCGTTGCTGGGTCCCTCTTCATTTGTCTTCCTCCTGGCCCAGCACTGTAAACTGCACCCTTCTGCCATGTCAAGCCAGCTTTTAAATTTCCCACAATGCCCCTGACCTGGCATCTGAGGCATTCTGGGAAATTAAAAGGGTCTCTCAGCACTTCTTGGAATGCTGTCACCCCCAAGGGCTCATCCATACATAGCTTTGCTCTGCATTTCTTTGCACAGGTCTGGATTTGCCAGCTCTGCATCCCAGTGCTTTCACCTCCCCCCCCCATGTGAAAACCCACTCTTTAGTGTTGAATCGGAGCAAACAGCAATCCGTAGAAAGCACAACATGTCATTTATAATAAATAACAATAATAATTTTTTATTTATACCCCGCCCTCCCCAGCCAAGACCGGGCTCAGGGCGGCTAACACCCGATACAAAAACAAATTGATTGAAATGCAACTTAGAAACAAGATTAAAATACAACATTAAAACATTAAAATACAGCCTCATTTCAATGGAAACTCAAATCAAAAACTTTTTGAGGGATGAAAGCGTAAAGTCTTCACCAAGGCTAACTTTCCAGACTGGTCCTGCATGGGCCAGAAAAAAGCCAGGGAAGTCCCCAAATGGGAGTTCCATCACAGGAGGAGAAAGGAAAAAAGAAGATGGGGAGGGAATCAAATTGATTCCAAGCCAAAGGCCAGGCGGAACAACTCTGTCTTGCAGGCCCTGCGGAAAGAAATCAGATCCTGCAGGGCCCTGGTCTCATGAGACAGAGCGTTCCACCAGGCCAGTGGAGCCAGTGTTGAAAAGGCCCTGGCTCTGGTTGAGACTAATCTGACCTCTAGGATGTTGCTATTTATGGACCTTAAAGTCCTCCACAGGACATACCGGGAGAGGTGATACTCCGATTCAGCAGATCAGGTTTTCCTGGGGACATACTTGCCAAGTTCCACCCAACATTGTGTGTGTGTGTGACGTGAATGTGAAATCACACATGCAACACACACACACACACACGTGACATCATGCACGTTTGGAGGAGGCTGTGAAGCCCAGCAGGGCAAGACTCCACCACGGGGAGTCCTGGCAGGGCCCTCTGCCAATGTGGGGAGTTCCAACAAAGTCTTCACTGCCATGGCCCGGCCCCTCAAGATTGGGGGATGCTCAGCCCCATCTCACATACATCGGGGGGAAGGGGTGTGTGAGAGAGGTGTCCTCAGTCCCATAGAGTTGGTGCCTATGCCTGGGGAAAATGCTCGGACATGGACAGGGAAAGCATGGACCTGTGGCCGGAAAGCACATGGCAAAGGGCAAGTGTGGAGGAGCCCCCAAGAGTCGACTGACAGAGTGTAGGGGCCCCACTGCTCCTCAGCTTCTGCAAATTCCTCAGTGAGTCACAGAAATGCAACTTTAGGGAAAAGAGGGAATCCTACAGTTTTTATTATGTCCTTTCCCTGTACAGTGGTGCCTCGCAAGACGAAAAGAATCCGTTCTGTGATTCTCTTCGTCTAGTGGTTTTTTCGTTTTGCGAAGCAAGCCCATTGACGGATTAGCGGATTAGCGCTATTAGCGGCTTTTAGCGGCTTTTAGCGGCTTATCTGCTGATCGGATCAGCTGATAAGCGGCTTAGCGGCTTAGAAAAGGGGGGGGGAGAAAAAACCCCCGCAGGAACTCGCAAGACATTGTCGTCTTGCGAAGCAAGCCCATAGGAAATTCGTTTTGCGAAGCACCTCCAAAACGGAAAACTCTTTCGTCTAGCGAGTTTTCCGTCTTGCGAGGCATTCGTCTTGCGGGGCACCACTGTATTTCACTTACGTATTGCTTTCATTCTTTTTTTTTAAAAAAATTCTCTTTATCATGAAATATACCTGGATTCATGATACTGTTCTTTAACAAAGCAAAAAATGGACTCTTTAAATTCCTGACCCTCAGTAAGACAGCTTATGTTTGTGATGGCAAGCAAAGTTAGCGGTGACAAAGCAGGCACAACGCAGACAACTTGACAACCTGACGTGTCAGATGACAATTCTGTTGTCGTTGGCTGCTATGGATATCCTCCCATGATGTGGATCCCCTGGAGATTTAGCTGACACAAGTTCCCAGGTTTCTCAGAGCCGGGAAATATATGCACTAGAGAGAGTAAAGAATCTACTGTTGAGCCCATGTCATAAAATGATCAATCAAGGCATATTTGTTCTAGCATTTTCAGAATAGCATAATCAACTTTTTTTTATAAAAAAAAGCAAGCGATGGAATTAAATACACATAAAGCCAGCCTTTGCTAACCCTTTCAGATGTGTCCAATTACTAAACAGCAAGAGTCTGTATGAGCTACCGCTGGATTCTCATTAGAGAGTCTGTGATTCTTTGTCAGCGGCAATGACTTCATGACATATTTGGGTATCGCCAATCAAACCGTTCCATCCGCAAGGCACGTACATTTGCTGCTAAACGCACAGAGCTCCTTTTGTTGATAGAAAAGGGTCTTCTGGCCAGATGCAAACAGACGTCCCACTGGAGTGCATCCTTATTGTCAGCGCCTGTGCCAAAGGAGGTCTGTTGCTGTAATCAGATAATTAGCCTGTACCCTTGTGAAACCAGATTCAATGGGTTCACCCTGACCTCAGCCATCAGCAAAATGCTGGATTCCAGGCTTCAAATCCTGCATTACAGCTCAGCCCGTGTATTGCCAAGGAAAGACCATATGAGCAGCATAAAATGAGAGAGGACAAGAGGAATTAAGAGACGAGGATGCAGCTGTTGCAAAGAGTTAGGACCTTTTTCTAAGGAAAAGAAAATAGCAAGTATTCATTGAGGTACTTGTTGCTTTTCAGTGACTCTAAGCGGTGTTTTTTTTTAAGACTAACTGTAAATTTTCAAGACATTTGAAAACTAATAAGTAGATAAATCTAATTAATCCTTTCTGGGACCCCTTTTTAAGATAGCATAAGCCAAGTATTTTTGGACCTCTGTAAAGTGCTATACATTGTTATGAGTTTGGGAGGGGGAAAATCCCCACCCCTAATAATTTCTACATTCAGTGAAGGGTTAGAATTCGAGCAAACTCATAAATTCATGAATTTAGCAAGGGCTGGAAATAATACTGGCTGGCTTTCTCATGGGGCCAGCCTGGCAATGGCTCGCTTGGGATGGGTTTGCCACAAAACAAAAAGCTGATAATGGTTTGCTTGATAACATTAAGCCACTGTCAAAACACAGGCCCCTCTGCCCAGTAGCTTTTGGGTTAGGATTACCATTGGCCGGATGTAAGCAGCAGGGAAAAGTGCCTTTGGCAATGGGTTCGAGAAACAGAGGCTGAAGGGGTGCCCAGTGGTGCTGGTGGGGCTGGATGTGGAGAAGGGGTTTTCTGCAAGTGCTGCTGGGAAGCAGTGGCGTAGCGTGGGGGGTGCAAGGGGGGCAGGCCGCACCAGGCGCAACATCTGGGGGGGCGCGCTCGCTGCCTCCGGAGTTGCCAAAGAGCCTCGGGCGCAGGCTGTAGCGGAGCCGCATGTCTCGCGGAACCGACGAGCTGTGCGCGCGTCCGGGCTGAAGGCGTCCGGCAGGCAGCGGCTCTCAGCGCTCGCCGCAGAGGATGCACCAGGCAGCCCCTCCTCACAGCCCCGCCTCCGCCGCTGCTGCTGCTGCAGCTGCTGGGCCATGTTGCATTTTCCTCGCCTCTCTGCCCCCCTCCTCCTCCGGGCAAGCGGCGTCGTTTGGGTGGCAGCGCCAGCGGCAACTCGCAGGTTAGGGGTTAGGGGGGGCGCAAATTACTTGCCTTGCCCCGGGTTAGGGGGCGCAAATTACTTGCGTTGCCCCGGGTGCTGACAACTCACGCTACGCCGCTGCTGGGAAGGAGAAGGAAGAAGTGTGGAGGATTCCATGCAGAGACTGAAGGGCAACAGCCACGCTGGCTGGCTGGAGCAGGCAGTTACAAATAGACATAGGATTGGTGCTTACGATGTCTTTGAATCCAACACTGCGTTGCTGGGAAGGACAAGCGCCTCTTGAGATGCAAACGCTGTGAACTCTATCTCCATAAAACTCCAGTGTAAATATGTGTGAATAAACCATATTTCTTAAGGACCCTACAGTCTCTGCTGTGCCTCATTCCAAAAGAAAGACAACCCCTGTTTAAGTGTTGGACTTTTGGAGGAAGAGAGGAGAACTAGCCCTGCTGTACATCGGGGAGGGCTGTGTGGAGAGAGTCTCTTCCTTTAAATTCCTAGGAGTTTATCTCAGTGAAGACCTTACTTGGAAAATAAATACAACCCAGGTGGTTAAGAAAGCCCAACAGAGACTCCATCTCCTCAGAATATTGCGAAAGAACGATGTCAATCAACATTTGATGATCTCCTTCTACCGGTCCACAATAGAAAGTGTCCTTTCATACTGCAGCATGGTGTGGTATGCTGGTTTGACATCAACTGATAGGAAGTGCCTACAGAGGGTGGTGAATGCAGCACAAGATATTATGGGCTGTCCTGTGAATCCGCTGAATGAAATAGCGGAAGAACGTTGCCTCAGGAGAGTGAGGAAAATTCACAGGGATGATTCACACCCTGGCTGGCACTTTCTTGATCTCCTGCCCTCAGGCAGAAGATATAGAAGCATGATTAGTCGCACCAACAGGGTAAAGAACAGCTTCTATCCGTGGGCTGTTAGGCTGCTGAATGAAAAGATAACAACAGGGCAACTGACTTTCGGGTTTGGTGGGTGTGCATCAGTAAATGAGGGGAATTAAGACTAAGAGAGCTGAGTGGAGGGTGCTCCTGTAATCTCACTGTATACAAGTTGTACAAGTGACAATAAAGTATTTCAATTTCAATTTCAAGTGCCAAGACTCCCGGAACCTCACACTGCTCATACAGATTGGGGTGGCCTATAACACTAAATTATGCTTCTGAAAATTGCAGCGCAGTACCCCCTCCGCCCCACATCCAAACAGGAGCCAGGTGAGCTGCCAAAGACCCCTCGGCCCCTAGGAGTTGACTTCTATGTGAATGTGTGTCTGATGGGCTCAGGAGCAGAATGTGGTGACCCCTGAGCCTAGCTGCAGCAAGAGGGGCTGTTTGCAAAGGGAGAAGCAACTCCTGGTTTTTCTCAGCTACAGCAGTGTGCCAGGGCAGGGGCAGGGGGAAAAGATCTTGGAGTGAGCACAGTCATTGCAAGATCACAAGATCAAGATCTTACGAGATCTTGGCAGGGCCTTTGTTTGTCCCTCAACTGGTACTGAGGCAGCAGCGCGTAACTAAAAAATTGTATTTTTCAAAACATAAAGCAATCTTCACAACTATTTAAATATAGGAATTAGTGCCTACAAAATCCATTTTCTTTTTCATAGGTCTGTATATAGAGTCAGCAGCTGTTTCCGATGTAAGTAGCAGCACAGCCTGCCTTTTGATGTAATAATTTACATCCCTGAGTCTCTGGATGTTTAACCTACGGGGAACTTAGTAGTTATCTTTGCTTTTAATGCTTGACCTTTTAGCCCTAAAATGTTGTAAGCTGGAGGATGAGATTTCAATGTGTCTTTTCTGAAACTCATCAACGCCTGTTGACCACAGCTGCAACTCAACACGCAAAACAAATCCTTAATCGGTCTGGTTTTGGCTTTCATTGCAGGCTCAGTATATAAAACAAGTCTTCAAGTGAGCGTTCCATTAGTACCTATATGGCAGGAAACAAATGAAAAAGTCAAAAAAATGGAGATCCCTTTCTTTCCATGAGGAAAGAAAAGAAGACAAAACTCTGTGCTGTGAGATTTCAGTGAAGCTAGTCTTTCCAGAAGTTACACAATACGGTAACAGTCAAATTGGGAACAGAGGCACAGCTAAGTAGATAGAAACTTTGCATTTCTAGGAATGTGAAGGAAATTGGTTAAGCTAGGGTTGGAGCATCTAAAGATTAAGGTTGGAGATTTCAACAAAGTTCACATGCCAATCTAGTCTCTTGTTGGGTTAAGATAAACTGTAGACCCTCCAAGTATCCCTATTTTCAAGGGACAATCCTGGATTTACAGAAACCGTTCCAGTTTCTGATTTGATCCCGGAATGTCCCGCTTTTCCTTAGTACATCCCTATTTTCGTCGGAGAAATGTTGGAGGATATGAAACTGATAACACATCTCAGTCCTCTATTTACAAGAGGACCCCAACAGTTGTCAACTGTTGCTCCCTCACAATTTGACCACCAATTAGCACCCAACCAATAAAATAATCTCTCTAGCACTCAATACACTCAATTCATGGGTACCAGTGTTGTCGCCAGTAGCTACTATGGCGATTGTGAAAGATTTCAGTAAATAACCCCTCAAAATGCAGGAGAGACTGCTCTTCCTGATCAATTCTTGTCACCACTGCCTCAGCCTTACCTACACTGAATATGTCCCCCTGCATGTTTTCTTAGCTGTCCCCCTACCCCTAAGAGAGGTACTTCCCCACACTGCCCCACAGAGGCCTGGGAAGCACGCCCTGCCCAGCCCCAGAGGCACCATTCGCCTGTGGAGCTAGTAGCCAGGGCTGCTGCAACAAACAGTTGTCAAGTCTTTGGGAGGCAGAGATGCGAGAGGGCATCAGAGGAATGAGGGAAGGAAAGAAGGACAGAAGCCAGTGTTGCCCACGACACCCATGACCTTCATGACCCCAGGGTGCCATTGCACACTGGTTGAAAACCACTGGAGTAGACTAATGGATAAGACTGTGGTATTTGCTTCCCAGCGATCTTTTCCCACTTGCATATAAGAATACAAGCGGTACCGTATTTTTCGCTCCATAAGACACACTTTTTTCCTCCTTTTTTTTTATAATAGTTTTTTTATTTGCTTTTTTCCAGGGTAAAAATACAACATCAGTAACACAACAAAAGCGGTTTTACAGAAAAGAAAAGAAGTTATAAAGAAAAAGAAGAAATTCACTTTTTCAGATCAATTTTCATAATCAACCAGACTTCCCCACGTCCTCCATCCCCTGCTTTCTTTACAATGAAAAATAAACAGCAAATTAATACCTTATTTCAGTTGTTTTTGTGTTTTCATTTAGTTATATAATCCATAATTTATACGTTTCAAAATCTTAAAACTTAATTTCTATCATTTACCAATTTCAATACTGAGGCATGTTTTTCCAAAGCACTTAGCAAACTCTCAACATTCATATAACTTATAATGTTTTTGTAAATAGTCCTTAAATTTTTTCCAGTCCTCTTCCACTGCATCATCTCCCAGGTCTCGGATTCTGCCTGTCATTTCGGCTAATTCCATATAGTCAATCAGCTGCGAATGCCATTCTTCCAGCGTGGGTAGTTCCTGTGCTTTCCAGTATTTAGCTATAAGAATCCTTGCTGCTGTGGTTGCATATAAGAAGAAGGTTCTATCTTTTTTTAACACTCTCTGGCCCACAATGCCCAGGAGGAAGGCCTCTGGTTTCTTGTAAAAGGTGTATTTAAACACCTTTTTCAACTCATTATAAATCATTTCCCAAAAAGCCTTCACCCTCGGGCATGTCCACCAGAGGTGAAAAAAAGTTCCTTCAGCCTCCTTGCATTTCCAACATTTATTATCAGACAAATGATAAATCTTTGCAAGTTTAACTGGGGTCATGTACCACCTGTATACCATTTTCATAATGTTTTCCTTTAAGGCACTACATGCCGTAAATTTCATACCGGTGGTCCACAACCTTTCCCAGTCTTCAGACATAATGTTGTACCCAATGTCTTGTGCCCATTTTATCATTGCTGATTTAACTATCTCGTCTTGGGTATTCCATTCAAGCAACAAGTTATACATTCTTGAAAGCACTTTCGTCTTAGGTTCAAGTAGTTCTGTCTCTAATTTTGATTTCTCCACCTGGAAACCAATTTTTTTGTCCTTTTTAAAAATCTCTAGAATTTGGGCATAATGAAACCAGTCTCGCACCTTTCCTTTCAATTTTTCAAAACTCTGCAACCTCCAAGTATCACCATCTCTCTCAATTATATCACAATATCTCAACCAGCCACTCCCCATATTACGTAGTTTTATGGCCTTGGCCTCCGTCGGTGATAACCACCTCGGGGTCTTGCTTTCAAGTAAGTCCTTGTATTTAGTCCAGACAATAAGTAAGGCTTTCCTGACAATATGGCTTTTAAACAATTTATGAGACTTTGCCTTGTCGTACCACAGATATGCATGCCACCCATACACATTACTGTGCCCTTCTAGATCTAGGACATCAGTGTTTTCCAACAGAAACCAGTCTTTCATCCAGCAGAGAGATGCAGCTTCATAGTACAATCTTAAGTCCGGCAGGGCAAACCCCCCTCTTTCCTTTGCGTCTGTTAATATCTTAAATTTTATTCGGGGCTTTTTGCCCTGCCAGACAAATTTCGTAATATCTCTCTGCCACTTTCCAAAACATTCCACTCTGTCCACGATCTGAAGGGTTTGAAACAAGAACAACATTCTTGGCAATACATTCATCTTTACCGCAGCAATTCTTCCCGACAAGGTAAGTTTCAATCTTGACCAAGTTTCCAAGTCCTTTTTAATTTCTGACCAGCATTTTTCATAGTTGTCCTTAAATAAATTCAAATTTCTCCCAGTCAAATTAACCCCTAGGTATTTCACTTTTGTAACCACATTTAATTCTGTTTCCTTCTGAAACCCATCTATTTCTGCAGATGTCAAGTTTTTTTGCCAGAACCTTAGTTTTTTGTTTGTTCAACTTGAATCCCGCCACCCGACCAAACTCAGAAATTAGTTCAAGAGCTCTTTTTGTACTGATTTCTGGCTCCTGTAGTGTCAAAACCAAATCGTCTGCAAAGGCCTTAAGTTTGTATTGCTTTTCTCCGACCTGTATTCCCTCCACCAGCTGATCCCTCCTAATCCAGTTCAGTAAAACCTCCAGGACAGAAATAAATAACAAGGGTGATAGGGGGCACCCCTGTCGTGTCCCTTTTTCAATTTTAAACTCCTCCGTCACCACACTGTTTACTATCAATTTAGCCTTTTGTTCTGAATAGATTGCTTCAATACTATTTTGAAACGCCCTTCCCACTCCCATCCCTTCCAAATTTTTCTTCATAAATTTCCAAGATATATTGTCGAAGGCCTTCTCCGCATCTATAAAAATCAAAACTGCTTTTGTATTCATATTTGTCTGAAGTAGCTCCAAAACATCAATAATATTCCTAGTATTATCAGACAAATGCCTACCAGGGAGAAAGCCTGCTTGGTCCTTATGAATTACTTCATTCAAAACTTTTTTCAGCCTGTTTGCTAAAATATCAGCAAAGATTTTGTAATCCACGTTTAGGAGTGAGATGGGACGATAATTTCTGAGTTGAGTCTTTTCAGATTCCAATTTTGGTATCAGAGTGATGAATGCTTCTTTCCACGATTCTGGTGCCCCCTTCCCTTCCATGATCTGGTTGCATACCTCCATTAATGGTTGTGTCAAATATTCCATCAAAGTCTTGTAGTATTTGGAGGTAAGCCCATCTGGGCCCGGGGATTTGCCTATTTGCAGATTCTGAATGGCTCTTTCAATTTCCTGTTGTGTTATTCTACAGTTCAGGGTTGTTTGTTTGTCTTGTGTTAGCTTTTGCAGGCCATGACTTTTTAAGAAATTATTTATTTCAATCTCTGCTTGTGGTCCTTGGGTGTACAGCTTTTTAAAGTATCTCTGGAAACACTTTCTAATTTCTTCTGGTTTCTGAATACATTCTCCTTCAACCTCCAGATTGGTGACAAAGTTCAATTTTTGTCTCTTCTTCAGCTGCCATGCCAGCAGCTTCCCACATTTATTCGTCGACTCAAATGATCTTTGTTTCATCTGTTTAATTTTCCATTCGATTTCTTGGTTTATCAATTTTGTATATTGTACTTGATAAAATTTTATTTCTCTTAAAACCTCTTTTGATTTTGGATTTAATCTCAATTTTCTTTCTCCCTCTCTTATTCTTTCCAAAATCTTGTTCTTTTTACCATTCCAGAGCTTCTTTTTGATAGTGTTCTGTTGTATCAGGAACCCTCTCATAACGGCTTTACTCGCGTCCCAGATTGTCTTCTTTTCCACCGAAGTATTCAAGTTTATTTCAAAATAGTCTTTCAGCGTTTTTTGGGCCTTCTTCACAATCTCCTGATCTCTAAACAAGTAGTCATTCATTCTCCATCTGAAGGATCCAGCTGGTGTAAGTCTCAAGTCCATTTTCAAAGCATTGTGGTCGGAGCAGGTTTTAGGGCAGGTCTCTATTTTTTTTGTCTTAGGTGCCAGTCCTCTTGATATCCAGATTTGGTCGATTCTTGTCCATGATAGATGGGCCTCAGAGAAGAAAGTTCCCTCCATGCCTAGAGGGTTCTTTGTCCTCCAAATGTCAATCAGATCCATATTGTCTGTAAGTTCAAAGAAGGTCTTTGGAAGTCTGCCATCCTTGTTCAGGTTTTGGTTTTGTGACTTATCCATGTAGGTAGAGACTACCCCATTCATATCTCCCATCAAAATGATGTTAGTATAGTCAATATGATCCAGCATTGTCTCGTGCAGTCTCTTGTAAAATTCCGATTTCCCATCATTTGGTGCATATATTCCAACTATCAGAAATTTTTCTCCTTGTGATTGTATTTCAATCGCCAAAATTCTTCCTTGTTCATCTTTAAATACCAATTTTGGTGCCAGGTTCTCCTTTGCATAAATCACTACTCCTCTTTTTTTAACCTTGTCTGATGAAATAAACTCTTGGCCTAGTTTCTTATTAATTAACACTCTCCTGTGGAGCCTGGTCACATGCGTTTCTTGAAGACAAATAACGTCCAATTGCTCTTTTCTTAAAATGTGAAAAATCTTCTTCCTTTTTTCGGGAGAATTTGCGCCATTTATGTTCCAACTAAGTAACTGCAGAGACATCCTGGATCAATTTATTTGTCAGTAGGGGTATCTCCTTTGTCTTCTTCACCTGGAGGTGGAACCGGGTTAACACCAAACGGAGGAGGTGGCTAGGCTCCTGCTACTCCTTTCCGAAGGTCCTCCCCGTGATCGTTTAAAAACTTTTCTTGCTCCTCCGCTGTTCTAATTCTTACCTTCCTCTCTTTCAAGGTAAAAGATAGTCCTTGAGGGAATTCCCACCTATAAGGGATTTTATTGTTTCTCAATAGGCTTGCTAGGTCTTTATACGTGGTTCTTAAATCCAAAAGCTGTTTTGGTATATCTCTGAAGATTTCTGCCGTCTTTCCCTGTATCACCAAAGAATTTTTAAAATGTAGGCCGAGTATGTTGTCTTTTTCTTGCTTTGATCTCAAAATGATCAAGCAATCTCTTGGTTTATCCTTCTTGACCACTCTTCCTAGTCTAAAAGCGGTGACTATTTTAAAGTCCTTCTCTTCTGTCAATCCCCAAAATTTGGAGATTTCTGTTGTCAAAAAGCCAATCAAGTCCTCTTTTTCGGATTCTGGAATATTTCTCAATCTGAGATTATTTTCCCTGTTTTTCAATTCTGCCAGGGACAGGTACGCTTGCTGTTCAGTTACCTGTCTACTCAGTGGCCTCACCTCCCCTCTTAATTCCTCTATCCTCTTTTTGTTTTCGTCTGTTTTTGTATTTACTTCTTCAACTAATTTTCGGTTTTCTGTTGTGGCCTTTTCAATATTGCTTATTGCCTGTGTATTTTTAGTGACCTGGTCTGTCAATTTATTAATGGAAGCTGTCACCTGATCAAATTTAGCAGATTGTTCATCAAATCTAGCTGCCTGTTCGTCAGCTTTCTTATTCAATGCTGCCAGTTGTTCCAATATTTCTTTAGAAACAGGATCTATCCCTCCAGCAGCCATCTCCCCTAAGGGTGGTTGTATAATTTGTCCTTCTTGCAGACCTGTCACAATTGGAACAGACGATCTGCGTAGCTGTCCAGGCAAAGTTGTTTGCACAAGTTCAGATTGTTTTGCTTTCTTTGCAGCCCTTGTTTTTGGTGCGCCACTCATTCCACAGCTGTCCCAGGATCAAGGTCAAATTGTAAATCCCATGGGAAACAATCCAGAGAGAGTAAACATCCAGAAAAAAAAACCGGCAGTTCTCAGAGACTATTAGTTCTATAATCCAGTAGGGGGAGCTCCCAAAAACAAATTTAGGAGAGAAGGATAAAGAGTTTCCACCATTAAATTCCCACAAAGAAGGAGAAAGAAAAAATAAAAGTTAAATAACACCCAAAACAGGGGGATCTTCCATTCAATTTTAACTGCAGAGAATAATAGTTCTTAACGAAGGTGCATGCAACAGTTCCCTTTTCTTTTCCAGATACAAAGTAGCCCGATCTAGTTTTGTGTTTTATATACAGTTACCGCAGTCCGATACAACTTATATCCAAGCAGATCGGGAGCCGGGTTTCGAAACTTTGTAATCCACAGGTGGGGAAGAAGAGAGACCACAGTTTTAATCCACTTACGAAGCTGTTATAACTTTTTTTTTAAGATTTGAGCAGTCTAGATCAAGTTTGCAAAGTAAATTCCAACTTCTTTTAAGCTCCTTTCGATGCTTCCGCTTTAGAAAAGTCTTTGCTTGACACTTTAAGCAGAGCCGGAAGACTGACTTCCTTTTTAGCGTCTCCCGCTTTCAGCCGAATTTCACCAAATTAATTCCAAATAAAACTTTAGATTTCTTACTCACGAGTAAGTTGTTTCAATTCAGTTGTTGAAGGAAGAAAGGTCAGCGCTAATCAGCAGCAGCCGCGCGGCTTCGCTTCCGCGGAAAGAGCGATGGATTCACAGCACCGCTACCCCCTCCACGTTCCGATACCCCTTACGGGGTCTCTTCTGCGTATCCGAGGTCGCTTCTGGTGCCCGCCGAACCCCACGGCCACGAGCTCACTCTACCCGTGGTTTGTCTGGATGGGTCGTCGCTGTGCCGCAGCGCACGACCCTTTTCCGCGGAGCCCCTCTTCAGCAACTGAAGAGGGCCGCCATTGCTGAGCGCGCCGCCTCCGGAAGTCCACTTTTTTCCTCCTAAAAACTAAGGGGAAATGTGAGTGCGTCTGATGGAGCGAATGGCACTGCGCAGAGAGGGAGAACTGTGCAGCGCCCCTTCAGTGAAGCGGGAGGAGGAACAGAGCCCCTTCTGTTTCTCCTCCCGCTTCACTGAAGGGACGCTGCGTAGAGAAGGAGAACTGCACAGTGCCCCTTCAGCAACGCACCTGTCCTCCCCTCCTCCCGCTTCATGCAGCGATCCCACTTGCTGTTCTGGCTTCTGGGATTCAGAATATTTTTTTTCTTGTTCTCCTCCCAAAACTAGTTGCACCTTATGGTCTGGTGCATCTTATGGAGCGAAAAATACGGTAGATACCTGAGTCTTTTCTTCCCTTTTTGAAGATGGAGACATTTGCCCACCTCAAGTCTTCAGGGGCCTCATTTGGGTCCCCCTATTGCTTCTTCTTTCATGCTGGGCTCTTGTAACTCCCCACCCTAAACCTCTGCACTACTTCCCAGATAGCTAAATTATTTGTGGGTTCATTTATTCTTACGGAGCTTTGTTCTGTAAAAAAGAAAACTCAGCCTTTCAAAAAGACAGGGTGTGTGGGGAAGGTTAAGCTTCCCAGGCATGGTGCCTCCAGCTAATGTTTCAATTTCTGAAGTTGATTAGGAATATTATGGCTGTGCTTCTCCCTCAGTTCACAAGGAAAATGTCACAGGTGGTTAGTAAATCAGAAATCTGAGGGTACCAATTATGTCTCACCCATGAAGAGCTGGCAAACCATTTTCTGTTCTTAGACCTAGGAATGCAATTGAGAATCAGCAGCACTGCAATTAAAACTATGGCTCAGGCCATCTGGATGGGCTTTCACAACGCACCCTTTCCCTCCTCACTGAAGGGCAAAGAATGTGCCATTCTTTTGAAACTCCAGTCAACTTGAGGGGACACAGAGATTCCAAGCCAAAGGAACCAAACAGGATAAACACTACAGCAGGAGGAAGAGCTTGCAAGTTCTTCAGGTGTGGACAAAATATGGTGCTCCAGTTGGAACTATCTGATTCCTCAATAAGTGATTTTACAGACCAACCCTTTCACCACTGATATTCTTCTGGCTGCCCCCTACCCCAGGTCAGAAAAAGAAAATATGCATGATTGGGGCAATGGGGAACACACCCACCCACCCAGCCCGCCCTGGTAAAGGGATGGTTTTAGTAGTGTATGGAAAAGCACAGGTATGGGGCAGAAGGCATCAAAGGATAGTAGTCTCTTCCATAACTAAGCTCCCAGCATCAAATTTCACCACTAGCAGAAAGGTGGCGAAACCTTCTGTTCTGCTTCAGAATAAAGGAGGTGAAATTAAACAGTGAAATGGAAAGCCACACAGATCTGACAACTGTGGACATGTATGGGAAAGGTTTATCACCAGACATCTTGTCTTGGGTAAGTTTTGTCACCTGCAAAGCTATATTAATTTTTATTAAGAACTGGTATTATAATGTCGGGGAACAAATAGAGGTGCCTCCTCACACTGCCCCACAGGGGCTTGGGAAACACCCCCCTGGACAGCCCCAGAGGCACCATTCACCTGGGGAGCTTGTAGCCAGAACTGCTGCAACAAACAGTTAGGCAGAGATGTGAAATGGCGTCAGAGGAGAGAGGGAAGGAAAGAGGGATGGAAGCCCTTGTTGCCCGCAGTACCCATGGCCATGATTCAAAGCACCCCAGGGTGCCACAGCACACTGGTTGAAACCCACTGCTGTACTGAATAAACTTTTTTTCTGTTTATAGAGATAATGTCATGATTTTTTTTCTTCCAAAAGCGCAGTTTAAAAAATGAAGTGTGAAATTGCCACCAGTAAGTGGATATTATTTCTCATGCCAACACTGATGAAGCACAGTGCATTTTCAACATGCCATCTACCCATCCTGCTGCAGAGCCAGCATTTCCAAGGACAGCTGCTTCTGACTCCAAAACACCACACAAAAAGCTGGCTTCCCCTCTTCTGAATGTAGCCAGAAGTCTGTGTTGATTTTATGCTAAGCTGGTGGGTGGTCATACGTAAAGCAAAAGGGCTTTGCCACGAGAACTTACAATTGCACAAAGCCTCATAAATATGTCACTCAGCTACTTGCATCCCTGCATCACGAACAACATCAAACAAATATGGATTAAAAGAGTCGTATAAATTTCACTTATGTTGTCATCCCGAAGGGGTCCCAAACAGACAGAGCTTGCAAATGCAATCTTAATGATGCACTGAGGAAGTAAGCCAGCTCTTAGTCTTTGTATGATTATCCTTGGAGGATAAGCTGCAGACAGAAGACACATACGAAGCATGACCCAAGCTATGTAACAAAGAAACAACCTAGTTAGGCAGGAGTTCAAGCACACGTCTTTCTATGCTGGATTCATGAAAAACACAAAATGCAGAGGGTAACCTTTCCTACTTTCAAAATAAAAAAATTCCTTCCTGTAGCACCTTAAAGACCAACTAAGTTAGTTCTTGGTATGAGCTTTCGTGTGCATGCACACTTCTTCAGATACACTGAAACAGAAGTTGCCAGATCCTTCTATATAGTGAGAAGGTGGGGAGGGGTATTACTCAGAAGGGTGGTGGGAATGGGAGATTGGCAGATAGCTGAGATGAGCCTGTTGACGACTCTTAACGACTGTAATAGGTCTTACAGGAAAAGGCAAGGGGAGGGAAGGTGAGAAATGGCTTAGTCATGTATAATGAGATAAGAATCCAATGTCTTTGTTCAGTCATCTGAAAGGTGCTAACCACAATAGAATCATACACCACACTTCCAAACTTCCCTTGATACTGAAAATACATAATAACTTGCTCTCAGGTTGTTGTTTTTTGTATAATTTGCTAGCTTAAATTGCTTGCTAGTGTACGATAATCTTTATTGTCATTGTCCCATACAGAGCAACAAAATTGAAAAAATCTACATCAGACATTCAAAAACCAACAAGCCTGCTATCCCAGCTATCCCAGCCTGTTTAGCCCCCTAGAAACTCTGATACCCCATCTGATACTCCGCAGTCTTTACAACCTTGGACAGTCTTGTTTTTTCCCTGACCGTGCAGCTCCCAAACCACACACACAGACCATAAGTTAATACACTCTCAACAGTACAATGGTATAATGTCATCAACAGGTCCTTTGAGAGGTGATTTTTCTGGAGGATTCTCAGAAAATATAACCTCTGCTGTGCTCTCATCATCAGGTCTTTGCTGTTTTCTCCCCAGGTTAGGTCATCTCTCAACTCCATTCCCAGAAATCGAAACACCGAGACCTGTTCCACGCACTTCCCCTCAATAATAAGTGGCTGAATATTCAATTTACATTTCCTAAAGTCCACAATAATCTCTTTTGTTTTCTTTAAGTTAAGGAGTAAGTTGTTTTCCCTGCACCACTCCCCCAATTGCTCAACTTCCTTCCTATAGGCCACCTTCCCCTCTCCAGTCATGATTAAACCAACCACCGTTGTATCATCTGCAAACTTAATGATCTTATTACTGGGGTATTTGGGGGCACAGTCAGCTGAATAGACTGTACAGTGGTACCTCGGGTTACATACGCTTCAGGTTACATACGCTTCAGATTACAGACTCCGCTAACCCAGAAATAGTGCTTCAGGTTAAGAACTTTGCTTCAGGATGAGAACAGAAATCGTGCTCCGGCAGTGCGGTGGCAGCAGGAGGCCCCATTAGCTAAAGTGGTGCTTCAGGTTAAGAACAGTTTCAGGTTAAGTATGGACCTCTGGAACGAATTAAGTACTTAATCTGAGGTACCACTGTATATAAAAGCTAGTGGAATTTTAAATGAATCTCATCATCTACTTTGGCAGGGTGGGGTGGAGATGAAACTGTTTTGAAGTTATGAATGTACCCAACAAAATAAAGTAGCTGCACAGGAATGATGGTCTCCACCCCCCACCTCTCTTTCTGTGTTTTCTCCTACCTTTGTCACTGTGATAGGAACCAGAGCTCAACCCAGTGACCCCACCAGCCGGCAGGGAATATAGGGAAGTGTCAAAGTCTGATGTTAGGAGAGGGAATCCTGGAAGCAAAGGTTCACTTCTCACTGACATGGTGATGATAGGTCTGTGATCACAGGGTTGAATGTTTAATTGATGTAAAAAAACAGGAGGAAGACTTCCAGTCTTACTTTCTTCCTGACATCTAGCTTTCTATATGGGAAGGAAGGGACGAGTATGGTGGAGCTGTCCATACAGTTTAAAATGGTGGAAAACAGAGGGATTCACTATCTCAGTAAAAACTAGGGCAAACGATGAGCCGGTGAGGCAGAATAGAGGAAATTGTGGCACACTTAGCAGAAATCAGATTCATGCCAAAGGGTACAGAAGTGTCACAATGGGAGCTGCAAAAATGAAGTATATTAACATTGGGGTTAGGAGGGTGGAGGATATAATAATAATAATAATAATAATAATTATTATTATTATTATTATTATTTATACCCCACCCATCTGGCTGGGTTTCCCAACAGATTAAAAACAGAACATCAAACATTAAAAACTTCCCTAAACAGGGTTGCCTTCAGATGTCTTCTAAAAGTCAGATAGTTGTTTATTTCCTTGACATCTGATGGGAGGGCGTTCCACGGGGCGGGCACCACCACCGAGAAGGCCCTCTTTGAACGTAAGCCAGAAAGAGGGTCTAGAACAGCGATTTTCAAACCTTTTTTTTGGTCACCACCCCTTGGTTCCATCATTGGACGCCTAGTGCCCCCTACCCTACCTTACCGAAAGCATTATTCTGAATAGCAGTTTGCACAACCCACAAAGGAATAATTATAATTATAATTATAATTTATTATTTATATCCCGCCCATCTGGCTGGGTTTCCCCAGCCACTCTGGGAGGCTTCCAACAGAATATTAAAATACAGTGGTCTGTTAAACATTAAAAGCTTCCCTAAACAGGGCTGCCTTCAGGAAGATAACAACACACACAAAAAAATTCACCACAATTAACAATTAACTGCATGTTTATCAAAATCCAATCAAAACTATTTAGTTTAATTAGTTCAACAAAACTGATTAACTTGATGCAGTGATACCACCTTTTCAAAATCTGATAGTCATTTACACCTCCAGCATCCCCCGGGTGTGCTACCACCCACTTTGGGAACTACAGTGGTACCTTGGGTTGCATACGCTTCAGGTTACATACGCTTCAGGCTACAGACTCCGCTAACCCAGAAGTAGTACCTCGGGTTAAGAACTTTGCTTCAGGGTGAGAACAGAAATAGTGCTCCGGTGGCACGGCAGCAGTAGGAGGCCCCATTAGCTAAAGTGGTGCTTCAGGTTAAGAACAGTTTCAGGTTAAGAATGGACCTCCGGAATGAATTAAGTACTTAACCCGAGGTACCACTGTACTGTTCCAGAAAGTTCAGGAGAAGAGAGTGTTAGCTCAGTAGAAGCATGGAGTTACAAGCGACCTGGAAGCCACACTACAAAGCCTTCATTTGGGATTATCATATTTTTCTGTGTATAACACGTCCATGTGCATAAGATGCCCCCTATTTTTTGGACTCAAAATTAAGAAAATGGGGGGAGATTTCCAAGAGTTGTTGAGCTTTCTTCAGGGGGGATTGCCGAAAATCGCTGACTGCCTGACCAATAATGACAATATTGCCCGTGTCGCCGAAGCCACCAATCGTCTGCCCACTTGCCGCCAGCTGCCACCAATCGCCCGCCCTATTCCCGCACGCCAGCCAATCGATAGCAGCCCTCGCTGCTGCCACAAATCACTCGCCCAATTGCCAATGACAATCTCCTGCTCGCGGCTGCAACCAATCACCCGTTCCCTCCTCTGTACTATTGGTGTATAAGACGACCCACAATTGGTGTATAAGATGACCCACAATTTTAAACATTATTTTATAATTAAAAAAACCTTGGCTTATACATGGAAATATATAGATGTTCAGTAATAGAATAATAGATGTTCCGTGTAATAGGATAACCCTTTACTTGTCCCTTTCTCCAGCCTACTTAAATTCACCAGAAGGTCTGACCATAGCTATATCCAAACACATGACTAGAGATCTTATTTTTCACAGGATTCTCAATCACATAGAAAAGGTCTCCCTGTGTAGGCTCTGTTCTAAGAACTTGCCACATCCTGCACTAAAAAATCATGCTGGTTTTCAACTAACTTTTACTCAGAGTAACTCTATTGTACTCATGTTCATTAATTCCAATTAATGGAGTAAAGCTTAGTTGATTCTGCAACTGAAATGCAATCCCAGCTGGGCAGATTTATAGCTCCCTTGTAGAACGTTTTGTATCTGTTTCACAACTTAAAACTAAACAATTCAAAATTGTGAGGTAAGGTTCAACATCTCTTTCCCTATTAAAAGGGAGCCGGCAATGTGGCAGTCCTAGTTTGCTGCAGCTCTGAGAACACACTAGCATTTATAGGACGTCTTACTTTCTTGGGGTTTGGAGTAACTTAGGCGCCAAGCAAGCACATCCTTAACAACAGACCCCTGACTCCCTTGGAGACGATACATATTGTGTCATTGCTGGTGGTAATATCAACATATTTGTTGACAGATATATGGTCTGCTTTGAGAGTTGTCTTGGACTCATGCTTAATATACAAGATGTTTACAGATTGCATTTTTTTTAAATCTCCATGCAAAAGTACATGCTCTGGGAGGTTTTTGCAAATATAGGCCAAGGGTAAATGATGCAATGCTGGACAGTGTTCAACAAGAAACAGTGATTACAGGCACTTAGGTTGTTTTCAGACAAAGAGGTTTAAATGCATCAAAAGTGCTGCTGACTTTACCCAGCTAACCTTCAAGACACAAGGGTGGTGCCATTCAGAGCTACGGACTAGCAGTACACTGCCATGTTTCTTGGATGTCGTACTTGAACTACACATCCAAGAAACTGCATGATGTGAGTTTCGCCAGCTCTGCTTCACTTCCTTGAGCAAGAAACATGGGTTCAGTGTAGGTCTTCTGCATGCAGATTATGGGCACCATCCACTGATGTAGTCCTGGCTGAATAGATTAATTTCACTTCAAGCATACTGCCGAGTTAATTATGGGTGGTAGTCTGAGACTTTTGCCACCAGAGCGACTGAGTTTCAATCATGTGACCTCAAGCAAAGTAGAGTCTTCTACCTCTACAGTGGTACCTCGGGTTACATACGCTTCAGGTTACAGACTCTGCTAACCCAGAAATAGTGCTTCAGGTTAAGAACTTTGCTTCAGGATGAGAACAGAAATCGTGCTTCGGCAGCACGGCGGCAGCAGGAGACCCCATTAGCTAAAGTGGTGCTTCAGGTTAAGAACAGTTTCAGGTTAAGTATGGACCTCCGGAACGAATTAAGTACTTAACCCGAGGTACCACTGTATTGTGTTTCATGGACAATTCGCCTCTACAAGGCACAACAGTGTTCTTAGAATTAGAATTGTGCTGGCCCACAACATAAGATGTTGTGTAAATGATCTGGAAAGGATTCTGATCTTCCTTTACATCAAGTGCAATGGTATCCTGCTCTGACACAGCTGTGCAGTGACAAAAAGGGCTCCTTTTGAAACCAAATTGTTATGCTAGTTCTGGGCAGCAAGTGAGTCCAGATTTGGGAATCATTTTGCAGTTTGGGTGTGATCCATCTTCTCTCTGGTAATTCCTCAATGTCCTGCATGCCTGATGGAAACTTACAGAGACGAAGAAGCCAGGGGGCATTTGGGTTTTAACATACAAGAACAACAAGAATATTAAATAACAATATAATTGTCAGTGCTGTGCTCCATTTCTCCCTATATCCAAGTGTGTGAAAACAAGGAACACATGCTTCAATGGTGGATGTTATCTATTAGCACTGGAAGGCTTTCTCACATAGGTGTGTCCTGAACTTGGACCTTAAAACACAATCCAGCCTTAGTCCAATATGATCTGGCAAACAGATTGTTAGTTGACTCAAGAATGCTCCAAATCCACATCTTGTCCTGAGCTCAAGCACTTTAGCCAACTAGCGAGGGGGTGGGGGGAATTAAACACATTGTCCCCTGGAGTCGCTTATTAATAAACTGAGAAACAGCCAACAGCAAGGTCTTCTGACTCGACTAAGCTCACTTCTCAGAAAGACCATTGTGTCCTCTGATGAAATAAAGAGACATGTCCCTGTTTCAGTTAATTACAGAGCTGAGATAAGTGAAGCTATGTGCTTTATATCACATTCCATTTAGCTTAAACATCTCCCTCAACAATAAAGACGTGGGCCAGGTCAGAACGCAACACTGAAGAGAAAGAGCGCTAGGGGAAAAACAACCATAAGATACAGAAAGGAAATTCAGTTCAAATGCTAATAAAATGTCAGGAATTATATGGGATTATGGATGGGGAGAGCTGTGAAACTTGGATTTGGAACGACAGTAAAGTTCAGAAATGCTTGCATCCTTTTTTTGTTTTTGTTTTAATTCAGTGAGTCAGTCTGGATTCATATTTGACCCCAAAGCTTTAGGAGCCAGAGGTTTAGATGAAGTGATTTTTTTATGTATCATTATAAACATATAATGTGTTAAATGCATGTATTATTTAAACACATAAGAACTTACGTATTGTCTTGTTGGGTCAGACAATGGCTGGTTCCAGTTCAGCTTTGGTTTTTTTCCAGCAGTGGACAGCTGGATGTCTCTGAGAGCTCACAAGCATAACATTTCTGAAACTGACGCTGCTAATGTTGAATTGCATCACTTGTACTCAGATTGGCTATGCTGGCATTAGCCAATGCTGTGTTAGAAATGGCTGCCCATTTTCATGGGGGTGATGGAGCTGAACAGGGGTTGAAGAGGAGAAGAAGGTTTGTTTTGTATTTTAAAAAATCAAGTATCGGGGCTTATCAGTAAAGTGGCAGCAGGCCTGCATTCTCCCTTCTTTAACGGAATTGTTCTATACAACAAGCCCACAAATCACTGGATAACTGTGACACAAGCCTGGTGGCACAGAAAAGCTTTCAGCATTTTGAAATTAATAGAAGACATCTGAAGGCAGCCCTGTTTAGGGAAGCTTTTAATGTTTAATAGGTTATTGTATTTTAGTGTTCTGTTGGGCGGGGTATAAATAATAAATTATTATTATTATTATTATTATTATTATTATTATTATTATTATTATTATTTATTATTATTATAGATGAACCTGCAACCCTCAATTGAGATGTCTAACGGAGCCCACACCCCATCTTCAGCTCACGCAAGATGGGGGCTCTGTTAGACTTCCCCATTGAGGGGCAGTCAGTCGCTCTAATATTATGAAACTCTAACAGACATACAAATCCTAACAATCGCAGGGCCTTTCCATTCTGGAGAAACACATAGCTGTTGCTAATACTGACAAGAATACAGTGGTACCTCAGGTTAAGAACTTAATTTGTTCTGGAGGTCTACTCGTAACCCGAAACTGTTCTTAACCTGAGGTACCACTTTAGCTAATGGGGCCTCCTGCTGCCACCGTGCGATTTCTATTCTCATCCTGAAGCAAAGTTATTGATCCAAGGTACTATTTCTGAGTCTGTAACCTAAAGCGTCTGTAACCTGAAGGGTCTGTAACCTGAGGTACCACCGTATTGGAAGCCCCAGCTTTTTTGTAGCTCCATGTGCCCATTGGACTGTTTGAGACCATAGAATATGTTTCAGTCTTTCAGACTTTGCCTGTTGTGTCTAATCCATAACATAGAACACTGATATCAAGGGCATGACCATAGAACTGAATGGAGCTGGAATGAGTGCATTGTTCATTACGGAAAGAATAGGTTGTATCCAATGTTAGTTGTCCTCAGAGTAGACCTGCTGAAGTGAATAGACTTAGAATTCCTGCTCCATGATTGCAGTCATGGGATTGTTGTCTTTCACATGATGGTGTATGTTTTGACTCCACAGAGTGGAAAGTGACGGAGACAGGATGTTTGTGTTACTGTGTTCAGTGAAGTGGGACTATTGTCCTTTGTCCTTTTTCTCTTTGCTGTCTGATGCTAGAGAGAGAGAGAGAGCCAGGTTGCAGTGCTCCGTGTGTAAATAAAGTAGATTAGCCAAAATGCTGAGTAGCTGAGGTCTGTTTAGCAAGCTGCAAAGACTCTGCGGATCCCTTTGTATGTCGATGTCTGTTGGCATCGGTCGCTGTGATGTTTGGGCTGAAGAAAGCTTTTGAAGCTCCTGAACGAACGGCCAGGAGGGAGAGAACATGCCAGTCAGGCATGTGTCTCTACCAGGGTCCTACTCAAGTGTAGGACATAGACATGGCTAACTTAGCTCCATTCATTTCAATGGGTCTATTCTCAGTAGACTGTACAGTCATACCTTGGAAGTTGAATGGAATCTATTCCGGAAGTCCTTTCAATTTCCAAAACATTTGGATATCAAAGTGTGGCTTCCAATTGCCTGCAGGAAGGTCCTGCAGCCAATTGGAAGCCACGGAAGCCCCATCAGATTTCGGTTTGCAAACCAGAACAGTCACTTCTGGGTTTGCGGCGTTCGGGAGCCAAAACATTTGAGAACTAAGCTGTTTGAAAACCAAGGTACGACTGTAGTTGGGTACACAACTAAGTATTTTGAATAGCAGTATCTCTAAATTGATAAATTACCTACATGTTCGGAAATGGGAATTCAACAGCCCCCCACTCTCTCACACAAACAAACAAGGAACCACAGTGCAACCAACTGAACTCAACCAACCAGGCACCGGACCCTCTAATCTCTCGCAATGCCAATAAACATTTAATAAAGGTATGAATAAAAGGCCTGCTCACATAATGCTGACCCAATAGTCTATACAAACGCTATGCAACACAACGAAAGAACGTCACCTTTCCATCTTTCTCCTATCTTCCCCCATGAGCGGCATGATATCTAGAATGATAGTGCCTCATACAAAACATAAACAAATTGTGAAAAAGACTCTAAACAAAAAATGCTATATAGGAGATGCTATATGAGCTTTTCACAGCTGGTTTGTTTTGTAACACAATAAAATCTCTAATAAAAAGGAATTAAAAATTAAAAGGGAATGGGAATGAAAAACCTGAAAGGACTGCCTTGAAAGGGTTACCTTTTCAGGCAGTTTCAACAGGAAGAGCTGGCACAAACTTAAAAGAAACTGGGGGGGGGGAACCATACTGTTGATAAAATGAATTTCAGAAGCAAATATGTAAGTGACTCTGAAAATGAACACACACTTTAAAGAAGACTGTAGGAGCAAGCACCACGGAGGAGAGGGAAGAGATTAAAACACGAGACACACAAAAAGACAAAAGACACAGAAAAAGGATGTGTGGGGTGTGTGAAAATCAGCAAAAAAAAGAGTATTGTCCTTACTTGGCACAAGCCGCTAATGCACATATCTAGCGATTCAGTGTAGCATCGGGTCCCATCCAGCACTTTAGGAGCCAATTCCACAACAAAGCTTGTCCCTTTGGCCTGGCACTTTAAGGAGCATGGGTTGTCAGGATCATTCGATACAGGGAGCCATTCGTAAAACTGCCCCTGGTACTTGACGTCGTTGTGCGCCGAACATTGCTGGGTACGAAAATCACCTGCTTCTGGAGGGCAGTCCTAAGGAGAAAGAGAAGAAGGGCAGGTGGTCACTTGCAAATGGGCTAATAATTGCGTGGCGAGTTCCCGTCTCCCCCCAGTGGAAATAAAGACACATGACACCAATATTTAGGTTAATGAGCCAAAAATGGCCACAACTTTATTGGTTACAGGAATGAGCGGTATTGGCTTAGGCATTGGTCCTAACTGACTATCCGGCTTCAGCCCGATTGCTTGAAGACCGGGAAGGGTTAACCACCAGTAGGGGGAGTCCTGCTGATGCACATCAACTAGGAACTCCCCCGGGGGTTCACTGCTCGGGGGCGTGCCTTAGGCCCTCACCTCCATAGGCTTCGGACAGGGGCACGCTCCCCGGAATCCTTTACTGGACTACCCTTCAATATTCCGGGGAGGTGATGGCACTTCCTCCCCCTTCATCTACATGACAATACCCCTACCAATGCCTAACCCCCAATGCCGAGGAAGTTGTGATGATTTGCTACGAGGTAGGTGAAAAACCAAGTGGCTGGTGCCAATTTGCCAAGTGGAAAAAATTCCTACCAGGCCCTTTAATGGCGACCAACCGAGGTCCATAGCAAGGTCAAAAGGAAAACCTAAAGGGTGGGAGGGAGGGAAACCCAATGAACTGAGGCGGCAAAAGAGGGAGATACCTGGCCGCGCAAGCCATGCCCCCCCCCAGGCCTGCTGATTGGCTGGCCAGGGGATGACCCGGCCAGGGATCCCCTCAATTGCGCGGAGGCTGAGAGCCAGCCCCTGCGCACGTAGAGAGGGCGTGAAGCCTGCAACTCCACCTCCTCTCAAGTTTGGAAGTGGTTTTGTATTCTCAACATGGGGAACTCAACCGAGTCTATATATAACGTGGTCATAGGCAGAAATCAGACGGCAGTTTTAAGGGAGTCGAAAGTGGGCACTGCACAAAGACACACACACTCCTTTCATTGCACTAGTGACATTGGTTAGACTAGTTTTCTTGGTTTAACGCGAAAATTTGCACAATCTGTTTTGCAGAGGCAACCATTGGGTATGAATCCCTCTTTGGGACTGTCCTGAAGAAGTAGAAAAGATTGTGTCTCTCCATCCAGAAGCAAACACATCAACTGAAGTAGCTCATGACATTATTACTAGAGATTCTTCAACTATGTGTTATTGAGGGACAAGTTGAAGAGGACAAAGCGCCATGTGTTTTAGTGTATGAAATATATTTTCTCCTCTCACAAAAAACTGCCTGTTGTTCAACATTTCTTCTGACTTTATGCACATATGCAGACCTAGCCAACTGTTCTTTCTCCTTTGAAAAGGGAGAAGGGGGGGGGGAGGAATCAAGAAAATTGCTTGATTCAAGTGTTTGTTTATTTAAGCATTCTTTGCTAGCGTTTCTTTCCAAAATGACCTAAATCAGTCAGTGAAGCAACGTGAGCCAGAAAAATGCTCTGTATATTTGTATTACTTCAACCTGGCTAATGCAAGCAGAGATTTTACAATTCACAGAATCAGCAACTCTTCAGATTCCCCCCTCTCCCGCTTATCATGAGTTATTTATTTATTAAATACCCCTTGTTGACCTCTCAGGGGAGGTTTCAGACAAGTTTTGGGTGCAAGCATAGTATCTCTAATTTGTGCTAAGCAATAAAAAAAACCCAGTTTAGCTGTTAATGTTACTAAAGACCAATCATATATTTGGCTAGATATCTTAGCAGAGGCAATCATTTTTTGTAGCATTCAAGATAAAAGGTTTATCCAACTTTCAGTAGCTTTGAATCCCCCCTTCTCCCAGAGCTACTTCAATGACCATTGCATTTAGTCAAACACACCCATTATCGTAGAGGCTGTTTCTAGAGAGATTGTGGATGTATCCTATTTTGTCACCCAACACAAAATTTGATGGCAAACACTCTCAAAACCTTCAAAAGAACTCTTAAAGCCTGACCCTATGCATATCTGCTAAGAAGGAAGTCACACTGGGTCCATTGAGACTTACTGTAAAGTAAGATATAGGTAGGTAGCCGTGTTGGTCTGCCGTAGTCGAAACAAATTTTTAAAAAATTAAAAAATTAAAAAATTATGGTGACTTCTGTTTCAGTGTATCTGAAGAAGTGTGCATGCACACGAAAGCTCATACCAATAACAAACTTAGTTGGTCCCTAAGGTGCTACTGGAAGAATTTTTTTTTATTTTGTAAAGTAAGAATATTTAAGAAGGCAGCTTAAGAAGAGCTACTCACTCCTTTGGTGATTAATTCAATCTTTCACATTTTCCATAGTTTAAAATTGCTCTTGGCAGTTTAGCCATAAATCAGTTTAAACTACTTACTCTTTTCTTCTTCACTTGCAGTTGTAAATAATATCCTTGTGTATCCATCGCCTAACAGAATAGCTACATTTTTTTTAGAATAAACTCACTATTTCCTTATGGGTTATATTAAAACCACTCTTCAGTTATCTCCTAGCATGTAACAGTTTCTTCCAGTATTAGCAGCTTGCCTGATCCCAAACATTGCTTCCTCCAATTCCTTTATCTCGTTTTTGTCACGGGGGGTCTGATTCAGTTGAAGAGTCACTATAGCATGTGGGGTAATGGCAGTGCACCATGTGGAAAGACTCCACTGCTTCTGAAGGAAAAGGATGGATGGCGGCTAACAGATTGAGGTTGAATCCTGACAAGACAGAAGTATTGTTTTTAGGGGACAGGAAGTGGGCAGGTGTGAGGGACTCCCTGGTCCTGAATGGGGTAACTGTGCCCCTGAAGGAGCAGGTGCACAGCCTGTGAGTTATTTTGGACTCACAGCTGTCCATGGAGGCGCAGGTCAATTCTGTGTCCAGGGCAGCTGTTTACCAGCTCCATCTGGTACGCAGGCTGAGACCCTACCTGGCCGCAGACTATCTCGCCAGAGTGGTGCATGCTCTGGTTATCTCCTGCTTGGACTACTGCCATGCGCTCTACGTGGGGCTACCTTTGAAGGTGACCCAGAAATTGCAACTAATCCAGAATGTGGCAGCTAGACTGGTGACTGGGAGCAGCTGCTGAGACCACATAACACCGGTCCTGAAAGACCTACATTAGCTCCCAGTACGTTTCCGAGCACAATTCAAAGTGTTGGTGCTGACCTTGAAAGCCCTAAATGGCCTCAGCTCAGTAGACCTGAAGGAGCGTCTCCACCCCCATCGTTCTGCCCAGACACTGAGGTCCAGCACCAAGGGCCTTCTGGAGGTTCCCTCATAGCAAGAAGTGAGATTACAGGGAACCAGGCAGAGGGCCTTCTCAGTGGCGGCACCAGCCTTGTGGAATGCCCTCCCACCAGATGTCAAAGAGAAAAACAACTACCAGACTTTTAGAAGACATCTGAAGGCAGCCCTAATTAGGGAAGCTTTTAATGTTTGATGGACTATTGTATTTTAATATTCTGTTGGAAGCTGCCCAGAGTGGCTGGGGAAACCCAGCCAGATGGGCGGGGTATAAATAATAAATTATTATTATTATTATGCTGACATGGGAACAAACCAAATTGTAGATGTCTCCCATATGGTCCTGGGCTTCTGAGGTCACGCAGGCTGCACGGGAAGAAGCTGTCCTCCTGCAGTCACTACCACACCAGAAAGAAAAAGCAAAGTTCTAGTGCTTCCTGTCCCCTGTCTCTTTCCTTTACCACTGAAAGCAGAACTTCTGCACATATCAAGGGGAGAAAGTTGTGGCAAAATAGAAATACAAAACTTCCATTTTTGGACTATGAACAGCAGTGCAGGGAGGCTGCTATATGTTGTGTCCTTCCATAGTGTCCTAAACAGCTCATCTCAGAGGTGATTCTGTTTCTTCTTGGTTGAACTAGAATGAACCTGGTTCAGCCCCTGACCCTTAGAAACAAGCAGTCAACACACTGCGAAAGCCCTGTGTGAGCATTCAGTGAGCTTTGGCCCAGATCAGCTGGGTCTGGTCTGAAAGGGCGCTCCATGTAAACAGCCTGAGAAACTATTAAAACAAGTGTACCTCCCTCCTAGTTCCCTTCGCACTCCTTTGTTCCACAAGAGCATGTAGTCTGGTTTAATAAGCTTGGCTTATTCCAGCATTCACAGAGCCAAGCTAGATCTCTTGTTTGGTTCTGTCTTGGCTCATCCTACATAATGTTCCGGCTTGGGCCGATTTATTTTTACAGAGATAAAAGGTCCAATAAACCCCACAGATATATATATATATATATACATACACACACACACACACACACACACAGAGTTCTCAATCTTGGTTCACCCGCAAGCCAATAGAATTGTTTGAGCCGTTTGTTTTCTCAAACCAAAGGAATAAAAAACGAACGGTTAACCTAGCACGTTCCTCGGACACTGCAGGTGATCAGGACCAAAAGTTAAATGCTACATTGCCTTTGATTTCCACGATTAAAATAATAACACGGATTTAAATAGCAAAGTATGTGTTTAAAGAAGTTTCCTGTGAAACTTGAAGCTCTTTGGAGAAGAAATACGAGCACTCAAAAAAGCCTACATGCATACTTATGCCACGGGCCCTAAGGCAGGAATGAGTGGATTTCAACCTCTAGGGTGAAGGGCCAGCACAAACATACAATGCTAAATCCCAGCTAGAGTCAAAATCTTCAGGCCCAGCAAAATACCTTCTGTGACTTCCCTACTTTATGAGGCATGCAGCACTGTTGAGAGACACTCAGATTATTTAGAAGCTCTACAGGCAAAATTCGTTTGAAAGAGTGGCTTGCCCATCTGCAAAAGGCCATTGAGAAATCACAAATGGTTCTGTGGCTCTTTGGGGGCTTCCCCAGAAAAGGTAGATCTGGATTAGAGGGATGGCATGGGATATGGGCTGGCATTCTTATGCCAACAATGTCATACAAATATTGCAAAAACAAGTACTGTATGTATGCATAGGGACACGGGTGGCGCTGTGGGTTAAACCACAAAGCCTAGGACTTGCCAATCAGAAGGTTGGCGGTGCAAATCCCCGCAACGGGGTGAGCTCCCGTTGCTTGGTCCCTGTTCCTGCCAACCTAGCAGTTTGACACACCAGTGCAAGTAGATAAATAGGTACCGCTCTGGCGGGGAGGTAAACGGTGTTTCCCTGCGCTGCTCTGGTTCGCCAGAAGCGGCTTAGTCATGCTGGCCACATGACCTGGAAGCTGTCTGCGGACAAACGCCGGCTCCCTCAGCCAATAAAGCGAGATGAGCGCCACAACCCCAGAGTCGGCCACAACTGGACCTAATGGTCAGGGGTCCCTTTACCTTTACCTTTATGTATGCATAAGGAGCACAATAAGCACCCATGCAGAAGCACCTATGGATTCAGGTGATTCTGCAGAATTCAACAGAATATCCATGACCAGAAAGCAAGAGTTTGGGATTTTTATTTTATTGTACAAAGGTTGTTCCTGTAAAGAGTCTCATACTTCAAAGGCACTGGAATTCTAATTACCAAAACAAGCAAACCTCTGAAATGGTTTGCTTGGAGAGGAAGAGTTTCAAAGGGGAGTAAATTAATAGATGACCAAAAAAAGTGGCTGAAACCAAAACCATCTTAATACAGAAGTTTGACTTATTGGCCTTAGGTAGCTTTCATTCAGATATGGCTCTGCAAGAGGCAATATGCCTTTTACTGTCATCAAAAGAGAAGTGGAGGCTTGAACTGTAGACAAAGTATTGAAGCTAAAGCTGGAATACCTGGATTCAAATATTATCGGCCTTGTGGACTCATGGGGGTATTTGGGCAACTAAACACCTTTCAGTGTTAGCCTCTTGGTTTTGTGTTTTGTTTTTGTTTTTTTAAAATAAAAAATACACACACACCCTTCCCGGAATTGCAATCACAGCCTCTCAAACCTCATTGTCGGAAATGGCAAGATAATTATAAAATTGTTGAGCGCACATAAAACATTACTAAAATGCACATTACCAATTGTAATTACTGCTGCAGGATTCTGTTGCACATTCATTCCAAGGGGCTGAAAAAAAAGTGATTTCATTCTACATAAATTATTACACTTTCATGTAAGTGGATAGCTTGTGGGTTTGGGGCCCAAAGTCTCAGTGCCTCACTCTTGTAATTTTAGTTTCCAGTGGGCAATTTTTCTCTGAACCACAATCATAGGCTCTGGTTTCTTTTAGTTTCCCCCCTTTTCTTCTTTTCTTAAATAAACGGCTCGATGCACACAGATAAATGATACAGAAGGTGCAGGGTTTAGAACCAGAGTTTATCCCAGCTTCAATGGCCAGGGCCTCCTTACCTGTCCTGCACAGACACAACAGAGGACCTACTTCCTGTACCTGAGAGAGGTGGGAAACATGCAGCAGGAGCCACTCACAGGTGTTGCATCCTCAGTAAAGAGCAAAGACATCCAAACCCCTGCACCTGAGCCCACCTGACATCTCGGGAACTCTAGTTTGTTACGGGTGATGGCAATTATTGCTCTGTGAGGGATCCCAGCAACTCTCAGCACCCTTCACAGACCACACCTGCCAGGATTTTGTGGGGAAGCCATGACTGTTAAAGTGGTGGAAGAGTACTTTAAACACATGGGGAAGATGCGGCCATTGTCTTTCTGATTCTTTGATGAGAGACCCTCTGGTTCAGCACTAAAATATCTTTAACAACATTATTATTTTTTGAGTGCATTTGAGGAATTTGTAACCTACAGGTCTTTTCTTTCTCTTGAGCGTTTGTTTAATGTCAATAACTATCAACTATTACTCATCCTCTCGGGTATATATTTCCTACAAAAACAATTTTTACTTTAAAGGTGGCCAACCGGTCCCTTTCCTTTGAATGCAAACACAAAATGTTAAGTCTTCGTATTTGAAACATAAAACCCAGATTGCCTAAATGTCTCTTGTCCACACATACACAACAACCATTTTTGTCATGGCCTTTTATTTGCCCTCACTGTGCTTCATAACGGCAACACAGGTCTGTCATATTTAAATCCCATTTCAAACAATTTCTATTAATCAATGAGCGAGAGAAAAAGATAAGATGAATCCCAGATGTGCTTGATGGAAGTGGATCAGATTACACGGGACATGAAAGTATCGAGCTATTAAAAGTTTACTTGGTAGGTTAGATACAAAGATCTTATCAAGGTTTTTATAATAGAGAAGCAGTTGAGAAGCCTCTAAAACAATTTATAAAATATACATATTGGTATATTTCAGGTTCCAAGAGAGATTAACTATATACTATCCCCAATAGGATTAGGAAAGCAGATTTCTGGGCCAAGTCTGGGTATTTTAGTGGGAGATTTTCAGTCAAACCTAACAATGCTAGTTAGTATATGAAGGAGTTAAGGACCACAGAGTTCTGACTGCTAGAATTGGCTCAATGAGATCATGCCCCCTCTCCTCCTGACAGGAAGGAAGTAATTTTTTCCCCTGTCCCCTCCCCCCTCTCTCTCACACACTGCAAGCAAGGAGGTCCTCAACTGGACTCCCTGCCTCAGACATGTGTCCGAGGCTGCTCTGTTGTATTTCAACCAAGTATTTTACCTGCATTATCTTTAAGCTGTTGCTTAAAGGAAAATGCATGACTGTGACCTCAGTTAAGTAACTAAATCATTTTTAAACTCACTTCAGAGTGTGTTCCGTTTGATTGCATGAGGATAGAAGGGGGTGTCAGTTGCTTCTTGCAGCTGAACAAAATTAATAAAAGGTGTAATAGCCTATTCCTATGCGTCATTCATGTGCCTGATGATGGGGCTGAATGCTCTGTTCCTTGGGCTCTCTGCGTACTAGCCTCACTGTTTTGAAAACAGGCGCTGGCAGTATGCTAACTGACCCACATGTGCGGGTCTGTAATAATAATAATAATTTTTTATTTATACCCCGCCCTTCCCGGTTCAGAAAACTGGGCTCAGGGCGGCTAACAACAAATTTAAAACACTTAATTGATGCAACAAAAATCAGCATAAAAGACAGTATAAAACATGAATAACAATAAATTCAGAATTAAAAAACCAATATGGGGGGGGGGGAATCCATCCAATAAACATTAGATGATCACCAGGGCTAGCTGGCTAAATTAGTCACATTTGGGTCAGTGAGGAGACCAGGGGAGAATTAGCTGTGGGATCCCAGAGCGGGTAATCTTCATAAAAAGGGGAGAGGGAGGGAAGGAAGGGGAATAAAAGATCAGGCTAAGTTCAAATTGAAAGCCAGGCAGAATAGCTCTGTCTTACAGGCCCTGTGGAAGGAAGTTAAATCCTACAGGACCCTGGTCTCATGGGACAGAGCATTCCACCAGGTCGGAGCCATCACTGAAAAGGCCCTGGGCCCTGGTGGGGGATAATGTAACTTCCTTAGGGCCCAGGACCTCTAAACTATGATTATTCATGGACCTTAAGGTCTTCTGTGGGGCAGACCAGGAGAGGCAGTCCCGTAAATACGAGGGCCTTAAGCCACTTGTAGGGGATTAAATGTAATTGATATATCGTCTTATTAATTTCCACCAATTTTTATGGTTAGTCCTATAAGCTTAATAAACAGCAAATACTTACAATACTGCAAGTATTGAGATTAGTCGTGTGGTGGCAACGATATTGTGAGAGTTATCTGTTCTGTTTTTCTCCACAATCACTTGCAAACCATCTCACAGAAGTGAGGGTTGTCCAACCCCCTGCAATGCAGGAATCTCGACACATGGGGCCTCCCATCCAATTTGAAACCATACCAGACCCTGCTTAGCTTTGCAAATGTGCTAGCAGTTTTATTGCTGCACCGCTAGGAGGCAAAGATATTTGAGCGGGGCGCCCAGATGAAGAAACCACTCCTTTCAAGGTGATCAAAGGAACTCTAAGCCAAGGATTTCCAGTGCTCTTCTCCCATAAGCTCCTTCCAAACAAAAGATTCTGTAGAGGGGCAATATACTCGCTAATTTGCAGAGGAGGACGTATTTCTGATCCAGCTTCAGCTTCCGTCTTACATTAAATCATTTTTTCACGATTTGTTTAACTGCCATGGAATGTGGGAAGGGGCAGGAGGAGTGTGGTGCTTCATAAAGCAGATTGGCGTTTCCTAGTCATTATGGCATTGGGCTATCTATTTTGAGAAGGATCCGTAATGTGGGGGCAGGTGGAAAGTAAAGGTGACTTTTGGTCTAAGACATAATATGGTTCCCTTGCTTAGGCCATCTGGTTTGTCTTACAAAATTAAGTCTGCAGCATGGAAGATTCAGCGCCTGAGAAGGGAGTTGTACCAGATGGCTTCTGACTCTATGAACTTAGAAAAAGGTATAATCTGAGTATTTAGAAGCATGGAAATTCAGGTCATGTGATGGTTGAGCGGTTCTGTTTGTAGATGAAGAAATAATAAAAGGTTATTTTCAGGAGGAGAGAATTAGTGACATCTTGTCACTAAAAATAGAAAAACCTTTGGCAGCTGAAGGTGAATCTCCAGGAAAGAAAAGGGCTGAAAGAACAGCTTTAAAAATCCATCTTTTATAGGTTTACAATATGGCAGAGAAATCAGCTTTAGAAGTTCCATGCAGCCAAGAAATGTGTGAGTCACTTTTTAAGATTTTGTTTACTTTTCATACCAAAGGGTATATAATAACATAGCAAGTTATAAAAATGTGTCTTTTTCTTTTACTGCGTTCAGGGTCGTTTTTCCAAGAAACAACAAAGGGTATTTTTCCTTCAAAGTTCCAGAATGGTTTCAGACATGTTTAGCTGGGTTTTTCTCCCCCTCAAGTTTCTACCACAGTTCAGAACACAAATAGATCTTTCTTGCCTCCAAAATAAAAATTTCCTGGCTGGACCCTAAAGCCATTTAAAGAATAAGAATTGGGCTGGCAGAATCATACCAAACAACCATCTAGTCCAGATAAAAGTTCCAGAAGGATGCCAACTTTTTCACTGGCCTTTGCTCACATGCCTCTAAGAGCAGCCTGGCACACATGAATTTAGCAGCTGGAGCTTTTCTTCACCTAAAAATAAAATTCTGGGATAGGAGGACAGCCAGAAAAAGAGCTCAGAATCCTTACTCCACGCTTGTAGTCACCACATGAATTTATCCATGTTCATCCCCACAGCAGATAAAGGAGGAAACAAGACTTGCTGCAGTTACTGCTATTCTCTCACACACCTTTAAAACAAACTAATTCGCGGTGTGTACTCCAGAACAATGAAAGGATCAAAAACTCTGGGAAGCAAGGATACCGGATTAAGCCAACTGTAATGGGAAAACAGAGGTGGAGTTAATGCAAGAGGCATCTGGGGAAAGTTTCTTGTCAGATTTATCTGGACTTCTTCAGATTGCTTTCTTGGTTATTATTATGGTTCTGCAACTGTAACTGCACTGAATGTTCCCTATGAGAGAAAGCGTCGCATCTCCCCAGGTACACAAAATAGGATTGCCGGGGCAATAAGATGAACCTTGAGAGAAAAATATGTGTGCCATGTGCAGTAAATGAGAAACAAATGTGTACTTATCACACCAAAAATATGATTGTTAGGAAATTCCCTCAGTGCATACTAGACCTGGATATCTTTCCTTAGGTCTCCCCATTTTCACTGTTAATTTGTCAGTTCCCCCTCCTGCTGATTTGATATATGCAATGTATATGCAGGTATATTTTACCAGGAGCAGGCATCCCTTTCATCATGAAGACAAAACTATTTCCCTACAGGTGATTTATCTCTCCCTTGGACACTGAATGAGGAATTGCTAGACTATCTCTGCAGCATGAATTCTGAGAAGGCAACTTCTGGAAAGAGGTTTTTGTTTTGTTTTTAAAGAGGGGCTTAGACAATCTTTCCTACTCTTTGTAAATTGTTTTGCTGTTTGCATTTGTGCAATGAGTGAGCTCGTGTTGAATTTCATGTAGATGCATATCTATAAATCACTTTCCCACATAAAAGCAGCCGAGGAAGTGGGCGATAAAAAAATTAAATAAAACCATACATCCCTCCCCCTTGAAACACAGATTAAATAAAAATTGGAAGACAGGCTAACCAATAATGAACCCACACCGTTCATTAAAACGACTCAGTGGTAAATTGGATTATAAAAGCTCTCCCAAGTTTCCTGGACAAAGATGTTAGAAAGTGGGCTTTTGTAGTGAGGGCACGCCACATTTTCAGCTCCACCGCATGAAACCCCTACTCCTAACCACCACTAGCACCAGTGGCTTCCCTAAAAGAAAAAAAGACTTAAAACAAGACTCTCCTCAAATACTTATTTGGATTCTGAACCAGGCAATTGTTAGTTCCAATGACATTATATAATATAATAATAATAATTTATTATTTATACCCCGCCCATCAGGCTGGGTTTCCCCAGCCACTCTGGGCGGCTTCCAACAGAATATTAAAATACAATAACCTATTAAACATTAAAAGCTTCCCTAAACAGGGCTGCCTTCAGATGTCTTCTAAAAGTCTGGTAGTTGTTTTTCTCTTTGACATCTGGTGGGAGGGCGTTCCACAGGGCGGGCGCTACTACCGAGAAGTCCCTCTGCCTGGTTCCCTGTAACCTCACTCCTCACAGTGAGGGAACCGCCAGAAGGCCCTCGGAGCTGGACCTCAGTGTCTGGGTAGAACAACGGGAGTGGAGATGCTCCTTCAGATATACTGGACCGAGGCCGTTTAGGTCAGCAGCAACACTTTGAATTGTGCTCGGAAACGTACTACTAGCGGCCTTTTAAAACATAGTTCATGTGTAGAGGTGCCCACTGGAGCCTCAGGCCACACAGTTGCGCCCAATATTACATTACAGTCCCCCTGTTTCCTTGGATTTCTGAGCAAAGGAACAGCAAGAAACACCAACCTTCTTGCCATGAAGTAGAGAGCAGCTGCTCTATAACTCTGATTCTACACACTCAATTCTCTACTCTTGCTTTTGGACAGAGATATGTGAACTTTTATTTTGAAGAGACACATTTCAAGTGCATTAGCCAGAAGATCGAACCTATCCTAAGAACAATATTTTTATTTTTTCTATTAAGGAAAGATTATTCTTTGTGTTGGAAAAGTTCAGCTGTTCCTATAAACAAGGGCTCCGAACTTAGGTGTAATCCCAGCTTCCCAGCAGGGTGATCCAGCAACAACAAACTAATGCAGATCAGCATCTCGTTACATTTCTGCTTCCTTTGGGGCTGGCAGCAGCAGAACAAGGCAAGGAGCAAGCTGGCCAGTATTGTGCAAAACAAAACAAAACCCGCGAGAGTCTTTTGAATCCCATCAGCTTGGACAGTGTCTCTTTCATTTCTCCCATGCTATATTCAGTGGAGCCACCGTATGTCTCCCGACTTGACACAAATTATTAAGCCTGTTGCTCTCTTCAGTCTCCTTTGGGTGTACCCAAAGTGCCTCGCAGCTGGAAGACAACCCACAAAGCAGAGGGCAGCTTTATTGACTGGCTATTACCTCCAGTTGTTGTCAATGAGGACAGCTCCTGTCTAGACTAAAGGGAGATTGCAACGACCCGGAGAGGACCCCAGTGTAATCCCATGAACAGTAAGGTGGTTTAAACGCCCATGAAATCAATGAGATTTATGCAGCCAAACCACGCACAACATTGGAGCCATTAGCCCTCATGTTCAATGACTGACTGAATAAACATGAGTGTATGGGGAGCAGTTGTTCTAGTGAAGGAAAGAGATACAGTTAAAAGGTTTTCTGACTATTTAACACAGGGGTTTAACACTTGCGGCCCTGCAGATGTTGTTTGACCACATCTGGTCTTGACGACTGGGGTGGATGATATTTAGAGTCCAACAATATCCAGAACACCACAGGTTCCCCATCCCTTCAGCAAGAGCATACCCTCAGGTTTTCTCTGATGAAAACAGGGACATGTCCAAAGGCTGTTCCATGGGCCTTAATCCAGCCCACCGGTCATTTTAATTCAGTCCCTGTGGCAGTTTATTTCCTGGGGTAAAATCCTAAAAAAAAGCTCAACAACTTGAATCCTAAAAAAGGATAACAACTTCGGTTGGCCCTTTAGTCGGCCCTCACAGCCCTTCACTTCATCAAATCTGGCCTTCTTTGAAAAAAGTTTGGACACCACTCATCATCATCATTTTATTATTTATACTCTACCCATCTGACTGGGTTGTCCCAGCTACTCCGGGCGGCTTCCAACATGTATAAAAACAAAATAAAACATTAAACATTAAAAAACTTCCCTATACAGGGCTGCTTTCAGGTGTCTTCTAAAGCAGGGGTAGGCAAACTAAGGCCTGAGGCCAGATGCGGCCCAATCGCCTTCTCAATCCGGCCCACGGATGGTCCGGGAATCAGCGTGTTTTGATATGAGTAGAATGTGTGCTTTTATTTAAAATGCATCTCTGCATTATTTGTGGGGCATAGGAATTCGTTCATCCCACCACATGGTCTGAGGGACGGTGGACCGGCCCACGGCTGAAAAAGGTTGTTGACCCCTGTTCTAAAGGTTGTACAGTTACTTGTTTCCTTGGCTTGGCGGGGGTCTCACAAAACTTCATACATTTCTCTGATGGATACACGGATGTCCTAAGGGAAACCTGGACATTCTGGGATCAAAACAGAAACCAGGATGGCTTCTTTAAATCTGGAAAACAGGGGCATTTGGAGGGTCTGCAAGAGGGCAAGCATGAAAAAGGTGCCCTTCATTCTCTCCCTCCTTCTGCACTGAGGGGAAAGACATCTGCAAGGAGGCCCGAGTATTGCGCCTCTATGGGGAAAATGTGCCTCTCTTCATACCAACAACACTTCATCTGTAAATATTTGTGTATAAACTTCATTTACTTGAATGTCATACGCCACTACCAGAGACCTATCCTTTTGGGGGATAGTTTCCAGAGCACCCATTTGTCACAAACCCAAAATCTTTCCCGATATGTGGATTACAGTAGCCCCGGGACATAACCACTTACCACGTTACTGCATGTTCGGTATCTGATATTCCGACCCTCACAGCTCCTGTAGCCAAACAAAAACAAAAGCCACATTACTGCATCTCAATACCTTAATCCACAAGTCACTCATTTCCATCTGTATTTTGCCAGTCATATAAATCAGACACAATGCACAATTCCGACCACTGAATGTTGTCAAGATGTGCATTCACCATGATATATTTCATGCTCCTAAATGGAGCAATGTGAAGAAATACATTCCATAACATGTAGCTCTCTGAAGCTGAGTGAACTTGGAACTCAAAAGGGACGGTAGTCTTCAGAAGGTTAAACGCCTTTGCTCAAAGATAGTCAATTTATTTATGTAAAATATTTGCAGAGCACGCTTTTCATTAAAATACAACAAGGCAGCATACAACATGTCAAATTACAGTGACATCAGTGCATGACTGCTACAAACTATTTTCCAATACAGAACCTCAGAATATTGTGCGGCAACTTAATATAAGGGTTACTGACAAACATTCATTAGGCAATGCTATGAAAAAATTAACTCAGTAAATTTTGACATACGGTGGTACTTCAGGTTAAGTACTTAATTCGTTCCGGAGGTCCGTACTTAACCTGAAACTGTTCTTAACCTGAAGCACCATTTTAGCTAATGGGGCCTCCCACTGCTCCCACAGAGCTATTTGCTTTATGACCTATCATTGTAGCCTTCAGTAGCTATGTCTGTGTACTCCAGTTTCTGTCTCCTGTAGATCCTTTTTCCTTTCATAGGCTACAGGTTTTGCCTTCCCATATAATTTTCCTGACTTTATACATTCACTTCAAGTGATCAACAAGTTTGCACTCCGGGGACCAATGCCAGGATTGGAATATTGCTAGGAAATGCATTTGGGGTTCAACAACACCAAGATTATCTTTGCAGGGGAAAAAACAATCACAAATTAATGAAGGTGGATTTGGAATTCCGAAATTGGAACTACACCATCATGCCTACTTATTGTCTAATATCAAATACTGGAAACCTTTCTTCGGTTTCAACTTTCTGAACTGGAGAACTTTAGAATATACATCTATAGCAACTTTGGCTGGTTGGACAATATTAGGATCAAAATATATGAAAACTCATATATGACTCTTAAAACAATTAAGTCGGCTTGAGGGATGTGTAATAGGGTTAATGGAAAAACAACAACTCAACAACAGAAGTTCCTGAACTGGGTTTCTCCAGATTATGGGAGGGAGGCTGATTTTTTTAAAAATTTTTAAAAAAGCAACAACAACACCTTATATATAGGACTATGCCACCTGGCACCTTAATAAGTGCAAAGAGACTGCAAAATGTTACCAGATCAGGATAAGAATTTTGTAAATGCTGTAGGCTGACTGGAATAAAAGACGGAACAAGATGAAGACTGATGGCCATCTGGAGATCAGAAACAGAAAGAAAATTTCAACCTAAACATTCCAGTTTCTGACAAAGTCCAAGCGCTTTTCTTTTTTTCTCTCCCTCCGCCCAATCATTCTGAACTATAGCACGGCCAACATAATGCTTGAGTTAACGGAAGATCTGTTTCTTTTCTAAGCTGTTGCATGCATGGGAAAGCTGACTTTTCTTAATTTAAGAAGTTGAGCATTAAACTAACATAGTTCAATAAATCCAAACCTTTGAAATTAAAAATGTATTTCAGTTCCACGCCACGATGGAACACCCTGAGCAAGTCCATCCCGCTTAGAAGTATTACAATAGGTTCTGATGCAGCACAATACAAGAACTATTGGTATTCTCAACCCCCATAAAATATATATTTTATAATACATAGGAAAAGGAAAGAGAGCCATACATACTAACAATCTGAACAGTATATTGGCAACCCTCCATGTGTGCCCGTTCAATATGTGTGCATCTGTGCATCTCACTGAACCCAGACGTGACCTGAAAACGTCACAAAAAGAGGCAGGATGGGGAGGGACAGGGCAGAATGGGGTGTTTGCAGGCTTTTTCAATGGTGTTTCAAATATATGTGATTTCACTGATGCATGCAGTGCCTCAGAACGTAAACACCCCCCCCCTCAAAATGGGGAATTGTCTGTAATTATTGCAACTTCTCTTAAGAAGCCCATTATTCGATCAAAAGAAGAATGGATATTGAAGATGATGGAATATGCGGAGATGGCAGTGGAATATGTGGAGATCAGGCACCAAGAGGACAATAAGTTTAGTAGAGAATGGTCTTCTTCTTCTTCTTTGGCAATCCCTCATAGCCGAGTAAGATTGTCTCCATAAACATGGTTTTAACAAATGAGTCTGAAAGTGACTATGGAGGCCAATTCAGGATCCACACCTCCTTCTACATTGGGAACATAGGTTTCTGGGTGGGAGTTGATCACTGTGTGGATTTGCCAAGAGTGCCTTCCTCTTAGCACGTTTCTCCCTTGCATCCTGAGTTCGAGTGTCTTCAAAGCCCATGACACCTTTGGTAAAGGCTGTTCTCCAATTGGAGCGCTCGCAGGCAAGTGTTTCGCAATTGTTGGTGGTTTTTTTTTTTTTTTTTTTTTTTTTAGATTTGCCTTGAGAGAGTCTTTAACCTCTTTTGTTGACCACCAGCATTATGCTTTCCATTTTTAAGTTTGGAATAGAGTAGTTGCTTTGGAAGACGATTAATCAGGCATCCGCACAACATGACCAGTCCAACAAAGTTGATGTTGAAGAACCATTGCTTCGACACTGGAGATCTTTGCTTCTTCCAGTACACTGGTATTAGTTCACTTGTCTGCCCAAGTGATGGGTAAAAAAATTTGGAGACACCATTGATGGAATCTTTCAAGGAGTTGGAGATGGTGTTTATAAGTGGTCCATGTTTCACAAACATTAAAGAAGTGGTTATGTCCCGGGGCTACTGTAATCCACATATCGGGAAAGATTTTGGGTTTGTGACAAATGGGTGCTCTGGAAACTATCCCCCAAAAGGATAGGTCTCTGGTAGTGGCGTATGACATTCAAGTAAATGAAGTTTATACACAAATATTTAAGTTTAAAAACATTAACAGGATTCACATAGCACTTGTAATTTAAATTAACAAAGGGTAAGAATGGAGTATAACAAAGTTAGATAAAGTTGTTAGAGGCAGTTAAAAGGGGAAGAATTCTGGAAGCCAGTGGAGGGGTGGGAGGAAGTCCTGGGGTTCAGGGAATCTCATAAAGGTATTCATATGAATATGGTTTTGTGAAAATAAGTGTCTGTGTATATATGCATATGTGTGTGTGTTTAAAAATATTATGCTTTCTTTTAGAAAATTTGAAAATAAGAAGCCCAATATTTGAAGCGTCATAGTATCTGAATTCTATGATACTATTTTAATCCATGCTGTTGTTTTAATTGGGAGTTGCAGTAGCTTGATGATGATCCTCCCCCAAAGCGTGGTTGAAGCGAAAGTGCAAACCGTCAACTGAACAAAAAACCCGCCAACATTGTGTCCAAATGACTTTGCTTCTCTTGAGCTAATACAGTTCTTCAGGCATTTTCACACAGTTCAACTTGGGCACAGATTGGCTTGGCACAGAGCAACCTTTGCCTTCAAAGTTAGGTCCTCATGGGCCCCATTTCTTGCAAATAGGTTTGGAGTGAAATGACTGGGTTAGGGTTTTCCATTCATTTGTCAAACAGAAGCAAGGGTTGTGTATAAAGTTTCTTAACACCCTATACTATCAGTAATATGCTAGAAGCCTGCAGCCAAAGAACAGGCTGGTTAGTTTAAACTGTGACATTCAGTGCCTCCAGCATTGCTTTTAGGTCTTTGTTGCTGCCCACGTAGGGTCATTGAGTTATAATACTGCAATGAGAGTAGAAGCTTCAATTGGCAGAATACCCTATAGATTCTAGACCAGGGAATGGGAATCTTATCTTTTTCCCTGTAGAGGTTTGTTCTGGTGAGGGGTCGTTCTGGCAGCATCAGCGGCTTGTCTGCCCCGGGTGCAGGCAACCCATGCTATGCCACTGGCATGTAGTCATTGGAGGATAGCTAAAAGGAAAATGTGGTCTTCTGGCTAAAAATGGTTCCTTGCCCATGACACAGATTCTCTTGAAGCTTTGTCTCAACATGGGACTCCTTCCTGACCTTTGCTATTAAGCCTGTGCCCTAAGGGAGGCTTAGGAAACAGGCCTTTGGGGACTTTTCCCATCTTTCCTTCTAGTGGTCAGGACTTGGACAAAAAAGGAGGGGGGGGAAATGATGGACAGTTTGAAATCACATGGGAAAATTGAAGTGTTTTACCAGCCATAGTGAAAATGAAACTAAAGAGGTTGTTTCAGCTCAGCTCCACGCTTCACCCTTTAAGATCAGAAAAGAAGGCGAGGAGTAGATAACATAGGCCTTCTTCTTCCCCTGGCAACCTAAAAAACACACACGCCGAAACATATCTGAGGAACATTTTTTTTCTCTAGCGGTAACAAAATAAACAACCAGCTGGCAAAATGCCAGCGGCAGTCACTGCAGTCAGCAAACTGGCCAGGAAAATCAAAACACAAATCATACCTTTTGGACTGCCAAAGGCACACATATGGGATGCAGTATATGGGGTAATGACCCGAAATGAGAGCAAGACGAGAAGTAGTAAAGCAGGAGACCAAAAACTATTAGGAATTAATACTTTTAGCATAAATAACATTTCCCAAAATCTCAGGTTTTAGAGAGTCAGCGTTTCTGATGCAAATAATTTATCATAGTTGAAATGAACTAAATGCTAGCCTTTGTGTGGGAGGAGAGGTAGATTTGAGCTTCAAATAAATGTCCCTGGGATGAAACACACTCCAAATTACATCAATGTAATTCTAGAGCACTCATAAAAGTCAATAAAGCTGCACTGAATTTACTCCCAATGTTACTGAGAATGTCTCCCTGCCCGCTTAATGTCTGTCATTTCATAGAGTTAAGTAGTAAAGACCTGCAGCCCAAGATTTAGTTGGATGGTTTGAACCAAGATGAAAAACCAGACCTTAACATGCAGTGCTGCACCACCAGAAGTTATCCAACCCCTCTGGGTCTTTGTTCTTCCTGATATGAGCTTTGAACCCCAGACAAATTCATCAACAAGATGTCATAAAATTACTACTGTGCTTGCACTTCCATGCAACAATGAAAATGGCAAAAAATTAATAACCAGAAGTAACACAGGATGCAAATGTAATGGAAAAGAGATCTGCAACAGCAGAGTGTGAATAAGAGTAGAAGCCCAAGCCAGGAGAACCAGCAGAACTCTCGCAGTCTATGCTAACCAGGCTGGTGCTGCAACTTCATTGCAAGTCAGAAAAATGACCACAAGCCAAGCCCTAGTTTTTAAGAAGGTGGAGGACAGCAGAGAAAGTCTCCAGAAATCTGGCTGTGACCATGTCTCCATTCCCCATAATAAATGAGTGGATATTGGGACCCATAAACTCTCCTGTGATATACACAACATGCACAGTCTGCATATTAAACCATCCATGTGTATGGCACTTCGCAGAGTGAACAAGGAGCTTGCCATCTCAACATCTGAAGAAGAGATGGGGACAAACACTGGCAGAGTGCGCAATTATTTCAGTTACTTATACACAGCTATAGGGCACAGCGGTACAGGAAATAAGAGGTGTGTAACAGTGACCCTGGGACACGGGTGGCGCTGTGGGTTAAACCACAGAGCCTAGAACTTGCTGATCAGAAGGTCGGTGGTTCGAATCCCCGTGATGGGGTGAGCTCCCGTTGCTGGGTCCCTGCTCCTGCCAAACTAGCAGTTCGAAAGCACGTCAAAGTACAAGTAGATAAATAGGTACCGCTCTGGCGGGAAGGTAAACATTGTTTCCATGTGCTGCTCTGGTTCACCAGAAGCGGCTTAGTCATGCTGGCCACATGACCCGGAAGCTGTACGCCGGCTCCCTCGGCCAATAAAGCAAGATGAGCGCCGCAACCCCAGAGTCGGTCACAATTGGACCTAATGGTCGAGGGTCCCTTTACCTTTACTAACAGTGACCCTTGTTTTTTACAAGATGGGTTGTTTGTCAAACCGCTAGTTTGGTCTTAGGACTGCAGCATAATTTTGAAACATTTGAAACATTTTCTACAGGGAGCAACATTCTTTTTCTAGAGTGAGATGTGTGCATGCATTGGTTCTGCTGCGGACCCTTGAAGCTGCTACCAATCAGAGCAGATAGTATTTCACAGGAAGGACAAATTATCTGACTTCCCATAAATCAGCTCCTTATATCCCAAGCATAGCTGGATGCATTTTGCAGGCGGCCACATAAATGAGCTTACAATGTACAGTATATCTGTTAAAAGTCAACCCTGCAATTTGAAAACACAGAGACATTCCTCCCAGTCTTTACCATGCTAACCTCCCCTATCCCATAATATCCTGGAGGCAACGGTAGCTGTTTATATGGGGGAAACCATTTGGAAGATATTTAATGCATTATTCATAATTAACATGGTGTAGCGGTCGGAAATTAGGAAAACCACAACCAAGTTACCAGCCATCTCTGAAGGAACGATTAGCGAAACCTACAGACTAAACTGTCTCTGTAAATTGTCTGAAGTTTGTGACTTCGTGTGGTTTGGATTCAAAACAAGTATTGGAACTTGATGGTTCAACAAGCTTATCGTCCACAAATAAGTAACAAATTTTCTCTGGGTTTGCTGATGTCATCAGCATTGTATATATTTGGCTTGCGTTTCTGCCTCATGAAACTACTGTGAAGGTAGGTCAGCAGGTCAGTTTTACAGATGGGAAATACTGCATGTCAGATGATGACTTGCTTACAGTTGGATACTGATGCGTACAAATATGAATCCAGGCAAAAGCCCAACATTCTATCCACTGTATTTCAATAGAACCTGGATGCCAAAGTTCTGGGAGTTCCACGATAGTCAGGAAAAGCCATAGGCTCAGCGAGAGGCATATGCTTTGCATGTAAAAGATCTGAGGTTCAATCCCTAGCAGGAATCCTGATAGGCTGCTGGCAGTCAGTGTTGACAGTACTGACCTAGATGGACCACAATGGTCTAACTTCAGCCTAAGGCAGCACCCTGTGTCCTTTGTCTCCAAAGACCACTAAAGCCATGGCTTTCCTCTATTTCTGCAACAACAATTCTCTCCTTTTTTAAAGATTGTATTTATATTTTAGGGCGTTTATGTGATTTAATAACAAAATAGCTTATTATTCACTCTTTTTACTGTGAACCATGTTGTGAGTGTTTGTTGAATGGAAAGTAGGATATAAATTGAAACCACAGCAGAATGGGTGACAAAGAAAGACATTTGAAAAATAAAGTACAAAGCCATTAGAAAAGTTGTTGGCAAGTATTTTAACAGGAGTATTTGTATTGTACTTAAAGAGTACTTGTTACTCCTGATGCCTGCCAATATTTGCATATTGTTCTGGTTACGTTTGCACCAGCTTGGAAATGGCTTCTCCAATGATTGGGGTTCATTTTTGACCCCTTTCCTAATGACACATAACTTTCCTCTTTTGCAGTTGCCACACACTAAGTGGATGCTTTCATTAAGATATAGTCATACCTTGGAAGTCAAACAGAATCCATTCCGGAAGTCCGTTTGACTTCCAAAATGTTTGACTTCCAAAGCATGGCTTCTGATTGGCTGCTCCTGCAGCCAATTGGAAAGCCGCGGAAACCCCGTCGGACGTTCAGCATCCAAAAGAACGTTCGAAAACCAGAACAATCACTTCCGGTTTTTGACCATTCGGGAGCCAAAACGTTCAACTCCCAAGGCGTTCAGGAGCCGAGGTATGACTGCTTTCACTATGCAGTCCAAGATCCATGGTCAAGCATCAGCAATTCATTCATACCCCATTAGTGTAGATTTGAAGTTATGCTTTCTTTTTTGCCCAATGGGCATCACTCTACATTAAATTACAATGAACCACATTTAGTATTTTAATGCCCCCGTCATCCAGTTTGGAGAGATCCTTTGTAATCTTTTTTGGTATGACAAACCTGGATAATTTGGTGCTATGAATGAACCTGGCCACTTCATTGTTCACCCGAACTGCATATCACTTAGGAACAAATTTAAAACACCATTCTCAGCACAGATTCTTGTGGGACACAGCTCCTTATATCCAGCCACAGTAAGAACGGTCTATTTGCTCCTACTCTACGCTTCCTGTTCCTTAGATGGTTTATGATACATAGCAAGATGTGTTGTTTTATCCTATGACTGCTAAATTTGCTTTGGAATCTTCGGTGATGAAATTTATTCCAAGCTCATGGAAAATCCACGTACACAATGGCTACTGGATTACCGATATCCACCTGCTTATTAACACTCTGAAAGAACTCCAAAAAGTTAGTGGAACAAGGGTTACTTTTGTAAAATCATGTTCATATAACTCCAGAAAGACTTGTCCTTTCTATAAACTTGATAATTTTATCTTTAACAATTCTTTTCATGAATTTACCTTGAGTTCATCTAAACTAACTAGCCTATAATATCCTGGATCCCAAACCCCTGGATTCCTTTTTAAAAACAGCTGTTACATTGCTCAACCACAAAGGCTGATCTAGGGAACAAGTTACATATTTTTGTTACGAGATCGTTAATTTCACATTCGAGTTCTTTAAGAACTCTTGGGTGGATACGATATTATCTGCTGATTTTAAAAAAATCTTCTGATAAAGCCCAGAACTTCATTCTCTTGTCAGCACCATTTGCCTCTTTTCTTCAGACTCCTTTCCTGAATTTTGACTCTTGCTTTGAAGAACAAATGCACCCGTTCCAAAGATATGGAGGTTGGAATGCAGTAAGACAACAATGGTAGTGAATTCATGGTAATGGTTTCATTCTATCAAGCTATTCAAAGAGCAACAGAAGTTTTTTTCAAGATGGAGAATGGTATACTAAGTACCTATATGATCATCAAGAGTGAGGAAAAAGAGCAAACCAGGGGAATCTGCGGCTGCCCTCCGCAACCCATCATTCCAGAATTACACCAGATGTGGCTGCTATTATGTTTGCATGCCACAGCAAAGTAGGCTTAATCCACATAAAACTAGAGCTATGCATTGAATGCAGGTTTTTCTCCATGTATACAAATGTATTACAGATTTAAAATTCTGATTTCCCCTATAGTTTAAATTAAATATAATTTTAGAAATACACATTAACTGCACAATTGCATAATATGTATACAAGGGGTCTTAAATTCATTCCATGAAAAGGTCAATAAATAGCAAAAACTCAGACAGGACTAAAATTTTGGCTATGTATATTGTGCAATGGCAGCTGTTTTTAGGGAATATGAGTTTTGGCTATATAATCTCCACATGCTTACTGAAATGGGAATGGAAAGGTGGGTATTCCAAAGAAAGCACCGAACAATGATTCCTACTCTTCCAATGACTTTTAGAAAGTGGCTTCTTCACATTGCTCTAACTTGGAGCATGACAACAAGTTGCCCTATCAATGTGGAACAAATTGGTGCATATCAATTCCATGTCACAGAGGGAAGGGAAAAAAGGTGAACAAGCAAAATAAAATGTATATATTATATAAAGTGTCGTGATTTGGGTTTTTCGGTGTGTAAAAACATCTGCTGCTCAAGGCAGAAGGATCCTGATCTGAAGCTGGAAACAGTAAAACACAGAGCAATGGAATCATGGCCAACTCCATCATCCTCAGCCAAACTTCTCAAACAAAATATAGCTTGACAGGAAAGGATGATGACAAAGGGAGTGTGCAAACAGTCACAGAGTATGCCAAGTGAAACAGAAAACTTTGGCTCAAAGCTGTGGTGAAAACCACTCTGGGATTCCATAGGTCATCTTAGGAAAGGTTGCTGATCCATTATCTCCAGCCCAATTCTCCCATGGCTAATTTAGAACAGAACGAAATGAATGGGGTTCAAAGGGGATGAAAATTTACAGATTTTTCCGCCCTATAAAAGTGTACTTAACTTATGTACTACACAATGGGTCAAAGGGTGTGGTTGGGGTTCCTGACAAGATATCAGACTGTAAGAAGAGTCCTGCTGTATCAGGCAAGAGGCCCATCGAGACTAGCACTCTGGTCTCACAGTGACTTCCACAGGAAGGCCACAAGGAGATCTTGAACACTCTCCACACCTGTGTTTCCCTGAAACTGGTATTCAGAGGCATATTGCCTCCCTCAGTGGAGGTAGAACAGAGCCACTGCAGCTAACAGCCATAGGTAAACTTCTACAGGTGCACATCCAGGCATGCTTCCTTACAGTTACAAATAACTTTCCATACTGTAATATAAAATACAGTTTGTAGACCAGCAGGGCAGAAAGGACACCATCTGACTGCATGAGCAAGATTGCTGGATGAAGTACGCAGACTTCTTACATTCGCACGCTGTATATCCAGTGGATGTGCTTACTATGGTATGTAGCTGATACTAGAAGAAAGCAATTAAAATGCTGATATAAAGGTAAAGGGACGCCTGACCATTAAGTTCAGTCGTGACTGACTCTGGGGTTGCGGCGCTCATCTCACTTTATTGGCCGAGGGAGCCGGCGTACAGCTTCTGGTTCATGTGGCCAGCATGACTAAGCCGCTTCTGGCGAACCAGAGCTGTGCACGGAGCAGTACCTATTTATCTACTTGCACTTTGACATGCTTTCGAACTGCTAGGTTGGTAGAAGTAGGGACCGAGCAACGGGAGCTCACCCGGTCATGGGGATTCGAACTGCCGGCCTTCTGATCGACAAGTCCCAGGCTCTGTGGTTTAACCCACAGCGCCACCCGCGTCCCTTAAAATGCTGTTATAAGCATTTTTAAAAACGAAACGAAACATGAAACGTAAGGCCATGGAACCAGGACTGGTTCCTGAGGGTATCTACAATATGTTTGGTTACTCACTGGGACCAACAGATCCCTCCCACCATCCCTGACTACTGGCCATGCCACGCACCTGAGATCAACAACATTTGGAAGACCATAGGTTCCCTGTCCCTGTTCTATGTTAAAGAGGACTCTGGAGGGTTCCTTGCCCAAGCTGCTCCCACATTTTGGAGCTGGTCCTGCCTGGGCCATATGTGGTTTTGGAGAACGGTTATTCTCTTAACCTGTGATAGAGTTACAATATGGGGGAAGCTCAGTGATGTAAGACCTCTGAGATAGTGTGTGTGTGTGTGTGTGTGTGTGTGTGTGTGTGTGTGTGTGTGTCCTGTGGGATATGTAGAGAGAGCTGTCAAGTCCATCATTTCCTGTTTCCTAGAATGGGCACACAGGGGAATGGGTCTCCAACAGGGAGGACCTGTGGGAGCCCCTTCCCCTTGGGTGCGGCCAGGTCGAGGTGGGCTCGACCCAAATTAAAGGCTGGACACATCACCATTTCTCTCTCACACCTTCTGCTCTTTGTCTGTTGATCTGCTTCCTGAGATGCCTCATGCATAACAAAGGATGTGCTAAGTCTGAGACTTAGCTCAGGCATCTCTTCATTTTAATCTACAAATGTACCCTATAACTGCAACTTAAGCCTGCCTTCAGACTGCTACTGAATGTGAACTGTGAGTAAACTCTACTCTTATTTTAAGAAGACTATGTTGTATGATTATTCTTTTAAAGAGGGAATATAAGGGGGGGGGCGATACCAGGAAGATCTAGGCTGCACTAGGGGCATTCTGGATTGCTTCATCTAAAGGGTGAAACCAGCTTCTCAATAGCTTCCACTAGCGCTGCAAAGGGGGTGTACTCTGCTATACGCATAAACGTGAGTAAGGAAGGATAACATCAAATCAATATATACTCTGCTACATTCATACAGATCCCCACATGTCTTATATTGAGATGGGGGATAAAACCAAACAATAATGCACCTATTACAACAACACGTATAAGGGTTAGAGAGATAAACAACTGTAATAGCCAAATATTTTTAAAAAATACTGGAAAGATCAAATTGGGAGAAAATACAGACACCAACAGTAAAATAACAAAAACAAATCCACACTGTAGTCCATCAAGCTCACTTCTTGCCATGGCCTGACTCTCTCATCGCATTTCTCACACCTTCCTGGCATTCACCTACAACAATGAATCTACTCATGGACATCAGGGTTCTAGTTTGCTTTGAAATAAAATGTCAACATTCAAGAGGTTTAATCTTGATCAGGAATGTTTTGGGACTACAGTTCCCATCATCCCTGACCACTGGTCCTGTTAGCTAGGGATGATGGGAGTTGTAGGCCAAAAACATCTGGAGGGCCAAGTTTGGGGGTTGCTGATCTAGATTAATCACTGTGCAATAGAAATGGTGTGTCTTCAAGTTAGTAATATGGATCCCCACTACTTAGGAGGAGGACCACCCCTCCAAAATAACCAATTAAGCAAAGGGCAAGGAGGAATCAGTCTTAGTGAAATATTTGGTCACATAACTGATAAAGCAGGGCATGGCCTGACAACATTTCCAAAAAAATGTACTCAAAAAAGAGGAAGGAAAGAATGAAATAGCTGCAGACATGGTAGAAGGGAAGTCCTTCCTTTTACCTTAAAAACAAAACAAAACACATACACATCTTATTTCTTTAAAAGTAAAAAGACTTCACTTTAAAAAAGCAATGGTCAGGTAAATGGTAGGCTGCACACCTGCCTTCTACACCTATATGAAACCCTAGCTGAGGCTGCCATGGGGCTTTCAGGGAGCACAGGCACTTAGGAAGGTTGTGGAGCACAGACCACAAGAGAGATAATTTGCAGAATATGATACGATACAATACGATAATCTTTATTGTCATTGTCCCATACAGAACAACGAAAATGAAAAAAATCTACATCAGACATTCAAAAACCAACAAGTCTGCTATCCCAGCCTGGTTAACCCCCTAAAAACTCTGATACCCCATAATTAAATACAATATACTCCCACAGAGACTCCTTACACTGTGTTTAAAACCAAAATCGTATTTGGATAGAAACTGTTTCTCAGGCGGCTAGTCCTAGTTTTTAGAACCATGTACATTCGTCCAGAAGGCAGAAGCTGAAAGAGATTATTTCTGGGGTGTGTGCTATCCTGCACTATCTCTGCAGCTTTCTTCTGACACCTGGAAGCGTAGATTTGATCCAAGGTGGGAAGAGTGCACCCAGTTATTCTCTCTGTAGTCTTTACAAACCTGGACAGCATTGTTTTTTCCCTGACCGTGCAGCTCCCAAACCACACACACAGACCATAATTTAATACACTCTCAACAGTACAATGGTAAAATGCCATCAACAGGTCCTTTGAGAGATGATTTCTCTGAAGGATTCTCAGAAAATATAACCTCTGCTGTGCTCGCTTCATTACGTCTTTGCTGTTTTCTCCCCAGGTTAGGTCATCTCTCAACTCAATTCCCAGAAATCAAAACACCGAGACCTGTTCCACACACAGAACAGGGCACTCAACAACACCTCTAGGCCACATGTAAGGTAACTGCAACAAGGACCACACACCCCAACCACAAGGATTCCTCCAAAACTTTCTCTCCCCTTTGATAATTTTTCATATATAATTTATTTTCTCATTAATTGAGGATAGATGATATGGATAAATTTTAGACACAGGCAAGATCTCCACCCTGATGAACAATTCATACAGGATTTCCTAGAGGAAAGGGTGATGATAACAGATGTTGGCCCATAAACTTGGCTTCAGTGATTCAATATCCGTGAGACCACACATGGTCAGCTACGTCTTGTGTTTTTTAATGTTTGTGCACACACAAAGTATCCCATGCTTTGCCCCTTTGCTGGAAAGAATGACAACAATAATGGACAGGATCTCTGGGTAAATATTTAGCTTCTTGGTTAACCTATTATCACCTTAGATTGTTTCCAGAGTCCTGGGAGTTCCTCCCTTCCTGTACCCTCCCTTTCCATATTACGCATTTTCAAAGATTATTATAGAAGATTATCGTGAGAAAAACGCACCATTTCTCCCCAGAAGATGTCCAGAAGTAATGCAGTGAGGATGATGGTGGCATTTATTAACAATTGGCAGAGGAGGTACACAATCCAATGGCAACAGTTTCAGGGCGGAAGGACACTTGATCCAAAGAGTAATGTGGAGAATTTCAGCCTCAATCTTGAGGGAAGGAGCTTCACTTGCTAACTTTGGACCAGACTGAACTGACTAGTCCTGCCAGCAGATGCCCTGAGGGTGGGCAGGGGGTATGAGTTTTGCTTCACAGTTGGAGACTGCAATGCTTCTAAATACTAGTTGCTAAACCCATAGTTGAGAGTCCCATGGACTGCAAGAAGATCAAACCTCTCCATTCCGAAGGAAATCAGCCCTGAGTGCTCACTGGAAGGACAGATCCTGAAGCCGAGGCTCCAATACTTTGGCCACCTCATGAGAAGAGAAGACTCCCTGGAAAAGACCCTGGTGCTGGGAAAGATGGAGGGCACAAGGAGAAGGGGATGGCAGAGGACGAGATGGTTTGACAGTGTTCTCAAAGCTATGAACATGAGTTTGGCCAAGCTGCGGGAGGCAGTGGAAGACAGTGGAATACAGGAGTGCCTGGCATGCTCTCGTCCATGGGGTCACAAAGAGTTGGACATGACTAAACGACTAAACAACAACAAAACCCATAGGAGGGGAGAGTGCTCTTGGGCTCATGATTTCTCACAGGTATCTGGTTGGTCACTGTGACAACAGGATGCTGGACTAGATGAGCCATTGGCCTGATCCAGTAGACTCTACTTATATTCTTATATTCTTACCACCTGGTTGCCTCACCTAAACCCTCAGCTTAACCCTTTCCTTCTAACTTTCCTTTTTTCAGAACCTACCACAAGTCCTGCTGTCCCTATTGAACTCAACGTTAAGCACAGCTGGCTTGGAACTACTAATGTCTTCCATGCTATTTGATGAACGAAGTTTGCAGTGCACTGTATGGAGATCATATTAAGTAGGATCTTTGCATTTACACAGTGAAAATGCATGACAGCTAAACATACCTGACCCGAACAGCTAAAGGAATGGGACTAATCAGGAGATCTGGCAGGCGACTCTTGGAAAATAAATTAATTGCATTTATTCAGCTGCTTAGCTGAACAAAGATATTTAGAAGCAGGACATGTATTCTTTGCATGGCTTCAAAGCTGACACAATGGGACTGCATTCTCCTTTTACTTCGTGTTCTGGAAGCCATCACACAGAGAACGAAAAGGCGTAATACACCATGAACATTCCTCAGTGGAGGAGAAATATTTAGTTTTGGTTTGTGGGTTGGTCTGTTCTATAGTGCTCAACTAGCGCGCCAGTTCTTAATTTATCAAACTAACAATCAAAAATCTAGCGTCATTCTTCATTTTATCTGTTATAGAATTATGTACGGCATACACAACTCTGCAACATGACAGACATCACAAAACTGTGAACCACCAACACAAATCACAGATAGTTCATTTTCGTCTTCTTAGATTTAAAACTGTCAGGCTTTGGGGTTTGTTTCTAAATCCCCAAAGTTTGGGTGGGTTTCTTTCCTTTTCGCTTTGAAACTGCTTGTCCAGCATCACAGGGAAAAATAATAATCATAATCATTTAGCACTCTTTTATATTCATAATTGTATGCAGACCAGAAAAAGGAAAAATGAGTTGCACATTTAGTGCTAATTCAAGGTCAAATTTTACTATTTAGAATATATTGTTACTGGCGAACAGAATAAGCACATAATAACCCTTTCTCAATCTGCGAATAGGCAAAAGTTCACATTTGGTTTCATAAATCAAACCGAACTCTCTTGATATGGAAGCAAAAAACAACACACTTTTAAAGACAATTCCGACTATGGAGTATGTCCCTTTTGCATATGCGCCATAGACAGCTTTTACACACACCACCCAAAATACTTGTTTTCATAGAACACTGGTGTCCAAACTTTTTTCAAAGAGGGCCAGATTTGATGAAGTGAAGAGCCACGAGGGCCGACCAAAGGGCTGACCTTTGTTGACCTTTTTTTTAGGGTTGAGGTTTATTAGGATTTTACCCCAGGAAATGAGCTGCCAAAGGGATCAGATTAAACCGAGCGGTGGGCTGGATTAGGCCCCCAAAACGAACTTTAGACATGCCTGTCATAGAAGATACCTTACTAAGCATAACTAGGCAAATAGACAAATTATAGTTTGTTCACCTTCATCTTTGACTACCTTCTCTGAGAATGCCCAGATACTATCATGAACTGTAGCCTGTACCGATGAAGCAATGAGGCAAACCATGGTTTGGTGGTTCAGATTTAATGCCAACCATGGTTTGCCACTCAGTTTCAAACCATAGTTTCAGATCCTGGTTTGGCATGCACTTGCAATAAACATGGCTTGTCAGATGGGAGTCTGTTCAGGTTATCATTCGTGACAAATCTTTTTTTATTTTTCCAGGCCCTAGAAAAATTGTTGAAGAACAGTACAGAAATCTGACAAGTTACCTACCTATCAAACAAATAACTTAGCATTGTTTTGCATTAGGTAAAGGTAAAGGGACCCCTGACCATTAGGTCCAGTTGTGACTGACTCTGGGGTTGCGGTGCTCATCTCGCTTTATTGGCCAAGGGAGCCAGCGTACAGCTTCTGGGTCATGTGGCCAGCATGACTAAGCCGTTTCTGGCAAACCAGAGCAGCGCATGGAAACGCCGTTTACCTTCCTGCTGGAGCTGGAGCAGTACCTATTTATCTACTTGCACTTTGATGTGCTTTCAAACTGCTAGGTTGGCAGGAGCAGGGACCAAGCAACGGGAGCTCACCCCTTCGTGTGGATTCGAACTGCCGACCTTCTGATCAGCAAGTCCTAGGCTCTGTGGTTTAACCTAGAGTGCCACCCACGTCCCATAGTAATGTTTTGCATTACTGCTGAACAAATTCATACTGTCCCATGTTCAATATATGTTGAAAATTACAGTGAACGCAAGCATTGCCTTCAAGGAAGAAGCAGAGCAGAGAGTGGCAGTAGCTTTGGTGCATCTAAGGACTAAAAACCACACGAACTGGCCATATGAAGAGTAGAGGTAACCCTCATCCTAATCCTTGATTTAAGTGCCTTATTATTTCCACCATTCTCGCTAACAGCAGAAAGAAGCCATACACTCGCTGTGGGTATATCAACCCTTCCCTGCAAATCCTATTTCCTGCAGCCTCTTCCAGGGTCAGAATGGTAGCAGAACCACAACCCTGCAAAGCAACTCGCATCACATCCAGATCATTGGCCATGATGGCTGGAGCTAAAGGGAGCTGGAATTGCCCATTCTTGGGATAATGAAACTTAAGCTAACCTGTTGCTTACCGGGAGGGAGAGGGGTGAAGCAGCAGCTGTGCAAGTGGTGGACCTAATCCTGTATGCCCACACAGTCCAAGCCTTGTCACCGCCATGTCCTTCCACATCCCAGTGAGCGGCAGTGATGCTGCTACTAGGACACTATTGTTGTGGCTCCATCTCATTGGGGGAGCTGCTCCTGGTCTTAAAAATGAACCATAATCACTGTAGTCCAGTTGCTTCACTACCTTTACGTACCTGCTGTTATCCCCCTTGTATACAATGCCTAGAGAAAATTTTCTGTCATCTATTAACTGGTCCTCCGGCTGATCCCCCAGAAAGTGACAGTCAAACTCTTAGCTGATAAACATCTGCAAATTACACATCTGGTAGTCAAATTTGCTCTGGCAGCTAAGAAACTCCGTTCCAGCTATGTTAATGCTTTCTAATTTTAATTTTTTTATGCTGTCAATTTTTATGCTGTAAACTTTTATAGGTTATGTTGTGTGATTTCAGAGGAAAGCCTTGCCTTTGTCCTCTGCTCTTCATTGTAAAGGAGATTGTAGAGGGGATGCTGGTGGCACTGTGGTCTAAACCACTGAGCTTCTTGGGCTTGCCAATCAGAAGGTCGACGGTTCAAATCCCCGCAACAGGGTGAGTTCCTGTTGGTCTGTCCCAGCTTCTGCCAACCTAGCAATTCAAAAGCATACCAGTACAAGTAGATAAATAGGTACCACTGCGGTGGGAAGTTAAATGACATTTCTGTGTGCTCTGGTTTCTGTCACAGTGTCCTGTTGCATCAGAAGCAGTTTAGTCCTGCTGGCCACATGACCCAGAAAAGCTGTCTGTGGAAAAATCTGGCTCCCTCGGCCTGAAAAGCGAGATGAGCGCTGGAACCCCATAGTTGCCTTTGACTGGACTTAACCGCCCAGGGGTCCTTTACCTGTTCTTTTACCTTGTAAAGGCCTTTGGCTATACACAATAAATCAACTGACCTTCACAGTGATTGTTCAGCTGCTTAGTTGTCTTGAGAGGAGGTGTAGAGATTTACTGTGCTCTGGTAATGATGAATGAGTTCCCTGTGGAAAAGCTGGGCTAATTCTAGACCAAGGCAACGGCAAGCCATTGTCCATTTCTACAGGGAGCTAAAACAAACACATTGTTTCCCCACTGATTTCATGGTTCCATCATGAATCTTTCCTCTCCTCATAAACATCCCACTCCTGCCTCAACGTAACAGCAACAGGAGATCCAGCTTCCATCTTTGTGCTGCCTGGACTCAATTATAAAATGAACAGTGCTTCCTTACATCGTCATAGTATCAAACCTAAGAAAGCACTTTTGGACAGTATTTCCTTCCCAACAGGTTTCTATTAAATTCTCATCAGCATGGTACAGAAAACATGTGCCAGTTTTTTTTGCTCTGTTTAAATTACACCTGGGTGCTGTCAACGTGTAAGATAATAAAAGCATCATTGAAATTGATATACGATTATTCCCACCAAATTCATACTTGTTGACATGTTCAGAGTCATGCTCTGTGGTAGCTTCCCTCTTCTCAGTTCATAGAAACCCAAATTCTGTACCCATCAGGTCAATTTATGCACATTAATCTCAGGGCCATGGGTTCAAGCCTCATGTTGGGCAAAGTTTTCCTGTGTTGCAGGGGGTTGGACTAAATGATCTTCATGGTCCTTTCCAACTCTGCAATTCTATGATGCTATGATCTTCCTGTTTAGGAAGTACTTTTGGAAATCTAGTAGAGTAATAAACCTGGTTTTAATTTAACGCTGCTTGCTTGGGCTGTTGGTTTAAGATTTTCATGCATGCGGGTACTTTAGGTGTGGGCTTTGAAAGTTATTCTAAAATGGATTTTATTATATTAGTGATATTTGTCATAAGGGGTTTTGAGAGTCCGGTGGGGCTAGTTTAAGACTATAAATTTCAAAACAGTGTGGGTCTTCTTGGGCATAAAGACACACGTTTACAGTTTGGCCTGCTGCTGATAACACAGAGATCTTTCTGAGGGCGAAACTAGAGAGGATGGTGCTAATCCTAATACTTGCATTTCCATTTGTGAGTGAGTGTATGTGAATTGGTTTGGTTTTTATTTTTTATTTTCATAAAATATTTATTAAGGTTTTTTAAAATAATACAGTAAAAAAGAAAAAAGAAAAAAGAAAAGTACAAAATAAAGACAGTTTAAAAAAAAAGACACATATTTTCTATCACTTATTTCCCTTTATTTCCCGGACCTCCTCATACCTCCCTCCTTTGTATTCCACTTCAAATTATTGGTTCAGCAAATCCTTACCATTAAATTTTAACCCATTTATAACCCTTTTTTCATATTCTCTTAAAGCATTACAGCTGAAAACCCCTTAATTACTATCCAACATCATTCTATCCTTCATTAATTTTACAATATTTCTGTAGATAGTCTTTAAATTTCTTCCAATCTTCTTCCTTTGGTTTGGTTTTTAATTCAGAAAAGAGCCACTATACAGACAGAACTACCGTACACTCCCCGACTGTCATCCTGTCACTCTTACAAAACTACTTTTAGTAAAAATGGGGACCAGGGATGCCAACTATAGGGGGCAAAGGGGGCTTCAGAGAGCCAGTGTGGTGTAGTGGTTAAGAGCGGTAGACACGCAATCTGGTGAACTGGGTTCGCGTCTCCGCTCCTCCACATGCAGCTGCTGGGTGACCTTGGGCGAGTCACACTTCTCTGAAGTCTCTCAGCCCCACTCACCTCACAGAGTGTTTGTTGTGAGGGAGGAAAGGAAAGGAGATTGTTAGCTGCTTTGAGACTCCTTCGGGTAGTGATAAAGCGGGGTATCAAATCCAAACTCCTCCTCCTCTTCTTCTTCAACCCCCTCAATATTTGGGGGGCAGGGGGCTGAGCTCACCCTCAAAACTGAGGGGGCCATCCTCCCTTGCAGCCAGAGGGCAAGTGTTCAGGAACCGGGCAAGTTCAGGACATGAGCGCCCACCACATGCCCCAGCCCTCACCACCGCCAGGTGAGCGTTCGGGAGTGGGGTGGGGTAAGGATGAATCACATGACACTGGGCCCCCTCAATGTGTGTGTGGGGGGGGCAAGTCGGCGTATCTGATGGGGACCTTCCATTGGTGCCAGAGTCTTTTGCTCTCCCATCTCTAGGGTTAACAGAAATGGCAGAGGAGGGGGAGAATTTCCATTGGGACAGTGGCATGAAAGAAAGGGTCAATGCCCTGTATCAGAATTGATGGGGACGGGGCAGAGGAAAGAACTTCCTAGTGATTCATTTAGCATATTGCCTAGTTTGGTCCCAAATCTCCTTTATAACCTAAAGGAAATATTCTGTAAAAGCGAAAGCTCGGTAAGATAACTTAAATAGAAATACTTGTAACAGATTGGCCTAGGATTTAAATATGTATGTGAAATTGTATAATATCGTGGATATAAGTCAAAATGAAAAGAAAGAAAGATGTTAATTGAACAAGTAAATTTTATATGAAAATAGTGTTGGAAAACTACTACAATGAGCTATATGGAAACTCAGCCAGGGGGATTTGAGGAAGTCACCTAACAATGATAACAAAAGTGGGATTATAACAGTTAAGATTAATGTTTCTTTCTTTCTTTTTTATATTGTAATTTTGTTTGCTTGTTGTTATGTTTGTTATAATATTAGAAAATCAAATTAAACAACTGAAAAAAGCAAAAGCTCAGTATGTTATTATACATGTGTGCATGTGCATGTGTCTATATATAGACACAAATATGGATATCTTTTTGGGGGTTTTATAGATCCCATATGACTAAATGATTTAGGGTGCGAAAGCTGGAGGTTTATCTCAGGTTCAGTGCATGGGAGTGAAGAGGATTACCACTCTGAATGAGAGAGTCTATGAGTGGTTTTATTTTTCATTAGCTGGCAACGAACCGTTTGGCATTAGACTCAGGTAAGAACTATGTAGGGATTGTTCGCTGTGCTGCACGTGTGTTTTTTACTGCAGGCATATTTTAAGGACTGTGCGTTGGGCCATCAACCCGGCTGGAAGGTTGCCTGAAGAAGACGCGACCTTTCGTCTTCCAAGTTTGAAATGCAAGCACGATTCCGAGACACCCGCTGCTCTGTATGCTGTAGACTCAAGAGACTCAAGAGACATTTAACTCCTTACTTGCTGCTCAGGCAGCGCCTGAGGGAGTAGGAAGCGCCTCCCCCACAAGTACGGGAACATTCGCTCCACGAGCCCCAGGCATCCCACAGCGTATCTCGGTCTTCCTCCGATCGAGCAGTTCGAGAACTCTACAAGAGAAAGGAAGAACGAAGTCAAGAAAAGGAGACATTGGTTTAAGTCAATAGTTTAAGATGTAGCCATTTTACTTCCTCAGGACTGTTCGCACAAGGCATCCTCACATCCAGATTCTATACCAATGAATCGGGTTCCTTGAACGAAACGGCATTTTTGCAAAACAATAATTCGCACTAATGTGTAAATCCATCTGCTCCATCTGGTGCACTGGTTGAGACCCTTCCTGCGCGTGCACTGTCTCACTAGAGTGGTACATGCTCTGGTTATCTCCTGCTTGGACTACTGCAATGTGCTCTTCATGGGGCTACCTTTCAAGGTGACTTGGAATTGACAACTAAGAATGCAGCTGCCAGACTGGTGACTGGGAGCAGCCACCGGGACCATATAACACCAGTCCTGAAAGACTTACACAGGCTCCCAGGATGTTTCCAAGCACAATTTAAAGTGTTGGTGCTGGCCTTTAAAGTCCTGAATGGCTTTGGCCCAGTATACCTGAAGGAGCATCTCCACCCCCATTGTTAAGCCCAGATCCTGAGGTCCAACACCGAGAGCCTTCTGGCGGTTCCCCCACTGAAAGAAGTGAAGCTACAGGAAACTAGGCAGAGGGCCTTCTCGGGAGTGACGCCCACCCTGTGGAACACCCTCTCTTCAGATTTCAAGGAGATAAAGAACTACACAAATTTTAGGAGACATCTGAAGGCAGCCCTGTATTGGAAAGTTTTGAATGTTTGACATTAACCCAGCCAGATGGGTGGGATAATAATAATCACCACCACCACCACCATCATCACTGGAAACACTTCATTCCAATTGCTTTAATTGGGGGGAAAGTCTGGAGAAAGTTTTGGTTGCTAAAAGGTGAAAGAAATTGATTCTGCGCATGCTCCAAGGCCCTCTGTCTTTTATTGATCCATTTCAGAGATGATCAGCGGCATTCAAAATAAGTCTATTATTTTGGGTCTGAATTAGGCTATTCCTTGTGTTAATTGTTGCATTTAGATGAAGGCTATGGGATGGTCAGAGACAAATAAGGACAAACATGAAAACTGCTTCTCAAGAAATTGAGCAACATAAAACACACAACCACAAGCTTCTGAGGTCTAAACTATTGATTGTTTCTGTTGGGATGCTGCAGCAGTTTAAAGCATAAAATATCTTTCTTATCTTGCAAGGCTGCATGAAACCTTTGTCATGATATCAGAAGCCTAGCGAAAGTCTTCTGTGCTGAATGCAGTTATTCACAGGCAGTTTGGGTAGGGGGGTTGGGAAGGGGTTCGCTGAAGGCTGGAACTGTGAACAGTTCGGTATATTTCTTTTCAGGAAAGCCTTTGAACTTATCATAGACCTAAATCCAAACCCTCAACATCTACCAACAGCTGGGAACTGTGCCTGGGGCCCTCTCTCTTTAAAGTTCTTTATCAAGTAGGACCTACCAATGTGGCTGCTGAGAGCCTTTGACGTTACAGTTGACAGTTGTTTATACTGGGAATGAAACAACCAAGAATCTATTTATTAGTAATGCCGAGGGAATGTGGTATTATGCACTGTTGCGTTCTTCCGCAACCCCACTTCTCATTTAATGTAATAATGAGCAGTAGGAATGTTATACCAACTACATTACCCAGCGGTGCTGCTACTGAAGCGACTGGGTAACAGGGAGATCAAACTCACGTAGCATAATTTTTATTACTGTTGTGCCAAAATCCGTCATCCAATTTCTTAAAAGAGGCTTCCAGGATTTAATGTGTTTTATTTAACTGATTGCTCTAAGCCCTACAACGCTGAACTTCAGATATTTGACAAAGACCTGTTTATATTTCAGAAGGCATTTTAAAGTAATTTCTACCATGCCTATTTATTGAACTCATGTTTTCACTTGTGTTTTTTGTTTGTTTTAATTACCATATTATTTTGGTTAATTGTTTTATAGCTGGTTGTATAACCCCCTTTGTGCCCACCTGTGGTGAAAAGTGGTCTACAAATATTAGAAATAAATTAAATATATATTACGATGCTTTGTTTAACGGGTTTATTGATTTATTCTTAAAAAAAGTATTATTACCTTCCACCCAAACCCCCCCAATTTACTCAAGGCGATATACAATGCAGACAAATAAAAAAAACTTGTTTGTGCTGAAGGGAAAAGTGCCCCCCGGCTCATAAAAGCTTTTGTCCATTGAACCCTTGGGGCAGGAATAGCTGATAAAGTGCTCCCCAATATTGTTGGGCCTAAAACTTTCTTCATCACTCAGCATTGTCCATGCTGGTTGAGACTGAGGAAAGCTGAGTTCTAACAACATAGGGAGGGGACCAACATTGGCTATCCCCACTTGAGCAACAAGAGAAGAACAAAACAGATAAATGTTGCATCTGCATCTGGAAAGCTAGAGGCAAGATTGTTTAGATTATGGAATCTTGGAAGTCCTTTAAGACAGATATTCCAAGGCAAAAGACTGAAAATGCAACCAGGTGTATACTTTCTATAGGATCACACTAATACAGATTATTAGAAAACTGAGCCTAACTAAATATGGTCTGAAACTCAACATCAAAAAACCTAAGATCATGGCCACTGGTCCCATCACCTCCTGGCAAATAGAAGAGGAAGAAATGGAGGCAGTGAGAGATTTCACTTTCTTGGGCTCCATAATCACTGCAGATGGTGACAGCAGTCACGAAATTAAAAGATGCCTGCTTCTTGGGAGAAAAGCAATGACAAACTTAGACAGCATCTTAAAAAGCAGAGACATCACCTTGCCGGCAAAGGTCTGTATAGTTAAAGCTATGGTTTTCCCAGTAGTGATGTATGGAAGTGAGAGCTGGACCATAAAGAAGGCTGATCGCCGAAGAATTGATGCTTTTGAATTATGGTGCTGGAGGAGACTCTTGAGAGTCCCATGGACTGCAAGAAGATCAAACCTATCCATTCTGAGGGAAATCAGCCCTGACTGCTCACTGGAAGGACAGATCCTGAAGCTGAGGCTCCAAGACTTTGGCCACCTCATGAGAATAGAAGACTCCCTGGAAAAGACCCTGATGCTGGAAGGTTGGAGGGCACAAGGAGAAGGGGACGACAGAGGATAAGATGGTTGGACAGTGTACTCAAAGCTACCAACATGAGTTTGACCAAGCTGCAGGAGACAGTGGAAGACAGGAGTGCCTGTTGTGCTCTGGTCCATGGGATCACGAAGAGTCGGACATGACTAAACAACTAAACAACAACAACAATCAAGGTCTTCAAACTATTGAGTGAAGAAAGAATTTAGACCAGGCATAGGCAAACTTGGCCCTCCAGATGTTTTGGGACTACAACTCCCATCATACCTGACCACTGGTCCTGTTAGCTAGGGATGATGGGAGTTGTAGTCCCAAAACACATGGAGGGCTGAGTTTGACTATGCCTGATTTAGAGGTACACAGCTTAGAGCAGGGCTAGCCAATGTTGTTGAATGATATCTCCCATAATACCTGACTATCGACCATGTAAACTGGGGCCGATGAGAACTGTACTCCACAAAACATGTAGGGAACACCATGTTGGCTATCCCTAGATTAGAGCAAGTTGAGTTAACAAGACCGGGGCATAAAATCCTAGTTTAGAAAGTTGCAACAGGCATAATCAAGCCAAAGCTAAATTTTAAACCCTTAAAGCTCCAGCCCCATGTGCAATACTTAGAGTCCCCCTAATGCATTCAACAGAACTTTATTATGAGTAAACATATGTTTAATTGGACTGTCAGCATCTCCCACTCAAGCCAATGGAATTCAAAAGTGTTTCGCTTCGTGTTATGTGGAAATGGTATATTAAGGTGTTATTGAGAATGGAAGGAGTATAAAAAAACTAATCCCAGTGCTCGATTTTAGAGCACAGATTTTGTTTCTTCCTGTGTACCATTTCCTTTTTAAAAAGTCATTTTACAGTATAAAGTTAATCTTAGAAAATGAGGCACCCTAGAGACAGATTTGCGGCTGCTAAAAAACAGCAACACCCAAGTTGTCTTATTTCCTGCAGCCACGCCAAGGGCAGTTCTGTGAGTTTAAAGGAAGGGTTGAGTGGCAAGGGTCAGGTGCAGGTGACAAGGGGGATTCACAAAACCGGTGTCCACTGACCTGCTGCTCCTTTGACATTTCCAAAGTGACATACTGGCAGCATTCCTACAGCTGCTTCTCATCACCCTTAAAGGCACAGGAAGCTCCTTTTTTAAAAGAAAGAAAGAAACCAGAGCACAGAGATATACTAAGGGAAATGAGGATCCAGGGCTAGATTCATTTGCCTTTAAAGATAAACAACCAGCTGATCTTGCAGTTCTTGCTGCAATAAGCCACCTAACTTGTTCTGCCCATGTAGCTCTGCTAGCTGCTGGCTATGGAACAAGGAGGGCACCAAGAATAGCAACGTCAGGTTGAAAGTGAAGAAGTACTGCATCCTGCTATTTCATGCATCCAACTGATGGGAATGAACAACAGGAAACTGGGCGTTGTTACTGTACTATTAAGCTGCCTGCCAAATGGTGGGATGACTGCAGCAGGGCTCAGCTTGCTGAAGTCAGAAGGATAGTACTGGTTTACAGGCTGTTGATATCATAAGGTAAAGGTAAAGGGACCTCTGGCCGTTAGGTCCAGTCGTGACCGACTCTGGGGTTACGGTGCTCATCTCGCTTTATTGGCCAAGGGAGCCAAGGGAGCTTCCGGGTCATGTGGCCAGTATGACTAAGCTGCTTCTGGCGAACCAGAGCAGTGCATGGAAATGCCATTTACCTTGCCGCTGGAGGGGTACCTATTTATCTACTTGTGCTTTCGAACTGCTAGGTTGGCAGGAGCAGGGACCGAGCAACAGGAGCTCACCCCACCGCAGCGATTCGAATCGCTGACCTTCTGATCGGCAAGTCCTAGGCTCAGTGGTTTAACCCACAGCCCTTAATTCTACACCAAAGGCTAAACTACACACAACACTTGCTGAGTGGCAACTTGACTTTTATTAATTAAACACCAGGAATGGGGGACAGCAAGTGAAAGACATTTCCATTTATGTATGGTTTCATTCTCGTGCCAATTTTATCACCCCATGCTCTAACTCCCCCAGAAAACTTCTCCAGAGATTTGAGGGATCCTTTGGGGTGGTGTGTGATGTGGAGCAAGGGGCTTTAGCCTGGGGTGAGGATTCCACTCACATAACACTATATTTGTATTGAAGACTTTGTACTTAAAGCAACCAATCCATTTTTCACATAAGAAGATGCACAAGTTAATAAAGAAGCGTAGTGGCAATTGGCTCGTGATAATCCTACAGCATCTCCAAATGACATCATTCTGGAGGAGACTGGATGTGGAGCCTGCTTTCCAGAGTCCACATGTGCTAGTGACCCCCATTTCACACTTACCTTCCAACTTTACTGCAGGTGGAAAGAACTCAGGGACCAATATGGGCTGTGTAGTTCACTTGGCAAAAGTCCCTTTGTGATTGTGTGCCAACCTCTCCCCCGCCCACCGCAACAACTTCTTTCTTATGGAAATATATGGTAATCTAATTTCCTGTATTTCCAGTTCCAAATGCACCAAACTGTGAGAAGAGCAAATTGCCCTCTAGGCACACCACAGAGAGCCACGTGGTGCACTGTCAGGAAATACGGCGGCCAGATGAACGGAATCGTGCAAGGCTATTGGTGCAAAACAGAGAAGCCTCGGAGAACTGCGCACTACGAAGAGAGAAGATAAAGCTTTCCCAAGAAAGCTATTCAGTGAACTTAACGGCTCTATTCCATCCCATTCATGAAACTTTTCCTTCTTCGACTGACAATACTCTGACAAATACCGTATTTTTTGCTCTATAAGATGCACTTTTTCCCTCCTAAAAAGTAAGGGGAAATGTGTGTGTGTGTGTGTTATGCAGTGAATGCAGGTTGCACAGCTATCCCAGAAGCCAGAATAGCAAGAGGGATCGTTGCTTTCGCTGCGCAGCGATCCCTCTTGCTCTTCTGGCTTCTGGGATTCAGATTCCCCCCCCCTTGTTTTCCTCCACCAAAAACTAGGTGCGTCTTATAGTGCGAAAATACGGTAGCTCTGGTTTGTGAACAGAACTATAGCATACTGGGAAGCTACTGTAGGCTGTTGTACTTCTATGGAGACTCAAACCACATCTGAAACAGATGCCGGGACTTCTTTCCTCCCCTCCTCTCCCGTGCCAAAGTAGCTTTCTAAAGATCCATTTCTAATTTAAACAGTTAACGGAATCTCATTCTAACTACTGTAACATGCAATATTTCATTGTTTGGCTTTCATCCAGGGGCTAGTGGGGCGGGGGGGTGGGGTGGACCAGGGACCTAAACCGAATTAATATATTCTTATAGCACAAGAATATCAGATCAGTCCAGCACACAAATAATTATTACGCTCATTAGGCATACTAAATTCAATTCTCTCTTATCTTTATTAAAATGCCACGCGGCTTAATTCTGAACCAACCCCTGTAATTGCTGGGATAAAGATAATAATTAAAAGGAAGCAAGATAAGTGATCAAATGTTGACCACAGCCAATCCCAACAGCTGCAAAGGATCACCCACACTGTGGGTGTGCAGATGTTCTCTATCCAACAGATGCAATCCCATTATCATTTACATGTTGGGCAAGGATAGTCGAATCCCAGGTGTCTGATGTTTTTATGGCAGCTTGCTTCCCAGATTGTTTTCTTAAATAAAAAACAAAACTCAAATTGGACGGGGGGTACAAGAGAGAGAGAGAGAGAGAGAGAGAGAGAGAGAGAGAGAGAAGTCTTGTCTTACCACAAAGATTTCTGCAAATCATGAAAGAAACCTAGAGCAGTCATGGTAATAAGCTGAGACTGAAGAGCAATTAAGCCGGGGTCACAAGGTGAAGTCACAATCACTGAACGCTCTTACCTCATCACAAATTCCAAGCAGTAGAGCAACTTGAATTTGGACGAGAAGTCCAAATTTCCTCAAATAAATTTGCACGCCCACCAAGAAAAGAGCCATGTGCCTGCTATTTGCATTCCAAAATTCATTATAAGACCTACGCTTCCCCCCAAAACATGTGACCTCCAGCTGGAGCAGGGTCCAGGTTTCCTTTTAACAAGTGGAATAAACATAATTCATTTCAACTTGGGCCATGTTTAATGTTAGGAGAAAGTAAAGTGATTTCCCCTCCTCTTCTGAACTGACTGGTGATGCCTTAAAGGCCATTTAAAGGTTTAGAGGAAGAATGTGTTTATTTACCCTGAGTCTGAAGACTGCCTCGATATATAAACAGCCAACCTGTCTAATCCAGTTTTGCCACTTTCCTGAGCTGTTTTTGTTTACTGCTGCATTAGCACTTGAGGATTTACAGTAGTATAAACATTTAAGAAAAGAATTTTTTAAGAAAGGCTCCAAGAAACATCAAGCAAATCCCCCTTGGACAATTATTGTGGAAAGGAGATCTTAGGAAAGTGAATTCGCATTTGAAATGTTTGTTGTCTAGTACCACAAATCAACAAATCAAGTGATTAGACAAGAATGAGCAACATGAGTTGCCAAAAAGAAAGGTCAACAGAAAAGTAGAGGCAAGTTCTATCTTCTCTGCTCCAGTATTGAAATTTGCAGTTTTTCATTAATGAGAAATTGTTCTTTTAAATGTGCATCTTACTCCCCTCTCATAGGCTTAGCTAACTAACAAAATAAAATGCAAGCGCTAAGATACATTTTAAAATCTGGATTTTCTGCCAGCCTGGGCTTAAATAACTGTTTCCTCTTAGGATGCTTCCAAAAATGGCCCATGCTTTAGAGTTTGGTGAGTTTCCAAGACAAATGGGGATTTTTGCTTGTGGGGTGAAAGAAAGTCCTCTTTTTATGCTCTTGTTCCAATTACGATAATGAAATGGTTAGGAGGGTGTTCTTTATAGACGGAAAGGGAAATTAGGGTGGAGCTTTGACTGGCAGAATTGGCAATACTAAAGACACCACAATACCTGTTCTTCATTGGTAAGAACTCGATTGTTTGGTGTGGCAGGACTCATTGCACAAATATGCACAAATATGGGCAACACACACACACACACACACACACACACACACACAAACGCTTGCTTGCTTGCTTGCACAAATATTGCACAAATATGGGCAACACACACACACACACACACACATACACATACACATACACGCTTGCTTGCTTGCTTGCTTGCTTGCTTGACATTGGTATATCAAGCAAGCAAGCAAGCGTTTATGTGTATGTGTGTGTGTGTGTGTGTGTGTTGCCCATATTTGTGCAAATTTACACTGAATGAGATAAGCTATTGGAACTAATGCAAAAGAAAATTTCTGGAAGTTTGTGGCTGCAATAAAATGTTTAGGGCGACTGCATTTCCCCATCTCCTGGTTTTAATTAAATATACATCAAAGATTCAAAGAATCAAACACATCATTAATCAAACGTGTGCAACAGCATGGTATTCATAAAGCAGGAGAATACTTTAATAAAGAGCTAATTCAGAATCTAAACCAACCTGTGCATTCACATCAACCATGACCTAAAGAAAAGGTGCTAAATGAATAAATAGATAAATAATAGAAAACCAGCTGTTCTACATGTACGTTGAGGCAGAAGGAATTATTCTACTTCTAGTGTTTGGTTTGGTTTGGTTTTGTCTTTTCGCATGAGCATCCCAGTATTCAAATGGACAGACATGAATTGGGAATCACAAATATTGTATTTCACTTAGTTTGGTTGCATACGTTGCTTCACTCAAGTGACCTCAATCTCCACCCCAAGCAATACAGATGTAAGCCGCAATGGCTTTTCCAAACTGCTTGGAATCAGTCTTGTCCTCAGTTCCCTAATACACACTTAACCTTCACTTGACCCTGTTAATACCGCTAGGTATAGCTGCATTTAACAACAGAAGAACAGATAGCATGTATCTGTAAAAAGCAAAAGCAAAAAAACCCCTGTAAACAAAAAACCCCTCCCAAATCTGCCAGTATAATGAAAAATATGTACATATTACATAACGTGGAACAGGTCAAATAATGGAGATTCTATTACCCATCTCTAGAGCCTTGCTAAAAACATTTGCCTGGCAAATGAATCAGGCTCAGTGTGGGATTTTTATTTTTTGTATGCATGTGGTGTTTTTTTTTTTTGGTTTTTTGCTGTCCTAGAAAGCAAAAGGAAATCAGCCCTGAATGCTCACTGGAAGGACAGATCCTGAAGCTGAGGCTCCAATACTTTGGCCACCTCATGAGAAGAGAAGACTCCCTGGAAAAGACCCTGATGTTGGGAAAGATGGAGGGCACAAGGAGAAGGGGACGACAGAGGACGAGATGGTTGGACAGTGTTCTCGAAGCTACCAGCATGAGTTTGAACAAACTGCGGGAGGCAGTGGAAGACAGGAGTGCCTGGCGTGCTTTGGTCCATGGGGTCACGAAGAGTTGGACACGACTAAACAACTAAACAACAACAAAAAAAGCAAATGATTCAGATAGCAGTGTCCTGAGTGCTGCATGTCTGAAACATCACAAGCCAGGATGCTCTTAATCTGAAGTTGCACAAAGACGGAGCTGAACAGAAGCCTTTTCGGACATTCATTCCATGTAGAATGGATGCAAACGGAAACCTGCTCCCTCATCCCATCTACAGGTGTTCATTTGAATGCTTGAAAAGAATGCCTTCCATCAGCTTCAGCTGGTGGCCCAGCTGCGCCCCTATCTGGACAAGGATAGCCTAACTACAGTTGTCTTTGCTTTGGTAACTTCTAGGTTAGATTACTGCGACAAGTTATATTGTATGTAGGGTTACCTCTGAAGGCAGTTCGGAAACTTCCACTGGTGCAGAATTCGGTAGTAAGGTCGCTCACGCAATTCAAAGTGCCGATATTAAACTATAAAACAGCTCAGGGCCGCAATAACTCAAGGCTTGCCTCTCCCCATATGAACCTACCTGGACCCTGAAATCATCATCTGAAGCCCTTCTATGTATGCCTTCTCCACGAGAGGTCCGGAGGGTGGCAACAGGAGAACGGGGCCTTCTCTGCAGTGGCTCCCCCATTTGTAGAATGCTCTTCTGATGGAGGTTTGGCTGGTGCCTTCATTATACACCTTCAGGCACCAAAAAAAATATGTTCCTCTTCAACCAGGCCTTTGGCTGGTTGACATCCAATACCTGTTAAAATACGTTTGTGTGTGGGTGCTGTTATTGGTTTGATTTTGCTCTTGTTTTTAGGATCTTGTATTTTTGTGTTGTGGACCGCCCTGGGATCGACAGATGAAGGATGGAATACACATTTAAGAAATAAATAAAATAAACAGAGTGCCCACATGATAATCCACACAGTGATGTTATTCAGACATAGTGCTAAATCATATTCTACTGGGCTAGTATTGGCTTGCTTGACTTTTAGTAATGCCTTGCAATATTCCAGCCAAAAGCAGTACAGTCGTACCTTGGAAGTTGAACGGAATCCATTCCGGAAGTCCATTCAACTTCCAAAACATTTGTAAACCAAAGCGCAGCTTCTGACTGGCTACAGGAAGCTCCTGCAGCCAATCAGAAGCTGCGCAGGACGTTCAGCTTCCGAAAATCATTCAAAAACCGCAACACTCACTTCTGGGTTTCAATCGTTCAGGACTCGATTCGTTCCAGAGCCAAGGCGTTCGAGATCCAAGGTACGATTGTATTTGCATGTTTCACCTAAACAGCAATAGCAAATGTCATGCTGGCCAACACCATTGCAATATCCAAATCTACATTTTCCTTCTCTTCTTTCTATTGGTTGAAAAGGCCATGGATAGGAAAGACATAGATGTGTACATTGATATGGATTCTGTATCACCTGCTGCCCATCTGGTTATTGCTCAGGGATCTGATGACATGGGAACACCATTTGAGGTTGTTGTCTTAAACTTAAAACTTATTCTCCGCTACCGCAGAGAAGGCTCTGTGCACTCTGCAAGGGCATGAACAGAGATGTAAACATGGAAGGAGCTTGCCAATAAAATGCTCCTGCTGTCCTTCACACCTGCACTGTCTCCCTCTAAAATACTTGGGAGAGCGTGAAATGACTGACCATCGTATAACCACTGCTTGAAAATACCCTGCATTCCGCTACATGTCTCCCTTCCATACCATGCAAGGTAATCATGGGTTCGAATTCTGTAATAGATGGTTTGGAAATCGCCGCTTATCGACAGAGCATAATGCTAGAATGTTAGTATTTCACTCCTCTGATGCCGCAGATGAGATTGGTGTAAATCACATGCCTGTCTGGGAAGAGTGTGGGAATGGAAGACAGTCTTATCTCTTCCGCTGTATGTACTATTTGTACTGTACTTTTGCTTTCACTTGTCTCTCTTCCTCTCTCGGAGCTGGAGAGAGAAGACGCCATGAATCCTTTGCCTGTACATAGTGTGTAAATAAATATGTAGATTAGCTCTACAATGTCTCACGCTTCTTGCTGTGTTATGCTAGAAGATTAGTGTGCATATATCATTTGATAACAACCTCAGATATGCAGATGACACAACCTTGATGGCAGAAAGTGAGGGGGAATTAAAGAACCTTTTAATGAGGGTGAAAGAGGAAAGCGCAAATATGGTTTGAAGCTCAACATCAAAAAAACAAAGATCATGGCCACTGGTCCCATCACCTCCTGGCAAATAGAAGGGGGAGAAATCGAGGCAGTGAGAGATTTTACTTTCTTGGGCACCATGATCACTGCAGATGGTGACAGCAGCCACAAAATTAAAAGACGCCTGCTTCTTGGGAGAAAAGCAATGACAAACCTAGACAGCATCTTAAAAAGTAGAGACATCACCTTGCCAACAAAGGTCCATATAGTAAAAGCTATGGTTTTCCCAGTAGTGATGTATGGAAGTGAAAGCTGGACCATAAAGAAGGCTGATCGCTGAAGAATTGATGCTTTTGAATTATGGTGCTGGAAGAGACTCTTGAGAGTCCCATGGACTGCAAGAAGATCAAACCGATCCATTCTGAAGGAAATCAGCCCTGAGTGCTCACTGGAAGGACAGATCCTGAAGCTGAGGCTCCAATACTTTGGCCACCTCATGAGAAGAGAAGACTCCCTGGAAAAGACCCTGATGTTGGGAAAGATGGAGAACACAAGGAGAAGGGGACGACAGAGGACGAGATGGTTGGATAGTGTCTTCGAAGCTTCGAAGCTACCACTACGAAGCTACCACTACGAAGCTCTCCTCTGAAATGACCTTGCAAACTGATGGATTGCACTGGTCAGAGAGAAATGGCATGAAGCAGACATCTCCCAAGCCATGCCCACCAACCCCTTCTCCCTTCACACAGAAACTAGGATGATGCTCGTACACATGCCACACACACAAAAAAATATTGAGGACCCTTCTTTGCAGTAGAAGAAAAAGCATTTTTAGTGTGTTATTCCAGAATACTATTTGAATACAGTGGTACCTCTGGTTGCGAACGCAATCCATTACGGAGGCCCGTTTGCAACCTGAAAAGAATGCAACCCACGTCTGCGCATGTGCAGGTCACAACTCACCACTTCTGCGCATGCGCATGACATCATTTTGCACGTCTGCGTATGCACAAGCGCCGAAACCCGGAAGTAACCCTTTCCAGTACTTCCAGGGCGCAACCTAAAAACACGCAACCTGAAGGAAATGTAACATGAGGTATGACTGCAATGGCAACGGCATGCTGAAAAATCTGGTGAAAGCAGCAACAATATCACTATACAGTGGTACCTCGGGTTACATACGCTTCAGGTTACAGATGCTTCAGGTTACAGAATCCGCTAACCCAGAAATAGTACCTCGGATTAAGAACTTTGCTTCAGGATGAGAACAGAAATCATGCTCTGGTAGCACGGCAGCAAGTGGGAGCTAACCCCATTAGCTAAAGTGGTGCTTCAGGTTAAGAACAGTTTCAGGTTAAGAACGGACTTCCGGAACGAATTAAGTTCTTAACCTGAGGTACCACTGTAAATGGTAATTGCGGGAAGTCCTAGAGAAAGATAATCCCTAGGCCTTTACTCTTCTGTCTTCCCTATCGTAGAGTGCTGAGGGTCTTAAACCAGGTGACTAATGCCAAGTGACTTAATCATTGGGCCACTGATTCAGCTAGCAAACTGGTATGAACTCCACTGTGTTGCATCACCTCAACTGCAAGTGATGGCAGGGGTCAGGAGAAACATGGACCCAAAATGGACCTCACCACTATCCGCATTGAGCTCTAGCCCTTTTCTCCTTAGTCTGAGCAACTTGTCACTCACATTCAAATTGAACTGCTCTGACCACCTCCCTGCTTGCCTCTCCTCCGAACCGCCTACCTCCCTTTAGGCCACCAGCCCTGAGAGCCATCCAGCTTCCCCCAAAGCATCAAATAGAGCAGCTTCAGCAACTACAAGGTCCGGCCTGAAGGACAGGATTAGCAGGATCCGGCCCAGCTAGTGCTATTTCACCCATCACAGTGTTGTAGCAGCTGAACTCCTTCTTGACAAGCAGCTATTAAGAAACGCGAGAACTTATAAAGGTCAGGAGTTGCCAGCTTTAACCATGTCCCACCTGCCAGCTCCCCACACAAATCCTGCTCTGTATTTCCTGACAAGCTACTTGAAGAACATCCTTCCACAATCTTGTAACCCTCTCAAAGTTCAGGGTTAATCTGACAGCAGAACTCCAGCAGCAAAGAACAAAGTGATTGACATTATGAATGGGCATTTGGTTGACTCGTCAGTTCGCATTTCCAGTATTCATATCCCCCAAGGAAATACTGTACGGATGAGTAAATTGGCTGTGGCAAAAAATATATGTCATAGGTCTCCACAGAGAATATATTCTGAGAGAACATCAACATACCAGCACACACATAATGGTAAGTTGCTGTTCTGCAAAACACATTAGTGGTCTCATTCCAGTTCTCGTTGGCATATGCCAATTTTTGCATATGAAATAAGAAAAAAGGAGAAGAATTACCTCACTTGGCAATCATTTGTTGGCTGCCCCAGAAGCAGAAATGCCAGTCTCAGACATGGCACTATCCGGAATTGACTCCTGCAAATTGATGGTAGCGGGCAATCAACTGGCAGAAAGCTAAGTCTGCTTTTTCACATACAGTCAGAGCACTTCAATTTATTTGTCGCCAACATCACAAATAATGACTGTATACACTCATGGATATATATAAATGTAATACACATGCACAGACATATATATACTGTATATATGTTAATGCAAGTTCACTAGAAAATGTAATGCAAGTCCACTTTTCTACGCAGGGTGGGATGTGGCAAAAGTTGACAGCACGAACAGGCAATTTCACAAATGGCCTAGTCAAAGCGCACATTCACCAATATTACAAATTTATTGTTTTTTAATGATTGATTTGTCCATGTTTTTATCTGTAAACCACCGCCTGTTCCATCAGGGGAATCAATAAAATATTTATTGAACATGGTTCACCCTCTCCACTGGGTTGCATGCTTCTTGCAATTAGGAACACAATTGCCCCCACATTACAGGGGTTCCCGGGACAGAGACACGGTTATACATAGCAATGATTGTATCTTTTTTCTCCTGCCAGTAAAATCCAAGAGTCATTTTCCAGGCAGCTGATTAGCAAAATGCCTTATGGTGCATGTTATATACCCACAATAATGTCATTGGTTCCAAAACAACTCTAAATATCACAAAGCACTTTCTATATATATATGAAAAATATTTGGATGTGGTTTCTTGTTTTTCTATGGGGGGGCTGGAGACAATAATTAGGGCAACTAGCTAAAAGAACACATACGCTACAGTAGCTTGCTCATGTACTGAGTCTCTGAATTCCTGATGACCAACACTTTTTTCCATCTGGGGGATGGACCTACAGAGCTATAGTTCAACTTTTCTAATTCCTGGCAGGAGTTGGCAGATAAAGGTGATTCACCATATGTTGCAATCCCTCTGTTTCTTCAGAACTATGATAAAGAGGCTGAACAGCAGCTATAACCCTTTCCTCAAACGTAGTCAAACACTAGAAAAGGAGGAAGGGAAGCATCTGGGACTATCCAGATGTTGTTGGACATCTTCTCTGGCCATTGCCCATACTGCCTATGTCTGAAGGAGGTTGGAGTCCAGCAACATCTGGAGGGTGACAGCCTCTCCGCCCCCCCACTGCCCCCGCTTCACTGGCCAAGCATCTGGAACTAGGTCAAATTGGTGCCCTACTTCTGAGGGGCATGCCCGGTCTGTTTGGGTTCTGCTGGGCCCACACACTTTTCCAGAGCAGTTGTTGCAAGAAAAAAGGCCTTGCGCTCAGTCTATCACATCTGTTAAAATAAGACAACACAAACTTATTCATAATGATTCGCTCAAATCTACAGAAGGCAAAATATCTTTTCGTTCAGTGTCATTATGTGCCTAGCATAAATCAAAGTGCCCCATTTAAGGTGATCAGGTAGAGCTAAATTGGCAAAGCAATTTGTCTGATTGGGGGTTTTCTTTGTCAGGTTCTCCTTTGCACAAATGTGTAGAAAGAAAAGAAGAGGGGGGGGGGTCACAGCAGCCCTACTTGGAGCAAGATTCCATAAAGTTTTATAATCTGGTGCCCATCACATCAGTACCTAACTCAACGAACCTGTTAAGTTGTGGGTGAACATATCAGACGACACAGCGATTCTTCAAACAGCTCTTGTTTATTCACAGGCCAGAACAGAACTGAACTGAAGGGTTCAGCCAGCTTGCTTATACAGAGCTCCACTACAACGCAACTGTAACACTTTCTGTAACTATCCAATCACTGAACGTCACTTTCAATCCCTTATTTGCATATGCGGACCTGAGTGAAAACTATCTACAGTATCCCCCTGCTGGCCCAGGGTGAGAACTTCAGTACATAACAGAATCTAATTCTGTTGAGTTCACAGCAACCTCCTGCCTCTCTATCGCTAAAGAAACTCAGCCGAGGTTGAGGTCACACCTTCCCTTTAAAGGGACAACCACTAAGAAGGAAGCTTGGCACACCATACAACCAACAGTATATCACTTCAACAGTTTGCATGTTGTGCTCACCATAACATTTTTACAGAAACGCTTGAAATTTTGAAAAAGGAGTCAACAGACTCCTCCAAAGGAAGGTGTGGGGCTGATTAAAAACAATGGAAGAGATAATTAACAATTGGTAGGGTTTTCAAAATAAAACAGGCAGAACATTTTACAACTAATCCAGAATGCAGCAGCCAGACTGGTGACTGGGAGCAGCTGCCGAGACCACATAACACCGGTCTTGAAAGACCTACATTGGCTCCCAGTACGTTTCCGAGTACAATTCAAAGTGTTGGTGCTGACCTCGAAAGCCCTAAATGGCCTCAGCCCAGTATACCTGAAGGAGCATCTCCACCCCCATCGTTCAGCCTGGACACCGGGGTCCATCTCCGAGGGCCTTCTGGCGGTTCCCTCACCGTGAGAAGTGAGGTTACAGGGAACCAGGCAGAGAGCCTTCTCCCTGTGGAACGCTCTTCCATCAGCTGTCAAGGAAATAAACAACTATCTGACTTTTAGAAGACATCTGAAGGCAGCCCTATTTAGGGAAGCTTTTAATATTTGCTGAAGCATTTTATTTTAATATTCTGTGGGAAGCCACCCAGAGTGGCTGGGGAAACACAGCCAGATGGGTGGGGTATAAATATTATTATTATTATTATTATTATTATTATTATTATTATTATTACTACTACTACTACTACTACTACTACTACTACTACTACTACAAGAGCATTTGTGATGTGGCTAAGCTGAATCCAAGGGAGCAACCTTTTTAACTGTTTTCCTAACACTTTGCCTCCAAAAGATGTCTTTTCACTGCAAAAATCAGAGAACGATACAACCACCTTTCCCTTCTGCTCACCAAGCAGAAAGCAATGCATTTCCTTTTACGCACTTCACAACTACTCTGTTAGACCAATTTTTTTCTGAGATGTCCATCCCTGCCCAAAGTCCTGATTGCCCTCCATGGCATCTCCTCTTCCCTTGAGCTCCAGTTTCCCCCCTTTCCTTCCAGCTCCCTCCCAAAGTTTAACAGCTCTCTGTGAGCACCTGTCAGGAGAGAAAATTCACACAGGCAAGTGTGACCTGTGGTCTGAAGATCAGGTTCTGTAGAGAAACCACAATTGTAGAGAACGCTGGGTAGGCCCACCCTTTCCCATGCTTTGTTTAAACTAAGTGGATTGATTGGCTGACATTTGCCCGCGTAGGAAAAAGTGAAAGAAGGAAAAATAAGTAAATTCTCCAGGCTGTATTTCAGCACCAGAACAATAAAAGCCGTTATTACTTCTTTCATACCTTTTCATTTATGGTTCTATTGATGCAACACAGGAATTAAACACAACTCTATCAGACTTCAAACAGGGGGGTTAAGATTATATCCAACAAAGCAGGGAGGAGAAATCCAATACCCCCAATAGTACTTTTGTGTAGAAATAAAATGAGTTATATTTATTTTATGGGACAGTTTGGATTTATTGCATGTTGCACATAATCTCCGGTCTTATTTCTTCAGTTCTCCTGGATTTTATCTCAGGATGCCTTATGTTATCGCCCACCTCCTTCCTTCCACTGCGAAACTATTACTATTAATAATAATAAAAACCCCAAACCGCACTCAGTGCACCACCCTAATAAATGGTGGGTGCTTTGGAAGAATTTCCAAGTAGGTAATAAAGACAAAAATGGAAACTCGGCAAAAAATTAATGTAGTGTAGAATCAGGGAACATACCGCTTATTGCTTCTACACAAAAATAGCAGTCGGAACCCATTTATGAGGTATAATTCACAGGTGGTGAAGCTATTAGCAAGCGCTGCATATGCTTGCCACAGAGATGGAATAAATCTTGCACTCATACTTCTTGCACGGCTTTCTCGCTACTGTGTCTTGCATCCCACCCTTCTGATGATGAAGCTTTCTGATTTACCCACAACTATTTGGGGGTTATTTTTACAATGAAATTAAAGCATGTTCTACTTTGGCGGCGGCGGCGGCATCAGCAACGGTAGGGAAATGAAAGGAAACTTAAATCATTGTGCTGAAAGAAATTCGAAAAATGCCTATCAATTTACTAAGAATTGCAAAATGCATTCTGCAGACGCTACGGTCACTGCAACTGCATTCGGGACCAAAGCTCACTGCCATGCTGTCATTCTTGTGGGAATCGGCAAACAGCTAGACTACAAAGCAGCCGGTATGACAGTGTTGACAGACTATCAGAACTGGAACCAGGGAAGATTCTGTTCCTTCGGGGATCTACCTGGATATCCTTGGGCAAAGATCTCTCAACCTCTTGCCTAATTTCATAGCTGGCATATAGGCTTGCAAACCTGAAAAATTCAAAATCCTGGCACTTTGGCATAGCTCAGAGGGTGGGGCCCACAGAAGAATACCCTGTTGTTCTCAAGATGCACAGCTATTACATGTGCTCACAAGTCTCCTGTCATCAAGGAATACAATACAGTACATGAATGGTATCAGCTCCCCACAGATCAACACAACACAATCCATTTGCATGCAGAAAGCATAAGTCAAGACAACAATCACAGATGATGCTTCAACTCACACAACACACATGCATTCTATGGCTAAGGTATGTGCCATATAGGAAATATACATGCACTTTCCATCCTCAGCCTCTTAACCTTAAACACAAATGCACGCACAAAGGACAAGACTGAGGGCACTTCCAGACTGTCTCTATTCCATCAAATGCTGCTAAAGTTTGTACAATTAAAGCTGCTTTGGAGTTCTCACGCAACTAGCCTGTTTCTCCGAAAAGTCAGCCTCTTTGCTATCAGGAAAGTGAATGGAAAATGTGGGGTCACGTGTGCTTGACACAATGTTGCCTAACCAAGCTAATCAGAATTCTTGTTCAATAAATAGCTGGCATGGGCTAAACCTCCTCACAAACTTTGTGCAAACAGTTCAGGATGATTGCCGAATAAAAAGGTCATCCGAATGTGACCCGAGACCCAGTTTTTCTTCTCTTGCATATACACTCACACTGCCTGAACCAGATGCCTGTATGCATGCTTGGTAGGGACAGGGCCTTCTTGGTGGCTGCTCCCAGACTTTGGAATGCCCTCCCTAGAGAAGTTAGTCTGGCTCCCCTCCCCTGTTGTCTTTCCGCTGGCAGGCGAAGACTTTCTTATTCCAACAGGCTTTGGGGAACTGACTACCTTGAATGAAAGAGCTGGTGCTGTTTTTATTATAATTATCTGTATGTTTTTAATAGACCTCAGAAAGAGCAAGTGTGAGATGCTGAATGATATTAATGTTTAATTGTTTTTCCTATTTCTTTTCTGTGTTTTTAGCTGTTCCTATTTCATCTGTAATCCACCTTGAGTCCCATCCAGGTTTATAGCCATCACTGCTTCCTGTGGCAGAGAGTTCCATAGTTTAACTGTGTGAAGGAGTGCTTTCTTTTATCTGGAATCTTCCAACATTCAGCTTCTAGTGATATAGGAGAGGGATAATTTTTCTCTCTCTATTCACTTAATCCATGCCATGTACAGTCATATCTCATGTTACATTTGCTTCAGGTTATGTTTTTTCGGGTTGCATCCCACGGCGACCCGGAAGTACCGGAAAGGGTTACTTCTGGGTTTCGCCACTTGTGCAGATGTGCAAAATGACATCACACACATGTGCAGAAGTGGCAAATCGTGACCCGCACATGCGCAGATGCGGGTTGCGTTCTGCTCATGTTGCGAACGGGGCTCCAGAACGGATCCCATTCGCAACCAGAGGTACCACTGTACAATTTTATAACCTGCTATCATGCCACCGCTTAGTCACCTGCCCTTTCACTCAAAACAGTCAGTTCCCCGAAGCCTGTGGGAATAAGCTCCTACACAAACAACATGTCAAGGAAATGAATCAATATCTTTTCTATCAGCTGGGAATGTTTTATTGAGGCGCATAGGATCATAGGAGCTCACACCTGCAGTCTGAGGTGGTAACACTCTGAGACAGGTTTCCTGTCTTATGTGCTGTTTGACCTAATACCTACACCCTTTAATAGTCTATGCTAGACCTCTTTGATTATCTTTAGTGACATATTTAAAGGTTTGCAGGATTCTTCCCATCACTGCTTCCTCAGATACCTCCTGCATAGCAGTGCTTTAGATCAGTGTTTCCCAAACTTGGGTCTCCAGCTGTTTCCGTACTACAGTTTCCATCATCCCTGACTGGTCTTGCTAGCAAGGAATGATGGGAGTTGTAGCCCAAAAACAGCTGGAGACCCAAGTTTGGGAAACACTGCTTTAGATAAATGCCCTTTTGCCCAGTGGGTATGGTTTTAATCTCCTGATTTTAAACTCAGGTGCAGCAAAGATATCTGAGTGGCAGAGAGCACGAGATAAGTTTTGGACACCGAAACGGCGCAGTATTTTGAACACGGATTGTGTGCATAAACAAAGCCACTTGACTGCATGTGTAAAGAGCAGAGTACAGCGTGCACCTATTCAGCTGGCACAACTGAGTGCCGGTCGCATACACAAGTGAGTGATCATGGAAAAAGAACATGTGCGTTTTTGGAGCAAGCATTGGAAAATCGTTCTCTCCGCACAGCTATAAACGTAGAAACAGATGGGCAGTCTTAGAGTGATAGACATATCTGCACAAAAAAGGGGGGGTGACAGAAGAAAACTTTTCTGAGTTCAGCTGTAAAACAAGGAATTTAAGATTCAGTCCACAGGCTAATTGCACCAATGGTCATCCAAAACAGATAATAGAGGAGGAGAGCATGAATGGAATGGACTATTGTACTTGACTAGATTCCATGTATAAATTAGGAGTAGGAGGAGGAGGAGAAGGGGAAAGAAATCCTTGAGGGGAGGGGGAACCCATGTACTTTATTATCATTCCTAGTGTTACTCCTGAAACTATTACAATGGCAGGCAAGAGAGCTAAAGCCCCCTGAAAAGGAGCAGACAGCAAATGCAAATTTGATTCAATGACTCTTTGACAAGAAGTGGTTTGACTTCAAGTCAGGATGAACATGCATGTCAAAGAGCAGCCTAAGTCTCAGCCACATTCCCTTTGGGTGAGAAGACTGAAGGCTCCCTGTGTCTCCTCTGCATTCTCTAAATGAACATAATGGGCCTTTTAACCCTCTTCAGGGTGTTGTTGTTTTTTATCGGCTCATTTCTTCAGCATGTAAAATCTATATAAGGAGCAAAGGCATCTCTTCTCACCCCACCGAAAAATACCTGGGTTTGTTGGTCCCTGTCATTGGAATTCTAGGGCTATGAATGTATGTCCATTTTGCAAACCAAGGCCAAATTCTCCGCTGGTGCAAATGAAAGGGGGTCAAATGAGGTCCAGTGGTCTGCATCTGATTCCTGAAGCATCAATATTAGTGGTTAGATTATGGCAGGCAAGCTCTTTCCATCCCTGTTACCCTCAGGTGACTCTCTTTCATCAACAGCCTCCCAACCTTATCAACCATAATTTAAGCAGCAGGCTTTATCTGTGCATACACACCTCACACGACAGGAACTCCGTGCAATATTGATCAAGGCGTGGTTAAAAAAGAAATCTTTAGTTTCTCTTATCTTCCACACACATAACCTCACAAAAAAGGGGGGAAATCCCTGCATTTTTATAATAAAAACTTCATTGAATTGTTATCCTACAACTCCTCGTCTACCCCATGAAGGGGTTCCCCCCCCCCCAGAAATCACACTCATTCCTCAATACTGGTATGCCCCACAGAGAAACCTACGGTCTGCAAATAATAACACCCTCAAGGTCCCAGGCCTCAGAGAGGTTAGGCTGGCCTCAACCAGAGCCAGGGCCTTCTCGGCTGCAGCTCCAACCTGGTGGAACGCTCTGTCACAAGAGACTAGGGCCCTGCGGGACCTGACATCCTTCCGCAGGGCCTGCAAGACAGAGTTGTTCCGCCAGGCCTTTGGTCAGGGCGCAGCCTGACTCCCTCCTCCGGCAACCTGCACAGAATTTTGTTTAATCGGTTGCCATCAATTTGATTTTAACTAATTTTTATAATGAAACATTTTTAGAATGTGTTATTATTTGATTGTTTATTTGACTGTTGTTAGCCGCCCTGAGCCCGGCTTGGCTGGGGAGGGCGGGATATAAATAAAATTTATTTATTTATTATTTATAATACAGTGGTACCTCAGGTTAAGTACTTAATTCGTTCCAGAGGTCCGTACTTAACCTGAAACTGTTCTTAACCAGAAGCACCACTTTAGCTAATGTGGCCTCCTGCTGCTGCCGCGCCGCCGGAGCCCGATTTCTGTTCTCATCCTGAAGCAAAGTTCTTAACCTGAAGCACTATTTCTGGGTTAGCAGAGTCTTTAACCTGAAGCGTATGTACCCTGAGGTACCATTGTATGTCCATCTGAGTGTGTCCAAGTGGCTTGGACTGGCCCAAGGTTACCTGTGAGCTTCATGGTTGAGGGGAACTTGAACCTGGTTCTTACAAGCCCAACCATGGTGCTACATGGGTTCTCATTCAGTTTTTTCACATTCATAGAATGCCTCATGTATGCATTCTTGTGGATACTAAGGAAAATGTTCACCTCTGACAAATCTCAGTCACATAAATGTTTCTTCAATTAATTAGAACACACACCTCCCCTTCTTTTACAACTTATTTATTTATTTTTAGTGCATCTGGATTGGCAGTTTTTAAAACACACACACACACACACACACAATCTGCTACTGATATTTACTCACAAAAAGGGGCCTAATTTAGCATGTTCACTTTAAAGTTTGGAACTTCAAGCCTCCCCCCACCCCCATTATGTACTTCATCAAGCGGGTTCCAGTTATTTCACAACTGATCTGGAGAAAGACTCACGCTGTGCCTCTTCTTGGTCACTTTCCTGTCTCCCCCCCCCTTTCATTTTTGGAGCAAGCGACTTGCAGAGCTGCACCTGTGCAGCTACTCAGAAGGAAACAGTAGTAGTCTGCTAATTCTTTTAGCAGAAGCTAAACCTGGCTACCTACCAATTCTCTTCAAGATTCCCTCCCCGCCAATTTTGGCAATCTATATCAAATTAGGTGCATGTGCATGGAAACAATTGCAGAAATACATTGATTAATAAACCTGAATCCCCACAAGCAAGAACTGCACATGGACAGAAAAACATGAGTATGTGTTTAACAACAACAATTACAACAACAAAGGTGAAATTAAAAGCAACAAAGATGGCCACCTGGACAATCCTGCTCCCCAATGTCCTTATTTCTAAAATTAATTACTCGTTAGAATCTTGGCTTGCAAGTTCAGGCCCTGTTGCATAACAAAGCAATGAGATTTATTTTTATTTAAAAAACCTAATTAAAAATTATTGGGCTCAGTCTCCTGATAGGTCTTTGCAGTGTCAGGTACCTCCTTTTGTATGATGGTTTGTAGTTCTCTATCTGCATGCAGTGGGACTTTCAGAGGTTGAGCATGGCCAGCCCTCTTATGAGCACAGTGACTCAATGGAACCAGAGGATGCTAAATCACAGCTCCTCTCCTGCTCAGAAAGAATGTGATGGGGCAGGAGAGACAGAACATTAATGCCTCCCTCCTGCTGCCTAGCCAGAGCTGGTGCAATATTTGCAGGGTTCCCCCATCCCAACTCCTTTTTGCTGGTGGCAGCATATTTGCCTATCAGCCACAATAAAGCCTACATTCCTATGAACTAACATATGTGAAGAGTTTCCACTGAACTCTGTGTCAGCATCACTGAAATATGGAATTTTTACAAGAAAAGGCTGGAGGTCCTGGCACTCACGAGGTCAGTGGTGAAATCTAATGTCTGGAATTCTTTTGCTTCTAACCAGAGGTGGGTCTGGTAGACTTCTCCAAGGGGCTGGATGTGGCCCTGCTGCTGCTGTTGCTTCCCTCAGCTATATGCTGCGGCAGGCGGAATGCTAAATTATCTCTTGAGAAACTCAAACATATATTCTTCACTTACTTCAGCGCCACTTCACACATTGCATTCTTAGGTGTTTAGTATCTACTTCAAAGTATGCATGAAAAAAATGCATGCATCCTGCGAGGACTCTCCATGGGAGTGTACTCTCAGTGGCTTCCATTTCTTCTTGAGTGTGCTTGTTGTTGTTTAGTTGTTTAGTCGTGTCCGATTCTTCATGACCCCATGGACCAGAGCACGCCAGGCACTCCTGTCTTCCACTGCCTCCCGCAGTTTGGTCAAACTCATGCTGGTAGCTTTGAGAACACTGTCCAACTATCTTGTCCTCTGTCGTCCCCTTCTCCTTGTGCCCTCCATCTTTCCCAACATCAGGGTCTTTTCCAGGGAGTTTTCTCTTCTCATGAGGTGGCCAAAGTCTTGGAGCCTCAGCTTCAGGATCTGTCCTTCCAGTGAGCACTCAGGGCTGATTTCCTTCAGAATGGATAGTTTTGATCTTCTTGCAGTCCATGGGACTCTCAATAGTCTCCTCCAGCACCATAATTCAAAAGCATCAATTCTTCAGCGATCAGCCTTCTTTATGGTCCAGCTCTCAATTCCATACATCACTACTGGGAAATCCATAGCGTGCACTTGGTGACAACAACAGGTTTGCTTCTACGTGTGCAAAGGATATTAGTATTTCAGGGTGTAAATCATTTGTCATCAACATACTCCCAAAGTGGTGGTACCTCTTCTTGGACACATCTATGTGGGCTTATTGGGTGGTGAGACTGAAATACATCCATTCTGCCCATCTGATTCCAGGCAATAGGTCAGTGTTCACAGCAGGATTTTCAGCATAATAAGGGCAGCCATCAAGGGACCCAACATGTTCTGTGCTTACATTCACACCTTTTCACAATCTGATTGCTTTCTATTTACAGCTGTTCCAGTGTCGTTCCCCTCCTCCCCTTCCTGGCCATGTGCTTCTTCCTGACTATTGTGACCCTAGCCCATTGGGGCAATCATATCATCAACAGGATGACATCATGATTTGGCTGTATGATTACACAACAAAGCCCATTCAGAGTGAGGACAGGGCTCATTGCCCTCACTCCGGCTACGCAGACACATCTGCTGCTGTTTGTACCCCCTGACAAATCAACTGAAAGTGGTCTCTTGTTGCTAAAGCCTTATCTGATTCCTGGCAGCCACAATGCTGTGTGTGCTGTTCTGGTCCCCAACTGGCGTTGGTGAAGATGTGAGGATTTGAGTGCCAGGATAAAGAACTGATGCATTCTACACTACTACTGCAGACCACACAATTCCTGCCTTTTCTGGAACTACGACCCATTGTTTTTTACAGGAAGAAAGTGTTGAAGACGATGGCTCTAGGGGAGAGGATGTACCATGGCAAACACATCATCAGAGATTAAAAACCTTAACCTAGGATGTGGACCTTGGTGAAAGCAGCAGAGCAATTACTCCAGCACACAGCAGGATGGCTTTTGATCAAACTGGGCTAAGCTGCCCCTTCACTTCCCATTTTGCATTATGCAGAAATATGAAAAAATGGTGATATTCAGACCAGAGGTAGAGTGAAGTAAAGGATTAGGGAGATGTCTGGAACTTCCGCACTCCATCTGACTGTTCAGACTCTGAGCATCTCTTGTGGTAGGGGAAAGGGGGCTTGCAAAACAAGGCAGTGAAGAGTGGGGGCAATACCATCTAAAACAAATGCACACTTTTGGCCTACAGCAAGAATGGGGAACCTGTGGCCCTACACAGATGGGCTACAAATCCCATAACCCTTGACCATTGGCCATGTTGGCTGGGACTGGGACTTCTAGAGGACCACAGGTTCCCCATCCTTGGCTTGGAGGATGGAAACCCCAGGTACTTATCCCGCTGTACCTATTTTGCTCACATAACCACAATCCATTCAGGTTTTTGACCTTCAGTCTTGAGGGACTCATGTACGCCAGCTTTCCAGGCTCCCAGTTGCAGCATGTAACCAGTAGCACGGGAAATGTTCACAGAAAAATTGCAAAACCTTTCCCCTCCGAGACATGTCCTATGCTCATCCTGGGAAGCTAGCCATGTACAACCAAGGCTCCTGTCTGCTTTGTGTGATCTATATGTGGGCTGACTCATTCAGCGTACTGAGGAGGTGATAGTTTCCCCCCCTGATCCATGCATACAGAGGTGTCTGCAAGTGTCAGCTACAGTCTATTCTCCAGCAAATCCATAGTGACAGCTCTACATACATGGAAGTTGTCAGGGATATGCTAGAATTGACAGCAAACACATTTCTTTTTTCCCCAGAAATGTGGGCCTGCACCAATAATGAATAAAGTGAGGGTTAGAAGGCCCAGATTTAACAGCAAATGATGGGGTCGAAGAGGGGTCAGGCCCTTCAGAATAGTGCCCTGACTGGCTTACCTGGAGGCAGGCAACAGTGATGGCACTGCTAGGTGGCTGTGTTCAGCCCTCATTTTAACTCCTCACAGCCTTCAAAAGGCATGCTACCTCAAGTGAATTGTGGGAAACTGAAATGGTGCCTAGACTAAACCACCCAGTGCTGCTTGGAGTGCCAGACTGGAGTGCCAGCAACCTAGAGTGCCAGCAACCCAAAAAAACCAGGCCACCTACTCACAGCCTCCTTTTGCTCTTAAAACTGGGCCCCTACCCCCTGTTTTATTAATGACTGGGGCAGACATCTACCAAAGAGAGGAATCTGCTTCTGGTGCTTCTGGTGTGGCCCTCATCTGACATCACAAGCTGCCTAGGGATCAACAGGTATGTGTGTACTCAGCTCTGATACCTTTCTAGTTGACTTTACCCAGGTAGCTGAGCATACTTAATGTAACCTTTTTTTTTGTTGTTTCTTGTTGCAAGCCACACCTGCAAGGCAAAGGTGACCTTTTAGACCAGAACTAAAAAGCCAAGCATAATATGCTTCATTCTCCCACATAAATTAATGCTGAGCTGAAGTTGGGTGACTTACTTTAAAGGGAGGAGCTAGAGATCCACAGGTTTCTACAATCTATATCCTGTTCTTGGTGTCCCTCCATAATTCACTCATTCATCACACTTGATTTAGGGGAACTCTTTTAGAAGAGAAACGGAAGTCATGATTCACATGCACACACGCACGCGCGCGCACACACACACACTCACTCCATAAGTGCTAGCTTATTAATCCCCTAATTATGTCCTCTCTTATCTTCAACTCTCTTTTAAATTTCTTGTTCCATCTCATTCCACCCATAAAGATCTTTGAAACCAAATAGTGAAGCAGAAAGTTGCCTGCCTGCCAAAACGCATATATTAATTTGCAGGGGGAGTGTAACATAGTCTTCCCCATCACTCATCATTTTATTGTGCTTTACTCGGTGTGCTTTGAAATGCATTGGGGCAAGAAAAATATAAAAACAACAACAGTGCATTGTTTTGTGTACCTTGGAGATTGTATCTCCCCCATCCTCTTTTTCCCTATAACTTACCTGCAGGCACAAATTAAGTTTTATTTGGTGGTGAATGGGGAAATCTATTTAAAAGAGAGAAAAGAATCCCAGTCAACTCACCCAACTCAAACTGGTATATAGCATTAAAGAATAATGCATAATGGTTGGCAGCAGAGAGTACTATTTATTTTAGTGAACTGAGAAATGAGTGCCTAATTCACAAGTAACGGAGATTTGGTTTAGGTATGTTCTGAGGATGAAGCCAAATCACGCTGCTTCAACTCTTGCTTCAGTCAGTCCTAGAATACCAAAAAAACAAAACAAAGTTTTCCAATCGTGTATAAAGCGGGGATCAATTTTAAGAGAGAAAGGGGCATGTGATTGAGGCAGGGTGAACCAGTCTGCTGCCCACAGTCTCTCAGTCACAGCTTATTGGAGCTGGCAGCGGGGAGGTACGCTGCGGGAGAAGGAGGGTTTAGCACCCCTTTTTGCTCTCAGAAACTGGCTCTTGGTGGATTAAAATTGCACGATTTGGCAGAGCAACGCAGAGTAACAATTATGCAAGTCTAACGCAAGCATGCTCCAAATATAATACTCTTTCTCTTGCTGCTGGGATGAATCCAGAAAGGAAGAAAGAGCCTCGCTCTTTTGACTTGCAGAGCAATAAGGATGAAGGTTTGTTTACAAATCACTATTGCATAAAGCGCACAGCCCTTTACAGTGTAAAATAAGCAAAAGATAGGCCCCTGCCCCAAGGAGCTTTCAAACGACCCCTTTATTATGGAAGTGATTATTCAGTGGCAAGAGAAATACTGATGTGTTCTGGCACTGAAAACAGGTTCTGGGGGTAAAAAGCCCCGGATAAGTCTGACCAGCTACCTATTCCTGCCACATTTATACTAGTGATTTGTAATAGTTTACACATCTTATCTTAAAAACAAATGTTGATATGCACAATGAAATAATATGTGCATAACTAGTGCAAAGATTTGGGGACAGTGGCATGTATAATATCATGCACAACACTTGTTGCCAAAAAAATAAGTTTGCCCATAAAAGTGATGGTTGGTATAAGCAGTAGAGCTGGCAATAATTACAATGACAAACAGTAACCCGGTTTAGGATAAGCAGCCATCTGTAGGAAAGTATTTACAGTGCAAGTGAAGTGCAGAGTCATATCCCTGTCACAGAGAAAGAGTGAGTCAGCAATAAACTTTCAAATATCTCGTGGACCTTAGTGTGCAATTGCAAGTTTAATTCGTATTTATAGAACCACACCAGAAACAGTACTATTGACGTTCAAATATCATTTCTGGCCCCCCACCCCCTTGCATTTGTGAAATCCTTCACACGGACAACTCCATTCCTGGTCCCGGACCAACTTTAGCTCTTGTTGCAAAAAGATCAGCATGAACGAGTCAATTATTCCAAATCACCAGAAGTGATTTGGAAAAACAAACAACACAAAAGACACGCGCAGCATGCAAGAGTATATCTTTTCAAGATTGTGAGCGACGCTTTTGGGAACGTGAGGGAGGGTAGTGAGGAGGAGTAGTAACCCACGGGGGAGAATTTGCAACGGAGCCTTCCCTTTCAACACCCCCAAACCCCCAAGCCCAACTCGCAAAAGAATTTCACCCGTCATTCAATTTAGGGAAGCCTCCTATCTGAAAAGTTTCGTCTGGCTGAAATAACGCGCGCTTAAGATCATCAAACGGGCAGGATCCCTGGCACCGTGGAGAGGGAAGAAGCAGCTAAGTTTGCGCGAGAATCTTGCAGTGATCAGAGATCAGCGCGCTACTGCGGTAGCAGGGTTAGATCCTTCAGTCGCTTGCGGGACCTGCTTTTCTCTCCCTCTCTCGCAGAGTAGGCGAAATAGTTTTTTTAAGAGGAGGGAAAAGAACGGCATCCCTTCTAGAAAGAATCCCAGGCACATCCTTGGCCACAGAACTGGATGTCAGGAGTGTGGGCTTCCCCTCCAAGACCCAGAAGTTCCAGGGGCTGCCTGTCCACACCAGAGGCGAGCCCAACTCTCTGTACCTGCCCTTTAAGCCCCTGCCACCTAACGGGACCTGCCCTGCGAGGCTGGAACCTCTGCGAGAGGAGCAGCCTCGCCGCGCGCTCTCGCCGCCTAAGTTCTCCAGTCATTGCAAGGGAGGAGAGACCATCCTGCGGCCGCCGCTGCTTTAGTAAAAGAGAAGAAAAGGCATTTACCAGGAGCAGGGAAGCCAGGAGCAGAGCGCCAGCTGTTGCCCGGCGGCACCATTCCATGCTTGGATCCTTGCCGGGATCTCAGTCGGTCAGGCAGAGGCACTGAGTGAGCGGCTGCGGCTGCTAAGCGGCTCTCCTGCCTCGCTTGCCTGCTGTCAGGCTCGGCGCAGCAGCAGCAGCGGTGGCGGCTGCGGGGCGCTAGCGCTTGAGCCGCTGCCTCTCCGCTTCCATCCGCCGCGCTCACGTTTCCTGAGCGAGGACTGGGCGAGAGCAGGGGCTGATCTGCATGGAATCTCTCTCCGAACAGGCAGGCAGCCAATCAGGCTCGGGCTAATCAGACATGCCGAATAACAAAAGGGGGAAAGGGGGTCCCGGACAAGGATAACTGGGAGGAAGGAAGGAGGGAGAGGGGTGGAAGGAGAGAGGGAGCGTGGCAGAGCTTGGAGACGAGGAGTGCTTTGCTTGGAAGCTCTGGCATAGTTCGTTGATTGCGTTTAGGAACCAGCAAGGTAGCTCTTAGCTCTCTTTCTGCCCGCACATTGTTCCGTTCAGGAGGGGAAACTTAATCCCTGTCAATATATAACACATGCCGTTAAGGGGGACGCGAATCAGAAGAGGCAGAAATCTTTCAGGGAGGAAAATAAATCATCCTCTAAATATGCTCCCGTGCTCTTTGTAGGCACACGTACTGGGGGGAAAAAACCCCAAAACCATGGCAGGCCAGCCAGCCAGCCATAAAGAAAGCTTGCTTGTCCAAAGGTATATAAATTTTGGGCTGGCCCTCAGTACGCACCAGCACACCAATCGTGGATGGGAGCTGGTTGTTTCGTTAAGAGGTTCATCTCGAAAATGTGACCCTGGAGATCAAAGGCTCAAGAAGCGAGAACAATCCATATCTCGACAAGGTGGCAGGAAAGGGAAGGAACGAGACCATAAGTGCAGTCCATGGGTGCTCTTTAGTACAGTGGTACCTCAGGTTACATACGCTTCCATACGCTTCAGGTTACAGACTCCGCTAACCCAGAAATAGTGCTTCAGGTTAAGAACTTTGCTTCAGGATGAGAACAGAAATTGTGCTCTGGTGGCGTGGCGGCAGTGGGAGGCCCCATTAGCTGAAGTGGTGCTTCAGGTTAAGAACAGTTTCAGGTTAAGAACGGACCTCCAGAACGAATTAAGTACTTAACCCGAGGTACCACTGTAGATTCTTTCCGGGGTGGGTTCACTGCAAAGGAAATGTCTAGCACACACGTTATTTACATAATACAACATGGAGTGTTTACATGTTTACTAGGCTGTGCCCTTTCTTGCTCTACTCACCAACCCCACCGCCCTGCAATTTCCCTTACACCAACCTCCCAGAGCATCCCCTTTCCTGCAACTACTAAACTCACTTTTTGCCTTCCCAACCCAATTTCTGAAGCCACTTCTATTCCGCAGCCCTACTTTGCGCCCCTGTTTGCACCTTCTCCCTCCTACCCATGCCTTCCCCTCCTTGCCTCTCCATTTGTGTAACCTCCCCTTGCACACAGACCCCTCACACACATTGCAACCAGTAGGCACCCTTTCCATCTTCTGTCCAATTAGGAAACCACCCTCTCCTCTTCTCCAGACCCTTTCTTGCTCCTGCCTTCCTCTTCATCTCCCCTCCCATGCCTGCTACTCCCTCCTTTTTTTGAAAACCCTTCTGCAACCCCGATTTCCCCTTCAACCCCCTTTTCCCCTTCCTCCTCCTCCTTTTCTCAAATCTCTCTTCCACACAGATCACCACAATCTCTATGCCTCATCCTCTCACCTGTTCTGCAGCCCCCTCTGCGCACACACCCCTCGAGATGTTTACGTACCCTGCTCTCCCCACATATATATCTGTCGCTTCAATGAATCCATAAGTTATACAGGGACCTTGCTGCCTTGGTATGAAAACCCAAGGAAATTCCTCAGCTTTTTAGAATATGTTCTGGTGGACAAGAGGAGAAATGATCATTGGGAGGAGTGCAGAGTGAAGAAATGCCATGGTGCATCTATAACAGTGTATAAGGACGCGGGTGGCGCTGTGGTCTAAACCACTGAGCCCCTTGGGCTTGCCAATCAGAAGGTCGGCGGTTCGAATCCCTGTAACGGGGTGAGCTCCCATTGCTCTGTCCCAGCTCCTGCCAACCTAGCAGTTCAAAAGCACACCAGTGCAAGTAGATAAATAGCTACCGCTATGGCAGGAAGGTAAACTGCATTTCCATGTGCTCTGGTTTCTGTCACCGTGTCGCGTTGTGCCAGAAGTGGTTTAGTCCTGCTGGCCACATGACCCAGAAAACTGTCTGTGGACAAACACCGGCTCCCTCGGCCTGAAAGCAAGATGAGCACCACAACCCCATAGTCGCCTTTGACTGGACTTAACCATCCAGGGGTTCTTTACCTTTTACCTTTATAACAGTGAAACCAGATGCCTTCATTTGCCCCACCTTCAATAAAACATGTCTCTCCTGTACTGCAGGTGCTGTAACTCTCCAATGCTTTGACTTTACCCACAATGGCGCACTCTTCCATTGTCTCTGAGGCAGACGGATGACAACAACAGCAATTCTAGTAAGTCACTTTATCTGGGCTGAAATGAGATCCACACTGAGATAGGCGCATGAAAGCTTCTACCACAATAAGGCTGCAGTCTTAATCCCACTAACCAGAGAGTAAGCCCCACCAAACAAAATTGGAGCTAATTCTGAGTAGAAATGTATAGGACTGTGCTGTTCTTTTGCCACAGATTTGGTAATATACTTCATCAGAAAACTGGGTGGGAAAACTGCACAGATGGAAAGATTAAAAGGTCTTAAGAGACCTACTGTTGTAGGATTGGTGGAGTGGGTGCCTAGTCTGGGTTTTTATACCTGTAAGATGGGATTCTGTTGGAAGATGCTGCTTAAGCAGTCAGATGCACATCAGTGTTCCTATGCACACTTATGTCCACTAGTATACAAGTAGCATACAAGTTTATGAGTTCTTTTCAATAAAATAGGCCTATGCCTGTAAACCTATACTTGCAATAAAACCAAGGGAAAGATTCTCTTCTGCAAAACTCCCCAAAGGCAGGTAACTCATCATCTGCAGCTAATTAAACTGGAGTCTGCATGTGCGCAATTGACAGAACCATCATTGTCCTGTGCGTTGAAGTCAACAGGAATTTTGCATGCAGAAAAAAATGTCAGAAGAAATATATTAGTAGCTGTCAAATGGTGTTGCCTGCAGCCCTCAGACACATAATTTGTCAGCGGGTGTTTTTTTAAAAAAGATTTATATTTAATAAATAGCACAACTATCAAATGTAAGAGCTCTGCAGTTGAACACAACTCTGTGCAACACACCCCTGGCTTTAGACTTTTGAGCTGGTTCAGACATAACATTTTCCAGACACAGGATGATTACTTCTAGAATGGTTTCCATTACCAGGCACATGTACGAATATGTTGTGAATCATGCTTATACCTTCCCACCCCCATACCTGTCTCCCCCTCTGTAAACAGATGGCGGAATCGCTTTGGCTCACCACAGTGCCGCGATTATGGTTTAACAACTTATAGAACACAGCTAAGGTGTTCTGCCCATTGCAGAAAGACCAAATGAGGTCTGAAGAGATGTGGCAATTATAGGGAGCATGTTGTGCGGCATTTTACTCCAGCTTTTACCACCGCAAGGCCACCCATAGTGCTGGTGCTAATTTTACACCCAGTTATGTTAGTCGACCATAAAGAAGGCTGATCGCCGGAGAATTGATTCTTTTGAATTATGGTGCTGGAGGAGACTCTTGAGAGTCCCATGGACTATAAGAAGATCAAACCTATCCATTCTTAAGGAAATCAGCCCTGAGTGCTCACTGGAAGGACACATCCTGAAGCTGAGGCTCCAAGACTTTGGCCACCTCATGAGAAGAGAAGACTCCCTGGAAAAGACCCTGATGTTGGGAAAGATTGAGGGCACAAGGAGAAGGGAACGACAGAGGACGAGATGGTTGGACAGTGTTCTCGAAGATACCAACATGAGTTTGACCAAACTGCAGGAGGCAGTGGAAGACAGGAGTGCCTGGCGTGCTCTGGTCCATGGGGTCACGAAGAGTCGGATATGACTAAACGACAACAACATGTTAGTCAAAACGCAATCAGGTAAAAAGACAAAGCGGCAATGCTAGTGAAATTAAGGGTAAAAAAACCCTGAAGGTGACTGAGGCTGCTTTGATTGCATAGGGCCTCTGTTTCAATGTTTATAGCATTTCTAGATAGAGGAACTCTGTGTCTCTCCAGGGAATCAGTCAGCACTGAGCCCAGAGTGGTCAAGCAGCCTGACTCATCACATGACAGCTCCTTCATCCTTAGGGCAGACTTTTGCTCTAAGTGCTCTGGAGACAAAAAGGTCCTGGGTGAGGAGAACACTTTGAAACAGAGAGGGGGCATATCTCAGTGTAGGGCACACATTTTCTTCACACAATCTGTCAGTCATTTTGCTGAGACCTTACAGAAGCTTCTAAATTAGTCACTCAAGAGTTTCCCCTCCTTTCTAGTGGTTATTTTCTTCTTGCTTCTAATGAAGATCCTTATTTAGTTGAAAAAGGAACCTCCACAGGTGGGGGGGGGGATAGTCTGGAGTTGTGGGATCATCACAAAGCGACACAAAGCTGATTCCCCATCATGAGTCTGGATGGGCCCTTGCCTTTGTTCCTTTGCTTTTCAGCTTTCAGATGTTGGAACTGAAGCTGCCTGGTTAGCCATGCCTCAGGCCTACAGCAAGTTTATGTGAAATGAGCGCAGAAGCAAGAACGGGTGTCAGAACTGTCTGATGCATCACTCTAAGCTCTACAGATTTAACAATGCTTGATTTAAAAACCACCTGCCAGGACAGGAGAAAGCTGTTAGCATCAAATGTGCTCTATAACTGGTGGAAATAGTGAAGTGAACTTTGGAGTTGATCTCCCTGGAGAGAATCACTTAGAGTTTTCACTTTGAAACCCACCTGTCTCTTTCTGAATGCTGCACGTTCTTATTTTCTCAGTGTTTTCTTTAAACGTCTTTTCTGCGGTGTTAACAGTTGTTATTAAATTGCCGCTCACTACCCATTAGTAAGCAATTAGTGAGCATGCTGCATTAGAGTTCATGCTTATAATCATGGTTTGCATTTATTTGTTTTTGTTTTTATTGGAAGCTGCTCAGAGAATGTGTGTTATTGGACATCATAGAAATGTTGTAAATTAAACAAAGAAACAAATGCTGGATGGATATTTACACAACACTAAGCTGATACAGATGAAAAGGGTGCTTTGACAAATGCTCTAGTTTGCCAGAAGTGGCTTAGTCATGCTGGCCACATGACCCAGAAGCTGTACGCTGGCTCCCTCGGCCAGTAAAGCGAAATGAGTGCCGCAACCCCAGAGTTGTCCGCGACTAGACCTAATGGTCAGGGATCCTTTTACCTTTACCTTAAAAAGGGATGCGGGTGGTGCTGTGGGTTAAACCACTGAGCCTAGGGCTTGCTGATCAGAAGGTCGGCAGTTCGAATCCCCTTGACGGGGTGAGCTCCCGTTGCTCGGTCCCAGCTCCTGCCAACCTAGCAGTTTGAAAGTACGCCAGTGCAAGTAGATAAATAGGTACCGCTTCGGCGGGAAGGTAAACAGCGTTTCTGTGCACTGCTCTGGTTCACCAGAAGCGGCTTAGTCATGCTGGCCACATGACCCAGAAGCTGTACGCCGGCTCCCTTGGCAAATAAAGCGAGATGAGCGCCGCAACCCCAGAGTTGTCCACGACTGGACCTAATGGTCAGGGGTCCCTTTACCTTACCTTAATAATAATAATAATAATAATAATAATAATAATAATAATAATAATAATTTATTATTTATACCCCGCCCATCTGGCTGGGCCTCCCCAGCCACTCTGGGCGGCTTCCATAAAAACCAAAAATACAGTAAAATATCACACGTTAAAAACTTCCCTGAACAGGGCTGCCTTAAGATGCCTTCTGAATGTCAGGTAGTTGTTTATCGCTTTGACATCTGCTGGAAGGGCGTTCCACAGGGCGGGCGCCACTACCGAGAAGGCCCTCTGCCTGGTTCCCTGTAGCTTTGCTTCTTGCAATGAGGGAACCGCCAGAAGGCCCTCGGCACTGGACCTCAGCGTCCGGGCAGAATGATGGGGGTGGAGACGCTCCTTCAGGTATACTGGACCGAGGCCGTTTAGGGCTTTAAAGGTCAGCACCAACACTTTGAATTGTGCTCGGAAACGTACTGGGAGCCAATGTAGGTCTTTCAAGACCGGTGTTATATGGTCTCGGCGGCCGCCCCCAGTCACCAGTCTAGCTGCCACATTCTGGATTAGTTGTAGTTTCCGAGTCACCTTCAAAGGTAGCCCCACGTAGAGTGCATTGCAGTAGTCCAAGCGGGAGATAACCAGAGCATGCACCACTCTGGCGAGACAGTCCGCAGGCAGATAGGGTCTCAGCCTACGTACCAGATGGAGCTGGTAAACAGCTGCCCTGGACACAGATTTGACCTGTGCCTCCATGGACAGCTGTGAGTCCAAAATGACTCCCAGGCTGCGCACCTGGTCCTTCAGGGGCACAGTTACCCCATTCAGGACCAGGGAATCCTCCACACCTGCCCGCCTCCTGTCCCCCAAAAACAGTACTTCTGTCTTGTCAGGATTCAACCTCAATCTGTTAGCCGCCATCCATCTTCCAACCGCCTCCAGACACTCACGCAGGACCTTCACCGCCTTCACTGGTTCTGATTTAAAAGAGAGGTAGAGCTGATACCCTTTACCTTTACCTTAAGCTGATACAGATGGAAAGGGTGCTTTGACAAATGGGAATGTGTGTGTGTGGAACAGAAAGGGCAAAGCAGCCTTTGCCAACCTGGTGCCCTCACCTCCAGACATTTCAGACTACAACTCTGTACTTGGTGGGACTTAATAATCCAAGATTTCTGGAGGGCACTGGGTTTGTGAAGGCTAGGGCAAAGAGAGGTGGGAGAAAGTCATCGATTGTGAAAGTTGTGCAAATGAAAGGTGATGAGACTGAAATGACCATATGGATCATTATAAAATAAACTTGTCTTTGCACGAGAGATCAACGGAAGCATGCCCAAAGACAGTGTGGTGCCCTCCAGGCCTGCTTGGATTCCAAGACCCTCTACCAGCATGGTCAATAATAAAGGATGATGGAAATTGCCATCCATCATGGAAACCATCATGTTGGATACCCCTAACATAAGCTATGGGGGGGGGGGGGTTCTTTCTTTCAGAAGATAGTCTTTTAACTCTATCCATATTTACATAAAAATAAAGTTCTTATGGGTTTCACAGGATCTCAGATCAAAGCAAATGCGTTGAACTTAGATTAGCCACTTATCCTCTAAGTTATGGACCAAGAGCTGAACAATGCACACATCAGGTTCACGAAAGGTGGCAAAATCCTATTCTGTTCTTCTGAGGGGCGTTGTGTGTATGGATTCTTTGTTCACATGGTAGCCAGTTCTGAGTTATTACAGCTCAGAGGTTTTATGATGTCATCAAGATGGCAAAAGCAATCTTTTTCTGATTTAAGCTATAATGTGATCTAAGTGTTGGTCAAATATGATAGCATTGCAAGGAACATTATTAATAAATTGCTGTTATTCTTTCATGGGTAAAATAACAAAGATATTTCTGTGGGACCATGGACCCACTAGATGAAAAAAGCACGCGGCCACAGAAGTGACCTCATCTGGCTGAGAACACACTGTCCACTTCTGTGCTGAAATAGCAAATGTAAGAACCGTGTCACCTTAAATCCCCATGGAAGATGTTGCCAAAAGCAGAAGAAATCAGAAACCACCAAGCAGCTTTAAACCTTGTAAAATTACCTTCAGTGCAATTCCATCATAAGTGCCGCAGCCCGTTTATGATGAAAAAAAAGTTTGGGTGCTATGATCACCAAAAGGTAACTATTGAATTTATTACAGCTACGGAATCTAACACAAAGGAACACCTTTTTGAATATATGGAATTAGCAAAAATGACTGAGACAATTAGGAGACAGCCAACTCAAAGGTATAAAAAAAGAATGGGGAATTTATAAAGAATACTTAATTAAACAATGTCCACAAATGAAAACCTGGACATGCTTTGACTAAACTCTGCAATCTGTAAGTTAGAGAAAGAATACATGAGATAAAATAAAAGAAAGAAATGCACATAAGGAATATTGAAGCCATGATAATAATAAAAAGGGGGGAGGATGAACCCTTAATGAGGAGATGGGAAGCCATATGGAGAAATTAAGAAATTGTGAATTAAATAATACAAGTCTTCTTTGGGAATTTAAGGATTTATACATATTTGTTTATTTGGTAATTTGTTGTTCCTTTTGTATTTTATTTGGAATGTATAATTTTTACCATGTAAGAAAATCAATAAATTTTCTCTGAATCATAATAGCAAAAAATGAAAAAGAAAAAATGCACACCAGATGGGAACCTTGCCCTTCTAGAATTTATGAGGTTAAGTGTCTTTTCTGTGAGAGACAAACCAATTAATTACGTGAAAGGATGAAATGTGGGTGTTCATTACAAATGCAAGTGTGTTCCATAGTATGGAAAGGCGTCTCCTTATCAGGTCTGAAAGATGTTCACAGAGAAGACACTGCACATTGGGGTGGACTTCTGAAAAGTATAAACAGCCTTTTGCCATGATGCAGTTTTGCTGAATGAATTTATTTTGGTTAAGCTTATTCTTCAGGACTGAAACATAACAATTCAAAATGAACTACCGTATTTTTCGCACTATAGGACGCACTTTTTCCCCTCCAAAAATGAAGGGGAAATGTGTGTGCGTCCTATGGTGCGAATGCAGGCTTTTGCTGAAGCCTGGAGAGCGAGAGGGGTCCGTGCGCACCGACCCCTCTCGCTCTCCAGGCTTCAGGAAGCTATCCCAAGTCTTGCAAGCCCGGCGGGATGTACCGCGGGCTCGCAAGGCTTGCGGGCAGCAGCCTGCACCCAAAAGCTGGGGACAGCGGGGAGGCGCAGAGCCGCCACCCCGCTATTCCCCGACCTGATCTGGAGGCTGGCGGGGGGAGAAGCAAGCCTGCTTCTCCCCCCCACCAGCCCCACAACCTCCAGATCAGGTCGTGGAAAAGCGGGATGGCGGCGCTCCGCTATCCCGCTTTTCCCCGACCTGATCGGGAGGCTGGCGGGGGGAGAAGCAAGCCTGCTTCTCCCCCCCCACATCCCCACAACCTCCAGATCAGGTCGGGGAAAAGCGGGATGGCGGCGCTCCGCTATCCCGCTTTCCCCCGACCTGATGGGGATGCTGGGGGAGGGAGAAGCAAGCCTGCTTCTCCCCCCCACCAGCCCCACAACCTCCAGATCAGGTCGTGGAAAAGCGGGATGGCGGCGCTCCGCTATCCCGCTTTTCCCCGACCTGATCGGGAGGCTGGGGGAGGGAGAAGCAAGCCTGCTTCTCCCCCCCACCAGCCCCACAACCTCCAGATCAGGTCGTGGAAAAGCGGGATGGCGGCGCTCCGCTATCCCGCTTTTCCCCGACCTGATCGGGAGGCTGGGGGAGGGAGAAGCAAGCCTGCTTCTCCCCCCCCACCAGCCCCACAACCTCCAGATCAGGTCGTGGAAAAGCGGGATGGCGGCGCTCCGCTATCCCGCTTTTCCCCGACCTGATCGGGAGGCTGGGGGAGGGAGAAGCAAGCCTGCTTCTCCCCCCCACCAGCCCCACAACCTCCAGATCAGGTCGTGGAAAAGCGGGATGGCGGCGCTCCGCTATCCCGCTTTTCCCCGACCTGATCGGGAGGCTGGCGGGGGGAGAAGCAAGCCTGCTTCTCCCCCCCCACATCCCCACAACCTCCAGATCAGGTCGGGGAAAAGCGGGATGGCGGCGCTCCGCTATCCCGCTTTCCCCCGACCTGATCGGGAGGCTGGGGGAGGGAGAAGCAAGCCTGCTTCTCCCCCCCACCAGCCCCACAACCTCCAGATCAGGTCGTGGAAAAGCGGGATGGCGGCGCTCCGCCATCCCGCTTTTCCCCGACCTGATCGGGAGGCTGGGGGAGGGAGAAGCAAGCCTGCTTCTCCCCCCCACCAGCCCCACAACCTCCAGATCAGGTCGTGGAAAAGCGGGATGGCGGCGCTCCGCTATCCCGCTTTTCCCCGACCTGATCGGGAGGCTGGGGGAGGGAGAAGCAAGCCTGCTTCTCCCCCCCACCAGCCCCACAACCTCCAGATCAGGTCGTGGAAAAGCGGGATGGCGGCGCTCCGCTATCCCGCTTTTCCCCGACCTGATCGGGAGGCTGGGGGAGGGAGAAGCAAGCCTGCTTCTCCCCCCCACCAGCCCCACAACCTCCAGATCAGGTCGGGGGAAAGCGGGATGGCGGCGCTCCGCTATCCCGCTTTTCCCCGACCTGATCGGGAGGCTGGGGGAGGGAGAAGCAAGCCTGCTTCTCCCCCCCACCAGCCCCACAACCTCCAGATCAGGTCGGGGGAAAGCGGGATGGCGGCGCTCCGCTATCCCGCTTTTCCCCGACCTGATCGGGAGGCTGGGGGAGGGAGAAGCAAGCCTGCTTCTCCCCCCCCCACATCCCCACAACCTCCAGATCAGGTCGGGGGAAAGCGGGATGGCGGCGCTCCGCTATCCCGCTTTTCCCCGACCTGATCGGGAGGCTGGGGGAGGGAGAAGCAAGCCTGCTTCTCCCCCCCCCACCATCCCCACAACCTCCCGGCTTCAGGAGAGCCCCACCGCCAGCCCCACAAGCTCGGGGGACAGCGGGAGAGGCGCAGCGCGCCATCCCGCTGTCTCCCGACATGGTTTGGAGGCTGGCGGAAGGCTTCCTCCTCCCCCAGCCCCGCAAGTTCCCAGAGCGATGCCAAAGCATGGCTCTGGGTCCCGTTCTGGGGGTGGGGGAAGCTCGGGCTTCCCCGCCCCAGCCCCGCGCCTGGCGGGGGGGGATAAATTTTTTTTGCCTTTATTTCCCCCCCCAATCTAGGTGCGTCCTATGGACCGGTGCGTCCAATAGTCCGAAAAATACGGTAATCCCCCGTCCTGAGAACTGCACCACAAATAACATTACAAAATATCCAGTCTGTTCCTAACGTCCTCCTCTTTTCAGGTTGTGCTTCGAGCCCCCAAACCCACCCCGAATGGAAATAAAGACACAGTGGAGACAGAATTTAGTTTAAATATTAATGGACAAATTTTGGCCACAACTTTATTAAAATACACAAATGTGACTGGTATTGGCTTAGGCATTGGCATCAAACTATATCTGGCTCCTGTTCCACCCTACAGGAAGTCTGGAAGGGTATATTGACTGGTGCTCATCCCTGGGGTTCTCGGGGGTCCTGGCATGGCCCTAGCCCCTCTCCGGGCTTCGGACGAGATCCCGGCCCCCAGATTCCTTTAATGGAATACCCTATTCATTGGAGGGGCAGGTGATGGCCGCACCTCCCCTCCCCACATTCCCCTAAACCAATGCCTAACCGCCAAACCTTACAAAACCTGACAATTGCCAAGAGGTAGGCAAAAACCAAGTGGCCACAGCCAATCTGCCTCATTGGAAAAAATTCCTACCTGGCCCTCATTCCAAAAACAGGCGACCAACCGAAGTCCAAAGCAAGGCCAAACACGACCTTCAAAATGAACTAATCCCCTGTTCCTGAGAACTGTACCAAATGACATTACAAAATATCCAGTCTGTTCCTAATGTCCTCTTCTTTTCAGGTTGTAAGTTCCAGCCATAATGTTCATGGAATTCTTGGTAAGTGATGGCGTGTAATGCTATGGAGCTCTTTGTGCCCTATGTGCTATGACAGGGGTCAGCAAACTTTTTCAGCAGGGGGCCGGTCCACTGTCCCTCAGACCTTGTGGGGGGCCAAACTATATTTTGAAAAAAAATAAATATGAACGAATTCCTATGCCCCACAAATAACCCAGAGATGCATTTTAAATAAAAGCACACATTCTACTCATGTAAAAACACGCTGATTCCCGGACCATCTACAGGCTGGATTGAGAAGGCGATTGGGCTGGATCCGGCCCCCGGGTTTGAGGACTGTGCTCTTGGTTTAGTCTGGCTGAAACTCGTAAATCCCAAGGACGGCTTGCTTGAGCTATGTGCATTAATATCACACACACACACACACACACACACACACACACACAAATATTCTGCAATGTTTTCTGGGTCCTCTTCAAACATGGTAATGTGGAAAGAGTTCCTTGAACATGGAAAGCTCCTATTCATTTGTTTGAATAGGACGACTCTAGATTGAGACTGTTGAAACTATAATCAGCAGGTGCCCTAACACAGAGATCACACCAGCAGCTAGTCTCGCTGCATCTTCCAATGTTAAGAGTTTTGTTAATAGGTTAGCTACTAAAATAAACAGGGTTTCAGTCTACATCTTTTAATTAAATGTTGTTTATATTGTCAAGAGTGGAGAAATAAGATTGAAAACAAGGCGGCCCTGTCGGCATGCTGATAATTTATGCCAGGATTGTGGTTTAAGAAGAAAATTTCATTTCATGACATTTCATGTCAAAAGGGGAATTTGGAGCCAAAAATGAATTTTCATTAAAAAAATAATAATAATCTGCTTAGGGCACATTCTAACTTGATGACATTCGTCTGCTACTGATTTTGAATTTAGTGGCAAGTTTTTTAAAATGCAACATTTAGTAGTGTTGATCGGGTCAGGAAAATGCATATAGATTTGCCTGTACATGCCACTTTAAATATATTGCTGTGCTGAAAATGTCGATCATTTCCAATGAATAAATTAGAAAATGAATTTGAAAATTCTGAAAGAGGGGAGAAAATTTCAGTGAAATTCCCATGGATAGGAGGTTGGCTTTTCTTGTTTCAACTACCTTACTTTTCAGGTGGCTGAGAAGTTTTGAGCATTGCTCCTCACTCTAGTGGTCTGCATTTTGCAGTCATCCTAGATATCTGAACTTCCTGTAAACCCTATTGTGCCCTTTCCCCTCTAAGAACGGGAAGCTGTCTACCAGGCTGCTGATAACTATTTTGTGTTAGTAGTTTATGTAAAAAATATAAATAAATCATTAAAAAATAAATCAGTGTGGAAATATTTTTTTTAAGGTAAAAGGAAGAACTTGTTTTAAAAACAAAACCAGCAACTGCGCTGATCTCAGGCGCTTGCCATTTAGGACTCCCTAGCTTCCCACATACCTTCATTAAAACCCAGGGGACGGTATCAGACGATATTGTCTCCTATATGTCTGCCCCCTCCCCACAAAAGTAAGCAGGGCACCTGGGGAGGCTGCAAAACACACAGCAGCGGAGGAAGCCGCTTGGGCGCCAGGGGAGGCGCACCCAGGGGTGGGGCAAGTCGCCCAGAGGGGCGGGGCGCACTGCGGGCCCTCCAGAGTCTGCCTGCCTCCTCCCACTCAGCTGCCCTACACATGCTAGCCTTGGCCACCTTGCAACAAGGTGCTAAGCTCATAGCCCCATATCCACTGAAAGTATGAGGCAATTCTACCCTGCAAATGAAGCAGAAAAGCAGAAGCCACTTTTGTAGGGGAAGAAAACTTTTGAGCAAATGGAGGACAGGTTTTGGCACAGCACTACCTTCTTATCTCAGTCAGCGTAGCACTGGCTGTTGTGTGCTTCCTACATTTACTGGGTTGATGGATTATAGGGCTGCTGTTTAATGATAACGGTCTGTTTTATACAAGGGTTTCTTGCTGGGGTTTCTTTGTGCTTTACTTCTGCCGGTTCCCTTCTTTTCCAGCACGTTGGCTCTTCTGCCTCATTTGAAAGCGAACTCTGCATATTGAATTGTACTTGGTGGAGCAAGAGAACCAGAGAGCCCACAGACCCACCAGAAACTGCTGGGCCCCCACCCCTGAGACCCACTAGAAACCACTGTGTAAAAGAGGGAACTTGAATTCAATGCAGTGGGCAGGCTTCAGGAGAAGAGGTAAACCTGTTTTATATTATCATGCATGAAGAACCCCTTGTCCATGTAAAGGGAAAGTTAAATAAGGAAGCCATATGGTGATAAACCCCAATAAATAATGATTGAAATATTAACCAACTTTGACATTTTTTTCTTGTAGGGATATAAATCCTTTACAGTTCCCTCCAACCCCCAAAATGCATGTTGGATGTTATAGATTTGTACCCACACAACGTAACTCCCCCTCTCCCAGATATGAAAGTGTTGGGGAATTTCAAGAAGAAGAAGAAGAAGAAGAAGAAGAAGAAGAAGAAGAAGAAGAGGAAGAAGAGGAGGAGGAGGAGGAGGAGGAGGAGGAGGAGTTTGGATTTGATATCCCGCTTTATCACTACCCTAAGGAAAGCAGCTATGGACGTGGGTGGTGCTGTGCGTTAAACCAAAGAGCCTAGGACTTGCCGATCAGAAGGTCGGCAGTTCGAATCCCCACAACGGGGTGAGCTCCTGTTGCTCGGTCCCTGCTCCTGCCAACCTAGCAGTTCGGAAGCACGTCAAAGTGCAAGTAGATAAATAGGTACCGCTCCGGCGGGAAGGTAAACGGCATTTCCGTGCACTGCTCTGGTTCGCCAGAAGTGACTCAGTCATGCTGACCACATGACCCAAATGCTGTAAGCCAGCTCCCTCGGCCAATAAAACAAGATGAGCGCTGCAACCCCAGAGTTGTCCGCAACTGGACCTAATGGTCAGGGGTCCCTTTACCTTTACTAAGGAAAGCAGCTAACATTCTCCTTTCCCTTCCTGCCCCACAACAAACTCTCTGTGAGGTGAGTGAGGCTGAGAGACTTCAGAGAAGTGTGACTCGCCCAAGGTCACCCAGCAGCTGCATGTGGAGGAGCAGGGTTATTGAACCCGGTTCACCAGATTACAAGTCCACTGCTCTTAACTCCTACACTACTCTGTAGAGTACTTGGGCAAAGGCATGAGATACCATTCAGATAGTAGGTTGCAATGAGCAAAGCGCTGTGTAAATGCTATACAAATAAACAATCTCCCACATTTTGAACAAAATAACAGGCAGTGTTCAAGCCTTTAGAACATGCTAGATGGTAAATATATAAAAAAGGTAAAAGTAAAGGACCCCTGGACGGTTAAGTCCAGTCAAAGGTGACTATGGGGTTGCGGCACTCATCTTGCTTTCAGGCTGAGGGAGCCAGCATTTGTCCACAGACAGCTTTCCGGATCATGTGGGCAGCAGGACTAAGCCGCTTCTGGTGCGATGGAACACCCGTGACGGAAACCAGAGCACATGAAAACACCGTTTACCTTCCCGCCGGAGCGGTACCTATTTATCTACTTGCACTGGCGTGCTTTCAAACTGCTAGGTTGGCAGGAGCTGGGACGGAGCAACGGGAGCTCACCCTGTCGCGGGGATTTGAACCTCCGACCTTCCGATCGGCAAGCCCAAAAGGCTCAGTGGTTTAGACCACAGCGCCACCCGCGTCCTGGTAAACATATACAGCCATTTAACAAGTGTTGCTATGGCATGGTGCACATGCAATCACTTTGTAAGCTGGTTATCTGCACTGTCTTGCAACGTGGTGAGAACAACTTTGCAGGTCCCCTGTGTCCCTGGATTTCTGTTCAGCTGTAGCAGTCCAATCAGGTCAGTCTCCTCAACAGGACAACTGGAGTTCTATGCACAATGGGGTGAGTTACCACCAGGTCATCTATATGCCCAAAAGTTAAGAAAGTATTAAATCATAGGAGCTGGGCTGGAAGCAACATTGTGTTAGGACATGAAATGCATTAAGATGAAGATCATGCACACTGTGGAGTTAATTCAGCACCACCAGTGCAGGTTGAACACATCTATAAATGCGACATATGCATTGTCGTTGTACTTCTTTCTGATTTTGATATTGCTTTTGTAAATTTTGCTATTTACTAGAACCATTGAAGTTCCAGTATTTTATTTTTTTAAATGGCCCTGTTTTCAAAGAATAGTAATGACCAAAGGAGACAGGTGGGCAAACAGGAAACAATAGTGATATATGATTTTTCTGAGGGTGGGATTTGAGACAGGGGCATGAACATTGAGACCCTCCCTTCCAAATAGCCCGAAATGAAATATAAAATCCTTGGATGGTTTAATTCCACCCTTTCACTGAATGTTTTTAAAGCATCTTCATAACCATATATACTAGGAACTTTATTTTTTCATATCCAATTCACGGAGTTCTGCATACATGTCTGGAAAATATATGCAACACTTCAGCGACGCATGCCAAGCAAGTTCAGGTCCAGTATTAGGTGTGAATTCAATCCATACCTTTATATGTGATGGGGGGGGGGGCGAGGAATAAGTTCTATAACTTCAGTAATTTTTCAGGACATCACAGTTCCCCCTTTATCAGCTCTTTTGGTGCACTTTGTCAGTTTGACCCAATATGGGTTAATGAATTTTCTTTTTTCTTTTAAAGAGAAATAATTAAACTTAAACTTCAGGGAGTTAGAAATTAAGATGCAGCTGCTTCCTGATGTGAGGAAATCTTTCACAGAATCTGAACAAGACACTGCCAGGTCAGTATAGGCCCCACTTTTAGGTATTAGAGAAACAAACTTTTAGAAAGCCTTAGGTCAGCAGAAATGTTTCCTTTTCACTTTTTCGTGGAATATATTTGCCTTGCCGATTTCTTTAACTCGTTCACTGCTCAACTTCCCCTTCCAGAATGAACCAGCAGAAATACAGTGGTACCTTGGGTTAAGTACTTAATTCGTTCCAGAGGTCCGTTCTTAACCTGAAACTGTACTTAACCTGAAGCACCACTTTAGATAATGGGGCCTCCCGCTACCGCCACGCTGCCGGAGCACAATTTCTGTTCTCTTTAAAAAAAAAAAAATTATTAAAAGTTTAAGAATTACAGAAAGAAATAAAAAAAGAGAAAAAGTAAACAATACAAATCAATACATTACAATACATATAAAAAACAAAAGACAGAATACATCAAAACAAAAACAAAAGCAAAAACAATTAAAAACACATCCAATATTTCCATATCTTTATCTTTCATTAACTTGTTTCATCGACCTCCTCACACCTCCCTTTTTTGTGTTCTAGTTATCAATTATTTCAGCAAATCCTTTCCATCTTTCACTGTTTTCTGTCATTTAATTGTCTTAATTTATTTTAACCTTATCTTACCATTAGAACCTGTGATGGGATGATGAGCTGCTTGTGCGTAAAATCCCTGTCCCTCAGAGTTTGGTTAATTCCGCAAACCTCTGTCTGTAACGGAGCCCCTTAATCATGGCTCCGTCAGTCGCTGGCAGATTCCGACAGTGGTTGCTTCCGGAATCTCTTCCAACATAAAAGCTCCTTAACGGAAACGCGTCTTCTGGACTCTCGGCGTGACAGTTTCCGGCGAGGAGTGGGTGTCCCTATAGGAGGTCCTGAAACCTCCCCACTGTTTTCGCTGGAAGTGTCTCTGAGCCATCCCTCCTGCTCACTTTCCCTCGGAGCTCCTCCTCTCCCCCTGCTGGTTCCCTCTTCAGCTGCTGAGTCTTTCCCAACCTCTGTGAGCCCTTCCACCTCCTGTCCTTCCGATGGCAGTTCCCTGACAGAACCCTAAAACTTATTTATACTTAACTCCTTATAATATTTCTACTAAAGCCGTATAATTTCATTCCAACATTTTTCTAACACTCATTAATTTTACAATATTTCTCTAAATAAATTCTTAAACTTTTTTCCAATCTTCTTCCACCGTCTCTTCTCCCTGGTCTCAGATTCTGTCAGTCCTTTCTATCGATTCCATATGGTCCATCAACCTGGTGATCTTCTGTCCGAGGCTCTTAACTCTTTTCCATGTCCCTTCTGCAGATCTTCTTCATATTTATACATGCATGTATAAATATGATGCACAATTTCTGTTCTCATCCTGAAGCAAAGTTCTTAACCTGAGGTAATATTTCTGGGTTAGCGGAGTCTGTAACCTGAAGCGTCTGTAACCCAAGGTACCACTGTAATGAAACCACCCAGGCACATCAAAATAAGTCCGCAACACTGCCTATACTTGTTTTATTGTTATAAGGCAAGGGAAGGAAACCCTTTTTCTTTCTTTCAAGGGTGATATGGGGTAACGTGCAGAAGAATGAGAGCCTTTTCCTCTCTTACTTTCTTTCACCCTATTTCCTTTTTGGCAAATGGGTGGAAATGAGGGGTGTTGCATGAAACTGCTCTGAGCCATTTGGGTGCCATGCAACTGGCAACTCTCTCCATGGCCTTTTCAGTAAGGTTGTGGAAATAGGGGTGTTGCTGGATGCCGGTCAGAGGTGCCGTTGCCGGGTACAGCCTCAGATAACCAGCCATTCTCATGCTGGTTTCTCTCAGTGGGAAAGGCCACTGTTGAAAGAGGCAATATGCAATGCTATAGGGCAGCAAACTTTTTCAGCAGGGGGCCGGTTCACTGTCCCTCAGACCTTGGGGGGGGGCAGACTATATATATATTTTTGGGGGGTGGGGAACGAATTCTATGCCCCACAAACAACCCAGAGATGCATTTTAAATAAAAGCACATATTCTACTCATGTAAAAACACGCTGATTCCTGGACCGTCCGCGGGCTGGATTGAGAAGGTGATTGGGCTGGTTCTGGCCCCCGGGCCTTAGTTTGCCTACCCGTGTGAAATGCTTTTCAAAGCTGAGCAGGGCATCTCCTTCCAGGATGCAGAACCTGCCACTCAGTGGCGTGTGGTCAGCGGACATGGGGGACTATAGGCTAGTTCCCTAAATGTTCCCCTGGTGCTGGCCTTTGCAAAGCCTGGGAAGCTTTTGCGTGGCTTAGGAAAAGAGATGTGATGCTCAGTGGGTCCAAGAGCCCTCCCACCACCTTCCCAAAGCCTGCCCAGCTTTGGGAAACAGTCTGGAGGGCTCCAGCATCCTGTCAGAGGTCTAGTGATGATAGATAGATGATAGATAGATAGATAGATAGATAGATAGATAGATAGATAGAGATAGATAGAGATAGATAGATGATAGATGATAGATGATAGATGATAGATAGATGATAGATGATAGATAGATGATAGATAGATGATAGATAGATAGATAGATAGAGATAGATGATAGATGATAGATAGATAGATAGATAGATAGATAGATAGATAGATAGATGATAGATGATTGATAGATAGATGATAGATAGATAGATGATAGATAGATAGATAGATAGATAGATAGATAGATTATTACGGTCAGAGACCAGCTTATAAAACACACTTGGGGGTACAATCCCAGAAGGAAAACAAACATTTAAAACAATGTACAGCAATAAATTTATAAATGTGATAAGCGTATAGATAAGCGCAGAGAGATGATCCAGAGTCACCCATGGAACCAAGTTTGGGGATTTTCTTAACAAACTAGTTTGGGTCGGGGGGATGGTCTGCGCCTACAGATCTGTACACAGAATCTGGTGACCCTCCGGGTCGTCTTGTGATCTTTTCCTAGCAGGAAAAGGTCAAATTTTTGCTTTTCCGGGAGGTCAGCGAGCCTCACCAGCAGGGAATCAATTGTCTCACTACGTGCCTCTTCATAAAAGGGACATCTAAAGAACAAGTGCTCTGGGCTTCCTATATCCCCCAATGAACAGGCGCAAAGGCTCCGAGCATATGGGACTTTTTAAAAGGATCCTTCCAGGACCGGCGAGGGCGGAGCCGAGCTTCTGGCGAGTGTAAAAGCCCTTCTTGCATTTTTGGATACGAGAAAGTATGCTGCCGGTGGGGCTATGTATCTCTTGAGAGGTCTGGTGTCTTTTCCTCAAAGCCCAGGAAGCTTCTGCCCAGCTTAGGAAGGGAGGCACGATGCTCACGCATGCACGCAACATAAGAGCCCCCAGCCCAAACACCCTTGGCAAGCCGGCACTTCTGGCCCTAACTGTTCCCCTGGGGGAAATTTCACTGCACACCACTGCAGCTGCTCTCCCACTGGGAAAGGCCAGTGCAGGAGGGAGGTGATGCTGATTTGAAGCACTTATGATCATGCAACTGGAGACGGGCAGTGCTGATTGCTGTGGAGGGGCAAAGGGTGAAAGGAGGGGGCTGAGCGGATGCCAATGCCCAGATGAAAAGGAGCTGCCGTCTGCATTTAGCATTCCATTTGGCAGTGCTTCAACCCTTTCACGCACAAGCTGTAGTTTAACAATGTTTTCTGATCCTGGAAATTAAGCCTTGCACCTTCTTTCTGTCCTGAATGAGAGAGAGACTCCACAAGCCCAAATAAGTAATTGTGAGAAAATATATATTCCTTTTTTTGAACAAAAGTCTGAAAAACAAGAAAGCAAAAATGCTAAACTCCTGAAAGTCCAGGGCATTATTATATTATATTATATTATATTATATTATATTATATTATATTATATTAATATTTTAGTATGTATGTATGCAAGTATACTGCCCTATACCTGCAGTTCTCAAGGAAACCCAGCCAGATGGGCAGGGTATAAATAATAAATTATTATTATCATTATCATCATCAGGGTGATTCACACGATAAAATCACTATATAAAGTCACAAAATACATAATCAAAATAAAAACAAAAACAGCCCAATAACTCCCCCCCCCAATTTTAAAAGGGTATTGAATGTCAGCCAACCAAAGGCCTGGTTGAAAAGGAACATTTTCGCCTGACATCTAAAAATAGATAATGAAGGTGCCAGGCAAACCTCCCTGGGGGGAGCATTTCACAGACGAGGAGCCGCTGCAGAAAAGGCCCTGTTCTCGTGTTGCCAGACTTTCCAGACCTCTCATGGAGGAGATACACGAAGAAGGGCCTTGGAAGATGATCTGTCATATCTATTATTATTATTATTATTATTATTATTATTATTATTATTATTTCAAGTTATTCACAATGGAGGAGAATAATCTGAGTATGGCGTAGAGCAACATGCCTCCCTTCTCTAGGCATGACTACCAACACTTCTGATACTTCTGATGTAAGTATTTATTCTCTTATTTCTTTATCGTCAGAAATGTTTTTATGAAAGTTGCAAAAATGTTGAAATGGATTTACTAGGCTCTTGTAAGAATGTTTAAAGAATTAGGCAAAAAGGTAGTGGTTATGAGAAGCTGGTATAAATAAGATTCAAATTTTAAGTTTTAAGCTTTAATATAAGATAAGATGAAAATAGAGCAAGGTAATGTATTGACAGAATATTATGAATTATGGAAAGGATTTGCTGTGACAATTATCAACCAAGATACAAGAGATGGGAGGAGGAGGAGGTCATGGAAAGAAGGTAAAGAAAGTGGAGAATTTGAAAATGATGGTTTTCTTTTTCTTTTTTCTTTTTGTCTTTTTTTCTGAAATTTTGTCTTTCTTTTTTCTTTGTGATTTTAAAAATTCTTTTTTCAATAAAGATCATTAAAAAAATTTGATACTTCTGATGTAAGTAATTATCCAAAAAGGTGCATGGCCTCTTTACAGAGCTTTAAATAAGCTGACACACTCCGTTTCTGAAAGGTTTTAATGTAAGTTTGCTTACTGTCAGTTTGTGCATATAGTTGAAATATTTTTAAAATAGCATAATTAGGCATTGTGCAATGATGTGCTCATATTTTCCCTGTTAGCTGGGTGTGTGACTGCTGAGTGACAGCCAAATGTCTTATACAGGCACGAGTACAACATGAGTCAGAACATCAGAATGGGAATTCCAGAGAAGAAAATATTAGGATATTAAGGCTCATCTGCTCAAGCACCCTGTTTCAAAACAAGTGGCCAACCGCATGGCCAATACAGCCATCATGATTATTAGCCATTAATAGATATATCCTATCCACTTAAAAACTATGAAGGTAGTGACTGTCACTATATCTGCGTCTCTGGTCATGATCCGAAGGCACGGCCGTGCAAAAACTAAGCAGCACTGGGCTAGTGCCTTCCTGGGAGACTGCTTGAGAACAATGCTATGTGCCGCACCTTGGGTTCCTTGATGTAAAAAGCAGGGGAGTAAATAAAACATATTTTGGCAGCAAATTCCATGAACTAATTATGTGCTGTGTGAGGAAGTACTTGAGGTCAGGTAGAAGGAAGGATGCTTCCCCTCCTTTCTGACTCATGGCAGAGGTCCGACTAATGTGTCTTCGGAATGTTCCTTCTGAATTAATTAAGCTTTCATTCCCACCACTAAGGACAGAATCCTTCTAGTTTCAAAATTTTGAAGAATTCTTAATGGCTGGCTTTTATCCAAGATCCTCTTCCCCAGCTTTAGATCTACATTGTCTAATGGAAGGCCCAACTGTAATCTTATGGTGCTATTTCGTCTATAACAGGGGTCTGCAACCTTTAAGACAAAAAGAGCCACTTGGACAGAAGAAAAACAAACAAACGGGAGCCGCAAAACCATTGCGACATTTAAAACAGTGGGGAGTGTCAGGGCACACAATGCGCCTCCTCCCCTCACTAGTATCCACCCCAGAGCCGCGGCAAAGGTGTAAAAGAGCCACATGCGGCTCCGGAGCCGCGGGTTGCTGACCCCTGGTCTATAACATAGAAGCGCAGGTGAAAGTGGTACCCCGTAATATATACCGACCACAATGTCACATAGTTTCAATATTACATTATTGATTTGAGCGGAAATCCCCGCTTGTTTGATTCTTAAAGGTAAAGGTAAAGGCACCCCTGACCATTAGGTCTAGTCGTGACCGACTCTAGGGTTGCGGCGGTCATCTCACTTTATTGGCCGAGGGAGCCGGCGTACAGCTTCCGGGTCATGTGCCCAGCATGACAAAGCCACTTCTGGCGAACCAGAGCAGCACACGGAAACGCCGTTTACCTTCCTGCCGGAGGTACCTATTTATCTACTTGCACTTTGACGTGCTTTTGAACTGCTAGGTTGGCAGGAGCTGGGACGGAGCAACGGGAGCTCACCCTGTCGTGGGGATTTGAACCGCCGACCTTCTGATCGGCAAGTCCTAGGCTCTGTGGTTTAACCCACAGTGCCACCCGCGTCCCTGTTTGATTCTTAGGTACTTGATTACTCCTTACGGAGGTTGACACAGCTCATTATTGGTAGACGCATTTCTAAAACTCTGCTCAGCAGCCAGACACCCCAACTTCTTAACAGTATGCTCTAGTTGCATAAAAATGGTTTGGACTGCATGGCTAGACACTGTTTCTCAAGCAGTTCCACTTTTTCTTTGGCGGGCTGGTGTTTTCAGTTTGGAGAGCTTCTCCTGTCATCCCCACCACCACTTTCTAAGACCCACAGGGTATCTGCCAACCCATTTCCAGATATAGTGGGTCAAAGCGATTTGCCACTGGGATTGTGAACTCTGCAGACCTAACTTATCTTTAGAAGCCAAAAAAATATTGGTCCAGTTTCATCTGTTTGGTATTCAGTAATTCCACATTATCATCTTTGTCCAAATTCCAGGGTTGTTGGTTGTTGTTTTTAAAATTTCCTCATCTTGCTGTTATGTGTCCAGGCTCCCACCCAGAACACACAGATAGAGGCTCATTGCAGACTCAGCAACAATGGTGCTCAGGAGACACAATTCAGTAGTTCAACAGCAGGGCAAGAAGTTCAGAATTGGGCAGAAGCTACAAAGATGCCCCAAAAAGTATCCCCACAACTCCGGCCAGCTTCAGCTTTTAAAGGTGAAGCAAGATGTGTTCACTCTCAAGACTCTCTCATCTTATAGGAATGTCGAGATTGGTAGATTGCTTCCCCACCCCCGTGTTTTATTCAAGTTGGCACCTGTCAGGAGTCCAGTCCCCGGCTTGATCACACAGTAAGTGTAGGTAATTAAAAAGGATTGTTTTTTGTCAAAAGAATAGATAGCTCCGAACAGCTCTAACACAGCCTCCCAGTATCATCAATCACGATGACCCTTCTGAAGACTCCTTCCAGTTTCTACAGAAGACAGAGAACTTTTGCATCATACGTCTCTTGTTTTGCCTCCAGTCTAACATCCCTCCCCTTAACCTACTCTTAGGAGGGACTGGCTCAGCTCCAATCTCTTCCCGTTCTGACAAACTGCTTCCTTCTCTGTTGCCTTCTCTGTTTCCACCAGTTTGCACTTCTCAAGAGTGTTGGCTGGGTTCCAGCCCGCTCTCAGACATTCCCTTATCAACCAACATTCCTAGGGGAATGAGCCGATGCTCATCCTGCCTGGCAGTTTAACCCTCTCTGTTCCTGGCTGCTTTCTTCAGCTGGTTGCAAACCTTCACTGGGAGCTGGCTGCAACCTGCCACTGGGAACTGGCTCACTCATGACAGCACCCCGGGAAATGCTCAACCTCATCTGTCAGCAGAGGAGGAAGAAGAGAGGCACCACAAAGAGGGGCTATGCATGTACTGTGGGAAGGCAGGTAATTATGCCAATGTGTGCCCACCAAGGCTGAGAGACCCTCATTGTGGGAAAATACCAGATCCTAGCTCTCCAAGAGGTTCAAGAGCAGGGAAGTATCAGGCAGACTGCACCTGTATCGACCCTTTCTGCCCAGTTGTACAGCTCATAGGGATAGGAGGGTCCAGTCACACGCCATGATAGACCACAGTCCATCTGCTATCAACAAACAGACTTGGACAAGGCAGCTCATGAAATAGTAGAGGTCATCTTCTGATATAGGCGCTTCCTCTGACAGCCCTTCAAATAGAGGACTGTCCTCTGTTAAGTAAGACCTATGACCATCTTGCCCAACAAGAAGAACCATTGCCATACATTTGTTTCTGGTGTTATTTAGCATCAGCACTATTTCTCTAGAAAAAAAGAGGTGCCGGAACTCACCACGAACACCTCCCTTGTCCTATAATGGCAATGGCGCCCACCTGAGAGGTGCCAGAACTGAGTTCCAGTGAGTTCCAGCTGAAAAAAAGACCTGTTTAGCAGCAGAGATAGTGAATCCTAGAAATCTTGCATATAGAATGCCCTGAATCAGGCCTCAAGTTTTCAGATGTTCTGTTCAACTGCTATGTAAATAAAGTTCAGGCTCACAAACAAAGAAATCACACATGGGAGAAAGGAAAACTGTTCTTGAACTGTACCACTTAGGACTGCAGATGTAGAGCCACACGTCTGAAAGCTTTCCCAAGCTGAAAAACAAAACCTTAGCAAAATAATAAAACAACAACCCAACAGGCTGTTAGGAAAAAGATGGGACTGAAACACATCTTTTTGACATCTGGTTTTCTCTGTGTAGGGAGTTTATATGGGGATGCAATGTGCTACTCCATCTGCAGTCTGAAGTGGTACAGTCCAGACTTTCAAATGCAACCTGCTGTTTGTGTAGATTAACTCTCTGTGGCTTCATGGTTCTGCCACTCTGGTACTCAAACAAATCACAACAGTCCTTTGAAAATCTAGAAATGTTCAACATCCTGTGAAAGTGATGAAAAATGATTGAGAAGTTAGTGCTGGCCAAGAGAGAGAGAGAAAGTAGTTCAAACTGCAAAATGTATTTATAAACATACAAAGAAGGAATACAGGAAACTCTGTTATAAAACACAAGAGGATAATGGTAAGCTTTGGGAGCACAGCAACACGTGCACATAAATGGAAAAGATATTTGGAGAAATATTTGAAACATATGGTTTTTTTGTTTGTGTTTCTTGCAAAAAGTGAACTCTACCTGTATACAAGTTTGAACATGAATGCACTATTGTGTTGTAACAAAAAATGCATTTATAAGCAAAGCAACAGGCTAAAAAAAAAGGAATTGGAAAGAGTTATATTGTTAATGTTAATAACTTGGAGGCTATCGGGTTCCATATTAAATTTTTTTCAGCAGAGGTGCTTGCCATGCAAAAAGCAGCACTTTTTCACTCTTGATGGATTAAACAGTTTCAATGTGGTGGAAATGCAGGAAACGATTAAATAAAACAGATAATATTCTACCCTAGAGCTGGGAAGGGAAGGGCGGGCTCTCTATCATCAGGTTAAAGGAAAACCCAGCCATTACAGTATTGGGCCATATTTCTCTCCATTAAAACTGAATGGGAGCATTTATCCCTTACATCGACTGCTGCTCCCTGCAATGCCTAGGTAGCTAACCAAATGATTCCCAATGAGCTCTCCAGGTTAATTCCAGGCACCAACGTTTGGCCACAGTTCAACCTCATGTATCAATGAAAAACAAAAAAACAAAAAAAAGCTTTGAAAGAGTTGTATGAGTTATGGATATTGCACATTGATTTGTATTCTCAAATCCATCCTCACTCTACACAAGGAGCCTAATCATCACCATCTGATTGACTGACTGACTGATTGATTGATTGATTGATTGGCTGTCCAACTGACTGGGTTACCCCAGCTACTATGGATGGCTTCCACCAGATTAAAACAAAATACGACATCAAACATTAAAAGTTTCCCTACATAGGGCTGCCTTCAGATGTCTTCCAAAAGTCAGACAGTTGATTATTTCCTTGACATCTGATGGGAGGGCGTTCTGCCTGGTTCCCTGTAACCTCACTTCTCTCAGCGAGGGAACCGCCAGAAGGCCCTCGGAGCTGGATCTCCAGTACAAAATTGTTCTCCAGTGCAAAACTGGAGTTAAGCTAGAGCACATTTGTGATAACAGATATATATTTTAGCAGGGAGAACAAAAAGGCCCACATTTGAGACTCCTACCATGAAAAACAGGCACCATGAAAGAGTTGTCTATGCTGTTTAAGACCTCCCAGAGCTCACGGCACCTGAGTTTTGTTTGGACAGAGCACAAAAGACTCAAAGCACACTCTTCCTAAGTATGTGTTTAGGACTGCAGCCTTACTTTGGATTTATCACATGAACAGGCACTGCTTCCTGTTCCAGGGCTATGCATCACAAAGCAGGCCTATGCTCAAAGCAAAACAATTCCTCACATTTGAGTCTCAGCACTGAAGGAAACATGCTTGACATAGGGCCACTGAGCAATGGCACACCTGGTAGAAGAAATGAACTTGGCTCACAAAGTCAAACCCTCCCAACCCACTTGAGCCTAATGTGTCATTCCAGACATATCCATCAGCAGGATAGACAGGATCTTCTGCCCTGGACCCAGTGGGAGGTAGAGAAAAAGTGGAAATTTAAGTCTGTTGATAAGTCACATTTCCCCAGATTTACACTCCTCTCTCTTTGCATGGCCTTCTCGACTTTCTTCCTGAAAGCTGTTAAAAGCAAGATTCTACTTCCTCCTGGCTGAAAGGGAATGTGTGAAAAACACCTTTGCCAGCACTCATCTGGGAACCTTTGTAATGAGGTCCTGTCAGTCTTGCACAGCCAGGAGCCAAACACATAATCTTTGTGGCATTCCTAGTTTCCACAAGCTTGAGTGAAATAAAGAGGAGAGGCCTAACCCAAACCAACTTTTCAGAATGGAAAACCTTGTGCAAGGCTAATCAGTGGCAGTTGTTGGACTGATAATGTCTCATGTCCCCTATTTTCCATCTTGTTGTTTATTGCGTGGCATTCAGGCAGGACGGACCAGAATTATACAATTTGGATATCTCACAAGGAGACAAACAGAAAACATATTCTGAGAAAGCGTGTTCTCCTTCATGGAGAGCACGTGTTGCGGTGGGGTTAACAAGACACCTAGCTGTTGCTGGGTGGGTTAGTTTGGATGGCCACCATTGTGACTGGGCTCCTCTGGTTGTTGGGGAGAGTTTGATGTTGCGAATTATTGACCGACAGTCTTAGGTTATAAATTCCCTGCGTGGGGAGTTGAGCTTCCTCTTTTCACTGTGTGCATCAGATCACCCTCCACCCTCCTTAATTTTAGGGCTTTTGCATTTGACCTTGCTATGCCTGTCATGGGGCCATCTGCTTTTGGGGCAGGGACCCGGTAGGAATTTTGTCCATTTGACAGATTGGCTGGTGCCATTTGGTTTTTGCCTACTGCATAGCAAATAGTCACAACTTGTAAGGTTGCAGTTAGGCATTAGTTTTATGAACTGGTTGGTGGAGGGGTAAGGATTGGCTGCGCCTGCCCCTCCAATGCTGCTGCTGCAAGGCAATTCCATTAAAGGAATCCAGGGGCTCGCCATGCTCTTGTCCGCACCCCTGTCAAGGGGGCTAGGGCCACGCAAGAGCCCCTCGGAGCATTTGGGGAGAGGTGAGGGTCTGGCACCCAGCTCCATCTTCACATCTCTGAATGTTGTGATGTAATTCTCCAAGAAGGGGGAAAATGCATACAAAAATGTGTGTAATAGGGCAATTTGTGTGTAATATTTCACACAAAAGGTGTGTGATACAGTACATATATCTGAGTGAAGATAACAGACAAAATGTATTATATCAGAGGAAATTTCTTGCAAGGAAATATGCATATTAGGAGAAATGAATGTTAAAATGCTGCCAAGTTTTCAGGAGGACCTTTTAAAAATAGTAATCGCAATCCGCTGCAGAAATACGGTGATCTGCACTGAAGAATGAAAAAAATGAGAAACAGGGAGAAACCAAAATTGACCGATTTACCAGTCCCTATGTAATGACCAATGTTAAATCCCACATATTATTATTTTTACAGTTTCATCGTCTTAATCAGAGAGACGGGCATCTAAAATAAGTCACATACCCATATATTCCCATTTCCTACATGCTCCCCTACACAGAAGACCGTTTTCTATATATTTAGTTTGGAAGCGTTTGTGACAAAACAGCTCTTGTGGCAGCTCTTGGCTTCACATGCTTTGTTTTGTTTTAGTCTGAAGTTATGATTGGGCGGTATATGTCCTTGATAGTAATAATTGCCCTGAGTGCCGCTTTTGCTGTTTTACTTGAAACCATGGCACTGTAAAATCATGGATAATAAGAGTCCCCCCCCCCTTTTTTTTGCCAAGCAGGAAAAAAGAAAAGGGGGGGGGAACCACATTTCTGAACTATTAAAATTAGGGAATCATAAAGAGAAGGGAAGAAAGCTGCTAAAACAAAGATTTGTTCAGTGTGTTGTTATGCTGGTCCCTGGATGTGGAGGAGATAGAGTAAGTAAACTGATACCTTTTATTGACGCAACTTTTTGCTGGTATACGCATGCAAGTTTTTGAAAGCTTGGACCCACCAAATGAAACGGGCCCTGTAAAAGGTATTATTTTACCTAATTTATTTCTCTCATAACCAAGGAACAAAGAGCAATAAATAAATAAATAAATAAATAAATAAATGCAAACCTCTAGCTGCCTGTCTAGATTAATAGCTAGATGCTACTGCAATTAAGCCTGCTTCGTTTTATAACGTTGGATTTGTGAATGGACCCAACTCCCTATTTTCACTTTTATCGTTCTAGCCAATTAAGGGGAAAGATCAAAGTATAAGGTAAAGGCATGCAAACAAAGATTGTGCTCCAGAAAGGCTATCCCGCCCCCTTACCCGCTTTGCTGATAACTCATTAACATTTATGAGCACAGGACTTCACTGCACATAAGGAGATACAAAGAGTCAATTACACTCGGCTAGATCATAAAAGAATGTCAGCTCATCAGTGGCTTCCTATGATGTCACCACCAACTGTAAACTGGAGCAGTTAAGCTCCGAGAAGCTGGATATGAAATTACCATTTTTAATATTGACCCAGAAATAGAGCTCAATAAGGCTAACAGAGTACACTTAAATATATATTTCCCCAACCCTATAAAAATATATCAAAGGCTTGATTTTCAAAGGCATGGGAATGGCAGCCTATTTGGAAAGAATATCCTGCACAAGAATTTTTGGTGGAAAAATCAGCAGGCAGCGTGGAGCAGCAGGTGAAATTAAGGAACTGACAGGCTCTACAGGACTGTAAAAATCCCACAGTATTAGAACTGACTAAGACACTGGTACCAATTTTTCCTTTATAAGAAGGCCATTTTGCTTCACTTAGGTGCCCTGGAGGGGTCTTAAATCAGGCATAAATTATATTTACAGTCACTTTTAGATGCCATGGAGGTCTATTTCTTGAGCCACTCATTTTCCCCGAGGTGTTGGGCTGGGCAGCAAGGCATTAATTTGTGTCTACACTGCAACAGCTTACTAAAATGTAGAGTGCATGAAAGCCCATATTGCACAGCACACACATAGGCACTCTGACATTTCCAGAATACAAAGCTTCCTCTATGCCCAAAAATAATTCCAGTGTTTTCCAAGATAGCAAACAATACATTTACACTCCATATAACTTGGGAATTGTTGGTTGTTGTTTTATACATGCTTTCTAATTTAGAGTACTGTCATAACTCAACTCATAATTCTGGTGTGAACGGTTTGACAAGCCAGGTTTTGTGCTGTGGGGTACAGAAGAGCTGCTGGTTGACACGAAAACTTCTGGGTGCACTTAAGGAACATGTGTGTGGCATCTGGACGTGGTGATCATCCCATGCTAGGGATGCAGGTGGCGCTGTGGTCTAAACCACTGAGCCTCTTGAGCTTGCCAATCAAAAGGTTGCTGGTTCAAAGCCCCGCAACAGGGTGAGCTCTCATTGCTCTGTCCCAGCTCCTGCCAACCTGGCAGTTCGAAAGCATGCCAATGCAAGTAGATAAATAGGTACCTCTGTGGCGGGAAGGTAAATGGCGTTTCCATGCGCTCTGGTTTCCATCACGGTGTTCCGTTGCGCCAGAAGCAGTTTAGTCCTGCTGGCCACATGACCCGGAAAGCTTTCTGTGGACAAACGCCGGCTCCCTCGGCCTGAAAGCAAGATGAGCACTGCAATCCCGCAGTCGCCTTTGACTGGACTTAACCGTCCAGGGGTCCTTTGCCTTTTTTTACCATTCCATGCTGGCTCTTGTTTCATTTTGCGGGATAAATGAGCTGCAATACTCTGAAATGCACGCTGAAAGCCAGCTCTTGTGATGCCTGAGCAGCATTGTCCTCCTTCTTTTGCTCAAGTTCCTTGGCTTTCTGGTAACTGTACAGGAGGAAACTGGTGTCACTGCTCTCCATGCCAAAGCCACCAGCTCATGTGGTTGTCCCAACCACTGTGGGCAGCTTCCAACATATATAAAAATGCAATTCAACATTAAAGATTTTTTTCAAAACCTTCCCAATATAGATGTCTTCTAAAGGATCTATAGCAGCGGTTCTCAACCTGTGGCTCCCCATATGTTGTTGGACTACAACTCCCATCATCCCTGAGCTCTGGCCTTGCTAGCTAGGGGTGATGGGAGTTGTAGTTCAACATCTGGGGACCCACGGGTTGAGAAAGGCTGCTCTATAGTGATTTACCTCCTTTGCTTAGGCATCACGTAACTCCACGCCCTCCAACATTTCTCCAATGAAAATAGGGACATCCTAAGGAAAAGCAAGGCATTCCAAGATCAAATAAGAAACTGGGGCGGCTTGGAGGGACACTTGGAGGGTCTGAGCTGGTGTGGGAATAACCATATTATTCATTCCACCCACAGAGTCACCTTGTTCAGCTGTTACAGAAGCAGCTCAGAACATGAGCCCACAGCAACGGCAACCACACTTCTCAGGTAACAGGAGAACCAGCCTCGAGAAGCAACCTTTCTCTTTTTTTTCCATTTCACAAATAATTGTTTCTCTGAAAGCGGAGGTGAAATTTAAAGGACATTAAATCCTTTTACAAGATTTGGACTAAGTTATGAAGAATATATTGCTGAATGGAAACCTGATGTACTCCATTGACTTCAAGAAGAACAAATGCGCCAGTTGTGATCCAACTCTATTGGACTAAAATCATTTAAGCTTCAATAGATTGGAGAGAAACCTAAGTCTCTTTCTCTACTGTTTGTATTCCACCAGGGGCCAATGTCTGCATTTTAAAGCTGGTGGGGAGCACTGCTTCTGTATGGCTTGGCCTGTTGTGCATGTTGAGTGTGTGCACGTAAAATTGACTGTTTTCAATAAAATTTCATTGCACCTCTATGGTGAGGAATTATGGCGTCTTCCCAGTTTTCACAGGTTGCTACAATGTAGAAGAGAAACTTTACACATGCTGGTTATGCCTGTAAATCAAAGTACTAAAGCAAGGAACATTTAATTGTGTATATTGCAAAGCAGTTTTAATTAAACTGCTCAGTCTGACTTCCAATACTTATTCAATTGGATGTAGAATTATCTTCCATGTTTTTTATAATCACCTTTTCTAATATTGGTTTTCTATGTAAGGATTCAGAAGTGCAAATGATCCCCAAATTAATAATTACTGGTAGGACATAACATACCAATTCGTCTATTTTAGAAAACCTCAACCCTGCAAGTACGTACTGCTATTCTGGCTAATATTGAAACACAACATGACTGGTGAATCCATTGAAATTACTCGTTTCAGTGCTAACCTCTTTGCAAAATTGGCAAGTGAAATCTATGGGCCATTTTAGACTCAAAGTAGGGAAAGTATGTTTACTCCGTTCCTTTCCTTTATTGACCTTTATTCTGGGTTTATTCTGTCATGAATTCTACTCCTCCACACCCACAACTGCTTTGCTATGCCAACTGAGTCACTGAAGGACCCCACTAGCCATGCTGTGGGGGTGGGGCAGAGAAAAGTCTTACTGGGACAAATTTAGAGCTTCAGTTGTGCGAGACGAACCGGGAAGCAGCAAACCAGTCTGGCTGACTTGATACAGCTGGTAGCTGAAACAACTGATTTTGGGCAGGTGTGGTCCTAAATGGGGTAACTGTGCCCCTGAAGGACCAGGTGCGCAGCCTGGGAGTCGTTTTGGACTCACAGCTGTCCATGGAGGCACAGGTCAATTCTGTGTCTAGGGGAGCTGTCCACCAGTGCCATCTGGTACGCAGGCTGAGACCCTACCTGCCCGCAGACTGTCTCGCCAGAGTGGTGCATGCTCTGGCTATCTCCCACTTGGACTACCACAATGCGCTTTATGTGGGGCTACCTTTGAAGGTCACCCAGAAACTACAACTAATCCAGAATGCGGCAGCTAGACTGGTGACTGGGAGAGGCCACCGAGACCATATAACACCGCAGGAGCGGAGACCGAGCAACAGGAGCTCACCCCGTTGCGGGGATTCAAACCGCCGACCTTCCTATCAGCAAGCCCTAGGCTCGGTGCTTTAGACCACAGTGTAGATTAATTTATGGCATGAACAATTCCTACAATACAATTCATAGTATAGAACACTGTTCATATAAAACAATTCATGGCATTGATTACAGTGTTCCCTGGGGCTATCACAGTGTTGGTAAGCCAACAGAGAGCCCTCTTCTCTCTCCTACTCCCTGCAAAAAAAGGTAGGTACTTTTGGCAATAATGTTGACATTACAACCTTAAATATGCAAAGATTCAAACGTGGTATGAAATGGGGAGACTCAGTTTTGCCACACTTTTGAAAGGAAGGCAGATGAAGCCTTGAGCAGCTGGGAAACAGCTAAGGAAGGCATGTTTAATGTTCCTGAGAACATGGTAGGCTGGCACAATGTCCTCTTGATCTCTGGTGTGGCTCTACTAGAGGGATGCTAAGTTCTGTGTTATGCATTGTGTATACATCGATAACATGTAAGTGCATATGTAAAGGGAGAGCAACGATTCCCACTGGGAAAGAGCCAGCCAAATACCCAAAGAGGAGAGCCAACAACAGCAAATGACTGATGTCAGGAAAAAGCGAACATCACCACAGCCCCCTCTAGGGCACCACAGTGGAGTTGAAGAAGAAAACAGTAACAAGGTGCAACAATGGAAAAAAAGCATGACCGTGATGGAAGAGAGAACTGAGGAGCAAAAGATACCGAAGGAATTCTAGAGGATAGGGAAAGTGGGGAATCCACCTGAACATATTCCAAAGCATACGGAGTTTGTCTTTCCCCAAAGAGCTGCAATTTGCCCCATCAATGCAAATGTGCAATTGGAGGACTAGCGCCTTTGGAACCGAATCAAATGTTATTATTTCGGTCACAGACCAGTTCCAGATTGCACCTTCATTGTAATAAAAGAATATTAATAATAGTATTTGCTAATAACGAATAAATGAGTACATTTTGCTATTTGTTGGCCTTTGGGGGTACTCCCAAACATACCGAGATGGAAAGCGCATCCTGCCTAATGCTAACTTCCTGTATCCATCACATACTAATATCTACAGTCATGTGGTATAACTGCAGAATGAGTACCACACAAGTGTCCTGGAAAAAACTGGACACCACCTTTTCTCCTGCGAAAACACTTTGGGAAACTTTGGGTGCTGTGATCTCGCACAATTTCACACCAACATCTCACCTAGAGTTGTTAAGAAGTCAGTCTGGAGTTAGAGAAGAGAGGGGGAGGATAAGTCTGTGGGTTGGGCTAGTCTGATGTGAGAGAGTGGGAGAATATTTTAAGAGGAGTCAGTCAAACAGTTGAGATAATCAGTCAGAAGGTATTGCAAAGGTATAGGCAGGTAAAGAAACTAAGGTTAAGAAACTGACAAGAAAAAAATAGCTGAAACCATAAACTTGTTAATGTTTATAAAATAAACTTGTTTAATTGGTTCAATTTTAACAACTGTCTGGACTCAGTGTGTACCCAAGAGTAACGGGTTGGTGGCAGCCGGGAAGCGAGCACAGTGGTGGCACAGGGATCAATAGACGGTCAAACGTCCGGGGACCCTGTGTGAGCGCCACAATGCATTTTTGGGTGCTGTGGAAGCATGGCCCCGAGAAAAGCATGTGCTCTGTGATCTCACCCAGGACCACGGACAGGAGGAAATGAGTCCCGGTTTGGGGACTCAATATTTTGGAGGGTATGGGGCTATATCTCAGGGGTGGGGAACCTGTGTCTCTCAAGATATTGCTGGATTACACCTCCCATAATCCCTGGCCACTGGTCATTTTGGCTGGAGCTGATGGGAGCTGGGGTCCAATAATTTCTGGAAGGCCATAAGCCGCCCACCTCTGAATATAATGAAACCTGAAAACAGAATCTTAAGGCTTCCTACGGTGTTTCTCCAAAGAAAAAAAAAAAAGAAATATAACAGGATAACTTCCCCAGGTTTAAAAATGGGGAGGGGAAATTGCGTGTACACATAGAAAGAAGTGGGGGAGCAACCTAACATCTTTAGCTCAGCAGTATTTTAACTGAATTGGTCTCCATTGGTCTGAAGCTTGATTTTTATTTTAATTGTGCTTTTAATAAATCATCACTCAGAAGAGGCCTTGGTGGAATTCTTAGCTTGTCTGGGAGAGAGCGTGAGGCAAGCCAGCAGGTCTGCTCTGCAACCTCAAGAGAAGTGAAGCTGCGTTAAGTTTTATCGTGACTGCAACAGTGAAACACTTCAGGGTACAAGGCCAGGAAGCAAAATGTGTGTAGTCAGCTTGTAAACAAGCTCTCTTACTCCTTCCCTTTCCCCTTACGACGACTCGGGCATCCCGTCAAGATGATGAAATGTTCTGGAAATGGCATCTGGCTGGCAATGGTTCTGAGGGCCTATCCCTGATAACAGCTGGGTACACAAGTCATGTTCTAAAATAGGCTGGATGGCAATGCCGGCCACCGAGATTAGCTGAGATATCAGACAGCTGTCATTTTCTTCCCAGTGCCGGGCAATGGAAAGGTCACACAGTCCCTTAGGAATAATACTTGTATTATTAAAATGCTTCGCTTATCGCAAGGGCTAGGGCTAGCAGCAGGGTCTCTAATTAGTATATCAATTCTACAAATGAATAATGAGACATGGTGCAATGTGCCAACTTTCTGGCTGCTCAGCAGCAGTGATTATCTATTTTCTCTTCCCAGCCCCCCTTCCCGGCCAATGGTAAGTAACTAAACAATGATCTTGTAATACAAATTTCATTTGTAGCAATTCAGCTTTCCTACCAGAAAGGTAGCATCAATTTACACTACACTTTGCCCCAGGGAAAAAAGTTTGTTGCAACAATAGCATGAAGTCAAAATCAAGCTTTGAAAAGCCAAACAGAGAACTTAATAAAGCTGCTGTACCTATTATTTTGTTACATTTCTATCTTGCAGTAAAAATACAAACAAAACCTTAAAGAAAGAAAAAAAACTTAAAACATTTAAAAACATTAACAGCACATATAAACATTTAAAACATTAAGAGCGTGCAAAAGGATCTAGAAACAATAAACCCCCAAATTAAAAAATCTAAAAACATTAAGTATATTATAATCCAAAAATGCCTTAAAAGGATTGAATCAGATTTAATCGGTGCTGGTGATAAATGGTGAGTTTTATTTTAATTGGGAATTGAAGTTGCCCATCAAAATTAATCACGTGGTCACAGTTTTCTCTACTATAATGAGATGCATTGTAGTATTTCTAGTTAAATAATAGTACAGTAATGATTTCTAAATTCACATCTATACAAATAAATAATCATGTGTGGCTTATACATAAATCTGTCCCCTCTTTTTTCTTTGGTGATGCATTTGAGCAATGCATAAGTCGCCATTCTATATCTTGTGCTGGTGCAAAGGTATGTCTCAATTTTCCAGGTAACTCTCTAATCATGCCTTAGTCCTGAGCAGGTGATGATAATATGTCCTTCAAACTTTGCCCTCTGTGATATTAGCTGCTCTGAAGAATGCTACGTAATGATGCTTTTCTGGTCTCGATATTATGGAGAGAATAACTCCCCATTCCTTCAATCTGATTTATAAGGAAAGCAGTGCTGAGACCTATGTACCTATTTCCTTAATTCTTTCAGACATTTTGCCTATGTCTAATTACTGTTTTCATGAGAATGACCAGTAACTGGCTTAAAAAAATATCCTTCTAAGGGAACATTAGGAATAACAGATTTAATCTTAGGAATGAGTAAGAAAAACTGTGCTATGTATTTGTCTTCTATACGGACACCTCTTATGAGAAGAAACACATTTTTTTGGCTTTACCTTCTTTTATTTTAGAACAAAATCTGGACTACGACCAAGATCCCAGTAGGGAAAGTTTGTTTTCCTCTCTCTATTAAACCGCACTGTGCTTGTTTCAAGATTTCCCTTCCAAACAGACCATAAAGATAGGATGATTGGAACAAAATGTACTTTCACAGGAGACAATGATAATAATCAGCAGTGGCCAATTAGCGAAAAGATATTTGGCAAAAAAAAACACCCCTAAACCTATTAAAAGTAAATTAATTTAAAAATGAGCTCTCTACAGATAGCGTATCTAAATTGCCAAAACAACCCTCATTCCAGCAGGAAGGCTTGATTTAATACCCGGAGGGTCATAGTGCTTTCCAGAAATATGTGACAATGACAACCCACAATATGTTGAATCACTGCTTTTCAGACAGTTGCTAAGAAAGGCCAGACCCCATTCATTAACTATCCAAACATTCTTATTTGATACTTCAAAAAGGCTCATTATTAGGCCATGTCACCATTCGTCCACACACAGACAGCATGGCTTAGTGGTTAGTACTTCAAGTGGAACATCTGCTTTGCACCAGAAGGTTCCATGTTCAATTCCTGCCATCTCTAGGTAGGACCAGGAGAGATTCCCTGCCTGAAACCCTGGGGAGCTGCTGGCAGTCAGTGTAGACAATACTGAGTTGGGTGGGCTGGCTCTGATGTACGGCAGCTTCTGATGTTCCTATGCAGGACCGGATTTAGATTTCATGAGGCCCTCAGCTACTGAAGGTAATGGGGCCCTTTCTATATCCAGCTGTCCTTTGTCAACAACAAATTGTCGCTGTTTTTTGTGTTGAATATACAGTGGTACCTCGGGTTAAGTACTTAATTCGTTCCGGAGGTCCGTTCTTAACCCGAAACTGTTCTTAAACCTGAAGCACCACTTTAGCTAATGGGGCCTCCCGCTGCCACCGCACTGCCAGAGCACGATTTCTGTTCTCATCCTGAAGCAAAGTTCTTAACCTGAAGCACTATTTCTGGGTTAGCGGAGTCTGTAACCTGAAGCGTCTGTAACCTGCCTGTTGCATTGTTTGAAAGAGTTCATCTTCAAAAGATTTGTAGTATGAAGTTGATAGCCCATCTGGGCCTGGCAGCTTTCTGTTCTTGAGTCTTTTTAATAGCATCACCTAATTCTTAAATAGTTATAGGTCCATGCATAATTTGTTTCTGCGAGTGTGACATTCGGTATTTGGTAAATTTTGTCTCTGTAAGTATTCATCTGTCTATCTATATTTAAAAAGTTGCTTGGCAACAGCTTAGAATAAAAATGATGAAATGCTTTTTTAATATTTATATTATCTGTTGTTATAACATTTCCCTCTTGCAGCTTCAATGTCACTTTCTTCTCTTTCTCTTTCCATAGTTTATACTCCAACCACTTCTCTGAAACACACATCCCAATTCTTGAAGATACAACAGGCAAGCAGACACTCCAGGAACAATGCAAATGCCCCTTCTAAAAGCTACCTAACTGCTGTATGCACATCCATTAAAGTTATTATTAATGGTGTTTGGAAGTCTGGCAGACCAGGTAAAACCATCTGTGACATTTGTTAACCTGTTTGTGCAGCTGCAAGGGAAGTGTAAGATTTTAATTGATGACCCTTCTTAGTTTTATAGGACTGTCTCTCTGACTAGGTTGTCTCATACAAAGGGCTCTGAATGAAGACGATGAGACTCCCTGGAGTCCTCATTAGCCCGAAGTGAGCAACATATACTAGAAACCACAATGTTCCTGTCCTCTGGTACCACCTTAACTGAAAGCATGTTGGAAAGTAACATAACAGATGTCTGCCAAAGCAATAAGAATCTACGCAACTGCTTTGTCAAAAGAAGAATGGGGGTGACGTTATCTATTTTCCTCAAATGCCCCAATCCCAAAAAAGAGGCTGGAGGAAGCCAAGAACAAGAAGAAACTCTGCAAGGAATAAATTGACATTTCGACAAAGCCTCTCCTACTCCTGGAGGGGAGGGATTGTGACCGGGATCCGATTCCCAAGAGGCGCAGGGGGCGTTTCGGCCCCTGCCTGCCGTTGTCGCTGGTGCGCCACACCCCCTGTAATGGCACCCAATCGGGTGGCAGTTCGGGGGGGGGGGTTTGGCCGCTCAAATGCGGCCGCACCAGCTTTCCCAGCCATTGTGCTGCCGGATTTCTTCGAGTCACCCACCTACCACTCCCTTTAGCGCTTAGCTTCTCGCTTGACCTTGCTATGGACCTATGGTTGGTCGCCTTGGTTGTCCGGGGGGGCCTGGTAGGAGTTTTTTCCCAATTGGCAAATTGGCACTGGCCTCTTGGTTTTTTCACCTACCTCGTAGCAATCATCACAACTTTCTCGGTATTTGGCGGTTAGGCACTGGAATGTGTTGTTGGTGTGTGGAAGGGCAAGGTGTGGCCATCGCCTATCCCTTCACTTACGGGTATTCCGTTAAAGGAATCCGGTGGTCGTGGATCCTGTCCGATGCCCTGTGTGGCGGGGGGCCATGGCACGACCCCCGGTGATATCAGGGGGAGAGCTTATAGTTGTATTTGCATCAACAGGCTCCCCCTCCTGGTGGTTAACCCTCGTCAGACTCACCCCTCTCCGAGTGGGTGGAGTCAAAATTTGCTGTTGGTCCAATGCCTAAGCCAATACCTCTCACATGCTGTAATCAATAAAGTTGTGGCCTTTTCTAGCCCATTAACCTTTAATTTACTGTGTCCACGTGTTTTTATTATTCATAAGCGGGAGGCAGGTTCTCGAATCACAAATAGGTCCCCACTTTCTCAACATTATTTCAGTTCTTTGCAATCAGTTTTGGTTGAATATTTCAGTTTCCATCACAGCTAAACACAGTCTTAAACCCAGCTCACCTTCTTTTTCTAAAGCCCTAGTGGGAATTCCTCTATAAAGGACACAGACTACTTTAAATAAATTATGACTTCTTTCCACAATGAACACTTTCTATCCCAGAGCTTCAAATTCATTTTAGATGACAAACCATTGGCTCAGCCATTGAGGTAGGAATCTCCAGGCATCTTCATAACCTAGCTTCCACCCATTTGAAGAAAGGTTTCACATCGACTAACGCAAAAAGTTTAAGACACACACCCGGGGACAGTCTGCTAAAAACAAGACCAGATTTCTCTTACCACAGGACATCAAGCAATTGAAAAGGAGGAGCATGGTACTGAATATGAGAGATCTGTATGCGCATGCACACACAAATGCACACACACAAGAGGATATGCACTTTCCAAATAGATTTATACAAGTTCGGTTTAAAATACAGCTCTGATGAGCCAACATGACAAAGCTTTGGCATCGTGTAGCATCCAAAGTTGCCTTAAGTCAGATGTATTTTCAGTGATGAAAACTGGCTTGGGATGAGGCCTCTGCTAGCACCCTCTGGCTAGCAGACAATGTTCTTATTCACAGTCTTCTCAATTTGCAAACCAGGTTTAAAGATAAGGATCGGGGTGGTGGAGCTTTTTCTTTTTTTTCTTTTTTAATCTTCCCAAAATGAAAATCTTTCTGAATGAGATCATGTAAGGAAAAACAATTAAGTTGTTTTGCTTTTCACACAAATATGAGACAGACAGGTTTTTAAGAGTAAGAGATTCAACTTGTTGGATAAGAAAGCAGCAGTAAGAATAAAACATTAAATAAGTAAAGCCAGAGTCATGCTGCTACTCAGTTTTACACACAAGTACATGGGGAGGGGAAAAGAGAGAGAGGGAATGAAAGAGAGAATATCCACAGGTGTAGGATGTTGGAATGACTTTCTATGGAGCCCATCTGAGAAATAAGTGGAAAGGCCCAACGACTGACTCTGTGTGGGTCACAGGCCTAAGTATCAGAATGTTGTGGAACAGCTATTTTCATGAGGTAGCAACGTAACTTCATGATGCAGGGGTTTTTTTTATATCATAGACACATACTACAGTCATACTCACACAGGTTTTGAATCAATGCAGCCAATTCGTGGAGCACTGAAGCATAGGTTTAAGGGAAGCTGCTTTATACTGAAGTCAGACCACGGGTCCATTGAATAATAATAATAATAATAATTTATTATTTATACCCCGCCCATCTGGCTGGGTTTCCCTAGCCACTCTGGGTGGCTTCCAACAGAATATTAAAATACAATACAGTGGTACCTCGGGTTAAGTACTTAATTCGTTCCGGAGGTCCGTTCTTAACCTGAAACTGTTCTTAACCTGAAGGACCACTTTAGCTAATGGGGCCTCCAGCTGCCGACACACAATTTCTCTTCTCATCCCGAAGCAAAGTTCTTAACCCAAGGTACTATTTCTGGGTTAGCGGAGTCTGTAACCTGAAGCGTATGTAACCTGAAGCGTCTGTAACCTGAGGTACCACTGCAATCTATTAAACATTAAAAGCTTCCCTAAACAGGGCTGCCTTCAGATGTCTTCTAAAAGTCTGGTAGTTTTTCTCTTTGACATCTGGTGGGAGGGTGTTCCACAGGGCGGGTGCCACTACCGGGCTCAGTATTCGCTACAGTGGCTGACAGTGGTTTCCAGGGTTTCGGGCAGGACTTGCAATAGTCTTTCCCAACCCTACCTGGCCAGGCCAGGAACTGTACCTGGGGCCTTCCACATACAAGGCAGATGTTCTACCACAGAGCTATGTTCCTTCTCTAAGTGTAGCATGCCTTATTAAAGGACTAAAACCCTGGAAAAAGTGACCTCTTCCACTGGTGAGCTCTGATGGGCTTACTTGGTATCAGTGATGCACTGCAGTGAGCAGCAGGAATGCTCTGAGTAGGGATGTGGGTGGCACTGTGGTCTAAACCACTGAGCCTCTTGGGCTTGCCAACCCGAAGGGCAGCGGTTCGAATCCCCACGATGGAGAGAGCTCCTGTTGCTCTGTCCCAGCTTCTGCCAACCTAGCAATTCAAAAGCATACCAGTGCAAGTAGATAAATAGGTACTGCTGTGGCGGGAAGTTAAACGGCGTTTCCTCTGGCTTCCGTCACGGTGTTCCGTTGCGCCAGAAGCGGTTTAGTCCTGCTGGCCACATGACTCGGAAAGCTGTCTATGGACAAACGCCGGCTCCCTCAGCCTGAAGCGAGATGAGTGCCACACCAGCTAGTCGCCTTTGACTGAACTTAACCGTCCAGGGGTCCTTTACCTTTTGCTCTGAGTAGTACTAGATTGCAGGGTCTAGCTCCCCTATTTCTTTTTCTTATGATAATTTCTTACAATAATGAGTGATGCTATGTGGTGCCTCTGTATGCCCCTGAACACCAGTTGCTGTGAATCACAAAACGAGAGAGGGCTATTGTGCTCATGTGCTGCTTGTGGCTGTCTCACAGATTACCCCTCAGACCAGGATGCTGGCTGTTCTCATGTGCTTAAATGTAAATGCTGGCTAGGCGTAGCTGCCCATGCATCTCGGAGAAAAATATAAAGAGTGACATGATAAGTACTGAAGGATGGTGAAGATCTATGGCCATCTGCATGCTCAAAATTGAGATGCAGAGTGATAAATATATGTGCAAACATGAAACGGAGAAAGCTGAGAGTAGCAGCCCAAACATCACAATTATACGCATGTGTTTTATCAGTAACCCCTGCAAATGAAAATCTGGAAACTTTTAGGTAGCTAACGTTTGGTAGTTAATTCATGTCACTTCTATTGCATGTGAATTAAGTTCATTGATAAAAATTGGTTTAATGGATATACCAATTGAACATTTGCTTTGCATTTTGGACTGCGTGGTTGCAAAGTCCCTATAACAGTCACAAGAGGGAATTGGCAGAAGTTGCATAGTGTATCTAATTCACATTTGAAAGAAAGATAAGCAAATAAAGAAAAAGCCTCTGATCTAAAATCTGCCTTTGTTCAGTTTTGAAAGCAATTTATCATGGGGAGAGCTTTCAGAAGAGAGTCCAAGGAAGGGCTGTATTTTGATCTCCAAAAATTGTTTCATGAAAACAGAGAAGACCTTGATTAAATTTGCAGTTTTGCCTTTCCACCCTGCTTGTGGGCTCCCTGAAGGCATTTGGTCGGCCACTGTGGAGGAAAAGGATGCTAAACTTGACCGAGCCCTGGTCTGACCCAACAGAACTTTCCTTGTGTATCTGTACTATTAACCAAACTTATCCAGATGACACTGATTTCTGATTCTTTTCCACTTCTGAACTTCTGCTGTGCTTCCTTAGCTTCTTAAAATACCCCAGACCTCAAATACCCCTGGGCAAAAAATAATTAGCTTGTGGGGGGAAGCAGTGCAATGTACAAATCAATTAATTTGAAATGAAAATGAGGTTTCTTGTGAAAAGTATAGCATGAAGAAACCTGCTAAATCCATTAAGTCAAATTTAGAAAGGCTAGACTTGGGATTTCCAAACGGCAAAGTGCTTTATTGCGGGAAAAATTTCCAGTAGTCTAATAGTAAGGATTAAATAAGTTATTATGTATTTAGACACATTTCTAACGCACAAGGAAAAAAAACTATTATGCACTTCAGAGAGATTTTAGCATATCCTAATGTATTTCTCACACAACCCATTTAGAAATGACAGAGCATGCAAAATGCAAGTCTCTTTTTGTTATTTATCTGTAACATAGTTTTCTGACACTCAGTTCCACAGAGAAGCATACTCACAGATAATACTGTGACACAGAGGAGAGTTATAGGTTGACTATGGGATCTGTGCACTACTGTAACTGTGTTTTCAATTAAAGTCTGAAGATTTACGTTGAGAATGGTAGGAGCTCCATGTATTGTGCATTGCAATTTTCAGGAGGATAGAAAGAAAAAGGAAGCACGGAGAACTAGCTTTCTGATTAAAAGTTAACAAAAACATATTTTGGAACAGGAAGAGCTCTACCTTAGGGAGATGACAATAGCTGAATCCCAGTCTTAAGGTTCTCATTAAAATTTGCTTTTGGGGGAAGAAAAGAGTGGGAGACAAGGCACACAGAAATTAAACCTGAAGAAGTAGAGACGCATGAATATTCACAGATGTGTTTTGCATTTGCAATACCTCTTGTGTCCATTCCCCACTCACTCTTTCATGTTCTGTGCTTTAATCTGATACTACATGCATCTCTCCACAACCCTAATAAGTTGCCCTAAGAAATTATCCAAAAATGGCACTGACTCTTTAAATAGATCTATAGATATACTGATCCCAGTGCCGGATTTCTGTATAAGCTAAACAAGCTACAGTTTAGGGCCCCACTCTCTTGGGGACCCCCAAAATATTTAAAGGGGAAAAAACCTGGATGTACATTTCCAAAATATAAAATAAAAACAAATAAAGCCTACAAACAGCAACAGTATTTTGCATTGTGTAGGCTCCTATGATGTAAGTAATGGATCCCGCCTGCTAACCTGCTCCCTAAAATATCACTGGTAAGATACCATATAGCATATATTCAACACAAAAATACAGACAATTTGTTGTTGACAAAGGACAGCTGGAAATATAAAGGGCCCCATTACCTTCAGTAGCTTAGGGCCTCATCAAACCGAAATCCGGCCCTGACTGATCCCCAAGCATAGAGAATTTGTCCTGCTGTTCTTACCTGTTATCTATAGAGCAGCTAACTTCATAAAGGAAATAAAATTTTCCAATCATATGAGTATCTGAATGATGTGAAATGGTATGCAAAATAGAACATGCCAAGTCAAATCTCCACATTCTGTTTAAAAGAACCTTATGTGGTCCCCCAAGAGACCCTAGAATAATAAAGTCAAGATATACTGTTTTATTTTGTTTTAAGCATTTGTGATGCCCAGGATGTTGTTTGCTGGATTCTGTGGAAATCAACTATTTACAATATGTAGAGACACATGAGGCATCTGAGCATGCAATAGATTCTTAGATGAACAGTAGAAGGACAGTATTGATGGCAAACCTGGATCTGTTGGACTTATTTTAGAAAAGAACCAGCTCTCTATGTACATCTGTATCCCAGGATGGGTTCCTGCGTGGGTTCCTCAAGTCACTCTTGCCCACTTCCCTTGCTAAGGTGTTGTTTCAAATCCCTTACCATATGAAGCTCTAAATACCTCCATCCACTCCAGAAAACACACCCATTTTTACATGCAAGAAGCCAAGTTACAGGGAACCAGGCAGAGGGCCTTCTTGGTAGTGGCACCCATCCTGTGGAATGCCCTCCCACCAGATGTCAAAGAGAAAAACAACTACCAGACCTTTAGAACACATCTCAAGGCAGCCCTGTTTAGGGAAGTGTTAATGTTTGATGGATTACAGTCCTGTTTAGAGAAGCTGTTAATGTTTGATGGATTTTAATATTTTGTTGGAAGCCACCCAGAGTGGCTGGGGAAGCCCAGCCAGATGGGCGGGGTATAAATAATAAATTATTTATTATTATTATTATTATTATTATTATTATTATTGAGGTGAAGCACTGGGTAGAAACATTACATCAGCTCAACAAATCTTTACTAAACTTGGAGGCTGAAGTTCAGCCTAACCATTTCTGAGGGTTACTTTAACTTGCACTGTGGGAGAGTATTAAGTATTTAACTTCAATGCAACTTAAATTCCCTAACTCTTGCTAGATTCCACCCACTTATTAGTGCACCTAGAACTATCAATATAATCCAGCTGACATTCAGTTAATACAGCACAGATAAGCTACCATCCAGAAACGAGCTAGATGGATTTATCCCAGTTGATTTCATTTGGACTCAGGTAAGCGGATGTACTTATGCAGTAAACTGTAGCCATAGCATTTATTAAGCCAATAGAGCCATCACTTCTGGCAGACTGATTATATATGCCCACTGCCTTATTACATCTGCCCCCACCAAATTTACCCTCTTGACAAAGATAGTCCTTGCATGCTCATACTTACATGGTAAATAATATTACATTTCCTGCCAGTGCTTCTCTAGATTTATCTTTAGCGGGAGGGGAAAATACCGTATTTTTCGTCCCATAGGACGCTCCGTCCCATAGGACGCACCTAGTTTTTTTGGGGGGAAATAAAGGAATTTTTCCCCTTTATTTCCCCTCCAAAAGCAGGTCGGGGAAACCGAACCAGGTCGAGGAACAGCGGGATGGCGGCGCTGCGCCTCCCTGCTGTCCCCCGAGCTTATGGGGCTGGCCCGTGTCTGCCCAGCGCGAGGGGCGCTCTGCATCAGGGTGCCCCACCCGCCGGGCAGCAGGCTGCTATCCGCAGCGTGGGGAGCCCTGCGGGGAACTCCTGCAAGGGTCCCCACGCTGCGGATGTCTGCTGGGCGCGGGGGGCGCTCTGCTTCAGGGCGCCCCTCGCGCTGGGCAGCAGGCTGCTATCCTCAGTGTGGGGAGCTTTGCGGGGAACTTCTGCAAGGCTCCCCACGCTGAGGATGTCTGCCCACAGGGCTGCCTAGGCTGCGGATGTCTTCCTGAAGCCTGCGCACCGACCCCTTTCGCTCTCCAAGCTTCAGCAAAAGCCTGCATTCGCACCATAGGACGCACCCAGATTTCCCCTTCATTTTTGGAGGGGAAAAAGTGCGTCCTGTAGGGCGAAAAATACGGTATACAGTATGATAAACTCAGAGTTATAAATATATCTCAGCTTTAATAAGCTTTTTTTAATCTCATGAAATTTCAAAGTGACACACTCCTCAAGAAAATAAGCAAAGGGTTATTTGACAGAATGGGAGCACGATCTATTTGCTGTGAAGAAGAATCCTCTATTTCAGCTGTTCATTACTTACATCTTGATATAAAGTCCTTCAAGGAATGTCAGAAATACAGTTAAAGCTCTTGGGTGCTGTGCATTATGTGTCATTCTGTGATTTAGCTAACTTTTTTTTGGAAAAAGACAACTAATTCATATGTAAATACAAGCTTAATGCTGGGCATCATAACTGATCCTCCCTCCCATGACAATTTTAGAAATGCAGATTCTCTGCCAGTTTTCTGCTGCTGCCACAATCTGGATTAGGGTGGCCTTGTTTATTTTTTTAATGGCTAGAAAGAAGTTTCATGGTTGTCTCTTACTCTAAGCATACAGACAAATGTTCACCTGACCTGGGTTGTAAATCCATCACAAATTGCTGGGCGCCATTTAAACACAAGGCTCTTTGGTTTGGGGACTGAGTTGGATTATCTTCTGATCGTTTCATAGAACCATAGAATCTTAGAGTTTAAAGGTACCCCTAAGGGCCATCTAGTCTAACCCACTGCAATGCAGGAATCTCGACTAAAGCATCCACGACATACGGCCATTCAACCTCTGCTTAAAAACCTCCAAGGAAGGAGTCCACAACATCCCAGAAATAATAATACTAATAATTTATTATTTATACCCTGCCCATCTGGCTGCCACCAGATGTCTTCTAAACATCAAGATAGTTGTTTATTGCCTTGACATCTGATGGGAGGGTATTCCACAGGGCTGGCGCCACTACCAAGAAGGCCCTCTGACTGGTACCCTGTAACTTCGCTTCTCACAGGGAGGGAACCGCCAGAAGGCCTTGGAGGTGGACCTCAGTGTCTGGGCTGAATGATGGGGATGGAGACGCTCCTTCAGGTCTACTGGGCTGAGGCCGTTTAGGGCTTTAAAGGTCAGTGCCAACACTTGGAATTGTGCCCAGAGACTGTTCCACTGTCAAACAGCTCTTACTGTCAAAGTTTTTTCTAATGTTTATTCGGAATCTCCTTTCTTGTAACTTGAAGCCTTTGGTTTGAGTCCTACCTTCCAGAGCAGAAGCAAACAAGCTTGCTCCATCTTCCATGTGACAGCCCTTAAGATATTTGAAGAAGGCTATCATATCTCCTCTTTTCTGGACTTTGGAGCCCAGAGATGCCAACTGTGTGAACCACTGACAGCCATTGTTCTGAAGGCACCATTCCATGTTAGGTCTTGACTTAAATTAGCCTGACATGGACTGTGGCAGGAACTTTCAGTAAATCAGTACTAACAGTCTATCCCTATTTGGAGGAGAAGCCAAGATAAATTAGGGTTATAACTTTTCTTACAGCCTCATGTTCCTGTAGCTTAGTTAGATGAACCTTTGCCTAAAAACAAATGAATGAACTGTCATTTCCAAATCTTTTGAAAAAAAGGTCACCCCGAAATTAATAAATCGCTTTATGTATATGCAACTGGATAATGTATTATGTAATATGGACAGCATGTATTATAATACAGGAAAAATAGAGCTTGCAATTTTTCTAATACTTGTACAATGCTTTGTACACTGTACATCACTTCTTGTTGCTTTGAATAAATTGAGTTTACCGTTTGTTTCTGCTGCAAACACCATTAAGTTCCTGCATCACTTTGACTGCACCTTCTTTCTATGTACCATTATTTGGATTCTTATAGAACAGTTCCAGACAGCTGTAAAAGTTCTAAACAGTTCCAGATAGTTTTAAAAAGTGCTAATACTTATGAGTTGTAACATTACATATACGGTGATTCCAACTTTCCATTTCCGGGTGACCTTTTTTCACACCTGAGAAGAATTAGTTCCTTTCTCAGTGTTTCTAAGCAGAAGTTCATCCCCTTATGATACAGGACATATTTTTCTTTCTTTTTAAAGTCAGTAAGTTATAACCCTAATGAATATAACTAGGCAGGATAATAGATTCCATTTTGCAGCAGCACTGTCTCCTAATTCAGTTCATCTCAATCCACATATGCAGTTGGCATATGGGTTTTTAAGATGCATCAGAATCTGTTCCCCAAATCTCAGACCCCAAAGAACCAGACCCCCCATATCCATGATGGGTGGAACATGAGTGCCGCATCTGAAATTGTGGCTGCTGGTATTTCTCCTCCTTTCTGTTCTAGAATTCAACCACCAGTTTGGACCAGAATTCCTTTCCTCCTTGGAGGGTATTTTTATTATTTATTTTTTAAAAAACAGTAACATGTGGATACTAAAACCCCCTCTACTGATTTAATCTCTGCTCCATTTCCAGCACAGCTTGGCTAATGAAAATATATTTTATGCTTTCCTATATAAAACTTGATAGAGAATTATAGATAGAAGGGCTGTAAAGATCTGAGCAAATCTGTATCCCATCTGCATAAGCTACTGCAAGCAGAACAGAGAGTTCTAACGAAACACAGTGGCAACAGGTTACGACTTTGGCAGTTCAGCAGATTTATTAACATACCGAAAACTCCAAAGTGTGACATTTGCAGTTGAATACCAATGAGGATGCAAAAAGGATGAGTGGGGAATGAAAGAAGCAAACTGTTGATTGGCAAGTCCCCATTTGAAGTCAGCATGTTATATTCCTACAGCCTGGGGAGAGGTACAGACTGCCAATTTTACCGTGAACTCCTTGAGGTCTGTCGTGTTTAGAAAAATCAGACGGAAGAATATCCAGTCATAACATGAGTGGGTATAAAACCCAGAAGGACTGAGGCATAACCTGTACTTTAATAACTTAATAGCAGCACAGCATTGAAACATAAAAATGTAATAGCATCAATCAAAACATGGGTCATCAACAAACACTCAGGCTATACCTATATTCCTGAGCTACAAACATAGCTGATATGTTTTTATAGCAGATAACTTTACCAGTGACCTGGGTGCTCCATAGAGACTCACAGCAGTGCAGAAGGTTTTTCTTCCACAGAAAATACGTGCAGATAGTTTTTCCAGGCAAGCGGACCACTCTGTGGTGCACCCAACTCACATGGGATGCTGTTATCTCTAGGACAGAAGCAACTGGAGGGGGGGGGGGAGAATCCCATCACCCCTCCACTGCAAATTCAGGAGTATATGAACCAGATCTCCACACCTCACAGATAAGCAGTCTCCACTGAAAAGAGTATTGTGCTTGAGGTGAAGTCAGGAAAACTCTGTCCATGGTATTTGATTTGTGCTGGCTATTTCACCCATCCAAGTCATGAGTACTAAGAAGCAAGTGGCTAGGGGCATGGCATAATACAAAAAGGATTCCTTTTTTAAGTGCTTGATTCAAAACCAATTTCGGTGCCCGTGTGTGTGTGTGTGTTGTGTTGGAGGTGGTGGTGGTGGTGAATTCCTGTTTAAATTGAGCAGAAAGTAATTTCTGTCCATGAAGCAATAAACCACCAAGAGGATTTGGGCAGGAAGCCAGATTTGTTCCTGAACATTAAAATCCCTACGGGCCTTTAGGTCACCAGTGAAACGCCCTGGAAAATTTAATTAAAGTGGATTCCAGGAAGAATGACGGGGCTGATAGAGGTAGCCACCACTAAATAAGAGAGAGAACTCGTACGCAAGTGCCTTGCAAGCATGACATGCCAAAGTCTGGAATGAACACTGGCTATTTCAAGTGACCTTGGTGTGATACACATAATAAAGTAGCCAAGATGACAACCAGCTCCCTTTCTAGTAGTACTCGATTGTACGTTTTCTGGGTAAAACATTTCCTGACTTTTCTCAATGGGAATATTAGCACTGTTGTACAAACACACACACATCTACACAACAAATGGACCTTGATGCTTCACATATGTGGGTCAAGAAGCTACTTAGAACTGGATATGGAACAACTGATCAGTTCAAAATTGGGAAAGGAGTACGACAAGGCTGTATATTGTCTCCCTGCTTATTTAACTTATATGCAGAATTCATCATGCGAAAGGCTGGGATGGATGAATCCCTAGCCGGAATTAAGATTGCTGGAAGAAATATCAACAACCTCAGATATGCAGATGACACAACCTTGATGGCAGAAAGTGAGGAGGAATTAAATATCCTTTTAATGAGGGTGAAAAGAGGAGAGCGCAAAATATGGTCTGAAGCTCAACATCAAAGAAACTAAGATCATGGCCACTGGGCCCATCACCTCCTGGCAAATAGAAGGGGAAGAAATGGAGGCAGTGAGAGATTTTACTTTCTTGGGCTCCATGATCACAGCAGATAGTGGCAGCAGCCACGAAATTAAAAGGCGCCTTTTTAAGCCTGTAAATGGTAAAATTACCATTTTAAGCCTGTATCTGATATTCTGCAACAGAAACTCAGAGTGAGTAAAGGTTTCTTTTTTACCTTTTACAAGACTGTTTTGTGAGAACCCAGTCTGCCTTAAAGCATCCTTGATTACTTAAACTAAAAGGCTAAAGCTAGCCTATCTAAGCTTCCGTTTTAAGCTGCAAGGGGATGCACTCTGCCAAAATTACAAATGTGAGGAAGGAAGGATAATATCTATTAAATATATCCTCCTCTAGCACCTATACACTCCCCTACAACTTATAAAACAGGAAGTTAAAATCACAATAGACCAGACTAGAACAAATTAACACTCATATGAACTTTCCAAACATCTGGCTAGGCGTGTCTAAATAAGAATGTCTTAAACAGGCACTGAAAAGAACACAGTGAAGGCACCTGCCTGGAATAAATAGGCAGGGAGTTCCAAGGATGCTAGCCAATACCTGACACCAGCTGTGCCACTGACCCATGGACCATTTTGCAGTGGAGGAATCAAGGCAAAGAGATCACTAAACCACGAGTTAGTGGTTTACGTGGGATTGAATTCACTGGTCTGAGACCATCAAGCGACTGCAATAAGACATGAATAGATGTTTAAAGAATAAGGTAGCTTTCATTGTAAAATGACCAACATTTTCTCACTCACTCAATCAATCTTTATTACAGTCCAGTGACCCAACAAATCGTTACAAAGCAATACACAATTCATACAGCCTACCTCCAGGTAAAACAAACATTTTGTTCAGAATATAGGAATCATTCGTTCTTGCAACCACCGATAAAAACTTTGCCACTGCTAATGTTCTAGCGTTTGTCTGGTCTTCCAATAGGAACCTGACATAGTGAGCCTCTGATTTTCTTAAAGGTTCAGTGTATTCATTCATGTAGATATTAGATGGGCATTGGGGAAGCTGACATTCTCAGCCCTGAAGGTTTCAAGGAAAGGACTGCAAATAAATTCCAATTGTCTCTGCAAGCACAATTAATAGACAGGTGCCCACAAAAAACTTGCATTTTGAATATGTATTGAATCACATTTTGATACTGATATATCCCACCGGACTGAAATTTTTAAAATGCATTAATTTTATTCTGGCTGAAAGATCGAATCTTTCATGCCCAACCCACTTGAGGTGGGTGAGACACCACACCGATTTCAATCTTATTTAAGAATGGCAGCTCAATGCAAAAGGGAAAAAAGGACAATGTTTCCGTGTAGGGCTGAAGATTCTTGTCTCCATTTCTGCAAGCCTTACCAGCAGATCCATAAACAAGTCATGACAGTTTCAAGGTACCCACACATCATACTTAACATTCCCCTGCAGTTTCCCCTGGGAGATTCTTACGATGCTGCAATTATTCTATTTACTATTTTAAGTACAGAGAAATTATCTTTGCTGCTTTCTAGATACCTCTATAATAACTGTGGGTAAATGAATGTTAATGACAACACATTTAATACAGTATATAAATCAGTAGTTGGAGGCAGCATTTGCTTTGAACAAATAAATGAAGCATGATGTTATAAGAGCCCTGGGAGGTCAGCATCTAAGTTAGCAGAAAATAATGAAGCATTGCTGGTAGTATATGAGAGATGAGCTTTGGCTGTGTGACAAACTATAAATTGCACCACACAGTTTATCTTCTAAAATACTTCAGAGCCCCAAAGAGGATTTGCTTTCTTAACTGTACAAGCTATCATACAGAAAAAACATGTCACACCCATTTGAAGTAAGACTTGCAGCTCGGCTCTTGGAAACAAGGTTATTAGAATTCACCTTCTTGCTGAATGTTTTATCATTCACGAATACCAAATTTATATCAAAATGACATGAATTATCATGATTAGTACACATAAAAGTGAAGAATGTTGGCACCCAAAATTGCCCCTAATTTATCTCTCTCTCACTGCCTCTCAGCTGGATAAAGTAAGCAATTCTCAAAGTTTAAATGCAGATTAAAGCTGCAGCCCTATACACATTCTGCAACCCTATACACATTTAGGAAGAACCAGGTCTTTTTTTCAGCTGGAACTCACCGGAACTCAGTCAGGTGGGCACCATGGCCAACCTAAGAGAACAAGGTGGGCATTCATGATGAGTTCTGGCACCTCTTTTTCTAGAAAAACAGCACTGGGCATAACTAAGTCCCACTGGATTCAATAGGACTTACTTCCGAGTGAGCATGTATAGGGTTGTGTTATGAGATGCTAAAATTCCCAAGCCAAAGATACAGTTTCACCAAGCCTTTTACTACACTGATTGTCTACGGCAGCAGTTGGGAACCTTTGTTCCACATTCTCTTCTAGACAACTTCTGGGGGGCCACATGCCAGGTGATCAGGGCCAAAGGCAAAAGTGAGTGAAACCAGAACAATTAATATAAAAGGTTACATTTGTACAGTAGTCATGTTTCTACATATGCACCTACACAGCTCTCTATTGGGCAAATAAGAAATGTTATCAGAGTTCAAGGACAAATTTCATCCAGGTAAAAATTCTCAGTGAGTGTGCAGAGCACAGCTTGTGAAGTGTGTCACATGGAAAGAGAAATATGGCCTAGGAAGAGTCCCAAGGGCTACACAGAGAAGACTGTCTCCCAGACCCGAGGTTCTCCCATCCCTGGTCTAGGGACACCACCCTAGCCATGGGCATAGTCAATCATACCCAGCCATGGTTCCATCAACTTAAGATATGTGCTTTCCATACACATGCAGTATGGTGAAAGTGTAAAAAAAGAGAAAAAAGAAAGCACACACATATGGATTTACCCCAGAATTCAGCTTAGCAAGAAATCTGCCAGTATCTTAGTGGTAAATCCAAGATTTTAGTGGCAGAGATCCTATCTCATTATGCACCACTATCTCAAAATGCACCACTCAGTTCAGAGAACCTTAGTTCCACTTGCCTGGTATCAGACAGTGATCATTCCTCACATCCATGTCACGGTCCGGTTCACAGGCGATCAAAGTCCCGGCAGGGGACGGCAGGACCGGGGGCAAGATGGCGGGGTGGGAGCAGGAACGGGAGTCCAGAAGCCAGGAGTCAGGAAGCCAAGAGTCCGAGGGTCAGGAAGTAAGGAGTCACGAAGTCAAGGGTCCAAGGATCAAGAAGCAAGGAGTCACGAAGTCAAGGGTCCGAGGATCAAGAAGCAAGGAGTCACGAAGTCAAGGGTCCAAGGGTCAGGAAGTAAGGAGTCACGAAGTTAAGGGTCCGAGGATCAAGAAGCAAGGAGTCACAAAGTCAGGGGTCCGAGGATCAAGAAGCAAGGAGTCAAGAAGCCAAGGTTCGAGGATCAGGAAGCAAGAAACCAAATGCAGCAAGGCAGGGAGCATGTTGCTGTGACAAAGAGCCGAAGGGAAATGCTGACCTTATATCCCTTCCCAGCTCCTGCCACCAGGTGCTGTGAGTTACCAATCGGCCTCACCTGTGCGGCCATGCCTTGCCTCTTCAGAACAAACTTAGGAAGGCCCCAGTCCTGCAAAGTGGCCACAGGGCCTGGCTCCTGCACACACACCTGACAATCCAGGGCTGGCCTGACCATTAGCATAGCTGTCAACTTTTCCCTTTTCTTGTGAGGAATCCTATTCGGAATAAGGGAATTTCCCTTAAAAAAAAGGGAAAAGTTGACAGCTATGCCATTAGGCAGAGGAGCTTCAGGTGGCAACAGCTGAGGGCAGGGAATAGTGGTGAACCTCTGAACAACAGAGCTGTGTGAGCCATGCAGTTTGCCCAGTGCTCCTTAGTTAATATTAGCTAACCCTAAGGTAGCCTGCTTCCCTCAGTTGCAGTGGCCCATGTTTTTCTGCTGCCACTGCTGAATTGAGATTCAGCCGACAATTCAGTGGAGTTCAGTATATGGAATGAAGGGAGTTCTGCTTTGTCCTTTGCCTCAGGCGGCAAAATGTCTTGGGCCTGCCTTTGCTCATGTTCCACAGATTTCAGTGAGTTTAGAAACTAGTGGCTTTGTTTTGCAAACAGTGTTCCTGATTGCATTTTTTTTGTCCCTAATCAAGACCTTGGAATTAGCAGCGAGTCATCAAAACCTGCTCATCCTTCCTTGGTAAGCACCGAGGTCTGCAAATGATTGGGTGACCACGGATTACTTCTGAGGGGTCAGTGCGGGGAGAGAAGAAGAAGAAGAAGAAACCACAGCTGCCTGAAATAGCATTTTCTATTTATTACAAAGTCATTTCTGCCTAACTGCATAGCTGGTTATGGTTACTGAATGAGTAGAAAGGCCTCATTTCATATACTCATGTTCTTCTCTTACTTCATGTCCTTTAGATTCTGGTGCTGTCTTTTATTGGCCAAATAAAAGAATAAATGGAGAGGTGCCAGCCCTGCAAGGTTCCTAGGCAAGTGCAGCCAAAGTTTTCCTGAACTTTTCCTTCCTTTTGTGGGGGAAGAAAAGAAGAACTGCTCCTTTGAACTTACATCAAAACTGAAATAAAATGCCAGATTCTTTTTCCATTTGTTTTGTCTTTGGAAAAAGCCTATGCAGTATTCATAAATGTTACCTAGGGTCTTCAGGCTCGTTCGTATCTCCTGCACTCATCCTGCACTCAACCCACCAGAGTGGAAGCAGGCGATGACCAGGATAGTGTATTTCAGGTCATGGCACCCTGACTCTGGAAATGCTTCCCTCTCAGAAAGTTTGCCTGACATCCAGTGTGTTATCTTTCAGGTCAGAAGTGTTTTATTTGTCCAAGACTTAGCATAGTTTTTTTTCAGAATTGTAGATCTTAGACTTTCATTGCTTAGGGTTGCCCAAAAATCTTGGGGAAATGAAAACACTCATCTCATATGCCCTACTCATTGTAATGTCAGGTGTTTTTTCTTTATAAATATAATAGTCTGTCTTTTGTTCTGACTCAACCATCCACTGGGAAAATTCTAGAGACATTTTCTTGCTAAGTGATAAACAGACCTGTATTATAATCCTATGCATATCTGTTTAGTAAGTCCGATTGTGGTCAACTGAGCCTAATCATGGCCTTTGGGTGGAATTTCAGAGCAATTATAGACCTACCTACCTACCTACCTTCCTTCCTTCCTTCCTTCCTTCCTTCCTTCCTTCCTTCCTTCCTTACCACTCTATAATCTATTGGAAACTCCCCAATGAGTTTGCTGCTAATTACTGCAATTTCCACCACACAGATGGTGCATCAGCATGTCAACTTTGAAGTTTTCTGGAGGCAATGACTACTTAATTTATTTTAAAATAAATATTATATGGTTTTGAATGTTTTTTTCTGGAGGGAAACCTTTTTTTAAATTAACAAGTAATCTCAGGTATGTTCTGCCAGGTGCTGCAGAAGGAGCAGTAGAAATCCTTTGATTCCCCACTCCCTCTTTAGCGCAGAGTAAAAAATATTGACTATTTTGTGTCGCACAATAAACTACACAACAAGAACCGCAATACAAAACTCACAGAAAAGGATTTTCTCCCATAATACTCTTAATAATATTTTTGTCTTTCAACCCTGCTGTAAAAAAGCAAGTAAAATAAAATGAATGAATCGCTTTCTGAAGAAGCCCACAATATCAAGATATGCCATAGCGGTGGTCCAAATGCTACCAATAGGAATTCCAAGATATTCATGCCATGTGTCTCAATGGTAATTCTAGCTTTAATCTGTGTTTCCGAGCACAATTCAAAGTGTTGGTGCTGACCTTGAAAGCCCTAAACGGCCTCGGTCCTGTATACCTGAAGGAGCGTCTCCACCCCCATCGTTCTTCCCGGACACTGAGGTCCAGTGCCGAGGGCCTTCTGGCAGTTCCCTCATTGCGAGAAGCCAAGTTACAGGGAACCAGACAGAGGGCCTTCTCGGTAGTGGCGCCTGCCCTGTGGAACGCCCTCCCATCAGATGTCAAGGAAATAAGCAACTATCTGACATTTAGAAGACATCTGAAGGCAGCCCTGTATAGGAAAGTTTTTAATATTTAATGGTGTATTGTTTTTAACACTCGATTGGGAGCTGCCCAGAGTGGCTGGGGAGACTCAGCCAGATGGGCGGGGTATAAATAAGTTGTTGTTGTTGTTGTTGTTGTTGTTGTTGTTGTTGTTGTTGTTGTTGTTGTTGTTAGTGCAGCCAAACTGGCACAATCCACACACACACCAGCAAACTTGGAGGAACCTCAAGGTTTGCAGAAGTACACAAAAATGCCACAGAGGGGAAATATGTAAATAGGAAAACATAAACAGTGTCCTTGGTGGACATGGATTGACTTCTGGGGGTTGGGGATGGAATCTGCAAAATTGGGCAAGGGTGTATGGTTAGGTATAATTAGGGTATAGTTAGGTTATTTTCCACCCTTGATCCAGGTAATTTGTATCCTCCAGGAACTCCTGTAACTGCTTGGCCATCCCCTTTCCACCACATCTTCCAATTTGCAACTATTTGCAGTAGTTATGAACCATGGGATTTGGGAGGGTTTCTTCCAGAGTAGGTGTACTACTGCTTGCTGAAGGGCACAAATGTTCCTGTTTCTGACCTGTGACAGACAAAACATGTAGCCTGAAAGCACAGTTTGGAAAGCTCATTTTTAAAAAGTTCAACGCGCTCAAAAAGAAACTAATTTCAGTTCATGTTCATCCTTAAACAAAACGAACTAGTTTGGTTCACAGTTCAAGTTCATTCAAATGATCCTCAGCAAAAAGAAAAAAGAAAAACCAGCATGAAGAATGATACAAGCTACTGTGCTGAAATATAAAATATACTAAGAAAACATCAAAGCACACACCATGGACTGTTAGTTGTTTATTTTCCCCAGTAATGATTATATTTAAGTGTAATGGCTCAAAGACTCCAATGCATAAAAACACATGTTTCTTGAAGATGAACTAGAATTCACTCAAAGTTCTGCCAGAAAATGAACTTAGTTCACATTCAGTTCCCCCAGCAACTACTTTCAGGTGTCGTTCAGAGATTGTATTTGTACTTGTTTAACCCACCCACTCCAAATAAAAATGTTTAAAATAAATTATGTGAACTTTGTTAAATTGAAATAGTTCATCCCAAGTGCTTCCTAATACTTCCTAATTTTTGTTTGTTTGCTACAGAGGAGTATTCAATCTTGAGAGCGTCCATCTACAATTTGAAGTGGTATAACCTATGCACAGGTTTATAACAGCAATCAGACTACTTTTTTGTTAAGTCTTTAGTTAATCTGAAGGAGGGTGGGGGAATATCTTGAGAAATGGAAATTGGCACGAAGGCTAAATGGCTATCTCTTCATTCTGAGCCAAGACACTGAAGATTAGTTAGAAAATATACCACATTGATTCCATTGGACAAATTCCTTTATCGCTTTCTAAAATATTGCTTCACTCTGCACAATTACTTGGGATGTTAGGGGATGAGAGGGAAGGAGAGAAGGAAGGAAGGAAGGACTTGGCGTTTCCTGTTTCAGCAGCAAACTTAATGGTGCCCTAAGCAAAATAAGCTCTTCTCTCTTTTATTTGTGGCTGGTGCAGAATGGTGACAACTTTCATGACTAGGACACAGGGTTGGCCCAGGACATTTTGCTGCCTGGCTCAAGGAGAAAGATGGAGCCTCTCCTATTCCACATAAAAACCAGAGCAGACTGGCTGGCAAGACCTATTTCAACACTGACCATGAGACAGCTTCATCTGCTTCACCTGAAGGCGGCAGGCCTGCTTAGAGTGCAGAAGACAGGTCGAATGATGCACACAGCCCTGTCCTCAGACACCTCCCCATTGCTTCCCACCTTCCAGCATCAGCTGCTGGAGAAACCTGGTAACATACAGTGGTACCTCTGGTTACAAACTTAATTGGATCTGGAGGTCTGTTCGTAACCGGAAACCGCTCATAAAATGAGGCACGCTTTCGCTAATGGTGCCTCCCACTGCTGCCGTGCCACCGGAGCACGACTTCCACTCGCATCCCGGGGCAAAGTTCGCAACAAGGGGCATCTACTTCCGGGTTAGTGGAGCGCGTAACCCGAAGTATTCGTAAAGGGGACGGTATGTAACACCTCCCAGTCTCATGCTCTACTGACTGAGCTATCACAACATTACATACTGGTTCCCAGTTCCTAATCCTGAAACAGCCACTTTCTGAACTGTGCTTCCCCATAGTTGCAGGAGGCATTTAAGATTCAAGCCAGCTTATGGGACATTAGACCTTATGCAATAAATGCCCAGTATACTAACAACATAAATTAGTAAAACAAGGCCTATGATGAATAGTATATCATGGACTTTTGGAGTCATTCCATCACCATGTGTATGCTTTCAGCCGAGATTTTAAGGTGAATTGGATGTGAAAAGCCAGTTCTTCATCAGATATAAGAGCAACAGCAGCGAAGATTTCGCTGGGGAGGCAACAATTGATCCCAGCTGAAGCCAACTATCTCTAAATCCTCGAGCATAATTCTTTAATATCCAAATGATATCATGAGTATCTGAATTACCCGCTATTCGCCACATGGAGAAAGGGGTGCATCTGATGGAAATATGTGTCTCAGAAACAGCTCAGCTCAAGGCCCCCTGCCTCACGTACCCCTCCTCCTCCTCATTCAGTGTCAGTAGACCAAAACAGATTTAGGCAGACTTATGCAAAGCTAAGCACTGCAAGATAAGGAACTCATTTGATATTAAACTCAGGCAAATTAATGCAGACTTAATGAAAGCAATTCAGTTTGAAAGTAGATTCCCAGACACTATTTCTTACTTTCCATGACATAATGTATGTGCAATAAAATAATAGCTAACCACCTGGAGAAAACTTGGTGAGGGTGAACTGCCTGACAACACAGTTCTGGGAACTGTGTGAACTATTTACGAAATCTGAAAGTCAAGTTGCTCTGTACACATGGCTCTAGTTAAGCCACATTTTTCCACAATTTGCCGTCAATCAGCTCTTTGTATCTGAATAGTACAAGGACAGAGCCTTTCAGAATTATACCATCTGCTTGTATGTTTTTGTCCTATGGCATTGTTTAGAATTCAAGTACAATAAAGCAAAGCTCTCTTTTGGAAACAAAGTAATGCAGATTAAGTGTTCCTTTTAAAGCTGCAGACCGAATCAAGCTTGCCTCTTTACAAAATCCGCTTTTCTTTTACAAAAGGCATGGCAGTCTGAAGGGCCCAACCAACCTTGACACAAACACAGAGCTCCAGCACTCTCCTGTCCCCAGCAAAGAGAAGGGGGCACTTTGGCATGGTTCACACATAGTATTATACCATAGTTAACTATGAGTTAGCGTGAATGAGCAGTGTGCTGCCACAGGAACAACAAATCTAAGAAGCTTGGCTCATCATCTGAACTGGAGTTGATGGTTTGTTTCTCTCCAAACAAACCATGAGCAGCAGCCAAGATTTGCTCTTGGTTTACGAATCACCATTTGTTTGGAGGAAATAAACCAGGAACCTGGGTTCGGATGGCATGGCAAGCCAAGGCTTGTGGTTTGTTGTTCCCAGAACACCAAGGCCAGCTGTGGG